>NC_143000.1:7505000-8130000 GCF_061535395.1 Colias eurytheme | reverse complement strand
TTTTATTTTTTACTTTTCTGTTTATGAAGTCGGTTGTTTTTAACGCAGTTATTTTTATTTAATACTTTTTAGTGTATTTATCAACACGAATCAAACGAGCCCAATCTCGATATAATTGAGTCAATATACTACTGAGTTCCTAAGGCCACCTTCCGATTCCATCATCAAATCAGCTCTATGTCATGATAATGTTTCATCGCTATCCAATTTACATAAGTATACAAAATTTCAGCTCAATCGGTTACCGGGAAGTAAATCAAAGTTACTTGCTACATGTCAATGAAGTCATCGAGTACAGACAAAAATGCTCATAAAATAAAAACTACTGGGTTTATCCGAATAAAATTTTTATGGGACCAATTCGACACCATCCCGCATCGAACAAAAAAAGAATCACGTAAATCGGTTAAAAAACCTAGGAGTAATCGGTGTACATACATCCAAAAAAAAAAAAAAAAAAAATTATACCGGCCGAATTGATAACCTCCTCGTTTTTTTGGAAGTCGGTTAAAAATGGTAAAGCAGCAAATAAAACTTTGAAACTTTTAGGAGTACTTGACCACAATCTCGCCTGATTTTAAGTTAAGCTGAGATGTGGTCGAAGATAGTAGGAACGCTTAGAAGGTTCACTATTTATAGGTAAGTTCATCAAATAATAATTTATTTCTATTCCGATTAATCAGCGTCTATACACCGTCTAGATATGAAAAGCCTTATAAGCGGTTTACCTTATGTCAATCATTGAAGCCGGTTCAATCATAAAAGTGCGATTTTTCTAATAATATCATAGCGATCTAGTTTAATACTATATGTCCCTTCACTTTTATATCCGTAAGGCAAATTACCGTTACAAAATAGGTAAATATTCTAATATTATTAATATGAAACTATTAACTTAGTGATAATAATTTTATGTAGCAAAAAATAAAATTTAGAGCTTTATACATGTCCTTGGAAACTTGAAAGTATCAATTACGAAATAATGAATTAAAGGCCTAAAATAATTTTTGCTTTATCTATCTCTTTTTCTCTTTTTCAGTTTTACAATGTCTATAAAATTGTTCTACAAAACACTATACATACTACAAAAATTGCCGAAAAACACAAAAAAATAGACGAATTTTTTTGCTATCATCAAAGAACTGCAAAATGTAAAATTACGTAAATGCTATTGTTGATTTCCCAATAAAATGAATTATTGATGAAAGTAGACCAAAATAGCGATCGCTGTATTAATTTTTATACATACATAATATATTGAATTTCTAATCAATTCCAATTAGTTAAGTAGGTATCATGTTTCTTCAATATAAAAATATTAAAAGTGTATAGTATTAACTATGAACGACTTTCGCAACATATAAGAGCGATGCACTAATGTTTTTAGCATTTAACTGTATTAATGTCATGGCTACGATGACATTTCTTAAAAGGATTTGGTTAATCTATGTTTAATATTACTAAGAAGGAGAGCTTAGTGTTAGCAGAATGACGAAACGTAGTGATTATATCCTCTTTGGAATGACGGTTTATGTTCCTGCACCGAAAATCTATACAATACAAGCGGTCCGCCCCGGCTTCGCCCGTAGTACATAATATTTACGTTTTCTCTACATAAGAACCATCCTCGTACTTCAAAGAATATAATAAAAAGAATTATCGAAATCGGTTCAGCCGTTCTCGAGTTATGCGCTTACCAACACATTTTGCGATTCATTTTTATATATAAGATTAGGTATAAAGCAGAAGAGTAATTGTTTGTTTGAACGCGCTAATCTCAGGAAGCAAGAACATTCTTTCATGATCTTTTAGTGTAAAAAAATAGTAGGATTTTTTCAGATATTTTTCTTCATTACATTGCGTTAGATACAGATATTACATCCAACATATTTTTTTATTTTATACATTATAAGTTCTAAAATCTTCTTATATATAAAAATGAATCGCAAAATGTGTTGGTAAGCGCATAACTCGAGAACGGGTGGACCGATTTCGATAATTCTTTTTTTATTATATTCCTTGAAGTACGAGGATCGTTCTTATGTAGAGAAAACGTAAATATGTACCACGGGCGAAGCCGGGGCGGACCGCTAGTTGACAATATAATTAATCTATAGTATATATAAAACTCAAAGGTGACTGATATAGTGATCTATGAACGTACAGCCCAAACCACTGGACGTATCGGGCTGAAATTTGGCATGCAGGTCTACCTGCATGCCTACGTCCTAACATCTATACATGTAGGACGTAGGCATCCGCTAAGAAAGGATTTACCGAAATTCTTGTGGGAACGGGGAAAAACGGGGATGCACGTACAAAGTCGTGGGCGGAAGCTAGTAATAATTAAAGATAGTAATTTTAATTTACAAATTAAAGCTGAAATTCAAATAACAATGATTCTCCTTCAATGTCGTGATTTTACAATAATATTAATTAACCTTGATCATAAAACCAAACAATTCTTAGAATCTTTTGTTTTTAAATATTGAAAAAGTGACCATAGACATAGCTTAACCTTAGATATGTTTTTATCACCAACAAGGCTTATAATAACATGGTGAACATAGGCTACCTTCATGGTTTATTACCATAGAGGTTAGGTTAGGTATTTTACATATTAGATAATTACGCTTATAATGCGTTTATTTTTTTGTGATAATATAAATTGTAATTAATTATTGTAATGTTTATTTAATACGGTAGCGAATAGGGCATTATATTTTTTGTATATATACTTGTAGATTGTATTTATATTTAATAGTAAAATGTTTATATTATTTTGTAGTATTTAGTAGGTGTAGAAGGGAAAGTAAAAATACAGAAATGAGTAAAAACTATTATCAATTAAACAGTACACATAAAATGTTTATTATTATAATTTATTATTATAAAATAGCTTTTATGTTACTTTAAAAATATTATTTTACATTTTATTCCTACTATCAGAATGTCGCGTTTGCTTTACTTTTTAAGGTTTAATTCAAAATAACATGTATGTTATTTAGGAGTTTTTAACTGCTTATTTGTCGTATTTTTAATTCCTTCTAATATTATGTACCTATTATAAGTATAACTACTCATCACATTTATAAATTTAGAAACATTTCTATACCACAGTCATGCAAACCTCATAACCATTCCTATATTGTAACACATCATTCTTTAATACTAACCGTATCACTACAACGGCCAAAGCTTGAACCTGGGATATCTATTATTCAAGTGAAACTTCTTTAGGCGCGTTGAGAGTAAAATTTCAAGGTCACGTCATGACAATACCATCACGTTAAGGAGTAAGGCGGCGATTTTGGTATCTTTGAATCTTGTCAAAGAAGTTTGAAACGAGCTTTCCGCCCACATTTTCAAAGAAAACCCGCCATAGTTCCCGTTCCTGTGGGATTTCAGGGATAAAACATATCCTATGTGTTAACATAAGTTACCCTCTATGTGTGTGCCAAATTTCATTGTAATCTATTAAGTACTATTTGCGTGTAAGAGTAACAAACATACACACACATACACATGCATCCATCCTCACAAACTTTCGCATTTATACTATTAGTAGGACAAGCATCTTTGCAACGTTGGAGCCTTCGCCCCTGGGGCTTTGCCCCCAGGTACCTCGTAACCCGAGTGACCTGGTCCGTTCCACGCAGTCTGTGACAAACGCGCGCGCGCACCGCACGCAAAGTGCATTCGAAAGTGAACTTTTTATCTGGACTGGTGTTAAGGTGCGTAATATTAAATTATATAATAATTAATATTATTCAGGTGATTAGATGCTTGGTTAATTTTGAAGTGTGTACATTATACAATTTTTCTAAATTTAAGATAAATAAATAACTTATTTGTGATGATTTAAAGCTACTAAAAAATATGATATTGTTTAGTTTTTCTAATAGGCAAAAAAGAGATAAATTAATCAGAGAGATATTATTGATTAATTGAAATTTAATAATCATTTTAATTAATATAATATCTAACAGAAGAAAGCACTTTACTTTCAAATAAGTAACGAACTTACCTACCTCAAAGCTCTTGAAATTTTTACGAACTTCGATTCTGAACGTAGTGTAGCGCGTTGAAATCTTTATCATTACCAATACGTTAGAGTTTAGACAAGTTACCGGACTTATAATAAACAAATAAATATTGTTTTTACTTGATATTATGCTCTATTTTTAGCAACATCAGAAACTAGGTCAAAATATAAGTCGAGATCGTGCGATTCTTTTGAACTTTATGTAATTAATAAACCAAAGAAAATGTTATAGACATTATTATTTTATTGTATACAACAATGGACTTAAAAAAACCATCCATACAATGAAAAATTTAGACAAAAGGTGGGTAATAATCTACGAATTTATTTTTTGAGAAGAAAACCCCAGGAACTACAGCTTCTAAATGATTTTTGTTTTTAATAATCAATCATTCAGGAAGATAATAATATCATGTTAAAAATACTCATCATCATTATCAATGTAATAAAAATTATATTTAAAAAAAACCTTTTGAGAACAGACGAAGCCGCGTGGATCAACTAACTATCTTCTACATGTTATAAACGATATGTGCCGTAAATAATGCGCTAAGTTATTTGTAACAACGATTATAGCATTTAGACTAGAGTAGATAATTTTTGAAACAAAAAAAAATCGCAGTCGGATGAAACCCATTAGAAAAGGAGGGGAATATGATAAAAATGTAAGGAAAAATAAATTACGGTCAATCCGAGTTCGGGAAGCGGGAGGGGGGAGCTTTTAAGAGAAAAAAATGGTTTCTCTCGATTTCCGACAAAACTACAAGTCCTATAGAAAAAAGTTCAATGGCAAAGTTGTAGGTAATTAAAAGTTCTACAACTTTTGTATTCACAATTTTTTCACATAACCTAAAAATTTAGGTGAAAAATTCAAAAAACCAAGTTTTTGGTCTTTTATTTCTATCTACTTCAAAATATATTTTTTTTCTACGAAATTTCGTGGAAACTTACTTTATTATGTCCCAAATACACTGTAATTTATTTGATTGAAAATATTTATTTTTTCGCCTTATTTTGAATGAATACCAAAAAAACAACCTAATTTTCAATCGAAAAGTCACCCGTCAAAATATCAGCTTTTTTCAAAAACTTGGGGTGCCTTTTATTCATTGAAATCTCTACTTTCATATGGTGTAAAAAAAATAAACACCACCATAGTAAATGTTCTCAGGAAATGCATACAAACAGTCTGAAAATTAGCTTTTACTAAATCAGGCACACTTCTCGAACTACCTGAAATGTTTTTATCGACATCATTTTGCTTTTGAATATGCTGTAAAATATTAAACTTAGAACAGATAATTATTTTTCTTTTGAAATATTACCGAAAAGCCGATACAAGAGAAGATATAGAGTTCAAGAATTGTGCCTGATTTAGTAAAAGCTAATTTTCAGACTGTTTGTATGCATTTCCTGAGAACATTTACTATGGTGGTGTTTATTCTTTTTACACCATATGAAAGTAGAGATTTCAATGAATAAAAGGCACCCCAAGTTTTTGAAAAAAGCTGATATTTTGACGGGTGACTTTTCGATTGAAAATTAGGTTGTTTTTTTGGTATTAATTCAAAATAAGGCGAAAAAATAAATATTTTCAATCAAATAAATAACAGTGTATTTGGGACATAATAAAGTAAGTTTCCACCAAATTTCGTAGAAAAAAAATAAATTTTGAAGTAGATAGAAATAAAAGACCAAAAACTTGGTTTTTTGAATTTTTCACCTAAATTTTTAGGTTATGTGAAAAAAATTGTGAATACAAAAGTTGTAGAACTTTTAATTACCTACAACTTTGCCATTGAACTTTTTTCTATAGGACTTGTAGTTTTGTCGGAAATCGAGAGAAACCATTTTTTCCTCTTAAAAGCTCCCCCCTCCCGCTCCCCGAACTCGGATTGACCGTAATTTATTTTTCCTTACATTTTTATCATATTCCCCTCCTCTTCTAATGGGTTTCATCCGACTGCGATTTTTTTTATCTTTTCACTATTTTCAAAGGCTTCTACCCCAGTCTAATTGCAAGTGTGATCAATCTATTCCATCAAAATCGAAATTGTAACTTAATTAAAGTAGTTATTAGGTATATAGGGTGTCCCTGTGTGGAAGTTTTAATCAATCTATGGCCTAGGCATTTGAAAAAATTTATAGTTTTTTTTTTCTCTTAGATTTATTGATTCTTTTACGTTATCATTCGGTTTGAACGATAACACTAAACAATAATAAAGAACACTTAATATTAAACATATTAAGGCACAATTAGGTGGCCTTATCGCTAAAACAGTGATCTCTTCCAGGCAACGAATTATGATTCTGTATAATTTTGTAATAAACAAATTTTATGTCTCTACCATAGAAACACGCGCAATACATACTCTTGCTTCTAAATAATCTAACAGTTGAGTTATAATTCATTACAATATTTATTGAATATAAAACAATACACTAATCCATAAAATCTAATAAGCTACCAAGAGAAACATAAAAGCTCAAAAATGGCGTAACTAAACTGTACGATAATTGTGATATTTGTACGTCACGACAGACGACTCGGACCTTGGGAAGAACCTTTCTATTTTAATTCATTCCATTTACAAAATATACTAAGCAAAGATGCATATTATATTTCATGGTAAATATATTTTAAGCAACGTTTCAAGACAAGTTTTTTAAATTTTGTAAACAAGTTTCTATAGTTATTATTAGCTAATGCATTTGAGTTAGGATAATACAAATTTGATGAAACCCTATTAACTTGAATCGTGAATATAACAAATGCCAAAATATAATAATTATACGAAGAATAATATACATATATCTTTATTGTCAGGTATTTTGTTTAAAATTATACATATTATAACCATAATACAATCGACATGTGTAATGAAAGTGATTTACACAATAAATTAAGTGCACAAACAACTAAAACACAACACAGATTGTATCTCCAACATCAATAAGGTTCATCCATCCATACAAGAAAGACTAACACAACAAAATAATACCAACACCAATAAACCCACTAAACAAAATACTACAGATTCCAATCAATGATAATAACACAAATTCAATCTCCAAGATGATAATCCAACATTCACACTTATTGTCTCTCTTGTGTATAATGTAATAAAGGTTATCCAAGACATTGATAATCCCCTATTGTTCATTCAAGCTTCATCCATTGTTCCGAATAGTTGACCCCGTGCAGGCCTTTCAAAATATATTTGAAGATATTAGCTAAGAGCGTGGAGGTTAATGATGGTACTGTTAACGAACTAAGAAGTCTTGTTAGTAAACAGTATGATAAACAGTTATATATACGTTTATATAATACTATGTATATCTGTTGCAAAAATATAGATCCTGATGTAGACTTCAAAATATTACGTTCTTGAATAGCACAGTTTGTGATCACTAATTAGAGAAATTGTTATTAAATTAAGTTTGTGATTAGCCACTAATTAAAGATAAGGGCATTGAAAAAAAAAAGAGTGTTGTTTTTTAAATTTATAATACATAATATTTTGAATTGATCCTTACTTTAATCAAAATGCACGCCATTCATTGAAATAATGTTTCGTATTGGTTGAGATAGTTCATTATTATCTCAATAGACGATAATGAAAGCGCAGTGCCTTCCCTGTCCCTTCCCTCCCTCAGACATATAAAACCGAAAGGATAGAATAAATTCGATTGCACTGTGATTGCACTGGAGGGATCACGGGTAGCTGAATTGGTCAGGCGTTCGCTTCGGATTGGCGTGAAGGACGCGGGTTCGAATCCCGCCTAAATTTATAAATTTATAATAATATTGTAAACAATAACTGATTTTATGTAGTTTCAAATGTCTGATATTATTCACTATTAGGTACTACTCTTTAAAATTATGTTAATATGAACATACGTAATTATAAATCTTTACTAATAAGCTTATTTTCAATGAGATAATAAATCAAAAAAACCTTCGCTAATGCTGAGTGACAACAAAATAGACTTATGTGAAATATCCAGGTTTGCGATTGTGTAAATCTGATTCATTAATTTCCTTAATGAATGGAGTTTTCATAGCATGCGTGCTGTGAATATAACTGTTTTAGTTTAGTTTCTCAATAGGTAATACAGAGTGCAATAATATCACTTTATCCTTCTTAGTTGGATCGGTAGTAAGACTATGCTTCTATTTATTTGGTTGTGCTGTTAGAGGTGTACTCAGTTACAATTATGTATTGGCATGACAGCTAAAACAGTAAACACGCTTCAGGAAGGCTTTACAAAATACTTTACTTTGTAGTATTTTTAAGTTTATGAGTTTAATAAGAAAGGAGCGTGTGTGCCGAGCACGTGTCAGAAGTGAAACTTCTTTGGCAAGATTCAAAGATACCAAAGTCTTCGCCTTACTCCATGATGTGACGGTATTGCTACAATATGTATTGCCATGACGCGACCTTGAAATTTTACTCTCGACGCAAATAAAGAAAAGGCTGTCTTTTTTTAAGACACCAGTGTAGTATAATTTATGAAATGAAATATTTATATTGCAAAAAATATGAAAGATTTGCAGATGTTACATAGTTCATTGTTCAGCACAAATCGCCAATTGATTGGTATGCAAAAATTAACAATAGAATGTCAATGCCATACTACATAAATCTGACCCGTCCGACTAGGGCCCTTCCGGCCTCCTCCACTCGAGCGACAGCCCAAGCCGAGGTTCGAGATCCCCGTGGCGGGAGGACGCCCTCGCGCATGTCGCTACCAGGGTGAACCTTCAGTTCACCCACGCGTCCGCGTTAAAATGTAGAAGCCCTTCTGGCTAACATTGAGAAACACCACACAAAAAAAGAATACATAAATCTGAAATTATTCACTATTTTTTACAATAATGTGTTTACTGTGCAAAATGCTAGCCTTGATCAAAATAGGCCGCTTTGGACCATAATCGTTATTGTTATAATGAACCGCCGTATCTAAACAGAATTAATTTTGTTATAATTCGATCCACGGCAAATAATACGTTTTTTTTAGAAAAAATGAATTTGAATAACTTATAAATAATTAAAAGGTATGAGATAAATAGTTTAAAAATAACTAAATATCTATTAACCAGGGAATTCCCACAAGATCTATTTTAAACTATCGACGCAAATAGGTAATTCCAATATGATCTGCTTAAGATATCCAATCTTGATAGACCCATTATCAAGCTCTCAAAAACAATCGCAAATATCTATAAGTATATCACAAATCATAAGTGATACTAGAGCTGCGTGCAACAAAAAAATAAAAGATGTCGGTCAGATTTATTGCGTGAGCGACGAAGTTATATAACCGTTACCGATTGGCGGTATTGTCCCATCATTCCAATTTGCAATATTGAAATCTGATGGTTTTATTGTTTTTTTTAAGTTTCATTCTATTTTCTGTGATTTACTTGATTTTTATGTACCCTAAGCAGTACCTACCCATCGTGTTTAATTTTAAACATGATATATGTATTATTATTCGTACTATCTAATACACTATAATTTTTTAAAGAGGAAATATTAGATTTTTTGTATGTTTGTTTGTTTGATTGAATTGAATAGATTTTAGAGCATGAGAAGCCTATATATTATGATGTTTTTATCCCGGGTCAACCCGGGCGGAGCCGGGACGAGCAGCTAGTTTAAAATAAATATTCTATCTATTAAATATAAAGTTAATGGACCGATTAAGGTTTAATTTGGTTTGATTGTTGTTTACATTATTATGTAATATATTAATATCTCACTTAAAATATATTAATATCTCACTTTTTGTCGACATGCTCGCTGCTTTATTTTGGCTGTGAAAAGCAGCATTTTTTTAAGCAGTATTTCATAACACTATCAAGTTTTATGTACGTGTAATAAAAATGTTAAAATCGTTCCGAGGCAATAGAGACAATTTAATTTAAAAAAATGCAAAAAGAGAAAATAATTAAATGCTATAAGGGCTGATTTTTCAATCCTTGGTTAAAACTTATCTGTCTAATAAAGTATTACACGATAATATTAAAATGTCACGTAAACTGTCAAATGCAAGTAGGTATGTAATTAGAATACATTTTTGAAATGGTAGTTTAATACGTTATTCAACGAATAAGTTTTAACCAAGGATTGAAAAATCAGCCCTTAATAGAATAAGATTTATATTCTTTGTTTCGTATTTTAATTATGAACTTTTATTTCCATATATTTTAATTAAAAATAAAAATATCAAGGTTTTATAAATACAACTAGTTACTTGGAAAAATATTATGGTGCTTGGACTGAATAATACCACAGACTAATAATAATATACTACGTATATAATACTAAATATGGTTCCGCGATTACCGTAATTCTATAGTAAATCTGTAGTTTTTTACAATTACAAAATAATTTCCGTTTTTTTATCGATTGCACAAAAATGCATTAGTGTAGGACTAGGGTTGTCAATACACAGTAAATGTTGTTTTTCATTATTTAAATAAATAGATACTGAGCTAATAGAGTATTATATTATGTACCTTCATTACAAGTACCCTAGGGTACTGAGTAATCTTGTCCTTGTGATTATAATTATAATTTACGGAAGTAGTAAAATCGAAATATTTTTGTATTTTATACATGTCCAGCATTGTGGTTGATGTTTTGGTTTGGTGTATTGCATTTTTGTTATTCTCGCGCTTTCAGAGATACTTACATGCTCGATAAGTACCTTTCAGTAATTTGCCTACAATATGTCGTATTTCTTAAAACTTTGTCGTATTTCTGAGTCTTTGATTCAAGATTATGAGAATTGAAACTCTATCAAAATTATTAAATGTACTTATTTAGCTAAATTTACTATCGTGAGTACCTACCTATAGTCTGTACTCTTGCGCCCGCGGCTTTGCTCGCGTGCCTTATATGATACAAACTTGCATCTCCTAAATTATCGCATTAAATATTTTCTTATTAAAATTTTAATTAATTACAAAATTCATTCACAAAAATAAATTACCGCCAGCATAATACTGATATTTATGGAGTGTAAATTATAAATTATTTTTAAGTTATTGCATAGCTTCTATCGCGGGCCATGAGCGCGGCGACCAAATGTAAAAATTCCGTAACGAAAAAACCTAACAGCCCCCACTACAACCGGCACAGCGATGCAATGCTATGCAATAGCTTTACCGCGGCAGCCTTCGAGTGCAACCCGTATTTTTTTGTATATTTGGTTAGCATAATTCGTAACGTACGTGGCAACCCTATCTTCTAATGCTAGGAAAAACCAAGTAGGTACATGGTGTGTGAAAGGCAAATCCTGTATACATTAGAGGAATGTCATATTGCAACTTAATTCCGATTCAGAAAAACGTTTATTACTAGCAAACCATTTTTAAGAGTATTTAAGGGCTATTCAAATTAAATTAATATTTCAAATGTAGGTAAGCTATTTAGCTATCAATAGGTTATCAATTATCATAGTAAATAATTGTAATATAACAAGAAACATATAATAAATCTCTCCATTGGAGTAACTAGTAATGTGATCAAATAAAAATGATATTAGAAGATAGAGCATGGAGCACATATTCAAAATTAAATTATTGTCATTTGAAAAACGTTGTTCGAGGATTTAGAATTATATTTGTGAACAGAAGAGCTATAAATTGATTATATCATAAATATTAAGACACTCCATTAAGTACATGACTACATGGTACCTTCATGGTACATAAATTTCTATTTACATCGACATAAAAGCATATTATTTAGCAGCTTAGTTCTTACATCGTTCTAAGGACGAAGAGAAAGTTCCCGATGTTCAGACAAAGGTATTTCGAATATAGTTTGATAGTTTCCTGCCACATGATCTAGAATGTAGTTTATTTCAAACTAGCGGTCCGCCCCAGCTTCGCCCGTATAATAAAAGCCCATAAAATATTAAGGGGTATATACAAGTGATTTTTTCGTTTTTTAAACGTGATTTTCTATTAAAGATGATACGTATATAATGTACGGAACCCTTCGTGCGAGTCTGACTCGCACTTGGCCGGTTTTTATTATAAAGATATCGTGTGACTAACATCGCTTTTATCTTATCTTCAATGGGCGAAAAAATCCTTACTAAATTACTGATAAGTGAAAACCAAACAAGCCAACTAATCATATATAACTGATCAGATCTTGTATTCTCTGGCGAGAAAGGAGTAACTTTGATAAAGTTACTCCTTTAGCATTTATTTTTTACACTTAAATTATTCTTGGTTCTGAATATACCGTAATACAAAATTCATTATAATATCGGTAACAATCATTAATATTTACCAGTACTATATGAAGTAATCACTAACTGTACCCCGCGGTTTTACCCGCATTGCTCCGCTCCTGCTGGCCTTAGCGTTTGATAATATATTATAGCCTTCCTCGATAAATGGGCTATCTTACACCGAAATAATTTTTCAAATCGGACTAATAGTTCCTAAGATTACTGCATTCAAACAAGCTTAATAATATTAAGTAAAGTCATAGATTAAATGTATGATATATAATGAATGAATGAATGAATGAATATATAATGTGTAGTTGTAATACATGCATAAAACATTCAAATGAAGGCATTCTTAGGATTCCTAAACACACCCACACAAAATACAATATAATTGAGACATTAGATTTACGAAATTACGCATAATTCATAAACTATAATCACAAATGACTACCTTTTCATACAATATTGTGCTTAAAGGTTTAAAATACCTATATATATTTAATATTATCTATGTAAGATTCCACCGTCACAAATTATTTAATAAATAAAATATAAACTATGACAATATCAGGAAACATATTTTTTTATAGAAACACGTATCGCTTCTAAACGCTGCAGCTGTTTAAAAAAATATTTTATATTTTCATCTCTATTTTTCAGTTTTTTTGCATCCAACTCTACATTAAATGTTACATTAATTAATTAATCATAAAGAGAAAATTAATTAATCATAATAGATGAACAGTATTTTAATTTAGTAATATGGCTGTGATATAATAACAAAGAGAACCTTAATCTCTATAAAGAGCATTTTATGTTAGTTTACGCTTTCTTTTCGGCAGATTTAGGTACTTAATACAAATAAACGTTTATTTATTCCATGTAAAGTTAATTCTATAAACATCTAAACCATAGAGAACAACATTTCATCCTTATTTCATAGATCCTAACGAACTTCCGATACTGCCAATTTGTAACCAAGCCAATTAACGAGAGATAGTTACGAAGGCGCATATTGTATGCAACAGCCAACAAGTAGTGTTGCACTTTCTATGTTTTCACCTTCTGATGACACGAAAGATTCAAATGAAGATAGTGTTTCAGGACGACGTGACTTAGAATATCCTTAAACATGATATTGTAAAAGATATGACTTTATTTAATTTTTTGACGTCATACAATTATCTACACACATGCAATTATCTACATAACTGAATTCGCCAAGTTAACTGGGCTAGGATAAAAAATTTTACTGAAAATATCATACAATTATTTACTAGCTGTGTCCCGCAGTGCTCCACTCCTGTTGGTCTTAGCGTGATGATAATATAATTATGTATATAGCCTATAGCCTTCCTCGAGAAACTATATAAACACTAAACTATATAATCTAACACTGAAAGAATTTTTCATATCGGACCAGTAGGTAGTTTCTGAGATTAGCGCGCGGCGGTTAAATAAACAAACAAGCAAACTCTTCAGCTTTGAAATGAGATAAAAAAGTCATAAAAAAAATAATTATTTATATTCAACCATTCGTATAAAATGCGGTCTGATTTACATATTATTTATACATTCGAATTTCATAATATTTCATAATTGAGTACCTAACCCATTTTTATTTAAATGTCCATACTTAGTACATAGGATTCATGACCCCGAATTTGTATAAGATTAAATCTCCTATTGTTTGGCAAATAATATCTATAACAATAATCGAAATTACAAGGTCTACCATTAATAATAATTAAGCTCTACCATGAAACAACCATTAAAATTTATCTCAAAACACAGATAAGATACTATACTAGTACTCAAACTATCTCATACTGCTTCGTCTGCATTAAAGATTTTTTGATGGCAACTTAAAAAAAATAAATTATAAGTAAAAAAAAATGTTAAAAATACAGTATAGTTATACAGTAAAAAACATATTGGTACCTACACAATATACAGTATACTGTATTGTCTACGAATTGAGAACTTTTGGCCGATTTGAAAACAAAAATTGGTCTGGACTCTAGTCTATACTCAAAGGGTCTTTAACCATTTCAAATTACAGACGTACTGATAGACAATTTAAAATTCCTGTATGAGTTGTAGTTTGTACTTATCATTATTTAACATAGAGGTATTGTACCTCTCTCTCATCACATTTTGTAGATTATGTACAACACTAACAGACAGATCCAAAAGAAACATTTATTCAATAGATAACATAGATAACAGTTCAAGGCAAAACAAATGAATCTTTGTATCTTTACAATCATTAATTATGAGTCTGAATAGTGCCGCAAGCAGTCTTACCAAACGGTAGGTATATAGTAGACCCGCGTTACACCGGCCCCTGGCCTATCCGTCGCCCCCTGTAATCCGACATGTCTAAAATTGCTGAATTTTTTGACAATTTTTACGTCGCTCAAGCATAATTTAACAGTGTACAACCTGTATATAAAAAAGTTCCACCACTATTGTGCTCTACTCGAAGATATTGTTTCAATTCCAAAATACACAATGAAGCATGATTTGTAGCTACTTCTGTATCAGAAGTACCTATAACATCTTATCTTATTATTATGTTTTATGTCCGTTATATTTTGTCGAATTACAAGGTACTGCATGAAAACGTCCGGACTATAGGGGATCTCTAGGCCCTATAATCCGACAAATTCGATACTTCGACAAGGCCCTACAAAACGATTGTCGGAATAACGCGGGTCTACTGTATTAATAATGTATTAGTCATTCACAATATTACGTAAACAAAGTGCATATTGTAGTATAATGTCATTGCCACAGTAAGTTTGAACCTTGTACAAACCGGATAGGTCTTTTAGGGACCTTTTATCAGTCGTGATTAGTTTTTGCACTAATATTATAAAACTTTAATATTTTGTTTATATCCGTAGCATTATTGTGAATGTTTTATGTTTATTGTTTGGCGGTAAATCCCCGAATCATAAAAAATTATGTCCTAAACTTAATTATTACTAGTTAACGTTTGTTTTTTGTAGATTGCTCAAAAATAAATCCTTATTTATTTGATAATATAATATAGCCACACTAAATAGATATAAAATTAAGATATCTAGGTATATCTATCGATTAAATTAAGTTTACATTAATAGTTTATGGGTAACATTAAAATTACATGTTCATTGACCTTATAATAACATACATTGCAACTTAAGTACAAAATGTCATGTATGAACAACTTATTTACTTAATTTAGCTAAATTTATAACAGAAGCATACTAATATACTTTAAAAATATTTATAAATAATTTGGAAAATCCAAAAGTGCACGCCACATAATTTTTTTTTAATAAATATTTATTAATTATTATTTTTGTTTATTTAATAACAAACCACATCGAATCAGACCCTCAAAAATGAAAGGGTTCTATTCCTGAGCATACTCAAGCGTAAGAGAAAAAAAAAGACTCGATTAGTAAAGTATTTCGGTCGCTATCGTGTTAACAAGAAAAAGGATCCGCACATACAGACACACGGACGTCCAAGACAGAACTTTTTTAAACTGTTTTTTAACTAGTTTAAATAACAAAAATGACATCAAAAATATCATGAACGTTAAAAATAGTGTTTTTTCTTAATATGTGTGTGTATGTATTATCTTACAAGTGCAATGTATGATACATAAAGACATTTTAAGTTTGAAAAATCAGATGTTTTGCGCGAAGTGACAGTAGTACCCACCTCAACGCTTCGCTTATGAGGCGTGCAATAAAATCGATATAATAACTTGACCTAATATTATATTAATAGAAACTATATTAACCCAACCAACATAATATACAAATTACTTGTTATTTGCAAATTATTTCCTATCAATCAATGTACCAACTCTACCGAATAATTTAATTTCCTCTCAAAAGTAACTGAATTGTAACGAATTAAACATCTATTAGTCTTTAATGTTATACTGAAGCTCAATTTAATAAGTCGTAAGTAGTATATATTATACATAATAGTTTAAAATACAATTTGTTTAGATAATAAGATGGAAATTTGAATTAAGGTGATGAATTAAATTTTCTAACATTTACGGCCCTTTTTAAACCTTCGTTTTATTATTTTTATATTATTAAAGTTGTCGTGATGAAAATTCTTGACAAGAAAGTTCAATAGTAACACAATACGTCTACCGTTTTAGAAACATGATTCCATGATATTTTCTCGATAGAAAAAAAATACAAAGTTCTCATTGTTATTTTTTTTTAATCTCTGGCATCTTCAAAATAACAAACGTAAAGTTACGACTTTTTGGATATTAACTATAAAATATACAACCTATACGTCTACCGTGTTAGAATTTTGAAATATGCGATGGTTTTGAAATAAACAAGAAATACTTGAAATTAACGCCTGACCAGCCGATATAGCGAGAGCCGCCCTGTACCTTCCTACCCCGATCGCTGCACGAGTCATTCCCGCTACGGCCGTCACACGGGGAACTTGTGTCGCTTGCGCAATCGTAAAAAAGGGTGACAACACGATAAGACAAAATGAGACAAATGGGGACAATAAAGAAAATAAGAAGAAGAAACATAAAGGTTGGAGGAAAAAGAATTACAATTGGAACAAATTAATGAAGTAAGTTGGTTTTATTTTAAATTTGATGATAATTGTATTATAGACGATGTTTGATATGTACCCCTGTTTTAAGTACATAACGAATGTGTAAGATTTTTTCATTTATAGCATAAATAATCTTTTCAGAAATCCGGAATCCAGAAGGAAAATAAACCCACTGATTGTTCACAATGTGAACCCACTCCTTCGTAAGTACCTTTATTCAGTCAAAAATGTATGTTATCAACGCTCTACTGGTTTTATCGCATGATTCCATTTTTAGCAAAAAGCAACAAAGTGCGAAGAAATAAAAAATCATGGTGAACTTAGTGGAAGTATGGTGGACGTAATATGGAATTATGGAACAGGAGCTCGTTGGAGTAGTATTATATTTTAAAAAAATACGAAAAAACAAGAATTTCTTAGTAGGTGGTAGATAAGTATGTTGTATAAAGAATTTGATGTTGATATTTATTTCATTTATACTTACTACACCTGTGCGGGAAATTGCTTAGTACTAAAACAGGTTTATATTCATATTTACATAGTAATGTGAGTTTTCATTTCGAAAAATTTTGTGTAAGTATATTAAATTGAGTTCCTGGGTGATCTGGAAACACAATTGGGCCCGGAGGATGGCGCTGCAGTCACTCCTCCTAATCACATGAACCGATTTGGATGAATATTTGTGTGCACATTTCATTGTTGTGGGATGATTGGTTGATTCGTTTTCACATTAGCTAATATTATATATTTTTGTTGTTAGAAAGTAAACTTAATTTAATGTTTATAATACATTATTATTGGTATAAATAAGCCAGTGTTCGTCTCACATTGCTGTACCTGCCTACCTATCCTACCAGGGCCTAACTTTGTTCTGGCTATTTTATTTTGATTATTTGTAATGAATAATTACAATTATAATAGAGTGCAAAAAATAAATAATATGCGTCAATATATTTTGTGTTTTTTTAAACAATTTTTTTATTTAAAAAAATATCATTCCGACCGCGGCTTTGCCCGCGTGGAATTAGGTTATATCGTGAATCCTGTTTTATCCCACAGAAGTGTTCAGTTCGGATAAAAAGTATCCTATGTGTAAATCCAGGCAATTAGCTATATTTTATCAAAATTGGTAATGTAGTCTTGACGTGATTAAGTAACAACTAACAAAAAAATATACAAATTAACATCCAAAGTTTCGCATCAGTTTTACTGTATTAGTGATATCTTCCACTCTTGACTTTGACTGAGAAGAATTAGGGTTTATAACTTCTTTCAGAAATAGTACCTTTCATTTCTGGGCATGATGTAATATCTACGTCAGCATCAAATTCTATCTAAATCAATTCAGTAGTCCGCGTAATTAGGTACCATTTCATTTTTTCAGAGTAACAATATTTTTTGTTATTTTAAAGATTATTTATAACCTGTATTATTTTGTAATAAAGTAAACATTACGAAATAATAATAATTAATAATTATTAATAATGTCTAAGTAGTTGTTAAAAAGAAGATAATTTTGTGTTTATAAGCAAGAAAATAAAACCAATAAATCAACAATTAAATATATGTATAACAATATTATAACTGTATGACGACTCCATACATGTTTGTCCCGAGTCGGCCAGCGGCAGCGCGGCGAGTATGCAAGAATGACTTCGCGCACACCCGCGTTCGCGATAGCGAGCTATTAGACTCCGCCCGCCAAGCAGTAGATCAAAATCCATCATTCTTGCAAACTCGCCGCGCTGCCGCTGGCCGACTCGGGACAAACATGTATGGAGTCGTCATACAGTTATAATATTCTTATACATATACTTAATTGTTGATTTATTGGTTTTATTTTCTTGCTTATAAACACAAAATTATCTTCTTTTTAACAACTACTTAGACATTATTAATAATTATTATTATTTCGTAATGTTTACTTTATTACAAAATAATACAGGTTATAAATAATCTTTAAAATAACAAAAAATATTGTTACTCTGAAAAAATGAAATGGTACTGAAATGGATTTAGATAGAATTTGATGCTGACGTAGATATTACATCATGCCCAGAAATGAAAGGTAATATTTCTGAAAGAAGTTATAAACCCTAATTCTTCTCAGTCAAAGTCAAGAGTGGAAGATATCACTAATACAGTAAAACTGATGCGAAACTTTGGATGTTAATTTGTATATTTTTTTGTTAGTTGTTACTTAATCACGTCAAGACTACATTACCAATTTTGATAAAATATAGCTAATTGCCTGGATTTACACATAGGATACTTTTTATCCGAACTGAACACTTCTGTGGGATAAGACAGGATTCACGATATAATCTAATTCCACGCGGGCAAAGCCGCGGTCGGTTGATATTTTTTTAAATAAAAAAATTGTTTAAAAAAAACACAAAATATATTGACGCATGTATTTATTTTTTGCACTCTATTATAATTGTAATTATTCATTACAAATAATCAAAATAAAATAGCCAGAACAAAGTTAGGCCCTGGTAGGGTAGATAGGCAGGTACAGCAATGTGAGACGAACACTGGCTTATTTATACCAATAATAATGTATTATAAACATTAAATTAAGTTTACTTTCTAACAATAAAAATACATAACATTAGCTAATGTGAAAGCGAATCAACCAATCATCCCACAAAAATGAAATGTGCACACAAATATTCATCCAAATCGGTTCATGTCATTAGGAGGAGTGACTGCAGCGCCATCTTCCGGGCCCAATTGTGTTTCCAGATCACCCAGGAACTCAATTTAATATACTTACACAAAATTTTTCGAAATGAAAACTCACATTACTATGTAAATATGAATATAAACCTGTTTTATTACTAAGCAATTTCCCGCACAGGTGTAGTAAGTATAAATGAAATAAATATCAACATCAAATTCTTTATACAACATACTTATCTACCACCTTCTAAGAAATGTAATTCTTGAAATTATTTCGTATTTTTTTTTAAATATAATACTACTCCAATGAGCTCCTGTTCCATATTATGTCCGCCATACTTCCACTAAGTTCACCATGATTTTTTATTTCTTTGCACTTTGTTGCTTTTTGCTAAAAATGGAATCATGCGATAAAACCAGTAGAGCTTTGATAACATACATTTTTGACTGAATAAAGGTACTTACGAAGGAGTGGATTCACATTGTGAACAATCAGTGGGTTTATTTTCCTTCTGGATTCCGGATTTCTGAACAGATTATTTATGCTATAAATGAAAAAAATCTTACACATTCGTTATGTACTTAAAACAGGGGTACATAATATCAAACATCGTCTATAATACAATTATCATCAAATTTAAAATAAAACCAACTTACTTCATTAATTTGTTCCAATTGTAAGCATTCTTTTTCCTCCAACCTTTATGTTTCTTCTTCTTATTTTCTTTATTGTCCCCATTTGTCTCATTTTGTCTTATCGTGTTGTCACCCTTTTTTACGATTGCGCGAGCGACACAAGTTCCCCGTGTGACGGCCGTAGCGGGAATGACTCGTGCAGCGATCGGGGTAGGAAGGTACAGGGCGGCTCTCGCTATATTGGCTGGTCGCGCGCTAATTTCAAGTATTTCTTGTTTATTTCAAAACCATCGCATATTTCAAAATTCTAACACGGTAGACGTATAGGTTGTATATTTTATAGTTAATATCCAAAAAGTCGTAACTTTACGTTTGTTATTTTGAAGATGCCAGAGATTAAAAAAAAATAACAATGATAACTTTGTATTTTTTTTCTATCGAGAAAATATCATGGAATCATGTTTCTAAAACGGTAGACGTATTGTGTTACTATTGAACTTTCTTGTCAAGAATTTTCATCACGACAACTTTAATAATATAAAAATTACGAAGGTTTGAAAAGGGCCGTAAATGTTAGAAAAATTAATTCATCACCTTAAGTAATTACAATATATTGTATCAGTATAGGAATACCCACAATATACAGATACAACCAGTTGCAGTAGGGAAACTTCATACAACACGTTCGAAATGGCTCACACACACAAGCTAGCGTGTTTACGAGTATCGTAAGGATATTATTGCAATTGGCAGTTTAAAAAATTATCATTTACGATTCTCGTATACCTACACGCTAGCTTGTGTGTGTGAGCCATTTCGAACGTGTTTTGAAGTTTCCCTACTGGTTGTATCTGTACATTGTGGTATAACTGTGGTATTACGTAAATTTTGATGACAAAGAAATAGTAAAAGTCGATCTATGCAGATTTTCTTCGACAATTAAAATAAGTGTTCTAATAACGGGCAACCTCAGGAAGCTATTAAATGTCATTATACTGTTAACAAATACATTATGTACAGAGTTAAAGACCTTGGTAATTTTGTACCTGTGATATCGTCTCTTGTTTTATTATCGCGATTCTATTGACGAATTTGATGTTTTGTATGAGGAAGTGTTTTTCTTTTTATTGTATTAGTTCAAGAGGGTCACACAGAGAGGTTTAAAATGAGTTTCATATCGAAATGCTTTTGAAAAGCATCAAAATTATTATGAAAAGTGAAACAAAATTTTTGGACTCAAAATTAATTAATTGATCATAAATCTCTACTGTAAATTAAATTCAATCGACAGCGCATACGCGGTTGGAAAAATGTTGAACATTGTCTGTACAAAATCAAAATCAGCTTTTTTGACTAAGCCAAACAATATTATTGGCTTTTAATTTTCATACTACCTACATAGTTAATACATGATCATTTTTACTCTTTCAAAGTATTCTATATAAGATCATATTAACATTAAGCAATACATTTTCCACCTCATTTCAATTTAATTTCTTACAACACAGTGATAAATGATATACTAACGTATTAGATCCACTCTGCTGTCATCAAAATAAATTGCAAGATAACTTGAGTACATTTAATAACGTTAATACAACTTATAGCTCTGCTAGATAGAACGCGTTATTAGCGCGCGTCAGAACGCTAATCTGATGCCTAACGCAGGCATCAGATTAGCGTTCTGACGCGTTATGACGCCAAGATGAAGGGTGCTTTTACACCAATAATGAGTGAGGATGTGTGGCGAGGAATGAGTTTTTAAATAACCAATAGTATCGCTTCGAACGCTAAACGCTTCAAACTTCAAACTAAATGAAGAGATATGATTGGTTATTTACAAACACATAGCTTACACATCCTCTAACATTATTGGTGGAATAGTACCGTATTGTACAGTGTAGTGTGTACTATGCGCTATTGGCTTTTTTACACAGTTAGTATTGGCATATATTTATTTATTTATTTAGGTCTACCAACGTTTGTTTACGTTACAGAATTATAAGGCCAATGTAGCGCGACAGAGCGTCCGCGCTCTGTTTGACAGTATGTTAGGTCCGCATAGTAACACGATTCGGCGTCATAGCGAATAGCGATGCGTCAAGTTAGCGCTCTGACGCGCTCAGTTGGTACGCGTTCTATCCGACAAAGCCAGATATTCTAGATTAGATTCTCACTTATTTATACCAATAATAACTGTGTACTGCGACATCGCCTGTGTAAAAAAGTATAATCATAACTAATAAGTTTACTCTCGTCTCTCACTCATTATAAGACTAAACGAATGATTGACATGACAAAAGACATGCATGTAGCGTTATTGATAACCTTTTTTCAACTCGGTTAAAGACATGTGAATTCATTAATTAGGTCCAATGTCACAAACTTTCGTCTAAGAGAGTTGTAAAATAATAAAAAGCAAGATAAATAATGGGATTCATTGCCAATGCTTTCAATATTTGCGTGCGTTGTGGAGGACTTTTTTTATATACGTAATATGTAGCGACATAATATGTAATATTTGTTAAAAAGTATATTAATTGATGTTAGTATCTATACTAATAATATAAAGCTGAAAAGTTTTTTTGTTTAAACGCGTTAATCTCAGGCACTACTGGTCCGATTTGAAAAATTCTTTTCGGCGGAGAAATGCGGTAAAACCACGTAGTACAGCTATTAAAATATTATAATTTCACTCAGTGTGTACAATTAATATCCCTAGCGACCACAGGATGTGAAATTCAAGAACAACATAAAAGATAAAAAAATAAGGTCAATATATATTCCAAATAAGTCAAGTCGATATTTTTAAACTTTATTTATTGATTAAATTTGGGCAAATAAAATGAAATGTTTGCATATCGTCACCACAGGAGAAATTGCATCAGCAAATAATCTTGAACTACATCTTGAAAGACACCATTAAAATAAAAATATTATTATAGAGCAAGTTTTATTTTAACATCGTGGCTAATAAAATTATATTCATACATGATAATATTATAAACCATGTTTAACTCGCGTTCAAGGAATATTTACTGTTTTAATCTATACTAAAAATATTATAAAGCTGAAGAGTTTGTTTGTTTGTTTGTTTGTTTGAACGCACTAATCTCGGGAACTACTGGTCCGATTTGAAAAACTCTTTCGGTGTTAGATAGCCCATTTATCGAGGAAGGTTATAGGCTATATTTCATCACGCTACGGGCAACAGGAGTGGAGCCACGGGGGTGAAACCGCGCGGAGCAGCTAGTTATTTGATTCGCCGACTTTTATAAAATTCGAAGCTTTATGCATATTATTTATACATATACTAGTTATAATATACTACTTTTCTTCATAATATACATACTAGTAAAAATAAATCCTTATTTCCCTTGGACACGGCATCACGCGTGAACGGGTGGACCGTTTTTGATAATTCTTATTTTATAATATTCCTTGAAGTACGAGGATTGTTCTTATGGAGAAAACGTAAAAATGTAGGTAGGTACCACGGGCGAAGCCGGAGCAGACCGCTAGTATACCTAATAATCAAAATGATAATGTGTTGTGTCATATCAAATGTGTTGCTAAGCGCATATCTCGAGAACAGCTAAAGCGATTTCGTTAATTCTTTCTTTTTTATATTCCCTGAAGTACGTGGATGGTTTTTATACAGAGGAAACATGTACGTACCACGGACAAAGCCGGGGCGAACCCATAGGATATAACTAATTTATGTCTGATTTCACCATTCAGTGAAATCTCACATGAAAATTGTTGTTTATCTATGTAGTTATCATATAGGTAAGTACTAACAGATACTTTTTTATGCGGGGGGTCAAGGTGGATACTTGATAATAAGTATATCAATCAAATAAAAAAAACAATATTATTAGGAATAAAAATATAACTTGTTTTGGAAGTTCGTGAAAATTATCAAGAGCGGTTTCACGAGCAAGTGAGAGGTGTCGTGAAGTCGTGTTATGTCAAGGTATATGCTATTAGCCATCCTCTGTTTGGTATATTTTTAATAGCAGAGTATGTATAGGATTATTCTATATAATACATAAGATCATATTGATCATAATAATATTGTAAATACATATAATTTGAGTGGAAGGTTTGAATATTTGTGTTTGCTCGGGAACAACTTCCTTTACCTTTATGTATAGATACTTACATCTAAGATCTCTGATAAGAAAACTTACAAGTTAGGAGTCGTCTAAATTTAGCACATAAAATGTGTAATTGTATTTAACAAGTGTGTCAAGAATTTTATATGACCGTAATGTTACAAAAACGGGAAGGTTTTTCTTTAGGCAGCAATATTAAACTTAAAATTGTTTGCAGGTTTAAAGCATCATTGAATCAATATCTTTTCCTTCACATGCTCATATTTGGCCTCTCACACACTTGTGATTTTCTAAAATAGAAGCCAAATTATTATATACTAGAGGTCCGCCCCGGCTTCGCCCGTGGTACATATTTTGCAATAAAAGGTAGCCTATGTCCTTTCTCGGGTATCAAAATATCTCCATACCAAATTTCATGCAAATTGGTTCAGTAGTTTAGGCGTGATTGAGTAACAGACAGACAGACAGAGTTACTTTCGCAATTATAATATTAGTATGGATTTCAGTATATATCCCAATAACGAGCAGTCGAATTCAATTGCTCCTTGACATTCCGCGGTGCATCGCCTCTCACTTGCTCTTGAAATGAGCTATTTTTTGTGATATTAATGTATTTAATCTTTATGAAATAAAATACTAGCAAAATTCGTTTAATAAAAGCTCGAGGTTACCTATTCATTATCTTTAATGTGTGGACTGGAAAATCATCACGTGTGTTACAGAATCTAAAATCTATACTAATATTATAAAGCTGAAGAGTTTGTTTATTTGAACGCGCTAATCTCGGGAACTATACTGGTACGATTTGAAAAATTCTTTCTGTATTAGATAGCCCATTTATCGAGGAAGGCTATATCCATACTAATATTATAAATGCGAAAGTAACTCTGTCTGTCTGTCTGTTACTCAATCACGCCTTAACAACTGAACCAATTTGCATGAAATTTGGTATAGAGATATTTTGATACCCGAGAAAGGACATAGGCTACTTTTTACCCCGGGACATAGGATAGGTTTTATTCCGGAAATCCCACGGGAACGGGAACTATGCGGGTTTTTCTTTGACTGCGCGGGCGATGCCGCGGGTGGAAAGCTAGTAGGCTATATATTATCATCTCGCTAAGACCAACAGGAGCCGAGCACTGCGGGTAAAACCGCGGAGTACAGCTAGTGTAATATAAAGTGTAGTATGTTTACGTAGTATTTAGTAAACTGACTGCTGATTAAAATTATGTTGCTTATGAATATAAGCCAGTTTGCACTTGACGAGACGACCATTTATTTTGCTATCAACATATTTACTAAGGTAATCTTATCGTTAGTAAAATATACGATACGAATTGAGATCTCCCGAGGTTCTGAGAACGTTGGTTAAAAAATACCTAATCCTCGTTTATCTTGTTTCTTGAAAACGACTTTACAAATTGCATTAATTCAGTTTTTTTTGCCGTCACCCTATACAATGTATAGTATACATTATTTACTAATAGACCGGGAGATACTGACACAAAATTTCGAGTCATTTGTAACAGGATGGCGGTTCTACAGGGGTCTTAGTACGCAATGACAAAAAGAAAAATGATGATGTGAACGCTGGTACCGGTGGGTTAGTCGCGTGGGCGTTAGTCGAACTCGTCGGAAAAATAGCGAAAGTCAAACGATTTGTAACACAAAAATTTTAGAATTTACCGATAGCCCATAAAAAAGAAGTAGGCGGTAGTGTCATGCCATACTTTTCCGGTATGACTTACAGCCCGCCATACCGACGCGAATGTGTTGATTTAAAAAAAACAATTATTCAACCATTTGTACCAAGCTAACTTTTGCACAGGTAACCATCGTCGTGCAGCCATTTACGAAAATCGCCATGCCATACTTTTCGGACGATTCCAAATGGTCGCCATACCGCCGAAAATCTGCAAATTTTTTTTATTTCGCCTATCTTTTTGTACCAGTATTACATTTGGCTTTTTGGAGAGTATTTGATAAAATGTGACCATTATTATATTTGCCATACTTCTAGTAGGGGGAAAAAGTGCTGTCATACTTGAAAAATAAATTTATTATTAATTTATATAAGTGAAGATTTCCAACACCTAGATCTTTGAAATTTTGTATTTATATTCGTTGATCCTCAAACTTACAGGAAAAATAAGTGCCATACTGTTACAAATCGTTTGACTTTCGCTATTTTCCGACGAGTTCGACTAACGCCCACGCGACTAAGCCGCCGGTACCAGCGTTCACACCATCATTTTTCTTTTTGTCATTGCGTACTAAGAACCCTGTAGAACCGCCATCCTG
Organism: Colias eurytheme; assembly: GCF_061535395.1. Taxonomy (NCBI): domain Eukaryota; kingdom Metazoa; phylum Arthropoda; class Insecta; order Lepidoptera; family Pieridae; genus Colias; species Colias eurytheme. Next base: position 8,103,354 of record NC_143000.1, on the reverse strand, counting down.
TTACAAATGACTCGAAATTTTGTGTCAGTATCTCCCGGTCTATAAAGAAATTTCTTATTTGAAAACAAATATAAATGTAATGTATTCGACTCAAAGGTATGGCAAATCTATTTAGCCATATATGGAGTTTTCCTCATAATAACTTCAAATGAACTTTCCTCACAGGCAAGTATCTAGTCCAATATTATATAATAGTACTTTGACATATGTGCCCGACCCGGTTTCCTCTTGATTTCTATATACATCAACACGTAACTAGTGATTTATTTATATAAGCGTTTAATTGCAACTTGAATTACTGGCCTAGTATTGTCAACTAGATATAGATATTCTAATTCTAAAGATTTTTGCCCTTACATTGACTAATTTTTACAAGTTCCATAATATATTCGGAATGTCGCGTATAACATTTTAATTTTTAATCGATTCATGATATAGCCCTTCCCTTTTAAATTCTATCCATACTAGTTGAATATACAAAATCCAAAATATTAACTCTGAAAATGATACACAGTTATATGATAACATTACGAAAAAAAAAGCAATTTTAAAATCGAAAATCCAGCGATCAGGCCAGCGAGCAAGTCAGCGAAAAGGCCTAGGCGACTAGGTCCTACTTCAATTAATATTATGAATGCAAAAGTTTGTGTGGATGAATGTATGTGTATGTATGTTTGTTACTCTTTCACGCAAATACTACAACCGTTTACAATAAAATTTAGCACACATATAGAGGGTAATAAGGGATTAATACATAGAATAGGTTTGATCCCGGAAATCCCACGGGAACGAGAACTATGCGGGATTTTCTTTGAAAACGCGCTTGAAGCCTGCGTATGAAAACGGTCATCCAACAGTAGTTATAATATATTGCTTATATAATAACACCTTGGGTATTTATATACACTGTTTATCACCCGTGGGAACCAGGTTGGGAACTCAATGTAAGAAACAATCGTCTATTTTTTTGGTTTATAATATTGGGTTCTCTTAATTGTTTCGTTACTTAAGATTCAAGATTCATTCTACTTGATATTTGTGTCGAGTGAGATAAAACATAATAGCAGCTCGTTCCCACTCTATGGTTTACCTATGAGGTACTATATTACTATTATATATTATGTGATACTATGTAAAATAAAGTAAAGCTATTAAAATACACCAAGAAGTGAAGTCCCATGTCCCCTAGTGGGGTAAGAGGCAGATATGCACACCTACACCTGTTTCACTGATCGATTTTCTTTAGGGAAAGTAGGTGATCAGCCTTCTGTGTCCTGCCAGACCAAGACATTTTTTTTCTTCGTCACCAACGGGAATCGAACCTAGGACCTCTCGGTTCTACGCTCACGCGTCAACCATTGTACCAAGGAGGCGGCCTAAAAAATACACCAAACACATACCTAAATGTACAAATAGGACGATTTTAATGGCCCTTTGTTTGAATGTAATGAATATTATAAAATCTAAACGCTAAGCAGTAGATAAACTTAGTCGGGTTGATTAAAATATCGATAATCATAATATTTGAGTTACTATTATTAAAACATGTTAATAATATACAGGGTGTCCCACTGTTGGTATACTAAGCTCAAAGGAGGTAATAGTTTTGCATACGCTAAGTACGTAAAAAATTCTTATAAAATTCCAGACGCATTTTTTTTCAAATATATGAATTCTTAAAACTCTATGTGTACACCCATAACAAGCAATCTGCCCAGCTTTGCTACCAGCACGTGACCGTTTATGATTATGTTTTCATAGACAAAATGCTCACATTAGCGAAGCGGTATATGCCGGCTGCGCGAAGTTAGAGAAGAAAACATGGATTTTCAGGAAAAATGTTTTTGATGTAATTCTGTTGTTTAAGTATTTTTTACGTGATCACTATATGCAAAACTACAAGTCCCTTCGCGCTTGGTATACCAATAGTGGGACACCCTGTATACCTAATAAATATGGGGGCACAGAATTAGTAGCTCACACTAATGAGGGCTAAAAATAAGAAATTACGCTTATAATTACCAACTTTGGTAATTTTTCAAGGTTTAATAAGAGATGTCCTTTTAATGTATTATTAACTAAATATGGTGTTGTGTGTCTTTTATTAGTAGGTACATTTAAATATTCCGTACATGTAATATGTACAATGTACATTGTACATATAATAAGTAGGTATGTATAATATGTATACCTAATAAATACCTACTTGGCACGTCAGTCGTAAAAATTATCATAATATAATGAATAAGTACCTAAATAATTTTGTTTTATTGTCAATGACACATTATTAAATTAATAATCAAACATAAGACGCAATGCAAGAGGCAAAAAATTGATAAATACCAAAAATATAAGACATAGAGTCGTGTAGAAAAGTCATTAAGATATATTATTTTAAAACTTGCTTTATTTTTTGCTTATTTTTACGAGAAAATAAATTTGCATTTCAACATATTATGTTACTCGTTTCAAAGAAATTTGGAAACATCGAACATATTATATCTTCATTAACTTAACCCTAATTTCAAATATGAAATAATAAAACTGAGCCGTGAGTATTTTAACTTAACAATACAATATCTTAATACTATGAGTAGGTACTTAAACCAAAGTAAGATTACATAATTCAACTATCGTGAGCGAAAAAGGGAAAAATGAAGCTAATTAGCCATATTTCATATTCAGTCGCCACATGTCAACGTACCACGGTCACTGTGGCACCACTCCAGGAACGCTATAATACCCTATCTACACATTTTTAACCGATTTCAAAAAATGAGGAGGTTCTCAATTCGGCTGGTATATTTTATTTTACATAATACATTGACTTAACAATATAATATTTTAACAAGACACTTTTGAAATCAAAAAAGCCTCGTTTGTACTTTCCCTCACGAAGACTACATGTCTTAACAATTGTGTTTGTTCACGACGGATGCTATCTTGATTTCCTCGTTTTAATTGCGAAAAATTACTATCGCGTTTCCATGTAATATGATACCTGTCATCTTAGATTACAAAATAAAATACAGATGGAGCATGTCAATCATTCATCGCCCTTGTCAAAGAAAATACGAAATCAAAAACGAATACGTTCCTCCGCTAGTGCTATAGCGATTCTAGTGTCATGCAATACGTCAAAAGGGGTTTGATATTTTAGTAAAAAAATGCTGTCTTGTGATATTATGGGCGTTTGTCCACTACAAGGAATTTTACGGTCCGGCATTCCGATTTTTTACGGTCCGGTATGGCACGCAATTAATCTAAATACTAGCTTGTGCACTATACGTAATTTTACTGTCCGACATTTTACTTTTCCCTATTCCGGATGGTTTTTTGAGTTTACGAGTCGCTGTAGGTATAATTATTTTCGAGTGCCCACTTGCTTGGATTTTACTCTTTTTATTGCATATGCCAATTGAAAGCAAGCTCTTGTTTTACTTTCTTTTAGCTGGCAATGAGATTTGAGAAGTCGGTATTGTTATTTTATATATACACTAGCGACCCGCCCCGGCTTCGCACGGGTGCAATGCTGATACTAATAACTAAATAAACTACAGGAAAACTGTGAACGTTGTATATAAAAACATAGTGGTCCGCTCCGTCTTCGCACGGGTATAAAATATATAGCCGGGCGGCCGGCCGGCCGGCCGCCGCAAATGCTACGTCCCGCAATTTTTAAATCTGTAATATCTTCGAAAATATTCACTTAAATCATACGGTGTAAAGGCCCATATAGATCTATATTAAATGAACAATGTATTGAAGGTATTTAATTGGTTAAGGATTAATGCTGTATTGGTTAAAATCGCATCGAAAATTAGCCATTGTTTGTCGTAAAAAGTAAATGACAAAAAAAAGTTATTGTGGGTTATCCATAAGAGATAGACATATACCATCGCGGACTTTTCTGTAGACCTTTTCAATGTGTATAATACTTAGTACATTATTTTGATAAAAGTCGTAGGGTTCAGCCTGCGTTTGCAATGTAAGCGGAAAAAAAATAATTTTTTACGACATCACATTAGAAACCTCAAAAATAACAGTACTTCTCCACTATTTAACCCATTGACCACCGTAAGGCCCGATCGGGGCGCGACACAATAGATTTTCTATTGTGTCTGTGATTCCGAGGACTGATGGATTAATGGATGTTATTATACATATAAACCTTCCTCTTGAAACACTCTATCTATTAAAAAAAACCGCATCAAAATCCGTTGCGTAGTTTCAAAGATTTAAGCGTACAAAGGGACATAGGGACATAGGGACATAGGGACAGGGAAAGCGACTTTGTTTTATACTATGTAGTGATTGACCAAGCATTGACCTATAATTATTATCTAAGTAAGTGTTGGTAAGTTAACGTTCAAGTGGGAATAGATTTAGCTCCTCGTCACCGATTAAAATAAATAAGTGAAACACGCATTTTAAATCTCTTACGGAACTTTACTTTTTATTATAACGAAGTAATATAATATTTCACCTTCTATATTTTTACTCGTTTCTTGTAAAATGCGAAAACAATCATTTATGATAGCATTATACCGCCAAACTTCCTTGAACTGTACCGCACTGATCCGAGTAAAGACGGACAGGTGCACAAGCAATTCATCGGTTTTTTCATGCCACACCGGACCGTAAAAAATCGGAATGCCGGACAGTAAAATTCCTTGTAGTGCACAAGCGCCCTAAAACGCTGTAAAACTTGTTCCCGAAAACAAACAAAAAGATAAAACATCGTTTTACAGATTTTCTGTAGATTATTTGGCTTATTTAATTTTGTATACAAATAATAATTTTACAAATACGAAGGAATTCAAAACTTCAACGTATGCTGCCAGTATTTTGAAAATGAATTTGCCATTTTTAGGGGTAAAATGGTAAAAAGATATTCGGGATAGTGCTGTTGGATTTTTCGATCGTGAATGTGATTATTTGTATAGTGCAATAAAAGTTCATGGTCATTATTAGATTATTTTAAAAAGCATTATACATTTTTTTGTTACTTTTATAAAAAGCGTCGTTTTCGCTTGCGATTTAATTCATGTGAACACATGATGGATATGATGAAAATAAAATGTCCCGCATTCTCGACTAAAAACTACCGCTATTCGCATTCATATGTTTTGAAAAATAAAAACTTTTTTTAATGTAAGTAATTTATTTAATAAATTTAATGTAATTTATTTAATAAAAATTGAATAAAATTATTTTGTCCATGTATAACTTTAGTAGCTATACTAGATAGGTGATAAAATAATTTTTACAATATTATAAAATATTATCAAAAACCCGAATTTATATTAAAATAAAAATTAAAACATGACTGCTAATAATTTATGTAGCCTACGTCACTACCACCACAGCTACCTTCATAATTCAGATGATTGCAATGACACCTCACAAGTCACAACTCAAAATCGATCCAACAGTTTATACTGCAGGGCGTGTCAAAGAAATATTATACATACATACCTACACTCGAAAAACATAACCCTCTTTCTTCCGTAGTCGGGCAAAAATTTGGGAAATTTTTCATTATCTGGTAACATAACACGCACACAGAAGCACCGTGTACGTACAGTGCAACGGCGAAATGACAGCACACATAGCTTTATGGAAATGACGATAAATTATTCGGTTTAGTTCGGCAACGCTCCATCTGTCTTTTATTTTGTAATCTAAGCCTGTCATATTATTAATTTATATAAGTATTTTATTTCTGACAGGAGAATGTGTTTGACGTATTTATTAACTATCACTAAGGTTATGTGTAACTTTATGTCACGTCTATTGTCTATGTACCTATGTTTTGAAATTTTAAGCTATTTTCACTTGCATAGCTTTTATGTCAGACTTTGAGCGCGGCGACTGAATGTAAAAATTCCGTAAAGAAAAAACCTAACACCCCCCACTCCAACCGGCACAGCGATGCGAATTGCGATGGTCTGCAATAGCTTTAACGCGGCAGTCCTCAAGTGCCACATGTATTTTTTTTGTTACCGCCAGCAAAGATGTTCAATTCTTATGCGCTTGTCATCATAGGGTTTTATCTAGTGTATTATGAAATCTTTCTCCACCTATGTAAATAACAAATTAATTAAACTTAATTAAGTTTTTCAATAATCTAAATCGGTGATTCAATAAAATGCTATAGGTACTTTCATTTGCATTTATTAAAAAGTTTATTATTAATACAGAAACTTTATTGTCATCTAAATGCAAATTATTTACCGTCCATGAAAAGTTGCATAACGCAAACATTTCTTCACGACCAAACACGCTTTAATTTGAATAATTTAATGTCCTTACAAGTTTGATTGCGACTGTAGCAGTACGTATATGAAGCTAATGTGTTAGTTGACAAACAGGTTGGCTGATAAGACTCCACCCCATGTGTGAGCCAAATCTACTTTCACTGTGTGCCATAAACTATAGTGTCCATTGATACACGACTTTATTTTTTATTCTTATAAGTTTTTTTTTTTTGTATTTGGTGTGTCTTTATTTAGATGTAAGACAGTTTGAATATTAGGAAACCACAACACAGATTTTTCGGAAATATTCAAAGTAAAAAATATGTACCTAAATCTGATGATATCTGAACGATACTCTCTGCCATCATTGAATTAAATAGCTGAGACTGCAAATGAAACGGCTGATTCAACCATTAATTACGCAATATTTTTGTTTAAATAAAACACGTCATTAAAAACTAAAATCGCTTCCATTATCATAATTTTACGTAAAATATAAAACTTATTTTCAGATTTATTAAAATATATATTATGTAGAACGTTACATTAATAAATAATAATTACAAAAAATTGATTCAATATTATAACTATGTGTTCTTTATTTTGGCAAAAATTAAAGTAAGTAATTAATAATTATAAATAAAAAAACCGTACCGTATGACAACGGAAACATATGAGGTGATTTGTAGATTCGATCTACACTCATACTGTACCGCTCCCGTTTTGGTATGATCGCAGTACTTAATAAATAATTGCATCCAATTGATATTTTGAGCATTTCCAATGTTCATGAATCATTAAAAATTAAATAAGTAACCTAAATTCTAGGTGTAGTATTTTTTATCGCAGATCTCTATGTTTATACATTTGGTACAAAATTAATTCATACTAGAACTCAAATGTTTCAATGTCACTGAATGTAGCACATAAATCTGTGAAATAAATAATATTTAACTTTTCTTCTGCGTATTTTGTGGAGACCCAAAATCTCTCTCTTAGGTCACACCAAAAGCTCTAAATTTATTCGAACGGGAATTAAAAAGAAATCAAATTCAAAAATGGAACAAGTGTTGGCGCGCTCCAAGGCGCGCTCTCAAACATAGTTCAAATCTCTGAGGTTCAAACTTCAAATAGTAAATTCGCGACGATACGGATTTTAACCACCACGAAAAACGTAAGTTTGTATAATATCTTTATGATGCAAGTTGCGTTAAAAATAATTCGCTTGAGTAACTGCCAATTCGTAATGGATTAAATTATTAATTCAGTTATGAGAGCAGTGTTTTACGATTTTTATTAGATAACAAAGAATTTGGTGCGGTTATAAGGGTCGTTGTAAGTAATGTATAGTTTTATATTTTTATTATACCGGCCCTTCTAGGCCTTGGCGTGGCGTAGTAAAAATGTTATGATAGTTTGTTATCTAGGATGAAATATTGCAGCAATTTGGAACGTAAATAATGTTTTTGGATTTAAAAGCAAATAATAATAAAACTTACCAGATATTATCGATTTCACTTTTAGAATTATTGTAAGAAAACAATCTGTCATAATTTTAATTTGGTTCTGGTCTAAGCACATAATTATACCTAATATAAGTAGGTATGAAGAATGAATATCGTTTTCATTGTCTACCAAAATTATAAATAATTTTTTTTTAATTTTCTGTAGGTATAACTGTTGGGAGTCTTCCTAAAGTTGAGGGAAAGAGATAACTTCTAAGTGACCTTATTTTTTTTAATTTCATAATATGTTGTAATACTTATTGTTTATCAGTAAGGTCAATACGTCACAATTTTTGTGAACAAAGTAAATATTGACGGAACGTAAATGTAAAAAATTGTGTTCGAAAAAATCCAGAATATAATTATTTTTATGAGGAATCTTTTAGGCGGTACATATAAGTAGGTACATATTTAATGTAATTGTCTTCAATATGATATTGCGCAAGCCCAATTTAATTTTCGGCTAGTAATGAACAGTCTATAATTTCAAGGATTGCCAAAATAGATCATGTATTTCTAACCCTTGACATCATATAATATGTATGTAACCGGTTTTCACCGGTTCTAATCTGTCAATTTGACAGTACTTTCGAAAGAACCTTGCAAATATACAGGTGAAGGTAACACGAACTTTGATCTAGAAAGCACGGTTTTTTTAACACGCTTTAATAGCTTCTATATCTATTTATGTTTGTATGTGTAACCAACTTTGGACTCGATTTTGATCCAATTTACTTATAACTTTGGACACTTATCTAGAGACGGTTACGATGCAAGAATTTCATGAAATTATCTTTAACTACTAGAAGGGGATAACGATTTTTTTGCAGAATAGCGCAGAAATTTGTTTTTATCGTTTTTTGTTGTAATAAATCCGAAACATTGTTCGTAATGGTAATATGTGAAGTAGTTTATTGTCTGCACTTTTATTTAGGTACTGACCAAGAAATCTCTATAGATTTTTGTTCCACCAATATAAAGTGTATTTTATTTCCAGACGGCTAACCATCTTCCGTTTTATCTATTTAAGATAATAATTATTCTAAGATCCGCCAACCCGCACTTGGCCAGCGTGGTGGATTATGGCCTGTATCCTTAGCAGTGCCCCAGCAGTGGGAACGTATATGGGCTGATGATGATAATGATGATGATGATGATTCTAATTGCACGCTTTACACATATACATACATTATATGTGTAAAGCGTGCAACGTCAATCAAAGTGTATCTGTGTAAAAACATATGGTTTTTAAATAAATATATTTTTAATTTTTTCATTTTCATTTTCAATTTCCAGATGGCCATAACCTGCGACTGTCCGATGTCGCAGCCGGGTCCCACGCTCGCGGCGACATGCGGTGGGGGCGCCTTCATGCTTTTCATGGGGCTGCTTGAAGTGTTCTTGAGGAGCCAATGTGACTTGGAGGACCCTTGTGGGAGGACTCAGGTATGTTGGTATTTTATAGGGTTTAGAAATTAAAGACTTAGACGTGATTTATTTACGGTAAATCCCGACGTTTCGAAAACTTGATGTTGATGAGAACAGGAACTTATGCTGAAAATAATTGAATGAGATTGTTTTGTACGAGATGTGTGACCTTGCATAGATGAATCGCAATCAGATAAATGTTTTATTTATGGATTACGGTTGTTGTAAATAAAACTAGTATTACTATTCTATAAATTCGCTGTCATTTAATTCGCAAGAGGAATCAATTCAAGCCAGCTGCAGCGCGCGCTTACACCACGTTCCACGTTTTGGATTAATATTCATGTTGTACTAAATATTTTTGAAATATAATTTCACTTCAACTATTATACATAGGATGCTATAACACCCATTGTAAAGAATTTGTAAGCACACTTTCATAATCATAATAAATTAAGGTGTTAGGTATAATTAAAGTCAATTCAGTCTTGAGATCGATTCATTTTCATTGTGCTACAAATTTAGCAAATTTCTTGTTTATAAAATGAAAGATGTTCATTTAAAAATGCTTACATATCACTTGAAACGATTGTCTTATTACACACGGAATAATAATATCTATAGTTAATAATTACTTAATAATAACATAAAATCGTGTGATTATTGTCACCGATCCTTGATAAGTGTACAAAGTTTAAATTAAATCTATCCCTTTGAATCAAAATCTATAAGTAGAAGGAGTCCCGTACAAATATACCTACAGATGAAGCTAAAATTTTTCAAATGCCCAAACACAATCTCCTAAATACTCGTAATAAAATACGAATTTCTCTCAATCATTGCACAACACGAAGTCATAACTGTATCACAATGATTCTTTGGTACGACCGCAGCCTGCGGGTCTCAACCTTTGCCATGATCGTATTATAATCGACAATCGTGGCTTAGTAACGTAAACTATGGAAAACGTTACGTAAAAGTCTAAAAATGGCTGCAATGAGAGAGAATGATCTAGAAGAAAATTTGGAGTCAACAGTGCGTTTCTTGCTATCCTATATAATATTAGCATAATAATAAGTACTGACGATAAGTTTTCAGCTTAGATATGAAACTATAAGACAGCCCACATGTATGTAATTGCCTATTATTGGTTGATTTTGTGAGCATGGCGAGATGTTTGCAAGTCTATTACACGAAAAAAGCGGATCTAATTAGAATTAGGCAGAGGTAGATTCTGAATATAATTAATGACTTATTAAGTACCTACTCTTTTACTTTCATTGAGTTCTTATTACTAACTAGCGGTCCGCCCCGGCTTCGCCCGTGGTACATATTTCGCAATAAAAGGTAGCCTATGTTCTTTCTCAGGGTCTTAAGATTATCTGTACCAAATTTCATCAAAATCGGTCCAGTGGTTTATGCGTGAAAACCTTACAAACCTTTCCTCTTTATAATATTAGTATAGAAGTATAGATAAATTCTGTGCCTCCAGTGAATAAGGGAGTAAGACGAGTTATTCCCTTTGGTTTTTATTGCACCATTGGATTCAGCTCGTCAAAATACACAACATATCAAAAGGTCATATCTCTAGCTGCGTCCTAACCCATTTTTTCGAATGACCCAAACGGTATAAGTAGGGTGTGATTAACGGTATAAGTTACCTTATCCATCATTTTAGGCAATCGCAAAGGAACTATTCGCCTCGAGTCAAAAGTACCCACGAACACAAAGACGTATGTGTAGTTATACTTTTTGAATAAAGACTTAATTCATTTTGTTCCATCAGTCCTAACACTATTTTAGTATAAACGCATTTGTGTCATTTTTCTAACATGAGCATAAAGGAACAACTCTTTTAGTGTCATTGGTTCAAGAGGGTTCAAGTGACGACATGAGACAGTTTGGCATTAATGCCGTGTTGCTATTGGTCTATTTGAATACTGCACGGAAACAACACACACTATTCCTTATTATTTTTAAATCGTTTTTTCAATAAATCTGCAACAACAAATCTTTATATTTTTTAAAAAAGGTATTTATCAGTTAACTGGGGATACTAATATATTTCTATGGAAATTAACTATTTTTTGCAATAGATATTAAAAATACAGATATCACATTAAGTGCATTTAATGATATTATACTCTTTGTTTATATAAATACAGAACGATAATTGAATCATCTAAAAAAAGCCAACAAAAATGTTTATCTTATATTTTCTTCTTATAATTGGGTAAGTTTTTAAAAAATAACTCGTTTTTAATCTTTTTTTAAAAAAAATTATCTAACTACAATAATCAAGACAATAATACTATAGTCTATAATAGTCGCATAAAAAAAAGTATTTATATAGCGTTTTAGCCACTGTGCTTTGATAATTTGCCTTTTTTATAGGAAAAAAATCCGCAATGTCGATACTTCTTTGGTCCTGCATTTTCGTAAACATTTTATGGATACTCTGGTACCACATATTTTGAAAAAATTGGGCTATTGTCACGTAGAGTCTCTTCAAAGTGCGTGCCACAAGTCGTATTTGCATCCAAGGCACGTTCAAATCTGTGCTTAATTTTTTCATAAAATCTTTGCGGCTCATTGTATTTTCTTTATTTATCTACATTATTTTGATATTATATGATATAGAAATTGTTAAAATTCTATATCATGCCGTAAAATATCGCCACTGACCAACTATAACTTTTCCTATATTAACTGAACATACAGGAATATGGTTTTCGGGCTTCTCTTATCTCTTTATAGTGCTTGTATCCTCAATGTATACTACCATGACATTGTGGCGTTGCCACTTTTATTATCTATATTTTATTATCTGTGGCGTTCCGAAACGGAACGCACTTGATCGAATTTTAAATTGATTCGACGATTAATTTTCACTAGGACAATAGTTAATACGCAAAACGCAATACGCAGTTGATACATATTTAATACCAATACTCAATGATTGTCTCCTGCAACCTGTACAGACTAGACTCATTGTGGTGACTGGTGAAACATTGTATAGCATTAACAACATAGTACTGTATTATTGAACGATCGATTAAAGGTTTATTTTACAATCTACGACTTTCATTATACATGGGTTATAACAAAACCCCATAACATATTCGGTTTTACTCCGGAAAACATCTTCAGCCACCCAATCCCCTTGCTTGAAGTCCAAATCCAGCGGAGGACAATAATCGTCATTTACTAAAATTGAAGGCTTTCGTCCTAGTATAAAAGTTGTCTGGATCCCATTTTATACTCAATCTATAGTATAATACTATAGATATCATGTGAAACGTGACTTTGAAAAAAATTATTCAAATAAATCACAAAATAAAAATTTGAAACAATCTTAAAAGTTACGAAAAGCCCAATTATACGTCAAAATGACGCACAACATCCTCTTTACAACCAAATGGCGGAATTTACCGGGATGAGCCAACTATGTACTGCTAGGTCTCGACGGCTAATAAGTTGTTTCTGGATTTTGCAGCGATTCGATGGTAAATATAGAAGAGTTCATACGTCAAATTTACGTAGATTGGACTTCTAGGGTTAAATGCATAAATACCTAAATGTTGTTTTGTTTTTATTATCTAATAACGATAAAAAAACCCGTTGATTTCATTCGTTTTTCAAGCTACGTGCATAGTTTTTCCACTAAAATGCCTCAATTGAGTCATAAAGTACACAAATTTCAAGCATAATAAGTCACATCATTTCTATAAAACCAAAACTGGCAATAATATAAGTCGTGTTGTGCGATTATGAACATAGTGCATAAGGGCATAAGTCCTTATATTGCAAAGAGTAAAAAAAAAATTATGTGAATACATTGAGTTATTCCATGAAGTACTCGTTCATAAGGCAACAACTACAAAAAAATACGAAAAAAGTATATTTATGGGGTTGTTACAATATGTGTTCATATGTAAAAATATAGTCTAACATCATATCTTACACATACAAGCTTAAAATTTTGAATTAATAAAGATTTAGTATTGATATATAGTTTTTTGTCTCTCCTGAAAAGTGCTGTTTTTGAGTTATTCCCTTATTCACTGGAGGCACAGAATTATGTGAACAATCTGCATGTCCATTGATTACAATTTACATTGTGAACTTTTCTTCCGTTATATCCTAAAGAACGGAAATAGTTAACACGAAAATGCACTCAAGACCAAATTAGAGGTGAAATCCTTGTTAGTTCCAGCTGCATTGAAAGCTCTAATATTTGCACGGTTTTGATTCCTATATCTATTATAGCATCGTTTTTTGACTTATTACTATGAAAAAGCATTGCTAATAGAATGCCTTAACCAATATTATATCAAATAATATTTCACACCACTGCATCTAATGTATATTTAGCCATTTTTTGCGTTGCTTCGAAATGGATGCCATTAGACTGTATTTAGTTACCAAATATGGACCTTTGAACTACATTGCAAAACTTATTCCTTAATGATCTTTTATGTAGTAATAAAGAAGAAATCTTTATATAAAGCGACAACAAAAAAGAACAAGGAAACCGTTTCTGTTTTTATTTTGTTTGAAAAATTCTTAATCATTCATCTTTGTGTTTTAATATTGTTCAAGAGGAGAGTGAACAGGTACATTCTAGGGTAACGCGCTCCATCTTAGGCCACATCTCAGCTTACCATCAGGCGAGATCGTGGCCAAGCGCTCCCCTATTGTAGCATAAAAAAAATGTTAGTAATTACATCTAAAACTAAATCTAAGACTAAGTCTAAGTCCACAACGAAAGAAGGGAGAGCCAGCTTTTACTAAATAAATTATTTCTTCTTACAGTACCGTCGTCACATGGACTCTGTATACGACTTTATCGTGGTAGGAGGAGGATCTGCCGGGTCTGTGGTGGCAGCCAGATTGTCAGAAGTGCCTGAATGGAGAGTTCTGTTGTTAGAAGCAGGTAATTATGACGTCACTAATTCACTATCAATAAAATGTTTTTATTTATTAAGCTATTGCATAGCTTCTATCGCGGGCCTTGAGCGCGGGGACCGAATTGAGAAATTCCGTAACGAAAAAACCTCACGCTCCCCACTCCGATGGACACGGTGGTGTGGCTTGAAGGCATAGCATGCAATAGCTTTACCGCGGCAGTCCCCGAGTGCCACACGTCTTTTATTTTTTATTTGTTTTATTTATGGAATACACAACAATAAATGTAGTCTATACACATTAAATTAAAATTTATAGGAAGACATTATCTAATTAAAATACCTACCTACGTATCTAATGTATTTATTAATTAGGTGTACACAACATTCGCATTAATAACATACAATTAAACAAACGAAAGAAAAACATAATTAATGTATACCATTTTTTATTTGCTATTGGGAAAACTGTGAAACTGTTTTGTGGAAGATAAATTATTATTTAATTACCATCTTATCTTAAAATAATTTTATTCAGACCGTTTTATAAACGAAGTGTAGTTATATAAAGCGTACTGTAATCTTGAATTTTAACCTAATATCAACAGACAAGAGAGACAATTTAATCGTGCGTTATCAAAGGATTTGGTCTACATAAAAATAAACTTAGTATATCTCCAATCGCAAACGGCTGACACGACGATATCTGCTTATATGCTATGCTAATTAAGCTATCTGAAAAGAATGCAAAGGATCATGTAAAATTATTCGACTTCAGAAAACATTGGCCAATTAATATTTGTTATTCACACACAATCGAATTGATATAAGGTCACGGTCACCAGTTCAAAGAGAACAGGGTTAAATAATCGAGACAGGAAACAATGAAACACGATACACGATTAATTATTTCAATTTATTATTAGAATTATGATAAGCATTATATATTCTGCCTAAAAAGTTGGATTTTAAAAGCTGGAATTTATCTAAATTGCTGGATTTTTACCGACTATCCGGTTGGCTTGGTTGGACCCTGCCTTCTAAGAGAGAGGTCGTGGGTTCGATTCCCACCCAGCAAATATTTGTGTGATGCACATCGATTTTTGCTCTGTGTCTGGGTGTTCATTATCTAGTAAGTATGTTTCTATAACTCAAGCGAAAGCTTAGTATGGGATCAGATCGTGCCGTGTGTGAAAAATGTCCTGAAATATTTATTTATTTATTTATAAATGTATCTATCAAATAAATTGTACCTACATACAATATCTGTTTTTTTAGGATTTGATGAACCCACTGGAACTCAAGTACCCTCAATGTTTTTAAACTTCATCGGATCGAGTATAGACTGGGGTTACCATACGGAACCAGAGCAGGCCGCTTGTCTTGGGGAAAAAGAGAGGAAATGCTATTGGCCGAGGGGAAAAGTAAGTGATAATATCCATTGTTTTAGCTTTTACGAATATATCTGTCATATTTTACATGTCTTGATATTACAGGGTGTTGGTAAAGTGAATGCCCATGTCCTAATCAGTAAGTCAATAATTCCACAAAAAATATTATGTTATTTTTAGTAAACGATAAAAATGATTGCAACGTTTCGATTTCGTTTTTTATGGATTACCTAAGTATACATGAAAAATAAACCTTCTGGTTTTACAATGTTCCTATTCGACAAGTTTAGAAAAACTTGTCTGAACGTATTCTTATCAACAACCTTGTTCATTACTTCCCATTTTACATGATTGACGTGCACTCATGTATTGTAATTTTATTATCTTATCATCACTTATCATTTTAAACTGTCATTACACAATCAGGGGGGTTAAAATGTGTGGAAAAATTACAGAAATGATTAAAGGACATCATGGAGCAGGTAATAATAATAAGGCATCATGATACGAGGAGGTCGTTAAGAGGGGGTATAAAGCAAAATAGCCCATCTTGAATTGGATGATACGTGTAATATTTAAGACTAAATCTAAAAAATAAAACATATTAATATATCAAATAAAATATATATTAAACTAAGTGATATTTTCGAGGATTCTATTTGATCAAAAACATAAAATATTACAATTGGCTCAATAAAAAAAAAAAAAAGGCGTGTGGCACTGGCATTCGGGGACTGGTCTGCCGCGGTAAAGCTATTGCGTGCTATGCCTTCAAGCCACACCTCCGCGCCCGTCGGAGTGGGGAGCGTGCGTTTCGTTATGGAATTTTTGGATTCGGTCCCCACGCTCAAGGCCCGCGATAGGTGCTATGCAATAGCTAAAAAATCTCGAAGTTACCTATTTTTTTTAGATTTGGTCTTGAATATTACACGTAACATCGTATACAAGATTGGTAGTTTTGCTTCATACCCCCTCTTAAACGATAACAATTTACAGGTGCTAGGTGGTACATCAGTAATGAACGGTATGATGTACATTCGAGGATCAAGACATGACTATGACGAATGGGCAGCTCTAGGTAACGAAGGATGGTCGTACGAAGATGTGCTTCCATACTTCATGAAGTCAGAAGACAATGAGCAAGTTGAGGAAATGGATCAGGGGTATCATGGTACTGGTGGTCCGCTGACTGTGTCACAGTTTCCTTATCACCCACCGCTCAGTCAGAGCTTGTTGAAGGCTGGAGAGGAAATGGGTAAGATTTTATAGGCAAGGCATTCTATTCCATTTGAGTTGATACAAAATTTTATGTAATAAGTATTCAATTTGGGATGGTTACTGTTGGGATAGAATTTTCTTGCGAGTACAACCGAGAAGATTATTTTTCGAGTATTCTGAAGAAAAGTACCACTTTACTCACACTTAAAAATTTACAACAAAAACGCTATTCAGTTAAGCAAACTGTTGCGAAATGCCATTTCGTTATGTCATTTCGAATGTTAACCGACCATTTTCCACTTTTATACTTACTATCTACTGGAAAGACTGCGATGGAAAACTTCTCAATCGTGAATGAAGCAGTTCCTTTCTGGCTCGCTTTTGCACTGTCTACTGCTTTAGTCATATTTATCCTATCAATCTCGATATAATCAGTCCTTAACCCGCCTAATTTTGGATTCCCCTTCTTTACAATCAGTTCCTTTTTTTTCCTAACTAACTTAATTTCGAGCTACCTCCAACTTTAGTAAATCAATTTACCCAGGTTACCAAGTCCGTGACCTAAACGGCGAGATCCACACGGGCTTTTCAATCGCCCAAACGACCAATCGCAACGGTTCCCGGCTCAGTGTGGCCCGAGCCTTCCTCCGACCGGCTCGACACCGCTCCAACTTGCACGTGATGTTAAACGCCACTGTTACCAGGGTTCTGATCAACCAGACAACCAGACAGGCATATGCTGTAGAAGTGAGGAACAGCTTTGGGGGGACTGAAGTTATATTCGCGAATAATGAAATTATATTGAGGTAAATCTATACTTAGTAATATTATAAAGCTGAGTTTGTTTGTTTGAACGCGCTAATCTCAGGAACTACTAATCCGATTTGAAAAATTGATTTGAAAAACTCCCTGATAACTTTCTAGGCAAAATTACAAGATAAGAACATCAGTTCATCATTAGAAAGTTTTCGTCATAAAATCAGTTTAACAGTTAACTTCATCTAAATAATATGGATTCTTATACAAATACCATGACAGTTTAATAACACTATTGCCTATTGTGCTTATGTGTATTTCATTTTAAAGTGAAACTTTTATTACATCGTCTCAAACTTTTTGGTCTGTGTAGCGCATGTCGCGTGACGGTCGGCTGCCGAGTATAAAGCAGTTTCGGAAAGTTTCACTTTTACCGTGGTTTCATAAAACCACACAACATTTTTTATGTAATGTTTGTAATTATGGTGTGTACAATAAAGCTCTCATTCATTCATTCATTCATTCATTCATTAATTCATTCATTATCTAACTTTGTGTAGTGGTGGTGCAGTAGCGACCCCTCAGATCCTACAGCTCAGTGGTGTAGGAGACCCTGAGGTATTATCTCGAGCTGGAGTTCCACTTGTTCACAAACTGCCCGGAGTGGGACAGAATCTGCACAACCATGTGACACATTTCCTGAGCTTCACTATGAATGATAATAATACCGCGCCTTTGAACTGGGCGACTGCTATGGAGTATCTGCTGTTTAGAGATGGGCTTATGTCTGGGACAGGTTCGTTTTCTGTACTTTTAATACAATTTAAGGATATTTGATATTCAGAACTATTTTCGTAGTAAGAAAAACAAGAAATTATTTTGTTAGGTATGTAAATTTTTTTAGGCAATTGACTATCATTATTATAATGCCACTTTTTCAATCGACCATATTCTAGAAATAAATCCTTTAGTTAACATAATTACAATTTATGTGATGAATCACAAAATAGGAAACTGGATAAAATTGAAAGCCAAACCAGTGGTTATTGTCTTAAAACAACTTAGTAACTTCCGTCAGATATCAATAATAATACATGTATGGGGAAAAGATAAAAAAGTAACATCAAATTTCGCATTTACATATTTTAAAAGTTAACATTGCAACAAAGTTTTAATTTCAAATTTAACATTACAGGAATATCCGAAGTGACAGGATTCATAAACACCAAATACGCAAACCCGGAAGAAGACAACCCAGATATCCAGATGTTCTTCGGCGGTTTCCTCGCAGACTGCGCCAAAACTGGCATGGTCGGGGAGAAACTTGGAGATGGTTCTAGAAACATCCAGATGTTTCCAGCAGTTTTGAGACCAAAGAGCAGAGGCAGGATTGAGATAGCCAGTGCTGATCCGTTCGCCCATCCCAAGATTTATGCCAAGTAGGTTATTTTTGACGTGACAACGTCTTATAATTCGATAGAGCCGGCTGCACGCACGAAAAAACATGACTCATGCGGCGTTACCTCACTCTGAGGCGTTCCATGTAAGGCTTGAAGTGCGCGGAACGAGCGACAAAGAAGCACAATCGGACGTTGTCACGTTCAACTATCGTCAGTAAACCGACTTTACAGACAACCAATTTTTTTAAATCAAAATATTTTACTTTATGATGATGATAAAAAGATATTTAGAAAGATCACTTGTTCTGACGATCGTCAGTTATTTTTAAGATGATAGTAGATGAACCACCATTAGGTCTTTTTTAAATACATATTGTTCATTTTATAAGCTTCGAAACTACTAAACGCTTTCTTTATTTTGTTAAAAAATATTAAGTGAAATTTTGCAATATTCGGAATCATTTTTTAGGGTTCCGTAGCCAAAATGGCAAAAACGGAACCCTTATAGTTTCGTCATGTCCGTCTGTCCGTCTGTCCGTCTGTCCGTCTGTCACAGCCGATTTACTCGGAAACTATAAGTACTACAGTGATGAAATTTGATGGGAATATGTGTTGTATGAACCGCTACAAAAATATGACACTAAATAGTAAAAAAAAGAATTGGGGGTGGGGCCCCCCATACATGTAACTGAGGGATGAAATTTTTTTTTTCGATGTACATACCCGTGTGGGGTATCAATGGAAAGGTCTTTTAAAATGATATAAAGTTTTCTAAAAAACATTTTTCTTAAAGTGAACGGTTTTTGAGATATCAGCTCTCAAAGTCGTAAAAAGTATGTCCCCCCCCCTCTATTTTTATAACTACGGGGTATAAAATTCTAAAAAAAATAGAGGTGATGCATGCTAATTAACTCTTTCAACGATTTTTGGTTTGATCAAAGTATCTCTTATAGTTTTTGAGATAGGTTGATTTAACTGTAATTTATTATATTTGCTGCTACGGAACCCTTTGTGCGCGAGCCCGACTCGCACTTGGCCGGTTTTTGTTTAACTAAAGAAGTTGCTCTATTATTAATGTATCCAAATAGCATCAATTCTACTATTGACCTTGAAAACCGCCAAATCTTTGAGCTGTTGACAACGCAATGCGAAGTAATAACCGGACACAATGTCAAATGTGAGCAATTGCAGATTATAACAATTGAGCAATTGACGAGCAATTGGGAGCGTTTAAGGAATATTGCCAATTATTATAGTTCTATGCCAACTATTTTTGGGTGACAATATATCATAAAAAGTATTTATAGGATCAAATAGGTATATTATTTGCAAATAAACAAATGCAAACATCATGTTGTCATCCTTAATAATATATCGGGATGATTTTTAAAGATTTAGATAATTTGAGGCTTTGAGTAAGTGATCACTCTTCCATTTTCCTTGAAATATGCCCGATTCTAATCAATGTTTGAATATCAGAAATTAGGGATGGTATAGAGCAGTTGCGCATATTTCAATTTTCCTGATTTCAATCATTTCATCTCATATTTAATTCGAAGTGTCTAGTCGTCCGCTAAACGGATGAATAAAATAAATTAGTCGTCCGATTACCGGATGAATAAAATAATTTAATCGTCCGATTACCGGATGAATAAAATAATTTAATCGTCCGATTATTCGGATTAATAGATAACCTTTTAACACTAAAGCTAGTTGGGTTGGACTAAAGCAAAGGGGGCGCAGGACTTAGAAAATTTTTGATGGAGTTGGTGTCATTATAACACCTATTTATTATTGTTTTATCGTAAAGATTACGCTAATATAAGCATGTTTTATAGGAACAACTTTTCTCTAAAATCAAAAATGGCCGAGATATTCGCCCTTAATTCGTTAGGTTAGGTTTAGGTTAGGTTAGCCTTTAGGTTAGGTTAGGTTAGGTTTCTTAAAAAAAAACTACACAGAAATAGGAGCCTCGCGAAGCGGGGCTCCGTCGACGCGCAAAAAAAAATCAAGTTTAGGTTAGGTTAGCCGTTAGGTTAGGTTAGGTTAGGTTTCTTAAAAAAAAAACTACACAGAAATAGGAGCCCCGCGAAGCGGGGCTCCGTCGACGCGCAAAAAAATAATCAAGTTTAGGTTAGGTTAGCCGTTAGGTTAGGTTAGGTAAGGTTTCTTAAGAAAAAAACTAAACAGAAAAAAGAGCTCCGCTTCGCGGGGCTCCGTCGACGCGCAAAAAAATAATCAAGTTTAGGTTAGGTTAGCCGTTAGGTTAGGTTAGGTTAGGTTTCTTAAAAAAAAAACTAAACAGAAATAGGAGCCCCGCGAAGCGGGGCTCCGTCGACGCGCAAAAAAAAATCAAGTTTAGGTTAGGTTAGCCGTTAGGTTAGGTTAGGTTTCTTAAAAAAAAAACTACACAGAAATAGGAGCCCCGCGAAGCGGGGCTCCGTCGACGCGCAAAAAAAAATCAAATACCTACGTGTGCCCTCCTCCACCCTCCTCCCCCCACAAAAAACCTATAATACGTGCGGCAGTTCTCTAAAGAAACCCCGATAACCTAACTATGTATATAGATAAATAGATGTTATCGGACGATTAAATTATTTTATTCATCCGGTAATCGGACGACTAATTTATTTTATTCATCCGTTTAGCGGACGACTAGCTTTGTCCTATTTAATTTATCTGCTGACAATATCTCTTATAACAGAATTCATTACATGCATGATTTCAATTCATTAACAATTTACTATTTCATTAAAAAATCGTCTTTAAAATCAGCGG
This sequence comes from Colias eurytheme, assembly GCF_061535395.1. Lineage (NCBI taxonomy): Eukaryota > Metazoa > Arthropoda > Insecta > Lepidoptera > Pieridae > Colias > Colias eurytheme. The sequence goes on along the minus strand of NC_143000.1, from coordinate 8,081,711 downwards.
TATTTTAATTCGTGATATTTTCAGCTACCTCACCCACCCGGACGATGTGAAAGTCCTAATCGAGGGCATAAAATTCGCGATCAAGTTGTCCGAAACTAAAGCTCTCAAGAGCTACGGCATGAAATTGGATAAGACGCCGGTGAAGGGTTGTGAGGGGTACAGATTCGGCTGTGACGCGTACTGGGAGTGCGCGGTCCGTGTCCGCACCGGGCCCGAGAACCACCAAGTGGGGTCCTGTCGTATGGGGCCGAGGGGCGATCCGATGGCCTGTGTTGATCCGCTTCTGCAGGTATGGTTGTGAATGTGACTGTTTTAATTTTGAGGCTATTTTTGTGATTAATGTGTGTTTAGCCCAAGAAGTTTAGATCTAATGCACTGGAGATTTCAGTATGAACATTAACTTGTAACAAGAAAATATGATGTAGAATGACGCCTGTATGTTATCTCTTTCACACCTAGGTAGTTAGTTATTATTTTAGATATAAGCTTCTTGGTTTAGCCCAATCAAAAGATTGAAAAAAAAATTAAAAAAAACCTGCAAAAGCAGGTTTCCACAGATAACTTAGTCTTTTAATAGTCTTTTTCGAATGCTGGCGTTAGATTTTTAAACGTGTCGTTATTTATTATTTTGTTTTTTATCAGCAAATATTATGTCATTCACTCATTTCTGTGACATTTATGTTTTTATGGCATTCTAATCTATATATAGATATATAAAAGAAAGTCTGTATGTTCCAACACTTATAACTCGAGTTCTACTGAACCAATTTTCATAGTTTTAGATTCGTTGGGTTTGTCTCCGTCATACAAACATGAGTTCAGCATCAAACAGTTAGGGTGGTTTTCCAACAAAGATGTGCGAAGATGCGTTGTGGGATGTGATGGGGATGTGTATCTCTGGTGGAAATGCAACCTTAAGCTTTGTACGCGGCTTATGTTTTACTGTACCATTTATATTGTGTTGACCCCTATCTCAATAATTGGATCATCCACTGACCACTACAGACTAAATATAATTATTGAAGTGAAACTTCTTTATCGGGGTTGGACAAAAATTTAGTGTAACATTTTTGCGTTACGCCGTACGCGTGACATTTTTGCGTTACGCCATACTCGTGACATTTTTAAGGTTATAAAGAAGTTTCACTTCTTACTTGTGTACTCTAATACACGCATACATTTTTACCCAGGTGCAAGGTATAGACCGTCTCCGTGTAGCGGACGCAAGTGTAATGCCGCGCGCCCCGTCGGGCAACACGAACGCGCCGGCCGTCATGGTCGGGGAGCGCGCTGCCGACTTCATCAAGCGGCGCTGGCTTGGACAGCATCGGGTGAGTACTGAGTTACACCGGCCACGTGCCGCAGGGACAATATTGGACAATATTAGACAGGTATTGCCATGACCTTGAAATTTAACTCTCAATGCGCCTAAAGAAGTTTCACTTCAAAAACCCAATAATTTAATTTGTACAAATTATGTATCCTGATCCATTATGTAATCCATACACGCTTCGGTCTACCGTCTACCATACAGTTACAGAATACTTAATAATAGCTAACGCTGTATAGGTATGCGTAAATCATATTCAATCAACTGATCATACTAGGTAGGCTCAAAAAAACTGCACAGGTCTGTTCTCACACACGTGTATGGTAAGGGCCGCAAAATTGGCGCATTGGTCTTTTTTTTATCAAAACTTGGCTTTAATTTACTAAAAGAATTTATCAAATAACTACGAATTCGAAAAAAAATGATAATAATTAGTAAAACATGAAAATAAGTTATTTAGAAAAAACTAAAAAGAAAAAAACGAGTTGATAAGTTGAATGATATTTAAAGTAATTACAGCATATTACAATAAGCAGCAAAAATCATATGAGTGAAAGTATCAGAGGACTAATAATACCCAGGATAATTAAGAAAAACTCCCACTCTTGACAATGTTATATTATAATTTGTGTAAGAGGCTACATTATTACTACAATGTACTTTAAAATGAGATACAAGAAGAATTCGTCATAATTTAAGTTATACCATTTACAATTTTTCAATCATAATGGCAGAAGCACCGCCACCACCATTACAAGTAGTAGCTACACCTTTCTGTCCTTTCTTCATAACATGACATAAATGTCCAACTAATCTGGATCCAGACATTCCAATCGGATGTCCTAAGCTCACAGCACTTCCGTGAATATTAACTTTTTCTGAATCAATTCCTAAGATTCTTCCATTTGCAATAGCTACTACGCTAAACGGTTCATTAATTTCCCAGAGGTCCACTTCGCTCACTTTAACTCCAGTCTTTTTTAAGAGGTTAGAAATAGCAATCGATGGCGCTATTGGGAATTCAATAGGGTCGCATTCTCCGTCAGCATATCCAATGACACGAGCGAGAGGTTTTACTTGTAATCTTTTTGCGGCATCACTTGTCATCATAACAAGGGCAGCTCCTCCATCGTTTAACCCTGCCGCATTACCAGCTGTTATCGTCCCATTTTCCTTTTCGAATGCAGGCTTTAAGTTTTTGAACGTGTCGTAGTTTATTTTTTTGTGTTCTTCATCTTCAGCAAATATTATATCGTTCCCTCGTTTTTGTGGCACACTTACAGGCACGAGTTCAGCATCAAAAGCCTTGGCTTTGTACGCGGCTTCTGTTTTTCTGTAACTGTTCATCGCGTGCTCGTCTTGTTCTTCTTTAGAGATGTTGAATTTTTTGACGATGTGTTCACCGCAATTTCCCATGTGTATGTGATTGTACACATCAGTCAGTCCGTCGTATAAAATTCCATCTTCTAATTGCATGCCTCCGTAAGCCGTTTCTCCTCTTTTTAAATAGAAAGGAATGTTTGACATGGATTCCATGCCACCAGCAATCACGACGTCTTGAGTTCCAGTTTGCAAGCTTTGGGTAGCGAATAATACAGATTTTAAGCCTGATGAGCAAACTTTATTGATCGTCGTACAAATTGTACTTGTGGGTAGACCTCCAAATATAGCTGCTTGTCTTGCTGGTGCTTGTTGAAGGCGAGCAGAACAAACATTTCCCATGATAACCTGGAAAATTGAAACGGTTATAGTTAAAAAAAAGAAAACAAAATATTTTTTATATTTATAAACACAATATTTTTTTAAATCTTTAGATAAAAATATTATGCGAGATATCGTGCGAGAGTGAGATAAATAAATATATCTACGAGTAATGATAATTTAATCTACGATTACGTTTACATCAGGGATTAAATTAATAATTTGATTTTAACTATTAAATTAAGTACTTTTATAGGCGAATAATAAAACGAGCGATTAAAAAAACTAAGCGACTGTTGATAAGATACTGTTTTAATAGCTTGAGCGGTATGATTTCGTGTAGGTAACCGACGAATATGGGTTGATAATAAAAAACAGATTGAGCGCACTAAAAGTGGATTGTGATTAATCCATTTGAGATATTAAATTTCTTGGTAGCGACGTTACTAGGTCAACGACTAGAAATACGTAATACAGTAACACCTCGTTAAGTCGAACCTCGATAAGTCAAAAACCTCCAAATCTCGAAAAAATGTCTTGTTCCCTTCCCTTCAAACCCGAAAACCTCTATTACTTGAAATTTTGTCCCTCTGTTAGTCGAAATAATCACCGAGTCCCTCCAAGCCATTTTGGTACATATATTCACTCTATAACTCGAAAAATCAAATTTGACCTCTGTATCTCGAACATAGCAACGTTTTATTTTACAACCAGTACACTATTGTTTCTTAGAAAACATTTGAGGAGTATACGATAATTAATTTATGCCTGACGAAACACGTGTTTGCGTTAAGTATCTGATGACGAAATTATCGATTCAGTAGCTCAGAAAACCGATACTAATGATTAAGATGACATAGAAGACGTGAATAGTACATGCGCTCCATGGGTTTCCATCAAAGAGGCAAGAACCGTATTGAATACCTTACGAAATTTTATAAAGCAAACCAGTATCTTTGAAAAAGAAGAATTTTCTGCTCTTTATAGGTTATAAAATGCTAGAGAACAACCAAATTATCTAAAGCAAAAAAATACTGACTTTTTTAATGCCATATTTTTTATTTTAAAACGATTTGAAATAATGTTGAATTATAATAAATAAAAACATGTTTGTGACCTCTGCAAGTTGAATTTTAATTTATTTTACCTCTGTAACTCAAAATTGATAAGAATAAACCTCAAACTCTTTATGTCGAATCAAAATCCGCCTAAGTCGAAATCCTCCATAAGTTGAAAACTCTATAACTCGAATTTTTTGGCGTCTCCCTTGATATTCGACTTATAGAGGTGCTACTGTATAATAGAGACATTGTTTGATTTAATTAGCTTTTAATGAATAAAATTTATTTGCTTATAGTTTCTTCAAATAGTTAGTTGATAAATAAAAAAAATGTTGTGTGGTTTTATGAAACCACGGTAAAAGTGAAACTTTCCGAACACTGCTTTATACCTACTCGGCAGCCGACCGTCACGCGACATGCGCTACACAGACCAAAAAGTTTGAGACGATGTAATAAAAGTTTCACTTTAAAAAATCGACCTCTGCCCATAGTATTTATGGGCATATTATTTTTCTATAGTATAGTTTCTATAGTTTCTATATTATTTACCTATAGTATTTTTCATAATAATTTTAATACGCTTTTATGAGCTTCATCTGTGTGTTTAATGTCGATTAATCTCGATTTTGACTCACTTTAATACGTTAATAGGATAGATTTAATTCAAAAAGGATTCTTTATTAGTTTACGAAACACTAATCAAGAATCGGTGACAATACAATAATTTTATGGGTTCACGCATAAACTCATCAAATTATTGTTTTTTTTTAGCAAATTTCGACATTTGCAATGTTATCAAAACCTACAGGGTACTTCCCGTAAAGACAGAGTCTTGAAATTTGGTAAAAATTAAGGTTTTATAGCACAGTTATAGGAAAAATTGCTAAAAGCTTAAATTTAAAGTAAACAGGTTTGTTCTTCTACATCCCATGAACACAGAGTCATGAAATTTAATTAAAAGCAACGTCTTATAATACAGATATAGGAATAATTGCGAAAAAATAAAATTTTGGAATTACAACATAATAAAAATTAAGTTTATTCGGAGCCCTCGATACGCGAGTTCGACTCGCACTTGGCCAGTTTTATTTTTAAACTACATATTCCTTATCTTTTGTGATATAAAAATTAAACAAACAATTTGTTGCTAAGCGCAAATCTCAAGAACAGACGAACCGATTTCGTTACTTCTTTTTTTTATGATATTCCTTGAATTTCGAGGCAACCATTAACCATTTATGGAGAGAAAACCAACATGTAACCACGGGCAAAGTCAGAGCGAACAGCTAGTATATAATAATAAAAATAAATCGCCAATTAATGTATTGCTAAGCGCAAAAATCGAGAACGGCTGAACCGATTTCGTTAATTATTTCTTTGTAAAATATTCCTTCTAGGACGAGGATGGTTCTTAGATTAGGGGGAGAAAATAACAATAAGGGGCAATAGGGCAGAAGAACATCTACCGGGGCAGCTAGTTTAAGATACAATGCTCTAAATAAATCATAATATGCCAGCTAAGGAAAATAATGCACGATGTAATGTTGACACTCAAACAATAATTATTAGTTAGGTCGTTCAAATATTAGGAAGCTGCTCATTTTGTATTTTAGTAATAACTCAATGTTTGTTTGACGCGATTTTTTTAATTTTTCATACCAATATATAATGCATATTTTAACTATGAGCCCAATTAATTATTTTTGTCACGTAAACCTTTAATTTTCTTTCACTCGTTTAAGTACATGCTACCCTTTTTACAAGTAACATCTACAAGAGAGATTCTTGTAGAATGTAAAAAAATCGTATCTTATTGTAAATGCATAGACTTCGACCTTACTTTATTTTTAACTTCTAAAAGCCGGTTTGTTGTTGGTTGATAGTTTTTTATGATATAACCGGCTCGCACCGGTTTTTCTGTAGTTTAGTTAAATCATTTTCGTCTATTAAATGATAATTAATGATATCCAAAAGACTCACCTCTTTAACTTCCTCTTTCGGGATACCAGCCCTTTCTACTGCTGCTTTCACAGCTATACCACCTAATTCTGTGGCTGACACATTAGCTAGACTTCCTCTAAACGACCCTATGGGTGTTCTCACTGCTGATACTATCACTACCTCATTTAGAGACAACATTTTTGATATTTTAATTGAAAAATACGCCCAACACGATTATATCGTAATTGTGTTTGTATATGAGAGTGAACCGGCGCCGACCACGGAACGATGACAAATAAACTTGTACAGACGTTATATAGACTAGGAATGATGTAATCAAGATTGTGTTGTGTTTACATGCGAGATTAAATTAATAAAAAAATTGAGTTTTAAATCTGTATTTAGTTGTTTTACTTGATAAGTTGTATACTGTTATACAACCAAATACAGATTTAACAATAATGTTTCTTTAATAAACATACGGTTATTTTATTAAATTACAAGAGTGATTGATTTATTAGTAAAAAAGTGCGGTCTTGCACTATTATCTATTATTAATTTTTAAATATTATTGCTATTTACATTCCTACATACTTAAACTAAGTAGCTAACTTTAAATGTTCTTGTTACTATCACTTTCTTAAGTTATAAGTGGTTTAATTAAAACGATTTTCTTTTATATTTGTAGAAGTTAAAAAAGATACCTATAGGGGACATCCTTACATTTTAAAAGTAGATATCTTTATTTCATACTAATTAATTAGATTTGAAATAATATACAACAAGGTATACAGATACATAAGATGCCAAGTAGTTAATAATAGCACAGATAATATAATTCAATTAACATACGCTCGCCCGTGTGTACGGTGCCTAAGAATCCAGAGGTATTTTTACTGTAATTGCGCCATCGCCTATCAGCTCCCTATGATGGCCCCAAATTGTCATTTGTCCTTACAAACATAATATTTTTCATGTTATAATGGTAAACAGTATTTTTTTAACGGACGTATCATTCTATAAAGTTTAATATTTCAATTTTAGATACAAAATTTACGTAATAATCCTTGCCTATAAAAAAAATTCATTCGGACCCCAAATTAGGACAAGCCTGTATTTTGGGGGTCCACCTTCCTGTATAAACAACAATAATTGTAAATAGTATGTAACTTTAATAATGAACTTAACTTTTGCTTCAACATAAGATTATGTACCTACTAAGTATATTACTATACTATACTACTATTATATTCAAAATTAAATCTATGTATTTAAAACATTAATATTCATAACTATTAAAACATTTTAGCTAAGGTAGGCTTATAGTAACAAAATTAATTAAAATGATAATGATTATTGTTCAAATGTTTGCATAACTTATAATCGGCCAAGTGTGAGACTCGCGCACTGAGGCTTCCGAACAAACCTGTATTTTTTTTATTATGCAATTTTAAATTTAAGCTTTTAGCAATTTTTCCTGTAACTGTGCTATAAAACCTTGCTTTTTACCAAATTTCAAGACTCTGTGTTCACGGGAAGTACCCTGCAGGTTTTAATTCCCTTTGATGTTGAAATTTGCGAAAATTTGCAGCATACGCACGGTTGTAGGTATCTTTTGATTGCGTTCGCTTATAAGTTTGATTTTTTCACCGCTTCAAGGGACCGTAGACTTGAGTATATTATAATAATTATAAATTCAGCTTCATGCCTTTGTAACTCACACTTTCATGAGAGAAAGGGTCTTGAGTCTTGACAGACAGACGAACTACAAAGAGTTTCCGTTTTTTCCTTTTGAGGTTCGGAATAGAGATTAAAATTGCGAAATAAATTCATTCATTTATTTCACAAGTTTATACATGGAATAAAATACCTACATTTAGGGCTATTTGAAAAATATGAATTAACATACTTATACTATAGTTACCTACGTGTAATAAATTAGGTAAGTATACGTGTATTGTTCCAAAAATTAAAATGGATGAAAAAACAAATAAAAATTACTTAACTAATAAAAAGTATTTTTATTTAGGTACAAAAAAATGTACAATTCAATATCTCTATTCCAATCGTCAACTTGAACGTCGTCTGGTTTACAAATCAGTGATTTTAAGTTATTTTTTATTGTAACCTGCAGATTACAACCTGAATTGAAATTGAAAATTGAAAATTGAACCTGATTTAACCATCAAATTATTTAATTATTATTAGTCCTACAAAAACAGCGAAAAAATACAATGTTTTAAAATAATTTTCCGATTTTTCATCTAAAAAAATGGAAACTTGCGTAAGATATAATCGTAAGAACTCATTGAAAGTTTCTGTATTTTATTGAAAAACACATTGTATATTTTTATTGAAAAATACTTATAGGTGCTGAAACCAAAAAAACATGTTTTTAATAAAGAACTGTATGTTTTTTTTCATCTTATATTTTATCATTATTTCACCATCATTTCATCATTATTTCATCTAAAAATACTTTATCTTTACAGATACCTTATCAAGCTGACCAAGGAGGAATATCAAATATTCTTAGTGTTAGCGAAAGCAGATATCCCGGTTGGCAACCATGGCGATAACTCTATATATTATATTATAAATAAATTTGGAAAATCTAAAAGTGCACGGATCATAATGCTCATTCGTTCGAATAAAAGGAGAATATAACTAATTTTAGTTTTTCGTTAACAATTATTACACAACGCTTAGTTATATCACAATTTTCAATACCAATCTCCGCAAAGTAGATCTAAAGCTAATAAAAAATAATATGGGGCGATTTTTCAATTAAAATTTATTCGCTGAATAACACAACCATTTCAAAAATTTGTTCTATTGCCCGACTATAACTTTTCCATGTGACATTTTTTATATGATTGTGTAATACTTTATTGGACGGATAATCATTTTTAACTGTGTTTTTAACCAATTGAAAGATTGAAAAATAGCCCCTTAATTAATTAAGTTGGACAGACATCTTGTTAAAACCGAAAAAAGTGTTGATTGACGGGAATTTGCTTTTCTATTTCTACATTTCTTTCTGGGTTAATTTTCTTGAATCAATTTTTACCAGTTTTTTATTGTGAACAAAATGATGAGATGAGATACGTGGAATACCAATCATGTAATATTTAATATAATAGGAGCGGAATTAAGGCAAAACAAAGTATCGATAGAGCTCTGGCCACTGTGTTGTGCAATAACTAACAAAACCCTAAACCTGTAGATAATTACATAATATGGGAAAAAGTATAAATAGAACTTATCGGAAATCCTGTAGGAGTCGCTTCATAAAGATGTATTTAGTCAAGTGAATAAATGGCATACGTAAGATTTCTAGACAGATTTATTTTCAAACTCAAACTCAAACATTTATTTATTCAATTAGACTTCTTCTAGAAGCACTTTTGAAACGTCATTACCTACATATTTTTAACATTTCTAGTACCACCGATTCGGAAAGCAGTATTTGTGGCAGTATTTCAAAGTGATTTCAAATCTTACATATCCTATTTATTAACGTGACGAGGAAATTCAAATATTTTATTAGAATAATTTCACAACACAGCCTTATTATTGTAAGTTAAAATTAGAGATGATTATGAGATGTAATGTAAATGCTTGTACAAATACTCGATAGAAGTAGGATATTTATCTATGTTTTAGTGTAAGAAGGTACTTTAGGAATAGAATACCTAAGTAAGTACATAGTATATAAATTATTATAATGCTGGTGTGCTATAACATTTGTTTATTAAGTGAATAAGCAATTCTTAATTGCTTGTGTTTTATTGTATGCGGGTCTTAACCTAACTACCTAACTTAGTAGGTACTAGGTATTAGTCAGTTCAATAAAGAAACGAATCTTCAATGGCGGCCAAAGCTGACTTTGACAGATGGTAGGATCAGCAAAAAAGAAAATAAAAATAACGTAAATTGACAATTATTTTATTAATTATTTCAAATTGTTTGTTGACAAACTTTTTTGTTATTGTATTTGTGTATTTATATGAATTATCATATTTACGTATACAGAATGTAATAAAATCCCCATAATACTTGTAATAAGCCCATAAAACTGAACAACTTTTCCCAAAGAACATATTTTGTCAAATTCCAATAAAACATTAATTACTTTCGCAAATGCATAATTGTCATTGTAAATTTATCATAAAAACTATTATAGGGAAAATCAAATACATTTTAGTTAGTGATTTTATTTTTCCATTTTTTTTTTGCATACCGTACGGCCGTGTGTGAGCGAGAGGGAATGATAAGCGCCGCCATTGAAGATTCGTTTCTTTAAAGAACTGACCTACCATTAGATTCTAATAATTATAAAATAATAGTTTTCGAATAAATTGAATGAAAGGAAATTGCGTAATAAATTCATTATAATATTATGTAATGGCTTATTTTTATGACATTTTTCAATTCCAAAGTTTTGAACCGACGACTTAGGATTGTTAATAATGCTGCAAACTAGATTAATTTCTATGGTAACACTAACAATAAAATGTAAAGTGTAAAATTATGAATTTCCTTTTGCCTTACCTACCATATCTACCTAATAATTTTGTACCTAAATTAAATAGTAGTAAGTAGGTACCTGTAGTTTTTTCAATTTGAATAAAATGCAAATGTGAAATTAAGTATAGGTAAGTTCAAGATAAATGTTACCTGCACGTCCTTTATTGTGTATAGTGTTATTTTTAATAAATATTTTAGTGCCTATTTTTGTATTATTTTTCTTCTAATCTTATGTAGGTACTTAGGTACCTAGTTACCTATAGCAGTATTTTTGAATTGAAACTCCTTTATCGGGGTTGGAAAAAAATTTAGTGTAACATTTTTTCGTTACGCGTGACATTTTTCCGTTACGCGCCATCTTTTTCTTATCTCTAGCACGCGTGATTCGGCGTATTTCTGTAAAGTTGCTTAAAGAAAATTATTAAAAAAAATAAAGTTAAAAAGAAGTTTCACTTCTTACGTGTGTACACTAGTACACGCTTTCATTTTTTTTTTCTCCTTTTCTACGGTAAAGAACATAATTATTCATTAACTATTTGAAGCAGATACAATACAATTTATTGAATGCACTATGATTAATAATTTCACACATTATTTTTTAATTATTGGTCACTCATATAATATTCATAATATTTTTTAACAAAATAAGTATTTAAAATTTGTGTCAATAATATCTACAATAAGCTATACATAGTACTTAATAATAATTAAACTCGTACATCTGTTATATGTATAAAAAAAACAACAATATTTCAACTTAATAGTTTGTGCTTATTATTAAAACAAAAAGTTTGTTTTAGTTCTCTGTTCTAGTCTTATCTTTCTCTTCTTCTTTTTCTAGAGTCGTAGTCGTAGAGTTCAAAAAAAGCAAAAAAGGATGGTATTTTTGTTTTAAATAATTATCTTATTTCAGGTACCTATTTAACTTTGTTAGATTTATTTTTGGATTATATTTTTTTTTAAATAGCGTATTATGGTGATTCAACATGATTGGATTCGTTTCGGATTCGATTGGATGGATTCTTGGATTCAAGGTTATCTGGTTATCCATGTCAATATCAGTTCAATACACAGAACAGTAAAGTAGATAGAAGTGTGATGTGCGTGGCCCACGTGTCACTTGTAAGGTAAGATCACCTAACTTGCTCTCAGTTGTGCGCAGAAAAATATTCGAGTCGGTTGTCAGCTGTCAAACCTTTTTTCCATATTTATTCATTAATTAGGACGTGTTGTTCGGTATTAGAGTGCAAAAATGATAGCAGACGAAATAATATCAGCAATGAAGGCATTTCATACCATCGGTTTGTCTTATTTTTATTTATTTTACATATAATATTTTATGTTATAACTTCGCTTGTAATTTGTCAAAATTGTATACAAATATCTAGTCAAAATGAACCTTAATCCGTAAGAAATTAGTACTATTATAGATTGAACAGCAAACAAGACTTTCTGGAATATTATTGCAATAAACAAACGAATGTCGCTTTAGTGATGCTTGTGGCGCATATCGACAGTATCGATACTTTAGAAAAGACAAACATTATAAATATTAAATTTTATTTTATTTTTCCTTAGCTTTCATTTGTCCAATTTATTTATAGATTTCCCAAAGAGGCTAATTTAAAAGAGAAATGGATAAATGCAACGTGACGAGTTAACTGGATGCCGAACAGCACTAAGCGGTCTAACAAAGGCCACCGATACAGCAAACCTACGGCAGTTCCAAGATTTAAAATAATGCATATTTTCTGTTTGTATTTTGTAAATATAGATTAATACTATTCTATTCCGTTTTTTATTTAATAATAATAATATAAAAAGACGTACTTAGTAGTAATAAACATACTCCAAAATGTGACACATAATACTATATGTACTCATATAATAGAAAGAAAAAAAAATACACAAAAAATATTATAATAATTATCGATAATATTATAATTATCGATAACAAGGCTGACATCCCTCAGGGCATAGCATCAGATAAATATCAAGTTAATGTCATTAATGTTGAGTGACACAAATTTCAACCTTATCTCTATGTGTTGAGGTTCAAAGTTATATCTATCGAAAACTAACGCCCTCTGTTGTGGAGTAGCTGGATGTTTTCGAATTTGGAATTTCTGTGCAATGAGAAACAAAACAGCTAATATACCTAGGGATGTTATACTAAAATAAACCGTAACATGGTGCGTTAGGGTACATATTGAAATGCTGAATTGATAACCTAAGTCAGTTTTTACTCAAATTAAGCTGTCCAATCAAAGGCATAGATTACTTGTAGTGTACTGTATAACTATCGGTTTAAATGTGTGGGTTTGGCGACACTGGTTTTCATAGTAATTATGACATTATAGCACTTCTATTTGTTTTTAATGTTCTGTGGTTCAATACTTTTCCATGGGACTGATTTTGTGGCAAGTTCTCTACTTATTAACATAGACCTACACACACCATTTAAATGGTTTCTCTGTCTACGATTTAAATACTATAATTATTAAGGATTAAGTTAAGGCCACTGCGATAATAAGACTTGCTAATTAATTATTATTAAAACACCTCAATAGGTAATTTACGAAAGTTATAATCAAAGATTTTGAATTTTACTATTGGTTTACAACACTTACAACCAATACTATAAAATATAAAGGTCAGTATGCATTAGGCCAGATCACATAGATACACTATAATTTTTACTATGTACCCTGTGGTCTGTGGACTGTCAACGTCAAGTGTCAACAGTCAAGCTCAAAAAACGAAACCGCAAAGTGCAAACGCCAAACTCCAAACTTATAATTGCTGTATTAACTCAGGAATTTGATCAATAAAAGTTGAAGCAGTCATCGGTCCCACGTACAATCGTTTCTGTTATAATTTGCAGAGTTTATATATTATTTTTAAACCCAAAAGATAACGATTATATCAGAAACGATTAGTGTGTAAACTGTAAGGTGAAACGGCAGGTTAGTTCTTTAGTTACCTTATGAATATGATTGTTGTAAAATTATTTTGCGAATATGTGTTTTGCGAAGTAGTGTGGACAGAGCAGTTTTTTTCCAGCTGTATTGTCGTGCCTGGAGGCTTTTTACGTGAGGCGAGATCGTTCTTTAAGTGTACCTAGCAGTTTTTCAAAAGGCTTAGCTCTGTTTTATGTTGGAGCGAGTCTCTTGCAAACCTGCAACATTCCTCGACTTATATCTGTGACCGACAATGATGTATATATGATTCACACGCATTTACATCTAGCGATGGTAAAAATCCAATTGTGTGCTGTCAATGGATTTTTAGAATTATCGCCATGTGTAAATGCTCGCCTACTTTCTATGAATATTCTTCATAATTTTTGTTGTGATAGTACCTACCTATAACAGTTGGTTTAAGAATTTTGAAACAAATTCCTAGAATTATTGTAACTCTAAACTCACTAATAAACAAGTTTTGCCTGATGGGACTACTTTTATTAATAAAATTAACTACCAATGTTTCAATATTCTTATGTCTTTAATATCTGTGGTGTAGTCATTCCGGAATAATTGTTGATCTTAGTTTTATTGTTGGCTTTTTATTTTTAAACTACTTGAAACAGTGTGTGACATAAATTATTTTCGAAGAACAACATTCTAAAGTCGGCATGTGAAGACATATATTGAATGTTTTTTTTAATTTATAAGTAACTCTCTTTCTTAGTAATTGTGTGGCATATTAAATATATAATATTTTGTATTATTATTCACTGATCACATTCATTTTCTTACAAGACAAAAACTATACCATACATTTCCATAAATTCAGCTGAAAGATTTCAATGTTATCTCATTGTTTTTTATCCTATTAAAAGATTCATGTTGGCTAAAATTGCAACAAACCTGTTAACAAATAAATGTCTTTACTTTTGCATAAACTGAAATATTAATATAAGTAGTCTTCCTATATTTTAATTGTAATGAATTGATGCTGATGTGGCAAGAATGTACTGTCAAGATTTACATTGCTATAAAATTGATATTCTAATTTTTGAGAAAGATGATTAATATTTTAAAAGTTAGACATAATCCTCTCCAAAAATAAGCATAGTTTAAATATAAAATTTATGAAAAATATATAATTTTTTGTAGTTTCTACATAATTAATAAAGTATTGTAATAAATACAAAAGTTCTTAAATTATTGAACATTCACTTTGATGAAAAAATTAATCTTATAAAAAATTAATCATATAAATATATCTATACTAGTCTATACTAATATTATAAAGCTGAAGAGTTTGTTTGTTTGTTTGTTTGTTTGAACGCGCTAATCTCGGGAACTACTGGTCCGATTTGAAAAATTCTTTCGGTGTTAGATAGCCCATTTATCGAGGAAGGTTATAAGCTATAAATATCATCACGCTACGACCAACAGGGGTGGAGCCACGGGGGTGAAACCGCGCGGAGCAGCTAGTGTAGTATATATTTGTAAAGAAACAATATGATTATACTAATAACTTTTTTATAGATTTATAAATTGTTTTCTTGGAAATTAATAACATTACTAACTATAAAACTTGGTATAAATACTTGTGTACAAACAATTGACTGGAAGACTCAAGGACCCTAAAATATTATATTCTTCAAATAAACTATAATTATTCAATACATAACAAATAAATTCTATCCATACTAAGACTTATTTTATATATCAATATTTATACATAATAAGTTGCATGTTCTGATATGCACGGCAATTGTTTTAATATATGTTCAATATTATTAAATTTTGAATGTTACAAGGAAGTAGCTAAAAACCAGGTAGAGTATAATCATTATTTAAAATGGAAGCACTAAAGGGTGTTGAAACTTAGTAATTTTTTTAGGTAGAAAAAACATGAGTGAGGTAAATGAATGTCCGCCCAGTAAAAAGGCGAAAATAGAAAAATCTGTTGTAAACGATGAAAATCCAGATTTCACTGAAGATACACAGGCAGATGACGATCATTTTGTGATGGATGATAAGTATAATAACTTTGTGACGCCAGAGGAATTGCAGAAGTTAAAGGAGTTCAAAATTCTGGACGAAGTCAAGTCTGACGATGAGTCAAGTGATGGCAGCTCGGTCACGTCTGAGGGTATTGTATTGAAGTATAATATAAGAAAAACAATAGATATTATAGCTGTCTACTGAAAATTGATAAAGAATGAATTAAAATCGTAATAAAATAGGGGGTGGTGGGGTGCATTGATGCATGGGGCACATAGATACAGTCACAGTCAATAAACATTGAAAACAAAACATGTTAGGAGAGTTGTTTGTCACATAAAGGAAGGTTCATACATCCTACAGACTCACATGAAGCAACATTCAATTCTTAGTGCTTCGACATGTAATCTAACATCTTTCTGATGTTTCCACCAATTTATCAAAGCATCCTTTAAGATGTGATTCTTGTTATATAATTAGTGTTACCGGTGATATATTAAGATATTTGTAAGTACGTATGTCATTACATTATGTAGACTTATATTTTTTCTGTTTATAAATTGCTTAAATTTTATAAAATATTTATTTCTATATAAGTTATCACCACCATTCGAAGTAGACACCACCAGTGCTGTCAGGATACATTAATTGTATGTATCAGTATACTCCCAATGTTTTTTTTAATGTCATAATTGGGTCTAAATATTTAGAATTGTATCAATGTGCCCTAACTCCCCCTACAAAGTTAGAGTTATAAATGCTTGATCCGATTATTATTTGTTTTGTATTACAAAAATTATATTCTCCAGAAATACCTGAGGAAGAAATAGAGAAAATGTTAGAAGAGGACTTGCCAGAAGATTTCAAAGGAGTTCCTAAGCCAAAAGAAAAACCATATATTTTAAGGTCCAAAATCATTATGGAAGGTAAGGTTTATTATAGATATTGTAGGAGGTTAGGGTATAAAATAATACTACACTTCACTTTATCACTTTTTATTTTACTGTATTATACTTGTGTACTGTTCACAAATTAAAACAGGACTGAACAAATATTAACGGGTGGCGGTTATTTTATACTTACAAAAAAGATCAAATGAGTTACTATACTCATAATAATTTATTAATTTTTGCATATAATTCCAACAATAATAATTTATTAATTTTTGCATATAATTCCAACACGCCCCCTCAAAAATTAATCATTAAATCAATCTTTACAAAATCAAACTCAAACATTTATTTGTTCAATAAAACTTCTTTTAGAAGCACTTTCGAATCGTCATTACATATTTCTAACATTTACCACAGTACAGTACAGTTTACAAGTATACACTGGGAATACATAATAATAGTCCAACATTTGTTGCAAGGATTAGGAAAAACCCAGAAAAACCTAATCAGACTATATAATATATAATATTCATAAATGTATCAATCAAACATAATTCATAATTTTCACAATAAATTAATTGAATCATTTAAAATGAACCATATTCATTTTAATCCTAATTTGGACTTCATTGCTTGAAAGGCCACGACAGGCAATGGCTTTGTGAGTCCATCTGCTAGCTGCAAACCTGTGGGAATGTAATTTAATTTTATTACATTTTGTTCAACCTTTTCTCTTGAAAAATGATATTTTATGTCTATATGTTTTGACCTCTTATGACTGGTGGGGTTATTTGCAATACTTATGCAACCATTATTATCTTCATATATAACAATGGGTTTATCTATATTTAAATGAACACTAGCCGCTAATGATTTTAGCCATAACGCTTCCCTTACAGCTTCATACAATGCCATATACTCAGCCTCAGTCGAAGAGGCTGCCACCGACATTTGTTTCTTGGTACACCAAGTTATAGTACAATTATCAAACAATTTAAATATATAGCCAGTTGTACTTTTTCTGTCCTTTGTATCACTTCCACCCCAGTCAGAGTCAACATATCCACATAAAATATTTTCATAATCAGACCGTTTATAACATAATTTTAAATTAATAGTACCCTTAAGATATCTGAGAACTCTCTTTAAACACAGCCATAACTCTTTATTATTTTTATTAGAATATCTGCTAAGTATATTAACACACAAGCTTAAATCTGGCCGAGTACATAACATTACGTACATTAAGCAGCCTAAAACATTACGACAAGGTGCATTATACTTTTCTTCTGAGTTTAAGGCATCATAATTAAGCTTTACTTCCATAGGAGTATTTATGGGATTGCATTCGTGCATTTGAAACTTATGTAAAATTGTTTTAATATATGCACTTTGATCTAATAATATTTCATCGTTAGATCTTGCAATCTTAATGCCCAGAAATAATTTAATTTCTTTTAAATCGGTCATTTTAAATTTGCTCATTAGGTACATTTTAAAACTATTCATAACACTAATATCAGCGCATACAATTACTAAATCATCAACATACAATAGCACATAAATACTTTTATACACACTGCCCTTGTCTAACATGTAAATACACCTATCTACAGAAGAGTTTTGGAAACCTTTTTCCACAAGGCATTGTTCGAATTTTTCGAACCAACACCTAGCGGCCTGTTTTAACCCGTACAATGATTTATTTAATTTGCATACATAATTATCTTTGTATTGTACTCCTTCAGGTATTTTCATATATATCTCTTCTTTTAAGTCACCGTTAAGAAAAGCTGTTTTAACGTCCATATGGTGAATGAGCAAATTAAACTGATTAGCAAAACTAACAATAAATCGGAAGCTAGCTATTCTTGCAACGGGGGCAAATGTCTCGTTATAATCAGTTAAATATTCCTGACTAAAACCTCTTGCAACAAGGCGAGCTTTGTATCTTAAAGGCTTTCCAAACTCATCAGTCTTCAGAGTGAAAACCCACTTGCAATCAACTATATTTCTATTTTCAGGTTTAGGAACTAAAACCCATGTATTATTAATATCTAATGAATTCAATTCATCTTTTATTGCTTGTTCCCAATAAACTTTATCATCCCGAAATTTAATTTCATTAAAAGAGGCGGGTATATTATACAAAACGGAATGAGCACACATTAAGTAATCATTATTACATTCATCAATTTCTTTATATGACACAGGCGGACGCCCTTTAAGCCTAGCACTCCTCCTTAATTCATTATTACTTGAACTCGGACTAACAGACTGTAGATCAACATGTGTTTGTTCACAATCATTTACATCTTGGTTCTTACTCTTTTTACTAGGGCACTCATTATCATCAGATTTATTACTTGCAGAGACTCTAGGCTTTGACACTGATTTCGACATAAAGTCACTATCAGTTTGGTCATGAGAATTTCGAACATTCTCTTCAAAATTATCTATAGGCCTAGTTTTAATAAAGTTGACCTCGTCAACTATAACGTCTCTAACAACACAAAACCTTTTAATTTCAGGATTCCAAACTTTATATCCGTTTGGTTCATAACCCACGAGAATACCCTTCCAAGATTTGTCGTCAAACTTTGACTTCATAACTTTATTGTGAACATACACAGTCGATCCAAACACCTTTAAATATTTAATTCGGGGCTTTTTATCATGCCACATCTCAAACGGTGTCTTATGACATTGCACCGCTTTAGTCGGAGTAAAGTTAATCAAAAACACAGCAGTTAATACCGCTTCACCCCAAAATACTTTATTTAATTTAGCGCCGTTAATCATAGCGCGGGCTTTTTCAGTAACAGTCCTAACCATTCTTTCTGAGACGCCGTTTAACTGTGGGGTCCTAGGTACAGTTAAATGGTAAGTAATACCCTTCTCAACACAGTAATTTTTCATATCCGTGGATAAGTATTCACGGCCATTATCACAATATAAATTTACTAATTTTGTATTGAATTTACTTTCACTTTTAGCTACAAAGTCCCTAAATACTGAAAATACGTCCGATTTATACGTTATCAAGTAAACCACGGCGTAATGCGTGAACTGATCAACAAAAAGCACAAAATAATTTTTATTATCTACGGTCGGAGGAGTGATAGGTCCACAGACGTCCGAATGAACAATAAATAAAGGTCTCTTCACGTAACTTTTATCCTTGACGTCGTTAAACGGTAGTCTACTCTGTTTACCTTTTATACAGGCTTCGCAAAATTCATTAATTGGCAACAATGTTTCAATTTCATTAAAATCATCTGTCATTTTATTATTTTTCAGTTCTAAAAATTTATTTTTACTAATATGGCCCAAACGTTCGTGCCATAATTTGTACTTGGTAATATTATTATTGCAAATATTAGAAACAGAGTGACTCTCGTGTAACGAAGTCATAAAATCAACAGTTATTAAATTATTATTCAACATACCTCGCATGATGACATTACCACTCTTATCTAGTACACGAGCACCGCACTGGTTGAAAATGATGGTGTAACCAGCTTGTTGCATTTTCGACACGGACAAGAGATTATACGGCACATCAGGACAGTAAAGCACGTTCTCCAAGATTCCCTGTATGCCTGTATCACTGGTTACCTGCAAAGCTCCTTTTTTATTTGCACAGATGAATTGACCGGTTTTAGCAATCGAAATTTTGACAGGCGAATTTAAAAGAGTACAATTGATAAACAAATCTTCCCTGTTTGTTATATGGTCCGATGCTCCGGAGTCCAAGATAAATGTTAATTTGTTACCTCTAGGATCATTTCGATAATTTCCCATCATTAAAACAAACCCAGAAACATAATTTGAAGTTGACGGTTGATTTGTGTCCACTACTTGTAGCGTTTTTTGTCTGTCGGTATAATCTTTATGCTGATTAAATGCCTGATTATTCCTTTTGTAATAGTAGCAGTCATTTTTAACGTGTCCTTTACGCCCACAATGATGACACTTTATGAAATGTGATGTCTTCTTTCTTTTATGACTATCGTAGTTAATTTTATGACGATTGAACTTCCTTTTCTTCGGAATCTCAACTTTAGCCTGTAAGACTTTCATACTAGTGTCACTAGATTCATTCTTCAGCTTCACCTCGTGGTCTAAAAGTCTCGTTTTTACAAAAGCTAACGTTAGATTGTCTTCCGTCAACGTCTCAATTGCAGTGACGATTCCATCATAAGATGAGGGTAGTGTCAAAAATAAATGGGCTATTTTATCGGTCTCTTCCAATTTAGCGCCTGCAGCTAAGAGCTCCGTTATCAAATCATCAAACGTAGTAAAATGCTTGATAAGAGGTACATCGCCTTGTAGTTTTAACGCCAATAACTTCTTTCGTATAGCCAATTGTGTAGCCATACTTTTTCTCTCGTATAGGTTGTCTAATTTTTTGAAAATTTGCCTCGCTGAAGAATCTTCTTTAGCGAAACCGAGAAAAGAATCCGCCAAATATTCCACTATAATACCTTTTGCAATCCTATTGTTTTTCTCCCACTCATTTGTCGGAATGATGGGATCCTCGTCGACCACCTTAAGAACGTCCATTTCGGCCAATAAAGCACGAATACGAAATTTCCACGTACTATATTTTTCGCCATCGAACGGCTTAATGTTTCGCTTCATTTTTTGGTTCTCCATTTTAAATATTAACGTATACGCACTTAACTTAAACAACACTTAACAATTCACCGCACAAACACTGCACTATTATTTTCACTCGCGTAATCTGGGCCCATAACCTGTAGGAGGTTAGGGTATAAAATAATACTACACTTCACTTTATCACTTTTTATTTTACTGTATTATACTTGTGTACTGTTCACAAATTAAAACAGGACTGAACAAATATTAACGGGTGGCGGTTATTTTATACTTACAAAAAAGATCAAATGAGTTACTATACTCATAATAATTTATTAATTTTTGCATATAATTCCAACAATAATAATTTATTAATTTTTGCATATAATTCCAACAGATATTATTGAATTTGCAACACAATTTTGAAAAATATCTAAAAGTTTTAAAACATGCCATATGAGGTAATACATAAGTATTAAATTTTTCGATTTAAAAGTTAAAGACATTCAGTCTTTCAATATATCCATACTAATATTATAAATGCGAAAGTAACTCTGTCTGTCTGTTACTCAATCACGTCTAAACTACTGACCCAATTTGCATGAAATTTGGTATGGAGATATTTTGATACCCGAGAAAGGACATAGGCTACCTTTTATTGCGAAATATGTACCACGGGCGAAGCCGGGGCGGACCACTAGTATATAATAAAGTAATTGTAAAATAAAAATCGACATTATTTACAGAAAAAGGAATAAATCCCTTCGAAGTTCTACCCCTAGAGTGGATCTGTGCTCGGCACATGAGCGGCATTCCCGTTTATATGCACCGGCCGAGTCGGGTAGTTACGCTTGCTAAACCGTATTGTCTTGGGAAGAGTAATATTCAGGTAAATTAGCTACTCTAGTCACTAATTTTACATATTGTTCTCTTTTCTTATTAATCCATACTGATATTATAAATGCGAAAGTAACTCTGTCTGTCTGTCTGTTACTCAATCACGCCTAAACTACTGAACCAATTTGCATGAAATTTGGTATAGAGATATTTTGATACCCGAGTAAGGACATAGGATAGGTTTTATCCCGGAAATCCTACGGGAACGGGTTTTTCTTTGAAAACGCGTGCGAAGCCGCGGGCGAAAAGCTAGTTATTTAATATGTACTGTATTTTGGCAATTAAGTTTATTTTTTAACTAGCTGCGCCACGCCGTTTCTCCCGCCATTCTCCGCACGTATTGGT
This sequence comes from Colias eurytheme, assembly GCF_061535395.1. Lineage (NCBI taxonomy): Eukaryota > Metazoa > Arthropoda > Insecta > Lepidoptera > Pieridae > Colias > Colias eurytheme. The sequence goes on along the minus strand of NC_143000.1, from coordinate 8,059,453 downwards.
CTTAGCATGATGATATATAGCCAATAGCCTTCCTCGATGAACGGGCTAATTAACACTGAAATAATTTTTCAAATCGGACCAGTAATTTCTGAGATTAGCGCGTTCAAACAAACTTTTCAGCTTTATAACATTAGTACTTATAGATGTTTTTTTTCTAGCAATGAGGATTATTTTTAATAATATATTCCCTAAGGATATTGTTATGAATTTGGTTTGTATTTTTCTTGCTTACTTACGGTCCTTTTTTTGGATACAACAAAGTAATAATGTTTCAAAATTGTAGAAATGTCTCTAATATAAAACAAATTAATTCCAGCGGCACGATATTCCAATAAGCGCAATTCCTTGTCTAGCGTACCGAAGAGCTCTGGAGGAAGAAGAAAAACAGAAAGAAATAGATAGAAAAATACAAGAGCAAATCGAAATTGCTAACGCACAAGCGAAAAAAACGGAAAAGCCGAAAGGATTGAACAAGTTAAACGAAAGATTGGCCTTTAAACCCTATGACATATCAAAGAAAACTATAGATTTAGTGAAAAAAGAAAACAATACTGTATGCCCGTTTAGAAATAGTATGGAAGAAATTTGTTTAGAAGAAAGTATCACAGATACAGATAACATAAATAATGACGTTAATGATATTACTGGGGAGGACATTACAGAAATAAGTTGTAAGAAAATTGATAACAAGATTCAAATTAAAATTCAACCTATGACAGAAGACTCTAACAGTAATAATGAGGAAGTATTTCAATTGAATGAAGCACAAGATATTAAATGCAATAATATTAATACAGAGGATAATTCAAATCAGAAAACTAGAGAAACGGAAAAAACTGATGAAAGTGCGGAAGCAAATAAAATTCCTTTGAATATACAGCCAGTTATTTTGCCGGGAGGAGTAGCCATGCCACCGCCCAGAGTGGAAAATGTTAATACTAGTTGGAAAACTCAACATCTAACGTATGACCAAATTAACGATTATTGCAAGAAGTTGTTCCAATTTAAAACAGTAGAAGTGATGCAGTTTAAGTAAGTTTCTTTAAAATATTATAAATACAATTTTTAAATTTACATTTTTATATTTATATTGTTAGACTATGTTTGCAAGTATTACAGACTCCCTGAGGTTATAAGGGTAAGTTCTAATTAAATAAGTTGTAAAAATAAGATGCATATCTTCTAATTTATGAAATTCTCGTGTTGCGGTGTTTGAAGTAAAACTCCTAAACGGCTTGACCGATTATCATGATATTTTGCATGCATATTGTGTAGGTCTGAGAATTGAACAACATTTTATCTTTCACGCCCCTAAGTGATAACAGTAATGCAGAACAATGTTTACTGTTACGGCTAGTAATTTACAAATTTAAGTTACTTTTGAAAAAAATGATGTTAGAGTATGTTATTGAACTAAATGAGTATTCATGTATTAAGTTTTTATATATTTATTTTGCAAGGCGTTGGGCGGACCGTCGAAAATACACAAAAGCGAGAAAGGCTTTGCAACACCCCACTTTACCAGAAGGAACAAAGCTTATTACAATACCCAATAATGGACAGGAAAATGGTAAAAATAACATATTTTTATGTCAAATTATCCTACAAATGCTATTATCTCACATCTAATATATGCCCCATATATTGCCCCATCACTACATAGTATAAAACAAAGTCGCATTCTCTGTCCCTATTTCCCTATGTCCCTATGTCCCTTTGTACGCTTAAATCTTTGAAACTACGCAACGGATTTTGATGCGGTTTTTTTTAATAGATAGAGTGATTCAAGAGGAAGGTTTATATGTATAATAACATCCATTAAATAGTGGAGAAGTAATGTTATTTTTGAGGTTTCTAATGTGATGTCGTAAATAATTACATTTTATCCGCTTATATTGCAAACGTAGGCTGAACCCTACGAGTTTTATCAAAATAATGTACTAAGTATTGTACACATTGAAAAGGTCTACAGAAAAGTCCGCGATGGCATATGTCTATCTCTTATGGATAACCCACAATAACTTTTTTTTGTCATTTACTTTTTACGACAAATAATGGCTAATTTTCGAAGCGATTTTAACCAATACAGCATTAATCCTTAACCAATTAAATACCTTGAATACATTGTTCATTTAATATAGATCTATATGGCCCTTTACACCGTATGATTTAAGTGAATATTTTCGAAGATATTACAGATTTAAAAATTGCGGGGCGTACCGTTTGCGGCGGTACCGGCCGGCCGGGCCGCTATTTTTTTATATACAACGTTAAAAGTTATTCTGTAGTGTATTTAGTATCAGCATTGCACCCGTGCGAAGCCGGGGCGGGTCGCTAGTATATTATAAAGGCGAAAGTTTGTAAGGATGTATGGATGTATGGATGTTTGTTACTCTTTCACGTAAAAACTACTGAACCGATTACAATGAAATTTAGCACACATAAAGAGGGTAACTTGGATTAACACATAGGATAGTTTTTATCCCGGAAATCCCACGGGAACGGGAACTATGCGGGTTTTCCTTTGCAAACACGGGCGAAGCCGCGGGCGAAAATCTAGTATGTACATACTTCACCGAAACTTTTATTGGTTACCAAAGTTAGTCAACATCATTGTAACTGTAAAATACAATATTATATTATAAACTATAAATAATACAAATAAATAACTATAAAATTTAATTTTTCAGGTGGTAAAGGCAAAAGAGACTGGGTGATGAATATGAATGGCCGGTGTTACCTATCTGTCTTCCATGAATATGTGTATAGAGCACTACATAAACAACCTGTATATGAATTTACACAACTAGGTATGTATTATGCTTCCTCTTTTAATTTTAAATATATTTTAAGATATATTTACCTACTTTGTGGTAAATGTTAAAAATATGACGATTCAAAAGTGCTTCTAGAAGAGTCTAATTGAATAAATAAATGTTTGAGTTTGTGTAAACCCAAAAAAGATTTTTCCATACAATGAAGCCAATAATCATCCTAGGCAAAACTCTGCGTACGCACGATACGAGCAGAGTTTTCAAATAAGCGATTAGATGGACTTTTGTAGTACACTTGTGTTAATTTCAATGAAGGTTTTATACAACGCTTCTCGGATATTTTGACGATCTTACACGATTTAAGCTTTGATGATATTTTAGGCGTCTGGTTGTTTGTAGTTCTGTAAATTGAAGACATTTTCATAGCGATTGTGTGTTTATTTTCTTATTACACGGTATATGAATGATATCTACATTTACACACAATACCTACATTTGTATTTTTGACGTGACAACGTCTTATAATTCGATTGAGCCGGCTGCACGCACGAAAAAACATGACTCATGCGGCGTTACCTCGCTCTGAGGCGTTCCATGTAAGGCTTGAAGTGCAAGCGAGAGCGCGGAACGAGCGACAAAGAAGCACAATCGGACGTTGTTACGTTCAACTATCGTCAGTAAACCGACTTTACAGACAACCAATTTTTTATTACACGGTATATGAATGACTAGATTCCGCCCACGACTTTGTACGTGCATCCCCGTTTTTCCCCGTTCCCGCAAAATTTTGGGAAATCCTTTCTTAGTGGATGCCTACTTTTCAGTAGGCATTCACTAAGAAAGAGGCGTTTCAGCCCGATACATCCAGTGCTTTGGGCTGTGCGTTGATAGATCACTATATAAGTCACCCTTGAGTTTAATATATATATAGAATAGATACCTATATTCATACATATAGTACCTACATTTGTATTTTTTTTCAGAAAACGCGTCAAACCCTTACCAAGCGACAGTATTCATCGGTGACATGCGCTACGGAGTGGGCTATGGGAGCAGCAAGCGGCAGGCCAAAGCGGCAGCAGCGAGGGCTTCCATACAAATACTCATACCGGAGATGAACGAAGAGATTGCCGCTCCTAATTCTAATGAACCGGACTTTTCAGTATGTAAATTGAATCTAAATTTGCTTCTAGAAAAGATTATTTCTATTACCTACATAATATAAGCTTATAAGCTTGACCGCCTCCTTAGTACAGTGGTTGACGCGTGTGCGTAGCACCGAGGGGTCCTGGGTTTGATTCCCGGTGGAGACAGAAAAATGTCTCGGTCTGGCAGGACACAGAAGGCTGATCACCTACTTGACCCTAAAGAAAATCGATCAGTGAAACAGGTGTATAATGCATCTGCCCCTTACCCCACTAGGGGACATGGGACTTCACAAAAAAAAAAACATAATATAAGCTTAAACACCACTGCCAGAAATCATCTTTGCTAGAAAGACTATAACACATTCGTACGAACTTTCGCGTTTATAATATTAGTAGGAAGGATGGTATGAGTCATAACAATGCAATGGTCGAATTTTGAGCACTAACAATAGTAGTTATAATGAGATCCTCGCATAGTTTGATACTAGATTTCCGCCCGCGGCTTCGCCCGCGTTTTCAAAGGAAAACCCGCATAGTTCCCGTTCCCGTGGGATTTCCGGGATAAAACCTATCCTATGTGTTAATCCAAGTTACCATCTACACGTGTGCTAAATTTCATTGTAATCGGTTCAGTAGTATTTGCGTGAAAGAGTCAAACATCTTTGAACAAACATCCATACATCCATACTTACAAACTTTCGCCTTTATAATAGTATATTATGATTATGATTAGAAGCAGGTTACAAATCGAGATTTCACAATATATTAAGTAGTTGCTTTTGTAAGTGTTTCTGCAAGCATAAATATATAAAAATACTCTCTTAACCATTTCAGTTCTTCGACTACGTGGGTGTAGAGGATCCCCGTATTGCCGAGTTCTGCGCGGCAACGTGCGAACCGTCACCACACGCTATACTGCGTACCTGCTTGTTACGGAATTTCGGCGCTAATGATAGACATATTAATGTTAATGTAAGTATTTTGAAGTGATTTCTTATGGAAGGTAATTTGTCTCGTTTCATGTGCATGATAGCAACTATGGAGTTTCTTGCCGGTTCTTCTCCATAGATACTGCTTTCCAAATCGGTGGTAAATGTAAAAAATATGTATTGACGTTTCAAAAGTGCTTCTCGAAGAAGTATAATTGAATAAATAAATGTTTGTGTTTGATAATAATAAATAAATAAATAAATATAATAATAATGGAATTGAAGGTACAAATATAATAATTTATCACAGAAATGCCCGCACACATGCACAAATGGTACGCACACGCACTTATATACGCATCCATGTCACGTACTAGTATGCTGTTTTACAATGTATTTTATAATAGATAATACCTCTACTGACTACTTGATTAGACTACGAGAATAGCACGAGTATTGATCACATTTACTTAATTAATTTGTTCATTCAATTTTATGACACAATGAAGTAAATATTTCTACATTTTTTGAAGTGAAAACTTCTTTAGCGGCGTTGGGTATAAAATCTTAAACTCGCGTCAGGACACGTGACCTGATCGAAAAAGCGTAAGACGGATGGATATCAAACATGCTCAACGTTAATAATGAAGTTTTCACTTCTGCCGGCACTCCCGGAGTGCAACCCGTCTTTTTTTTTAATACCCACTATGTCAGTAGAGTAAACTTTTACATCAAATTATGGGATCATTGTAATGATTACAGGTGAAAAAGCTAGAATTCCAGAAAATTCAACTTACCATGCAGGTTGGGAAACACAGCGCTTCCGTTATTTGTAAAAATAAGAAGGCGGCAAAACAACGGGCTTCTCAAGCCATCCTACAGGTACATTAAAAATAAAGTAATTTTTTCTGTTTATACATTACAAAGTTATATATTATTATTATTTTATGATTAAAATGAACAAGTTTCCTTGATCATCATCGTCCTCGTCGTTTTTATGTAACTAACATAAAAATGACAAGGACAGTCCGCTAACAAATTAGTTTAATACTAAAATCACTGAATTTTAACGAAATGATAAATGATTTCGCATCAACTCTGTAAAATAACATAAAAATAAATGTTTTAAAATGTATTACAGTCGCTCCACCCGCACATTCGATCATGGGGTTCCCTCCTACGTCTCTACGGTTCCCGATCGATAAAAAGCTGCAAAGAAAAGAAACTAGAAGAACAACAAATAACATTATTACAAGATAAAGCAAGAAGGAACGAACCAAATTACGCAGTGCTCGAGAAATTGCGAAATGAAATGCTCAAATTACGAGCAAGAGACGAAGCAGTGGTTCCAATTGGAACATTAATGCTAACAGAGGATCTGCCAACACATTCTGGATCTAATTTAAATAATGTAGACTTGTAGGACACATTCAAATTATAGTTTTTAAGTGTGAAACGTGAAAAAAGTTCGTGATAAAAACATAATTTTTAAAGAATAGAAAAATCGCGCCGGGGTGTTTTTTTATATTTAAAAATTTATATTTGTAAACTGAATATCAAATGTATTTCATTGTGGAAAAATGTTATTATTTTAAGAAATTTTAATTGTGAGTGAGTCTATCTGTCTATTGAATAATATTAATTATTGTAAGTTTTGAAATAATAACGTGCGTACCCTATGCAATAAATTCCCACAGAATATTATTAATTATAAGCATTTTAAGAGCATAAATGGAATTAAAAACTCGATTCATGTAATGTAAACTAGTGTTCCTCTAAAATGAACCGATAATCAAATATTTGTCTATTTTCTGTAAAATTAGTGTTTATTTTAGTTTAATAGCTATATGTATATAATTATTAGTTATTAGGAACTTATAGGAAGTATATGCTGTGTTTAATTCACTGCCAATATACGTTTAATATATTAGTTTAAGGGCCGATTTTTCAATGCTTGGATAAAACTTATTCGTCGAATAATGTATAAAACTACCATTTTAAAAACGTATTCTAATTGCCCGTATTTGACAGTTTACGTGACATTTTAATATTATCGTGTAATACTTTATTGTACGGATAAGTTTTATCCAAGCATTGAAAAATCGGCCCTAAAAATATCAGTCAGGTATTCATTATTCCCGTTAAAAATAAAAACTTTATTAATAAATTGTAAAAAAGCACATAATAAGTATGTAAGAAGCATTTATTATATTAAGTAATGCATACATTTATAAGGATAACAATGCAGTATGTTGTGAACGTATCTGAGATATATTATGCCCAATAAATTAAGGATAGTTAACAGTAAATCTTAAGCAGACCTTCGTCTAGATATTTTGAATAAGCGGTTCCCCGTCGGTTGTATTTTATAAGATTTTCAAACTAACACAGATAAATGCGATATACCAGGAATCTTGGAATTCCGTTTTTATGTTAAAAATTAGTCCAATTGTGTTGTGAATCACTACATAGTATAAAACATTGTCGCTTTCTCTGTCTCTATGTCCCTTTGTATGCTTAAATCTTTAAAACTACGCAACGGATTTTGATGCGGTTTTTTTATAATAGATAGAGTGATTCAAGAGGTAGGTTTTAGTATATAATTTATTAGGTTTTAGACAAAGCGGGCGAAGCGGCGGGCGGTAAGCTAGTCCCTTATAAAAAGTAATTAAATTTATAAAATACATCATTGCAGCAACCTAATTAGTTTATAGTTTATTAAGTATTGTCATACTACTGCATCAAAAGATTTTTAGTAGATAATGAATTAATGATATATCGCAGGTAATGATGATGATGTGATGTGATGTAACATCTATAATATTTTTAACGCTACTATGTATTAGTGAAGAATATGCCAATTTTCCATAAACTTTATTCTTTAGTAGGTAAGTAACTATAAATTCGAATTAAGTGACAACAAGATAAATATAGAGAAACTAAAAAGTGCTCGTAAGTTATTAATAAAATTAACTTTTTGACAAACGATTCGCTATCTTTCTGGGCCTCAATATTTCAGTATTTTTGGAGTTATAAATTTATAGTCAAAGATTTTACTTAATGTAGGGTAGTACTATTTCTATATGCAAAGAAATGGTATGCAAATAAAAGTAAATAATAAAGAAGTGAAATATTATCAACTGAATTAACAAGTCTAAGTGTAAGTTATAATAAATATTTTTTTCAACTCAGACGTTTTAAAGAAACAATTTAATTAGGGTTAGTTGTTAAGCGGGCTTTTATGTAGTGTATAAACTTGAAATAAGAATAAAAAAATTGTTAACCAAAGTTGTAGTATTATTTTTATCGTAAGATTTTCAGAGATGTGATTTTGATTATAACTACAAAACAGACGTTTAAATGTAAAATCGCTAAAGTCGGGATTTTCCCTTTGAATTTTACCTTTCTGTGCTTTCTCAGGGTTCAATACTGTCTCTGTACCAAATTTCATCCAAATCGGATCAGTGGTTTAGGCGCGAAGAAGAGACATACATAGATACTTTCGCATTTTTAATATACGTAGGGATGTAGTTATCCCTCAATCTTTCTATATTATAAAAGTATTATACTGTTGCTAAATGTATGTAAAGTAACAATATATGTGTTAGGTCAAAAGCAATACGGTGGATAGAAGATACATCACACAGAGTGAAGATTTTAAACTTTACGCTTTAGTATTTTTATTAAGTGGTCACGTGTCCCTTCGTCCAGCATACTCACCATGGAATCCTGATATTTCATGAATGTCAAAAAACTGTTCTGAAATAGTGCTAAATAGTGCCCAAAGGAAAAAAATAGTGCTCTTGTACTTGCGAAGTTGTAGCCATAGTTCGATGAGTATGCTGGACGAAGGTTTCGCCCAGCATACTCACCTCCGTCCGGAGAATCTGTATACGCTTCAAACATAATTCATACTTCAAAAAATAGTTCCCAAATAGTGCCAAACGGTGCCCAAAAAGAAAAAACAGTGCTCGAATAACTTCGGAGTTACAGGCTTCGTTCAGTGAGTATGCTGGGCGTAGGTTCTACGCCCAGCATACTCACCTCAGTGCGCGAATATCGAACGAGCTATAGGTACAATTTACGTCTCAAAAAATTGTGCTTGAAATAGTGCCCAATATCAGTCCAATTTTTGCTTGACTTTTGACCTAGAAAACCATTAAATTTGATTGTAAACTTCTACATACATTACATTGAGTACAGTCGAATACAATATTATTAACTTTCTTTCTAACAATTTTTGTCTTGTGTAAATTATTAATTGTCTATGTAAGGGAGTATTTACTTTAGAATCGCAATATTATTAATTACACATTATTTTAATAATACTTTATAATAATATTATGATTAAGCCTTCGCGCGTCGCATGGGACCCCGGTAGCTAGGAACAATGATTTTATATATTTTGTCTAGATCACGGCGCTTGAAGGATTAAGATATCAAATGAAGTAAACTCTACAATTAGAAAGTTTAATATTTTTGTCCAAAAACATGTGTCGACGACTGTACCCCATTTTACGTTAGTATGTAGAAGTTTACATTAAAATTTAATGGTTTTCTAAGTCAAAAGTCAAGCAAAAATTGGACTGATATTGGGCACTATTTCAAGCACAATTTTTTGAGACGTAAATTATACCTATAGCTCGTTCGATATTCGTGCACTGAGGTGAGTATGCTGGGCGTAGAACCTACGCCCAGCATACTCACTGAACGAAGCCTATAACTCCGAAGTTATTCGAGCACTGTTTTTTCTTTTTGGGCACCGTTTGGCACTATTTGGGAACTATTTTTTGAAGTATGAATTATGTTTGAAGCGTATACAGATTCTCCGGACGGAGGTGAGTATGCTGGGCGAAACCTTCGTCCAGCATACTCATCGAACTATGGCTATAACTTCGCAAGTACAAGAGCACTATTTTTTTCCTTTGGGCACTATTTAGCACTATTTCAGAACAGTTTTTTGACATTCATGAAATATCAGGATTCCATGGTGAGTATGCTGGACGAAGGGACACGTGGTCACTAAATACCACAATGTATTTACATTTGAATAAAAATGGGAACCCAAGAATTAGTGGGAAGCACATGCCAATTGCCAACGTAATATAATATTATGTTTATGACGCCAAAAGCGCCTCTTCTATGAGACTACTTTCGCGGCGCGCAAACTAGTGGTCTATGGTTGATTTGTAAGACGTCAGACGTGACAATTGAACAAGTCTAGGTCTAGACTGGACTTGAGACTGGAAAAGTTGTGAAACTAGATCTGTGTGAAAAAGTCAAAATTAGATTTCACTCATGGAACTATATATACTACGTATGGAACCCACACTCCCTAAGAAAAAGTAAAGTCAAAAAATTTGACCTTGAATCTTATCGTTTCCCCTCCGTCTCTTTCTAGTTACGGTGAGTCATAATATATATAGTATGTCTATATTTCCGTGGGGTGAGTATAAATGTAAAAAATTCAGGATATTAAGGAAAAAAATAACGGATACATCAATTTTATTCGTATTAAAATTTTACTATAATACTAGATTTTGCCCGCGACTTCGTCCTCGTTGAAGTCATAAAACATAAAATCCCATTTATCCCGTGGGGATTTCGGAATAGCCTTTCTAAGTGCACCTTTAGGATACTCTAGATATATAGAGTGTGCCAAATTTCATGTCTTTAGGTCCAGTGATTTTAGGCTGTGCGTTGTCTGTCAGTCACTAAGTAACGGGAGAGTTTTATATTTATTGATTGATTGATGGTTGATGATTTACGGCGGAAATAAATTACGTAATTGCATTTATTATTCTAATATAGTTACTGTAGAATTTTTGCAAATAGATAAAAAATAGATGTTCAAGTATTTAACATTGGAAAATTGTAATGTTCCTTTCAGCGTTTTTTCATGTTTGCGTCTTCCGTCTTGCATCTTCAGAACACAGGACCGCTATAAATTATGACAACATTTTGCTGTATAATTTGGCGTTACGTCCAGTCATTTGAGGAATTAATGAAGTAAAATATCAATGTGTTTTTATAATATTTATTTATCATTACAATGCCAACTGCCTTGACAAATTTGCAAATTATAAGATAATAACAATAAAAAGTAACGAAATCGGTTCACTGAAAATATTTTTATCATTCCATACCCTTAAGTATTTAAATAGTTTTAAGAGTACTTGAAATATGAGATCGTGGTCTAGCGCTTCCCTATCATACAATAAAAAACAAAATATAATATATTCAGGGTGTAATCGTTAAGTGTGCACAGGTGATTATTCCGTAACTATTGCAGGTATCAAAAAACTTTAAACTGATATCGATATGATACTGATATGATACTTTACCTAATGAGTAAAATAACAATAATAACTTTTTTTAAATATAACAAGAAATATCTAAAAATGTAACTTTAAACCCTCCCATACATTTTATTTCCCGTAACGTATATATTACGTTCCCACTGCTGGGACATGGCCTCCTATGAGGTTACAGCCACATCCACCACACTGGCCAAGTGCGGGTTTAAAATGAATGTTGCATATCATCACTTTTTCAAAACAGGATATTTTTAATTCTACTATATTTAGCCATGTATTACGTTCCGCTAGATTGGACGGAAACCTGTAAAGAGAAAAGAAGATTATTTGCAAAATATAAAAAAAAAATGTCATTTAAATACAGATAACACAAAATTTGTGCTGTTGTCTTGTGCTTCTATTTCAGTAGGTACCATATATGTATGTACTTTGAGTTTTTGATTTTACAATATATCATTATATAAAAGTAGTAAACAACGTTTTTATACCATTAACTTTCACGCCAATTATACTAACTCAAGTGGAGAAAGACTTCTCCTCATATAAAATACCATACCGAAATATATGTACACAATTTTATAAAGTATGGACACCCTAGTCTAATATTTATTACAATCATGAAACATTTAATAATAAGCAAATAACGATGTTAAATGGAAAAAACCTAATCAAAATTAACATTATAATCACAACTTCGATCTATTATTCCAGATTTAACAACAATTAAAGTAGAAATATTACTAAACTACAATTTTACATGAAGCATGGTTTTTTGTACTTACGAATGAAATATAATATCACATCCTGGATGCCATTCACTTTTGCAACCGCGCACAATATATTTACAACCATTTCTATTAATTTTGGCTCAGAATAATTCCAAAATACAAGAACAAACTCACGAAATGAACATAAACATCCGCCATTTTGCAGTAAACATTATTTGACACCTAGAATTGGGGCTGCCGCGCAACGATTTTCATAACATAATTCAAAATATGGGAAAAAAATTATGAGCGTGTTCGATAAGCAGTCCATTTTAAAAGTTGTAAACCTTTGTTATTTCAATGGAAAAGCAAACCTGCATGAATCTCGTTTAAATTTCATTTTTTTAGCGGATTTTATTAATGATTTTATGTCATATAGACAATTATTACTGACAGTCGATTTTTTAATGCACGTCTATAGGGGAAAAATTTACAATCACGCTGGCTACCCTATGGGGTAAACAGGGGTTACTTGCGGTCATTCTATCAGTTTTTTATTTATTCTTAGGAGTTTGGGTTCCAGTATGACTATAGTTCCATGATTTCACTTGACACTTGTGAACTTGTCAGTACCTACTTCACGATTAAATACAGGAGGTGTTTGTCTATACTTTCCAAATAGTGTGAGTGAAAACTTTTATTTCGTAGGTACTATTGCTTACGATTACTTACTTACTAAGTTCATACAAAGTACAATTATTAATATAAATCGTAAATCTACTTAGTGGGACCGAGTACGTACGTAGATTTCAATCGAGAGAATAATAATTAATTAAAATGATAATTCTATTTTTGTTTATGCAACGAGTTTCGTAGGTACCTATGTAAAGCGAACTACTAGCCGGTTGTTGGATTTGTTTTGATCCATAAGTTATCAATACATGGGTTAATCTAGTAGTTAAAATAACAATAATAAAATTGGAATGTGTTTTTTATATTTAAATAAATTTTTCCTACATGAATAATATGCATGTGTATTGTGTACGCTGTATAATATACAAAAATAGTATTTTTTTAATTTTTGTCTGTCTGTCTCATGTCTGTTCCGGCTAATCACAGGAACGGCTGGACCGATTTTGACGGGACTCACTGACAGATAGCTGTTGTTACGAATAGTAAATTAGGCTATTTTTATACAGATATTCCCACAGGAACATTCCACGAAAACAGCTCATTCATGCACGCGGAGGAAATCGCGGGGCGCAGCTAGTGATAAATAAGATGAATACTAGGTGTAAATAAATCATAATTAACATTTTTTGACTTATATTAGTAGCTATTCACTGAAAAAAAATATTGCTATATATCACAATATATTTATTTGATCTGAGGTAAAAAAATTGTGAAACTACACTAGACTTTCAAAATAGGTAAGTATTTTGAATTTACTCTTGTGCAATACGTTCGTAACTATTGCACAATAGTACAATTTCATTTAAATTATGTTGATAAGATAATGATATCAATCGACAATAGTCGATAAATATCGTTCTTCTACATTAAGATCGTTAAATTATTATAATTAAATAGGTATATTTACGTAGACTAGACTTAGACTTTAAGAGAAAATGCGTTCGGTAGGTATTTTCTCCATACAAGCGCTCCCGTCTATTTTCCCCTTGATACTTTTTTTATAGAAAAATAATAATCTACTTCTTCCATGTTCCTAGGTTCTCTCATTTTTTAGATAATTTAGTTCGCAGTCGAGCAAAATTGGGTAAATAGAGAGTAGAAGAGCAAATAGACGAGAGCCTAATCTCAAAATCGGATAGGTATTTTCCTTTTAAGCCACAATTCTCACTTGGCTCATACAATACAAGAACAACAATCTTAGCTAACTACTCGACTAACATATACTTAGGTATATTCTGGTCTTCATAATATACAAGACACTATAATTTTTCTATTACCTAGATGCCGATTCGCTGGGGAATAGTAACTGCGGGCAAGATAGCCCATGACTTCACTAGCGCGTTTAATTCCTACCCGGGGCAAAAAGATGGCGTGATTGTAGCCGTCGCCGCACGGGACAGGCAGAAGGCAGAAGAGTTTGCGAAACTCCACAGGATTCCGAAGGTCTTCAACAGCTATGAGGATATGGCGAAGAGCGATGATATTGGTTCATGTTTATTATAATTTACAAAACAAAATTGGAAAACAAGCAATAACATTAAAATTATGCATGGCTACTTGCGTATCTCATTACTCCAGTTTTCGACTATCGATTCGATTCTTTTTTTAAATGAATGTGTTTTTTTCATTATTTATTATTAGTTTTAAGTACTATTTTGAATTTAATACGATAAAACTGAAATCTTAACACATAGGTACCTAATAGTTAATTAATTTAGCGATGTTAAACATATATTAAGTATTTATGTAGATCTAGAAAGAGACGATTTTCTTAGAAATACCGCACTTTTCTACTTGAATACCTATAATTACTTTTCATTGATAGACAAACATAACATCCTTATTTCCAGATATCGCCTACATAGCCTCTCTAAACCCTCAGCACTATGAGCACGCAAAACTCTTTCTAATGTCTGGCAAGCATGTCTTATGTGAAAAGCCCCTGTGTATGAACTTGAAGCAAGTCCGAAGTCTGATAAACATTGCTAAAGAAAATAAGCTCTTCTTAATGGAGGCTATATGGTCAAGATTCTCTGCCCCTTACCTGGCTTTGGAAAAAGAGATCAAAGATGGAAAACTGGGCGACGTGCAATTCGTTGAAGTTAATTTTGGATTGCCCATCGCTGATGTAGATAGACTTAAGTATGTATTGTTTTGGATAATATTGTTAAAATATTTTATTAACCTTTCACCTGACGCAGTGATAATATGTTGTGGAAACAATTAAGTATAATATCTATAATCGTGTGTGGGATTTTTTTTTATTGATAAGGCTTGATAAAATATCTAAAAAAACACCTTCCTAATTGTTATACCTATTATGAAGTTTCCTACTATACACATTATATACATAATATAATCATGGCAATCGGTCCAGAAACCAAGTTATATAAGTCCCTTTTTTATATCTTCTTTCTTTTGTTGTCACAAAATTCCTCAGAAGTTTCGTTTTTGAATTGTGTCTAATAAACCTCCTCACAGGAAAAAGGAACTAGGCGGCAGTGTACTCCTAGACCTCGGCATATACAACCTGCAATTCGCGCAATACATATTCAAGGAGGAACCAATCCACATACATGCGTTGGGGGAACTGAACGCGCATGGAACAGATGCCGCGTGTACTGCAGTACTACAGTACCCGGGGGGGAAAAGCGCTGTGCTCAATATTACCTCTAAACTACGCTTGTGGAATAAAGCTACTGTGTACGGGACTAAGGGGAGAATTACGGTGTGTTGGTTAAGTCATTTTTGATTATAGTTTTATTTGTTTCTTTAAATGTACAATTGCACAATGTATTTTGTAATATAGGTACCTACAGTGTATTGAACTGTCTCTGAAAATATTGACCTACTACAAAAAAGAGATAAAAGAAAGAATATGTAGTTTTAATGCAAATTTTATAATTGTTTATTTTGCAGGTTCAAGATCCATTCCATTTCCCAACTGAACTTATTCACGTTGACGGTAAAGTTGAGAAGTTCAGCTTGCATGAGTCGCCAATACCATATAACTTCGAGAACGGATCTGGCTTGGTTTTTGAAGCGCTTGAAGCGATGAGGTGTATTCAGCAAGGTTAGTTTCTCATAATCGTTTATAACTTATAACGATATTATGATGATTATGTGCTGTATTTTTATAAATTTTGAATCTTTTTCGTATATCCTGGCTTTAATGAATTAAAGCATTCTATTCGTGTTACCTACTAAAGAATGTTATTAAGGTTCAGATAAATTTAGTATAAAATTTACAATTCTACTACTTAATTAAATTCTACTAATCTAAAACTCGGTTTTGGATAAGTCTCTTTTACTTAAACGCTTAAAATTCACATGCCATAAACTTTTCAGGATTGTTCGAGTCACCGCGAGTTCCACATAAGGACAGTCTCCTCTTGGCCAAACTGGAGGACACAATCCGCAAACAATTGGGCGTGCATTTCGATGTCGATGATCAAGAATTTGATAGCTGTTTATAATTATTGGTGTAACTTAGACTTTATATCTATTATAAAAAGTATGCGTGAAAAATAAATTTTATTATTTATTACTCTTCGTTTTATTTCTCTCGAGTCTCGTCATTGCGCATGTTTGCGTGAATGAGCCGTTTCAAATATTTGAACTTAGTTTCCGTACTGCTCGTATTATGTTTACTGTGACGTTGTCTTGCAACATGTTGATCGAATGTTGGCAAGTGGTTACGGCTTAAAATCATCAATTTTGTGCAATTAAAACAACCTAGATCATAATTAATTATCATCCCAGAAATCGGTCTATTCGTATATAGAGCTACGATGCCACAGACAGAAATGACGCCAACTTATAAGTAATATCCCTTCTTTTGCCCTAAGGGCGCATTTTCTATTGGAAACGAATACTCCGATTTCTTACTAATATTATTATGCTTATGTATAATGTATCCAAAATTATAAATATGCAAAGTATGTTTCTCTATATTTTATTTGCTTTTGTCACGTGTCGTAGCTGAGCGAATCATTGTAGTTATGCATTTTGTGTCTTGAGATAGCAGGCTAGAGAATTATTCGGATCCACACTCCAAAAAGTAAACTGCAAACTGAAATTTTTCATCCCAACTTTAATGTTACCGAAGTATCTATTCTTACTTTTTTTTTGTACAAACTGTTAGAAAATCGGGAGCATGTAAAAATCAGTAAAACATCTATACCTAATGGTTAAGGGAATACAGGTTCTTAAATAAAAGTCAGTTCTTATATATCATCATTTTATTTATATTTCGTTCTTTACAATTCTAGTACAATTGAAATATTCATTCTTAGTATAAATAGAGTTCTATCTATTCTTACAATCTAAAAATGTAGGTCAAACAATGAGGTTGTTTTTTGCATTGTGCTAATAATATAATAAATCTAGAATATCTAGGATCTAAAGTACTAGAATTAAATAATTTTCTTACTATAGCCACGTTATTTAAGTGGTTACTGTATTATAAATTAAAAAGATATATTACATTAGATTTTATTGGAAATTAATCTCACTAATTTCATAAATATCTATTTACAATGTATTCCTAAAATGATTAACACATTCATATCTATATTTCTTCTAAAACATGTTTAACGAATTTAACTTATGTTTTATAATGATTAATTTACAATAATATTAATACTAAAATTATCTATATTTCGTACCATTTACAATTATAGTTTTATTCCTACTTATTGGCACAGGTTTTTGGATCATGACTACTTAAAGCAATTGTAATGTTCTCCTACCTAATTAATTTTATTTTTAATATATTTGTGTATATTCTAAATATTATATATTTAAATTGTGCTTTTAGGAGATATATAGATATATATATTACATTTTTATTTAATAACATATGGTAACTTATGAAACTATAAACATTAAATGGGATTGTTTTTTGTTTATTATGTATTTGTTTCATAGAGTTTTTGTGCTTTTATAATGCATATTATATGTATAATAAAAAATGTGTAATTAATATTTTCAACATTAATATGTTGAAAATAATCGCATTTCAACATTAATACTTATGTTGAAAATAATCGCAATATTACATATTACAAATGATTAACATGATAGTTACTTAATTTCATTTTAAATGATAAAAATGATTATTTATTAATACTATAGCGCTAACACTTTTTAAAAGATAATATTTATTTAAGAGTTAAATTTAAAGATAAACATATACTTATATATATTTTTTGGATTTTATGTAAATTAAACTACTAGTAAATTAATAATTGACCCGATGTGGTCATACATTAGATAGATTTAACACGATTCTCTCGTCCGTTACTATTAAAAATATTCATAAAAACATCATGAATAAAACAAATTTTATTTATATCGAGCAAATATACAGTTCCTGAATAAAAACAATATTTTATAATATTATACTGTTAGATATATTGATAGGGAGAAATTAAAATTATATTTACATTTTTCAATTAATGTTTATACTATGCGATTTAACTAAGAATAGGAAAGTCAATAAACCTTTAAATGTCATTTGAAACATGACATTCATAATTTGATCAAAATCAATTGCGAAAGTTATTTAAAACTAGCTTCCACACGCGGCTTCGCCCGTGTAGTGTTTTGATAAAAGGTATCTACCTTATGTTCTTTCTCAGGGTCTAAAGATTGTCTTTGCCAAATTTCATCAAAATCGATTGAGAGGTTTAAGCGGGAAAGCGTAACAGACAGACAGACAGAGTTACTTTCGCATTATAAATTTATAAAGAATAGATAAAAATTCGATCACGAGGCGGGACTCGAACCCGCATCCTTCGCGCCATTCCGGGGCGGATGCCTGACCAACTCAGTCACTCGTGACCCGCCAGAGCAATCGAATTTATTCTATTCTTTCAGTTTTATGTGTCTGAAGGGACACACCGCGCGCCATCTATTGAGCAGATATACTTTCGCATTTACCATATTAGTAGGGATTAAAAAGATACCTCGGATGTTACAAAATGATCCTATTCTTTATTGAATCGCATAGTATATAACATTAGTAACTTAATTATTGGTAGGTACATTAAATAATTAGTTAATTAAGTTGGCCAGAGCCCGTACGAGGGATCAGAGTCTCTTTCGCTGTGAATCTGTACTCCCACTCTTGAGGGGAAAGCGGGAGTGGGGTAACGAGTGGGATTCTGAGTGGGATAGCGAGTGGGATTCCGAGTGGGATTGTGAGTCAGAGTGGGATAGGGAATCTGAGTGATGGGATAATTGATGTGGATGGGATTGGTGATGGGATAGTTGGTGTGGCTGGGATTGGTGGGATAGTTGGTATGGGTGGGATTGTGAGTGAGGGTGAGATAGAGAGTCAGAGTGGTGGGATAGTGCATGTGGGTGGGATAGTGAGTGGTGGGATTGGTGGGGATGCGAATGGGAATGTGGGAGGGATCGCGAGTGGGGGGAGTCGCGGTCGAGGCTGGCGGCGCGGAGGATGATCCCGCGGGATGGACGGAGCGAGGATTCGGAACGCGTCTGTAAATAAACAACGTTTTATTACTTAAAATAATATTATGTTGATATAGATGAAGTTTGCAAGTGGGCGAAAATGACTAAGGGCTGATTTTTCAATCCTTGGTTAATACTTATTCGTCGAATAACGTACTAAACAGTAGTTTAGTACGTTATTCGATAGTAGATAATAGTAATTTCAAAAATGTATTCTTTGGCGGTATTTGACAGTTTATGGGTGACATTTTAATATTATCGTGTAATACTTTATTGGGCGGATAAGTTTTAACTATGGATTGAAAAATCAGCCCGAAATCGTAAATTAAAAAGACTTCAAACATTATAGCAGTGATAGATAACGATGAAAGGCAATATGCATTTTTTTAATAATCAACAAGAATCGAACTTGGTTAAAAAATATCCTATCTGATAGTTCCACAAATAATAAGAACTTTAAAAGTACATAATTAATTTTTACATTACATTCATATTTCATACCTGATAATCCTGTGTAACTCGTTCGCTAAAACAAGTCTCTGTATGTAATGCGTGGTGAGAACTAGATGCTTGTGAAACTTCGTCACCGCTGTCTTCGCGTTGGGGTGTGTCTGACTCCTGTAAATAAATAAATAAATATATTTATTAATTTATTTACAAACTAATTATAATTTAATGAGTGAGCATTAACTCGGCTGTACACTAATACATACAATTTATATTATTATATAGAAAAAATTTGGACTTTGTATGGAAATCGGTCAGCTGATTAGCGAAGTTCCCTTACAAAGTCCAATTTTTTTACGAATTGAGCAAAGTTGTAGAACAAAAGTTGTTCAGTTTCATGAGTCAAAAGATGTTCAGTTTCAGCTCCTGTCTAAATGCGTCTGACGTCTTACCTTTCACCTGGTATTTTATCAATTCAATTACATATTTTTATTAAAATAATTATTATGTTTCTCATCTCCATAATACTCGGGTACCACCAGAAGGACGGTACCCAGTCTTTTGGAAGGCTTACGTGGGGACACGGATCCAACACGCAGAGGCCCTTTCGAGAATTTTAATGTGTTGTGGGACACCAGCCGCAGCCTGCCCATGACTGCACTATAGAGATACAGCCCGCAGCCGATGAGCCGGGCAGTCCGCGGCCGATGTAGGACTATTGCAAGATAAGGAAACAAAATAAACTGGGCTATAGAATGGGATGTTAATGGACCGGAATTAAGGACTATGGAAGACTATGGCACCTGCCTTTGTAATAAGATATAGCAAAAAATTGTTGGCAGGTGGTGACTCGCCCTCTCACTGTATGGGCCCCCGAAATAAGTCGCTGCAATAGTGCGGCAACCTAAATTATTATTATTAAAATAAAGTATAGGTAACCTCCTCCAAGTCCCTGAGCTGATGTCTCTCGCGCCGCTCGAGCTCGTCCGCCAACATCAGCACCTCCCAGTCACCGCCGCCGGTGAACCCTTCACATACACGGGATTTATATTCTTATAATATACATATATATAAATCTCGTGTCACAATGTTTGTCCTCAATGTACTCCTAAACCACTTAACCCTTAATTTGGCACCGTTAAAAATATTCAAAATAAGTAAATGAATTTGAAAATTTTGTGGTTTCAGGAGTATGTCATAAAGTTCACGAAAAATTAAAAAAAAAAATCTACCATAGCCCACTGCTGGGAAAACTGGTGTCCGTCACAGCGGACACTGCCAAATTACGGAAAAAAAAACCACAGTTATTTTTATGTTTTTTTACTAAAGAAAAATACATTGGATGGATTGGTTGGATAAAACAGACTCTGTACAAAACCTTCCAGCACTTGAATTAAAAATTTGACCCCGTATTGGCGGGTTGCTTCAAGTATTGCACGTATTTGCGGCGTCAAATTTTTCATTCAAGTGTTAGAAGGTTTTGTAAAGAGTCTGTTTGATCCAACACCTCGTTTTACGACCATTTCTCAATATTTCTTGTCTCAAAAGAGCAGCAACGATTCACTTACTGCATTCATGTTGGCAAATGCAGAGAAAACTAATTGAATGCAAGAATCGCCTAAGAAATTTTTGTATGTGTTGTTTACACCAAGATAATTTTGGCAAGCAAAACTTGCGCAAACGATCAAAATGTTACTTACGTACTGTTTAGACCATGCAGGTAATTTATTGCTTCAATTTTATTGTATGCAACAGGCAAGAAACTTGCATCATCTAAATGGCGCTTAAATCACGCTTAACATAAAATGAGCTTTTTGCTATACTGCGCTCCGTCCCTGTCTTTAGATATTTTATTATATTCTATGTCATAAAAGAATTTTAAGGTATTGATTTCTTATAATATTATATTGTACCTTTGGCAGTAGGAGCGATATCTCGAGAGCGGTTCGAGAGGAACTCCTCAAACACCGGCGTGTGCGGGATCGACTCCGAGTCGCTGGATGTTGATGTGCTGAAACCATTATATTAGCAATATAACTAATAATTCTACTATAGAAAAGGTACTTAAAATGGCTTGCTTGTAAAACATGTAAGATGCACATTAAAGTTGTGCAACTACAATTTTTAATTTACATTTTTTTGAAAACACATAACTTCGTATTTAAAATTAGATTAAAAAAAAAACATTATTGCAAATTGCAATACATTTATTAAAGCGTTTATAATATTATTATGTTTGTGCGTGTTTTTGTGTTCGAACGCATCGCGTATAAGTGTGCTAGTATGCGCATTGTGTATATGCGTGTGTTTTATGCGTCGCATGAAAAAAAGAAAGAAGAATGAACGTCTGAGTATAAGTGTGCGTGCGTGTGTGCATTCATGTAGGTTGTATATGTGTGCACACATGTTGCATAACTGTATGTGGGTGCGTTCTAAAGCCTTGTATCCACTTGAGCATGCTCCGGCGAATGAGCGGCTCATTTGGCCGAGCCGCTCAAGTGGAGACGCCTGAGCATGCTCGGGCCGAGCGGCGAGCAGCATGCTCAAGTAGATACAAGGCTTTATGCATCGCATGTATGTGTGTATGTGTGTGTATGCATTCATGTAGCTTGTATGTGTATGCTCAAGTCTGATAATATGTTTGTGTGTGTATACTCACGTATCACTCCAACTGCAATCAGTATTAATATCCAGTACAACATCACTGGGCGCTCTGTGTGGAGGGTGTGTGTGTGTGTGTGGGGGCGCGGGGTGCGGCGCGCGACCGAACCAAGCGCCCAGACTGAACTTGCGAGCGCCTTCTGGTACACCACAACGCGCTGGAAAATTATACATAGTACGTGGAGATAAGGTTTAATATTGCTTGCTATTTTCAGGTATTTGATTACTATTGCTTTATGTGTATTCTGTTCAGGAGTGGAGAAGTAAGCTCAGACGTCATTAGATATCATATATCAACACAGAGCTAATAGCCTAGTTAAACAATTGCTGTGCGTAGCAGTTTGTGTAGATATCTGCCTATTGGTTGCAGTTAAAATGAATAGGCAGTGTTCACGACACTAGTTAAATCAAACAGCACATCAGCTCGTACTGTTTGTATAATATATATGTATGTACATTTTACATGCATTTGCATCTGGGATGACCACTGCAATTATTAATTATTTAACGTGAAATTTTTATCATTTAAGTAAAAGAATAATAAGTGTTAATAATGATTTTGTACTGTATAGCATAGTGGTGCTTTGGCATTACTGTAAGCCACTATGTTCTTGAAATAAATAAATAAGAAGAAAGTTTTACATTTAGCAAACTTTTAATATATATTTCAGGAGGAACTACTGGTCCAATTTGAAAAATTCTTTCGGTTTCCCATTTATCGAGAAAGGCAATAATTATATCATCACGCTAAAACCAACAGAGCACGGTGGATAAAACCGCGGGACACAGCTAGCTGTAACTAGTTATTGTATAAAAAGACTTCACTCACCCTTATCCTTCCTCCCCGTATGATGCATGCCAGTATCCACAGAGAGCGTCTTCTTGATCTTGGAGCTGGTGTCGAGGTGTGAGCCGAAGAAGTGGAACGGCATCCGTCTGCAGCGGGGCTGCTCTGGGGACAGGAGGGAACGGTCCTCCGACGTGGTTTGCGGGGAGATTGATCTGTGGGGGTTAATGTAAAAGTTAATGGTAATTATTAGTGTGGAAAAAATGGTAGTCATAACATTCAATAATAAGTGCGAAAGAAAATAAAAATAAAATAAAAAATAAAGATTCTAAATTATAACATAACAAAGTTTGTTTAATTTGGAAAATCATCAAAAAAATCTCTTTAAAATCTGAAGAGCAGATATTACAGAAGGTATAGCCGTTACAAAAAAATACTCCTATGATAAAAATGTTTCACGTTCAATCAACAAAAATTTTTAATTAAAACATTTGTTTTCAAAAATGATCTTTAAATTTAAAAAGGCTGTAAATTGTGATAATTTAATTGCACTTTCCTTACTAAAACGATAATCTTAAATAACAAAAATAAATTGAGCATCAATAAACCTTCAACATTTACAACTACAATACCTGGTCAGTTCCTGCATTTCCAATGCCTCCTGATCGCTATGTTCCTGGTCCCACGACTTCCTCTGTCTTATCTTAACGGCCCGTTTCCTCGAATACGTCCCAGCTTTTCCATCTAGATTCAAATCCAGCCTTTTAGACTTACTCACACTCCATTTCTCTTTCCCAGATGTAGTTTTATCAGATCTGGATATAGATTCTGCTAAACACTGTAATTCTGTATAGGAAAGTTTGGAAAGTTCTATTCCGCCTGTTAGTTCTTGGAGTTTTTCTTCAGTTAGGTCATCGCTAGACACGGTTTTACTGGAGCAAGGCTCGGTTTTGGTTTGTTTGTTTTTGTCTTCCTCGCCGGGGGAAGTGGCGAATATTGTGTCAAGGGAATCGCCTCTCTGTAATTATTGTGGTTAAGATTGAATTATAGTTTTCAAATTCACATTCAAATCATTTATTGCATACCAATACATTTTTACATACATATTAGCAACCTTATGCAGATATTGCAATACAATAAGTTATATATATTTAAATCACATCATATCACATATATTTTATATTATTGTTTAGAATAATTTATTGGTAGTAAAATATTATTCAGAAGTTTTATAAATTAACATTTAGTAGGATGGTGTAAAAAATTACTGAAATATAAACTCTTAAAAGACTAGAAATAAATTGGACTTCACCAGTTCATACATTTCGTTAGTACTAGATTTTTTTATTACACACACAGCTATACATTCATTAAGTACAGGAAATGAAGTTTGCAATGAGCTTAGAAAAACTGGTTGCATGATTTACCTACAATTTATTGGCCATTTGCATTTCACATTAACAACAAAAAGTTATTGCACGCCTCATAAGCGAAGCGTTGAGGTGGGTACTACTGTCACTTCGCGCAAAACATCTGATTTTTCAAACTTAAAATGTCTTTATGTATCATACATTGCACTTGTAAGATAATACATACACACATATATTAAGAAAAAACACTATTTTTAACATTCATGATATTTTTATGTCATTTTTGTTATTTAATCTAGTTAAAAAACATTTTAAAAAAGTTCTGTCTTGGACGTCCGTGTGTCTGTATGTGCGGAGGATTTTCTTGTTAACACGATAGCGACCGAAATACTTTACTAATCGAGTCTTTTTTTTTCTCTTACGCTTGAGTATGCTCAGGAATAGAACCCTTTCATTTTTCAGGGTCTGATTCGATGTGGTTTAATTGTTATTAAATAAACAAAAATAATAATTAATAAATAATTATTAAAAAAAATTATGAGGCGTGCACTTTTGGATTTTCCAAACTATTCTACTATATCTCACCATAAAACCACCAATAATTTCCGAGCCATCGCTTGGTGATGTATCATTATGTGTTTTAGTATCCGGGTTCATATTATCCCGGAGAGGATCAGTTACTATTGGACCCGGATTTGTACAGAGACCCAATCTCTCTAACTCTTGTATCCTATTCTGAAGTTGGCTAATTATTTCATCCCGCTTTCGAACTTCGTTTTCTAAACTATTGAATCTGGAAATAATAAAAAACCTTAAATAAATTATTTCTTTATTTTGCTTTTTGTTTTTATAGAATTTAGTATTAAATTACCTTTCCTGAAATTTTCCTTGCACTTCATGTAAATGACCTTCTATTACTTGTTTTATACCTAATAGCACCTCCCCAAAATATTCTTGCTCTTCCAATGATGCTGCAATTAAAATTTTATATGATTTATCCATTTTCATTTCATATTTATTTCAATTTGTTTTAACTGTTTCTATAAACATTACATCAACAATTAGAGATTTCGATGAAGAATTTTAGTCTATAATGGTTCAATTTTAATATTTACCTCTTAATAATTTCCGTTGGTTAGCAACAGTAGATATTAATGTTATTTTCGGTTTCTCAGAAGGCACTTTAATTTCTTCCGTTCTCAGCGACTTGAAGTCTATATTTTGTTGCAACTCATACTCCGCCTTGATATTAAGCCCATAATCTTTATGTTCTATAGTTTCATTGGATTTGACTATTTGGTTCTGCGGACAAATTGCATCTGGAGGAATGTCTGAGGGTGGTGGAGATATTTGGGGTTCTTTTTTAGGTTCTGGTAACTCGAATACGTCATCAACTATATCTGATAAAGCACTTCCGGGTGGTGATGGTAAAGTATGCCGATGGAAAGTCACACTTTTAGCAAATTTAGAATGCCTCGCCGCATATCCTTCTAAAGTGGGCGCTCGTATTAATTTCCTTAATTCACTACTTCTATGAGGACTCTCCGATGGTGTTACATCTTCAGATAATTTCTTTAATATTGACTTTAACGTTCGCCTTTCCAAAGTCTCGTTTGATTCATGGCTTCCAATGGAATCGATGGATTTTCTTTTGAACTTTCGCTTATCCATTGTACTTCCTTCTGAGTGACTTCGCGTAAGTGTATCACAAAGCAAATCTTCAGAAGAACTCGCGCAATCTAAACTAGAACTTCGTATTTTTACAACTTTTTCTAATTCAGCTAGCTTTTGCCTCTCATTTAAAATTTTTAATTTCTTCACAAAAGGCAATCCTCCATATTCTGGAGATAAATCATCTATTGACTTATATTTTTTCGCTTTAGGTAAAAGCATTGTTCCACTTGTTATTATTCTTTTAACGTCATTTGATTTTGAACCATTCTTCTTGGGAGACGAAGTTAACAAATCTATTTTCTCCTGGACGGGGTCTAAAGGGCTCGTTAAGCATATTTTTGGCTTATCATTCTTATCACTATCAATTTCAATATTATTATTGTCTATCTTAACAAGCTCAGCCGTATTAACTACAATAGGAGCACTAATATTTACACCTATTTCTGCTTTACTTCCAGCTACATCTTTAGCATTATCACTTTCACTTTTGAGTTCTATACTACTTTTACTAAAATTTTTTGAATCTCCCAATATAGATGCCTTTTTTAATTTGTTCCAAGGCTTTTTACTTTTGCTATCTTCTTGACTATCTTTTGCCTGAATTGGAATGACTTCAAGGGAACTTTTTTCTACTGAAGATTTATTTTTATCCTGATCAGGTTCTTTTGGACTTCCATTTTGTAACATTTTTAACTTATCCCGAAAAGTTGAACCGACAACTTTAGCGGGAGATTTAATTTTACTAACAACAGAATGTGGTATAGAGATTAAATTACTTTCTGTTTTGGGCGTTGGTTCTACAACCGCAGCAGGTTTTTCACTAATATCTTTACTAAGCGGTTGACAAACTGCGGTACCATCACTTTGCACTTGTAATATTTTATCTCTAAAACTGACTTTAGGTTTGGAAGCACCGTCACTGGATCCAGATGAATTTTTCCTTGATGTTTTAGTTGTTGGACTGTGCAACTTTCCGGGTGAATTTGATTCTGAGCCTTTCTTTAGAGGACTTAAAGTTTTGATGGTGGGGCTCAAAGGGCTTTTAATGGAATTTGGGCTAATAGTTTCTGAACTAGAGGGTTGGTTGCTAGCTGTGGGAGTTAATTGGTTCTTTTCTCTTTCTTCTTTTGCTTTAAGCAAAAGTAATCTTTGTATAAGCGGCAGCCCGGCTCCAACGACCTCCGGTTCTGCATCAGGAGCAGAACTAGTAGAAGGTGTAGGTTGAGGATGTTGAGTAGATATCATGGATGTTGTTAAATTCCATTGTTTTTGCACTTTTTCTTCACGATCCTGAATGAAATAGTAAACATAATTTTAATAATTGTAGCACAAACTATATTTTTTAAATTAAAGACTAAAAAGCTGAGATTAAAGCTGCTGTAATAATAACAAAAATGAAATGAGTCAGTAATATTTGAATCCTGCAGACCTGTTTTTCTTTCAGCAGTTTTAATCGTGAAAGTAAGGGAAGGCCAGCTCCAATAGGTGACACAACTTTTTCCCCATCTTTGGCAGCTGGAGCGGATTCGCCAACATTATCCTGGGACATTGATTGGATTTGAGATTTTAAGGATTGCATCAATGAATAAGAGAAAATGTGTCTTAATATTTTAATGGTAACATCTAAGGGTAACATAGTGAAATTATTTCCGAGTACCTACTCAGAAAATCAAATATCGTAAATATTTAAACTGAAAAGAGCTATTATATTTTCAAAACAAACGAAATATTGGACAGATTTAGAATATGGATGACGATGTATTTTGCTACTACATTACTACTACTTGTAATATTAATATCTTAATTATTAAACAATGAAATAAAAACAAGTGGAATAATGGTTCCATTCGTTTTTACTGTCACTTTTTACTGTCACTAATTAATTTCACTATATTTTGATTTAAAAAAAAAACTCACTTTAATGGAACTGAGTTTTTTTTAAATCGAATAGTGAAACAGTAAAAAGTATAACGTATTTTTATTTCATACAATTACATTTCGATAGGAGTACTTATAGGAGTATAGTATAATATAGGAGTATAGTCACTTCGATAATGACTTTGCTAGATAGAATCCTGTTTGACTACGTGGCCGTGGTGATATACGTTTAAACAGAGCACGTCAACTGTTTGACGGTATGTTACCGCGTAGTGCGACTCAATTTGCATCATAGCGTGGTGTCAATTTAGCGCTCTGTCACGCGCTAATCTGGCAAAGCCAAGGCGAAGGACGCGGGCCCAATTCCTCCCGAATAAATTTTTGTATTTTATTATCCTTAAAAAAAACAAAATTGGAATATTATGCTGCGGAACCCTGCATCTATACTAATCTACTGCTGTATCTATACTCATACTAAAAATATTATAAAACTGAAGATTTTGTTTGTTCGTTTGATCGAGCTAATCTCAGAAACTAATTGTCCAATTAGACAAATTCTTTCGGTGTTAGATAGCCCATTTATCGAGGAAGGCTATAGGCTATTAATATATCATCACGCTAAGACCAACAGGAGCGGAGGAATGCGGGCACAGCTAGTACTAATTAAAATTCGGTGTTAGATAGCCCATTTATCTAGGAAGGCTATAGGCTATATTATATTATCACGCTAAGACGACACGGGAGCGGAGTAATGCGGGTAAAACCTTGGGGCACAGCTAGTACCTCATGGTGCGGATGGTCGTCACTGGCGACGCGCGGCATGCGGCGCAGCAGCTTGGCGTCGCGCAGCTCCAGCGCGTCGGCCGAGCGCCGCCCCGCGCGGGACCGGCTGCGGATCGCGTTGCGGATGCCCTGAGGGACACCAAACTGATATAGTTCATATCTTAATACTATTATAAAGGCGAAAGTTTGTAAGGATGTATGGATGTATGGATGTATGGATACGTATGGATGTATGGATGTTTGTTACTCTTTCACATAAAAACTACTGAACCGATTACAATGAAATTTAGCACACATATAGAGGGTAACTTGGATTAACACATAGGATAGGTTTTATCCCGGAAATCCCACGGGAACGGGAACTACGCGGGTTTTCCTTTAAAAACGCGGGCGAAGCCGCGGGCGGAAATCTAGTTAATAATAAAATAATAATAAATATTATAGGACATTATTACACAAATCGACCTAGTCCCACAGTAAGCTCAATTAAGGCTTGTGTTGTGGGTACGTCTAGACGACGATAAATATAATATTTATAAATACATATATAGATAATAACACCCACACCCAAGAACAAATAATTGAGTTCATCACACAAATATTTGCCCTGACCGGGGATCGAACCCGGGACCGTCGGCTCAGTAGGAAGTTACTTTACCACTGCGCC
Source organism: Colias eurytheme (assembly GCF_061535395.1). Classification (NCBI taxonomy): domain Eukaryota; kingdom Metazoa; phylum Arthropoda; class Insecta; order Lepidoptera; family Pieridae; genus Colias; species Colias eurytheme. The sequence continues at coordinate 8,030,141 of NC_143000.1, read as the reverse complement.
AACCGCGTCGCAGTTCAGGATCCATCGCCCATTTTTGCACTTGATTACTATCAAGCTAATTTTCCGTGAGTAGTTTTATTAATTTGACGATTAATTATAATATTTGAGAACCATAAAATCAAAACATTTTATCCTTGTTACCTCTGTTAGCTACCACAATCAAGAGTTTCGTACATGAAATTATTGGGCGTCTCATCAAAATAAAGCTACTCACTGAAAATTAGCTTGATAGTAATCACGTGCAAAAATGGGCGAAGGATCCTGGACTAATATTTGCATGTGACAACCTTTAGCCCCGGCGCAGATATGACGAGACGCAGCACAGCGCAATTTTTATTATCAAACTATTTTCGACATTGGCCTAAATAAAATAATATTCAAAATCAAATAAAATTTATTCCCGTGGAGCATCGAAACGTCACATATGAACGGTCGCCGGCGGCCGTTGGCCGCGTCACCGACAGGCTCGCGCGGCACGCTAATTTCGTCAACCCAAAATGTTTTGTTTCTTTTTATCTCTACTCTTATTTATTTCCTCTTATTCTTTTCAATATTAGTAATGTAATCAATAACATGTCCCAATCCATCGAAGAGCTATTCCAGCATCAGTGGTGGAGCGCCCCTTTGTGAAACAAAACTGTTTGGCGTGCAGTAATCGATTTGATACAAAATGACTACATAATTGGTTTAAAATTAATTTCTCGAAGACTTTGCTCAAAGTTGGTATAATAGAAATTGGCCTATAGTTATAACAGTCTTCTTGCTCACCACTTTTTATTATAGGAATAACTTTACTAAACTTTCATATTAAATCAGGGAATATACCACAGTCACAACATTGATTAAATATAAACGCTAAATGGTTGGCATTGTTTTCAATAATATTATTTACTAAATTTACAGACATATCAGTTATCATAGGGCACTTTTTAATTTATCCTTAATTAGTTTTTCCTAAAACGTACCTTTACATCAGTACGCAACTTGTGCACGATTCTCTTTGACGTGCTGTCGTCACCACCAGCTTTATCGGGACTGCCTTCAGCTGTAATACCAAAATATACTTTATAAAGTTTAAGTAGTATGTTTATTTGTTTTTGTATTTGCTACATACTAATACTTCGACTGTTGTTCCTGACTAATTTCATTTTTCCTGTATACTAATTAACGTTTGGGTTTCTGTTTTATCATGTTCCATTAATAATAATTTTATGTTTTTTAATACGCATTTCTGTTTTTTAATTTTCCTGACAATTTTTTTTCCTATACACTAACGCTTCGACATTACCACAACATGGTCTTATTTCTAACTAGTTCATGTCTTTCCCCAACCTTTTTCTAATTACAATGTACCCCCTGTAGCATGTACGAAATAGATGCATACATTGTCTCACGTATACCAGTGGTGGGGTTAGCTCATAGATGTCATTAGTCTGTAGTAGTCAGTCGACGGCCGATGCCAGACTGGAACGGACGAGCGCCCGCATTATTTAGTGTAGGAGTGAGCCAGTGCAATTCTACCAAAGTACGTACTGTTAGGACAGTACACCCCCATATACCCTCACGCTTCTGCCGCGACATGGTCTTATTCTTAACTAATCGTCTCTCCCCAACCTTTTTCTAAGTACTATCCCCAAACTCACCCTTAGGCTTCTACCACAACATGGACATATTCCTAACTAATCGTCTTTCCCCAACCTTTTCCTAATTACTATCCCCAAACTCACCCTTGGGCTTCTACCATAACATGGTCTTATTCCTAACTAATCGTCTTTCCCCAACCTTTTCCTAAGTATCCCCAAATACTGACCCTTGGGCTTCTGCCGCGACATGGTCTTGGCCTCCTGCAGCCGCTTCCGGCCGAGCGTCTGCAGGATGTCCTGCGCCTCGGGGTAGTCCTTCATCGCCGCCAGCACGTCCTCGCGGGACAGAGAGAACAGCTCCGAGTAGCCCACTGAGCGGACGTCTGCTGTGCGTCTGTCAAATATTATTATTTAATTTATTCCTTTAAAACATCCAAACCCTCTTGCTACAAAACTGCTTGAACCTGAAAACGTGCGTCGTCTCAAAAAGCGACGAGACATTTTTGACTAGTCAACACTGCCGGCTACCAAGCCCGATAAAATAAAGGGTGGACTCCGATGGGAGCAGCATCCTTCCTGCCATACGCGCCTTCAACATATCCGCTTATAGTCTAGCGACTGATCGCAGATATAATAATATAAAAAAAAAAAATATTCCTTTATTGAAGTGAAACTTCTTTAAGCGCTTTGAGAGTAAAATTTCGTGTTGAAAGGTCACGTCATGGCAATATTATCGTATCGTTATACGTTATGGAGTAGGGCGACTTTTGGTATCTTTAAATCTTGCCAAATAATTTTTACTTCTGACACGTGTGCTCGGCATACACGCTCTTTTTCATTTATAGACCGTGGATGTATGGAATGACAACACATTTGAAGAAAGAACATATTTCATTTTTTTTATAGAATAGAATAATGTTATTCCCGTAGCATGGCATTTTGACAATCTAACTTCACAACGCCAAGTGCGCATTTAATTGCACGGATTGTAGGAGGCACGATAAGGAATTACTGCACCGATACCGTACTGCCAAGTCAAAAAGCTTAGTCAAAAACTAAAATTTTCAAACACACATAAAATCATAATTTACTAACTTGTTCAATCCATCCAGATTCAAAATGCCGATCTCCCCAAAGAAATCCCCCGCCTTCATAGTGGTGAGAACTCGGCCGGTTTCCGAAATAACCTCCAAAATGCCGTCCGCTATGATGAACATTTCTCGAGCCACTTCACCTGGAATTTAATTTATTCAATTAATTTGGTTTAATTTTTGTTTTGAAGGGAAACTAAACTAAAAACACATTAAATTCGCTTAGAATAAAGTTTATGAAGGGGAAAGTTTATTTAAACAGTATTATGTTTTTTTGTTGGAAGATTAAAAAATAACACCCGTTTAGTAAATTTTAATAATATAAAAAAATAAAGATAGTCTTGTACCTTTTCTACATATTGAATCTCCAGGAGTGAAAATGTATGCCTTCATTTTGAGGACAAGGTCATGAAGAAATTCTGGCTGGCATTCTTGAAATATTGTAACCTGTGAAATAAACAGAATTTTTTTATAAACTGTTTTGAGAAATTGCATAGGTATTAGTTTAAAAATAGTTGATTAATAAGAAACACAATGATAGTATGATTTCTCGATAGATCTGTAAACACAAATGACAGAAGCAAGAAAAAGTTACTGGTCAGTGGTCAATTTTGTAACTTTGCCACGTCTTGAACGTAGTGATTTGGTCAGTTTCCTGACACCAATATACAGTCATTTAGTCATTCCCCCAACCACCATAAGTACAGTCATGTAGTCAGTTCCCCTGCCACCAGTACATATCATTTAGTCATTCCCCCCACAACCAATAACACAGCCATTTAATCAGTTTCCCTGTCACCGCCACAGTCATTTAGGCAGTCCCCTGTCATACCGACATATTCATTTAGTCAATCCCCTGCCACCAAAATAATAATTTGATCAGTCCCCTGGCCCCTGTGTCAAGTGGCACCTTCTTAAGCACGCTCAAGTTGACGTGCAGAGCCAGCTCAGTCTTGAGCTTGTCGGGCAGCAAGCCGAGCGCGGTGTTGATGTCGCCGCCGCCCTGGATGCGCCCGCGCGACCACGAGTAGTCGTACCAGCGGAGCACTCGGCGCTTCATGCCGCCTGGGACCTGTGCACGTGTGTATTTATTTAGAATATTACATTGTACTTACAGCTATACACCAACACGTACAAGGTAAACACTACATATAATAATTAATAGAGTGTATCGCATCAGACCGCCTCCTTGGTACAGTGACGCGTGAGCGTAGCACCGAGAGGTCCTGGGTTCGATTCCCGGTGGAGACGAAGAAAAAAAAATGTCTCGGTCTGGTAGGGCACAGAAGGCTGATTACCTACTTGTCCCTAAAAAGAAAAATCGATCAGTGAAACAGATGTATAATGCATCTGCCCCTTACCCCACTAAGGGGACACGGGACTTCACATGTATCGCATCAGCTGACGTACTATGATGCTTATTGGAACTTATAGTGAACATGAAATGTGTAAAACGAATTATAAACAATATTATAGTCAAAAGGTAGGAATTCCATTTCAATAGGAAAGGCAATCGGCAAAAAATTGGAAACGATAACCAACACAATCATATTTTTTCAATCTGAAGTAGTAGCTTCTGATATTTGATATTAATTGTATAATTGCTGTAAGTTTAAGAGTAAGAGTAGTAAATCTTACCTTATGATGTCTCATGTAAGTCTTAGCACCATCAAGAAGGCGCTCAAACTCCAGCCTGTTGGCGTTTCTGTTGGTGATGACATTGCCAACTTGGCCCACGATGGTCGCAAATATGAACACACCGATCAAGTAGCTGACTATTGTAAATACATATCTGAAACATTGAAATGAATAATCAGCATTTTACAGTTACCCATTCTTTTTTTTATCTTATAAATATGCGAAAACAAAGAGGTAATAATACATTTATAGCTATTAAAAGAGTAACGGAGATAAAATTTGAATAATCCAGTTTCCGCATATTTCAGAAGTGGCGAAATTTAAAAGGATGTGACGACACAAAATTGCTACTGGATGGAAATTTCAACGAGAACAAAGCTTAAAATAGATTGAAAATCAGATAACATCAAAGGTTGGACCCGCTTTGTCAATGCTCAGAGAACAGAGAGCGTGTCTACACGAACAGACTTTCCTTTCAACTAATTAACATGACTCAATTAATCACTTCCGCATCTTAATTTCGTCTATCTGAGCATCAAAACGGGTGGCGTAAAAAAAGAAAAAAGAAAACATGCAACACAACAAAAAATGGTGCAAAGTTTTCGAACAGTTACAATAAAAACCGAAAAGCAAAGGTGAATCGAAGCGACAATAGAATGGCGGTTGCGTTCAATGAAGGCTGTTCGAAAACTTTCAAAGTTCGTAGGCTATCGATGAGCAATAAAAAACAAATAAATAAAAAGAATTCGATGACGGACGAACTATTCACATTTGCCGTACCCAAAGTTTTCGCCGCGATGCGAACAGCCTCCAAATTTCTGCCGCCGCCATAAAGAGGTGCTTTACAATGGCTGTTATTTTTAATACTACGTAGTTATGTGTGATTACATTAAATCTCAAAATTATTCACTTTCCTTTGCATTCAACTTTTTTACATGTAAATTTTTTATGACAATGATCAAAAGAAAAACGTGGAAATAATAAAAAGGTAAAAGATGATTATAAAAACATACCCATATTAATTGCTTGCCTGTGACCGCGCACCTTGTCATCAAAAACGCCTACCATTTGTTTACAAGCTCCGATATCATTTATCCCCAGAGTTAATTAAAATTTGACAGCTTGTCCAATTTATATTATAAATCGACTTTTTAATTAATTGAGCATTCGGCATTTGAAGGACCAAACGTCAATATTGACGTCTATTCATATTCGGGACACCCGCTAAATGATTTTATGAAGCGTGATTGAAAAATAACAGCCATCGTGTGCATAAGTTAAATTATGTGTTATAAGTAAGTGTTGAACATTAATTAATTAAGTTTTGGCATGCGATTGGTCAGATTATATTGGTTATTCAGAGTAATGTCAGAAGTTATTAAAATATTTCTGAAGTAAATTAATAGGCTTATTTATGTTCATAGATAAAGTTTAAATCTTAACACTATGGTAAACATTTAATTCTTTTTCGTCCATGAAATGTAGGTACATTATTAATTAGATAAATAATTATGATATTATAATAATTTCCATCAGGTCCACGAGCAATTCCATATTAAATCTAATCCCTATATTCATTAGAAGCCTTAACTAATTCAAATTATAAATGAGTTTAACTTTGTATCGCAGGGTAAACTTTATCAGCGTAGTAGCGCGGCTTAGCAATTTGCGATTTCGGTAACCTCATTCATTAAACTTTATAACCATTTCAGGTTTCAATCAATTTCATTCATAACATTTAGGAGAAGATTTTATGTAACCAATATTACTCTTTCTTTCCGATTCTACTCCGCAGAAATTGCTTTCCTAATCGGTGGTAATTGGTAAAACTTTGTTATAACAATTCAAAATAGCCCTCTAGATGAAATTGAATGAATAAACGAATGTTTGCGTTTGACTTTATGAAAATTAAAGGAAGAAAAATAAATTAAGCTTATTAGATAGTATGTAGATTTCTTAAGAGTTAAATTTTTAGTAGTACAAACGTACTATCTAAATTCTGCAAATTCAACTAAATAGATAGTTCGAAGAACGATTGATATCTAGTATTGCGTGCTATAGTCATTATATTAGCGTCTTTTGATGGATCGTATCGGCTAAACCCCCAATTCAGACAGGCCTTTGAAGCTAATGCCATTCATAAATGGGATTTTTCTTCACAATAACAGACCATTACGCTCAAAGGAGATAAATGTTGTTTTCGTTGTACCTATAAGATTTGTGCACAGAAATCGGAATTGACGTAATATGTTTTCAAATTTAAAATTAAACAACAAATTATAAGATTTATTTTAAAATAATGGAATAAACTATAACAATTATTTCTTTGAACGCTCATAAAGTTATTATTTTAATTTGATTAATGAAAACATAGAGGCCTAAGTCCTCTATGTTTTCGGTACGTTCTTATTAAACACATTGTAGATCAATTAGGATATAAATGGGGTATACATAAATGTGCGTATACATGGCATGCTCTTATTTAGCCATCCTGGCAAAAGTACTTATAGTAACAGTCCTTAAAATCGGCTTTAACCGAATTATTCCATTAATTTTATTTCAGTACAAAACAGACTATTTGAAAGTTCTCTTTCATTTACATTTGAGAAGAGCTGCAAGTTAATTTGTCTAGATTTTCTCGGAGATACCTACCTAGTAACTCGGAATGTAACTCTTCCAATCGTTACTTATGCGAGATTTTGCAATTCAAATTTTTGAATTCAAGAAAGATGGGAACGAAAATTGAAACGGTTTTACGTTTGCAAGTTATCGTTTTTTAAATCGTTTTATTAACAACGTTATGAAAAAATGAGCAAATTTTAACAACCAACGAAAAATTCGAAACAAATTCGTATTTATATTGTTTTGATGAAATCTCTTCGTTTATCAAATAAAATATCAATTACGTTAAGTATTGTTGGATCCGTATGATTGAATGGAACGGTTTATTGAAACACTTTTGTCTATACGAATTGATTAATAAAATTTGAATGCTTCGTTTCACTCGGAGTGCTCCCGAAGGGTGAAATTGCTTAAGCTTTCCTTAAGAAAATTTGATTGTCATGAGTGCTGCAGTTTTACTGTGGATTATTTGAATAGTTACAGCTATACATAAAATAACTATTTGCAATTTTATAATATTCATAACGGTTTCTTAAAGCATTGAAGTAATCAATGATTTTACAAAGTACAATATTAAATGCGTTCAAAGATTTTGAAACATATCCAGAAAACACTTGAAATAACAACTGTTTATTACCATTAGTAACCTACATCCTTGCGAGTCAACTCTATAAATAGAACAAAATTGAGAACATTCTCGAAAGCCTATCAACATGTGTACCAATTACCAACTTGTACTGACAGGCTATAAACCTAACTATTCGAAACGACAGCTGCTAATTTTACGATTCCCGATCATAACTCACAGACAATAGTTCAGACCTGCCCCATAATATGTATTAAAGCAGTATTATATCCAGTGTGGAAAAAAGACAGCGCTAATATAGGTCGGGTAGCGCCATCACTTTCACACACTGGGAACAATGCTGCTTTAAGGTATGGTAACTACCCTGGTTATTTATTGCCTTACCCTGCCCTAATGACCTTTAGGGCCGATTTATCAACAAAGGGCTGTTTCCGAGAGTAAGAGTTCCGTAATGCATACTATGATATATGTTAGAAGTCTTTCGTGTACTAAAAATGCCTTTTTTGTAATTTGCCCGAGCTTAACTTTAAATAACGCAATTAGTATATTATTTTTACCTACTCCTACATGTGTTAAGGCGCTTTTAATTGTTATAAAATCGAATTTACAAACCTAATGTAAAATCTGTCATACATTATTATTAAATCAGCATTTCAACATTTAAATCGACAAAAAATCGTAATTCATCAAATCTCAATTATATAAAAACACTTCGTTGAAAGATAAAAAGGGTTTTTACAACATAAATCACTTTTAACTCTCCGGAAATTGTAAATGAGGTAACGTGTAGTGTATTCATCAGGCAAATTGAATTCTTCGGTAACTTGTAAAGGAAAAAATAGGAACCATTCGTTATGTCCCAATTTGCACGCAAGCTACAACTTGACGTGCGAACGAGAAAAACGTTTTTGATAATTTCACCCAATTTTCCTTATAGCGGTGAGATAATTGAAAATATGCAATTTGCCCGGAATTGAATAACAGCGCTCTGAGATCAACAGATTAATGAGTGTAATAAGGAACGTTTTTTGGTTAAGAGCTTGATTGAAATATGGTTAAGTTAATACCTACCTATTTATAAAATTTAAATTTTGATGTCTCAAGTTTTTTGTACCAAAACTTTCATTACATATAAAACAAAGTGATCTGTCGGTCTGTCTATCTGTTCGCTATAAGCTTACGATTGCACCGAATTTAATTCTGATTTCATAAATGGATAGAGTTGCCCTCGATGAAGGTTTTAATATAAAATTTGTTAATTTTTAAACTACGCAGGCGAAGCTGAGGGTGAAAAGCTTGTTATTATTTAAATTATTTTAGTTACAGAAAGCCTAATTAATTAACACTATTCCTCATTCCGTGAAACTGAGAGTCATCAGAATGATATATCAAATTTTACACTGAGCTCAAAAGCAAACTAAAAAGTTCACCGTTGTAAGCCAAGTGTACGATACGAACATAAATTTAATTAACGAATTGCAAAAAATAATTAGACAGAGTAAAATTTTTATTTCAGCGAAACTTTCGAAGATTATATGGACAGAGATGGACTAAGTCTCAACTTATTTAATAACTTTTCATACAGTTGAAAATTAATTAATGATGACTTAAGCTTCTCCAATTAAATTATCTGTATCATTTTAAGCTTTTCAATAAAAATGTAGCTTCCTAATTGTAAAATCATTTGTAAAGGTAGGTTATTAGTTTAGTTAAATCGTAACAAACAAAAACTTCAATCTTTCTACTATAGGTTCAAAGTAACACACTTGTCTAAAACTATTTTAGTGAAACCGTATCAACTTTACAGGCATGTAAATCGAAGGAACAACGTTATCTCACAACCCCGCTCAAATTGTTTTTTCCGGCCCCATTATGGCTCTCCGGAGACGTCAATTTTTATCGCAAAAAGAAAATTCCCTTTGTGGTCTAAAAATAACATTTGTTTTACGCACGTGCTACAATAGTGATGGTTGTTGATTTTTCTGATAAAAAGCTACGTTAGAGCAATATTTAAGTTCCGATTTATATTATTTGAAGTATTTTTAGTGGACCTACTCTTCTGTAGTTATTTACATTGAGAAATAAATTAATTTGTTGGTAGTGTTTCTTAAATACTTTTCTTTATTAATATTCATAATATTCCTTAATTGTTATTATAATTTGCAAACCTATATTTGTAAGCGCGAAATTAATATTATAAGATGAAAAGAACACGCCATTTACGTGAATAAAATTATAATAGATGTATAAAATTACAGAAATAAAATACTAAACATAATCTGACCAATCATTAGCCGCCAACATACCCTCGGTTAGACCTGAATTGCAGAAGACGCGACTTGAGTCCGCGACGCGGCAGAAATTTGGGGCCTCCGTGCGTGCTAGTACAACAACCTTTTATATAGCCACTTATACATATCAATACATATATAAATAAAATGTTGTATGGTTTTATGAAACCACGGTAAAAGTGAAACTGTTCGAACGGTTCCGAACACTGCTTTATGTAGCGCATACACGCGACATGCGCTACACAGACCAAAAAGTTTGAGACGATGTAATAAAAGTTTAATAAGAATTAATTTTAATAAATAAGGGAAATAGTAAATTACGTAATACAAGTAAGTTAAGTACAAGATATATGTATACGATAGATCGTAAAATATAGATCCGAATATAACCTAACCAAACCTATTTTTGGAATAAAAATATACCATCCACCAGTTCTTAATGTGTTTTATTACGCATATTACATTATTTTATTGAAACAAAAATATCAGGATATGAGTTTGATATAAGAAATTTATATCTATTTTCAGCGATTACCTATTATTGAATGAAGACTTCATACGGTAATAAAGTAAATCTTGTAATTTTTTAAAAGCGTATTAAACAATCGCGTTTATTCTGAGTTTAATTTAAATTCTACAAATGTGTGTTATATAACTTGATTAAATAAATAATTTTGCTAAAAATCCTCATAGAATGATTCATAAATATTCTATAGAAGCAACAAAAGCAAATAGAGGGATGCGAATTGCGAACCTCACAATTTTCTTCATGAATTACAACTATTCTTGTTTTCTGCCTACTTTTTATTGCTCTATGTCACTGACCTTTCTTATGATAGCATTGACTATAATTTAAATTCTATTTGTTTAAGTAAATAAATAAGTTTCGCAAAACTCTTTTTATAAACTTATCAAATTTTGGAGTTATAGATATTTTGTACATAAGTACTGTTAATATTATTATTGCAAAATATCAAAAGATTTCAAATATTTGATTAAAATTACTTTCTTTAAAATTGAATAAACGCGCACAACTTTTGTAAACTTGAAATCAAAAGTTAATCTAATCACAACTTTATATCTTCCTTTTTGGGTCAAATAATTTTGAAGTAAATTAGAACATAGATTAAATTAATCAACGTCTATTAATAAAAATAGACGCTTTTCTTTATAAATAATATTGAATATTCATAAGATTAATATCTTTTGAAATATAATGTATAAATGGCTATATTGAAACACTTAACTAAAGCAGAATTTAATTAGTGGTTAGTTGCATGTTATATTAATTTGCATATAAAAGACAGAAATAAAATAATATAGTAAATGTTCGAAGTTAACATCGTATAAGAAAATTCTGAAAAACATCCTATTTAGATTGTATATTAGTCTGGAAAAATAATGGATTTTTGTCTAGATAGACTTGTAATATAATACGTGAATTAATAATTTTTGCAATAATACCTATTTCTTAGTCTTTGTTATTGTTTCACGTAACACATTATTGTACACATAATTTAGTTTTTTTCTATACTTAAATTTGGTTTTGTTTTGCCTAGATATTACTACGTGTAGGTACATATTTTGTAAATTAAGTATAAATTTAATTTGAAGAGATACGTTCGTTTGGTTCGTGTTACCAATATAATTATTATTATGGTAATTTCGTTAATTCCATACATGTGGAAAAGGTTATTTAATAATAATCGATACATGATGTTATGATTTTAATAAACAACCATAATATTCAATAAATCATACTTTTGTCGTATAAACTTGGTATAAATCATAAAAATGAGTTCCTTACGGGTTCTTTGTGTAAAATTTTATTACTTTTCATACCGGATATTATGATCGTAAACTCGATTTTAACTTTCCGAATTATGATTTGCTATCAAATAATTCAATCTATCTGTCTTTCGTTGATTAAACATGATGATGGATTTGATATTATTCAACTTTTAAATGTTTTGGTAACTTGTAAAACATTTTATTATATTGTTAAAGTTAATTTGAAAGAATAAATGTTACAAAGTACAAACCTTCAAATACATTTTTAGATAAGTTGTTAATATAATCCGTATTGTATAACCCTAAATAAAATATTATTTTTAAACTGTTAAAGTTAATTATTTGGTGTTACTAAACCTGACTTAGTACAAACGTTTACTGTTAATCGATTTCAAGTGTAGACAGATTACAACACCTAATAAAAATACCAACAAATACATTTTTAGCTTATAAAATTTCCGTGATAACACCAAAATAAACACCTAAACAACTAATACTCACTCAGCATTAGTCTCCGGTGTTGGCAGATCCCCTATAGTGGTGAGTGTGAGCGTGGACCAGTAGAGTGAACCCAGGTACTTCCTGGTTAGCGTCGCGTAATCACCGGGCCGGTGGGGGTATGCCCAGTCACCCTGTAGGATAGATAAAATATAATATAGTGCATTCTAGGAATTCCGAATGTCAGGTCATTCGGAAAATTGTGAATACCACTTCAGAGCATCGTTTTATTGTGAGTATCGTGAAGGCATCGCATGAAATTGTGTTTGTTAACGATTTTCTTCATATTTGTTTAATCAATTCATCAATCACTAGTTATGTATTAATTTAACGTTATTGCATTTACCCCGTCATCCGAAATGACCCTAATGCACCTTAATTTTTTTCTAAGAAAAGGTCACCAACGTTCCTGGGAAATAGTTCATCCTAACAAAATGTCTATAAAAAGAATCATGTCAACAGTGGAAAACCGATGGAGTTATCGAGTCACAATCACAATATCACAATATATATTATAAAGGCGAAAGTTTGTAAGGATGTATGGATGTATGGATGTATGGATGTTTGTTACTCTTTCACGTAAAAACTACGGAACCGATTACAATGAAATTTAGCACACATATAGAGGGTAACTTGGATTAACACATAGGATAGTTTTTATCCCGGAAATCCCACGGGAACGGGAACTATGCGGGTATTCCTTTGCAAACGCGGGCGAAGCCGCGGGCGGAAATCTAGTGCACAATAAAAGAAAACATTAAACAGCATTTTAAAACCAGTTACATAATTTTTCCGAATGATATAAGTTAAATTAAAAGGCAATATTAACCTACTGATAAAATGGATATCCTTGGAGTAGGTAATAGGTATAAGAGTAAAAGCTAGGGTGATTACTGGTCTATATATTTACTAATATCGATTAACTGCCTCTATTTTAGACCCTGTGTTATTTATATAGCCGTGTAATTTATCGCATGTTCCACCCAGAAAATACCTCGAAACCTTATAGAAGATATATTTCGACTAGCTTTAGCTTTCCGTAGAGGTATCAAACATCCATCCATCCAAACTTTCCCGTTACTATATCTATATTATGTATTAAAAGCTTTTAAGCTGAAGCTTGAAAGCTGAACAGATAATCTTAGGAACTATTGGTTTGAATTAAAACTGTATTTTTGTGTTGGATTATCTAGTTATCATAGAAATATAGTATAGAACAACTATACTCTATAATATTAAGAGATAACAAATGGAAGCGGAATAACGATTGAAAATAACAAAAAAATCATAAAAAAATCTACAAAGTGGCAGTAGCAACAAATTGCCTAGGTCATCTATCTAGTACGATAATATAATATCATCATCATCAGCCCATATACGTTCCCACTGCTAGGACACGGGCATCCTATGAGGGTAACAATATAATAAGCACACTACATAAAAAGTTAATGAAAATGTGAAAACTTAAGTTTTTGTACGCATTTCTGTGGTCTGAATGACGTTAAAGCTATTTTTTATTCCATCTTATGTCTGGCGAGGATATTATAAGTGTCCAAAGAGGAAATTAAAATTGTAAAAAATGAGCCGTGCCGCATCGTTACTCTACATTCGTGAATGTTCTAAGTTAAGACGTTTTCTAATACGGATGTAGAACAAAGTTTTTAGCTATAATATTTTGCCAAATTAGTATTATAGGTATCAGTATAAAATTGTTACTTTCCTGGTGCGTTTATACACAGTAGGTATTTGAAAATAAATCGATATCTTTGATTTACAACTTGTCGAATTATTAAAGTGTTGAACCTTGTTGAAAATTTAACTCACAAAATAAATCTAAATAACACATTTATTATTTGAGTAAAACAAAAGAAAAATACACGAAATACGCTACAACTCAAGGTTTTACAAAAAAAACAATAAACTTTTATAATTGTCAAATATAGCGCATAAATTGTTAGCTTCAACTAAATGCATCATAAAAATGAGCACATTGCTACAGTTCTACAATAGTTATAAAGTATATGAATGCTTTACAAGTGCATTAAATTTTCAATTTAAAATACAAGCATGAAATAGTATTATTTTATGCCACAATTGTATTTTTGATTTACGCTTATTTTCAGATATGTGTTAGTACCTATAACTTTTATATCTGTTAAGAGAATATTCGTGTTTTATTGAAATTTATCAAAATTAGTATGGGAAAATTATAAGCGATAGATTCAGAACCCACAAAAATCACATTTTCTAAAGTAAAATGAAAAGTATCCGTACGTAGTAAATCAACCTCAAATACAATAACGTGTAAACGAGGAATTTGGAATTAAGTCTCCTATTCAGCATTTTACCATTTTCAAATTTCAATGAGTTTAATGTACTTATTGTACATAATATCTAGAATATTTAAAATTACTTAACATCACATTAGCACCTAAGTTCCTAGGTATTAAAGACGACTAATTAAATTATTAATTTTAATTCAGTGTAAATTTAGATGTTTAAAAGATTAGAATAATTATTATTTACACCGTAAGAATTAAAACAGAAAATAAATTCAAAGCAATAAATAACACAGTGCTACGAAATTCCGATGAAAATCGTAGCCGTAACTGCTCAATTAAATAACTTCAAAGATTCTAAATATTACAATAATTACACAAACAAATAAAATAGAAAATCCAAGTAATTTAAATCTATTAATAAGAAGTAAATGAAGCTGGCGAGACGAGATTCAACTCTAGCTATAAAGAAACTTCTAGATTGACCGGACCCTGTTTATTAATGAAATAACTTTTTATGACACTTCTGACCGTTGAAGTTTGATGCAGCAAATTGTTTGTGCAGTTTTCAAAGTGTAATTAAAAAGGTTGATTTGAAGTTGGATAGTTTGGGAAGACGGCGAAGGTATCTAAAAGTTTTTATACATACGTATGATTGTGATCGTTGAAGTAATATAACTTTAATGTACTTAGTGAGGAAAAAATACAGCTTTCTTAATAGATAATTATTGAAACATTCTTGAACATTGGGTTAGTGAATTGACTAAATTGTTGTAGGTTAACATAATATTGTGAATGTTGAACAGTCCTGAAAATTTATATAAAAATGACTGTTCCCAAAAATTTTATACAATTTACTAAGAGATTATATGTTGGTACATCATTAATAATAACAAAGAAGACTCTGAAAAAAATAATTAACAAGGAAGAAACTAACCTGAAACCCTTCAGCCTCGGACAGCAGAAAGTAGAAGCATCCGAACCAATGGGCTAATATTAACAGAATATGTATGAGATTGATGACTCGCCAGAAATTGGGATACACTGTACGCGACTCCACTATGTAGTAGCAGCTCACTGCACGATATACCTGGAAGATATAAGATATTTTGTTTTAAACTATACTAATATTCTAAAGCTGAAGAGTTTGTTTGTTTGAACACGCTAATCTCAGGAACTACTGGTCCGATTTGAAAAATTCTTTCGGTGTTAGATAGCCCATTTATTGAGGAAGGCTATATATCATCACGCTAAGATCAACAGGAACGGGGCAATGTGGGTAAAACCGTGGAGCACAGCTAGTGTTCTATATAATATAAATGTATTGCCAAATGTGATGCTAAGCTTTAACTCCAGAACGGCTCGACCCATTATTATTTTTTTACGTTTATGTTGAGCAAGGAAGGTTCTTATGGAAAAAAAATCTGCTAAGGCTGCTAGGGCTCTGTTGGAGAACAAATTCTGCTATATTATTACTCTTTCCATAATTCTAGGTTACTACCAGAAAGAATAAATTATTCCATGAACGTGCTTCAACCTATTACTGTGACTATAAGTTATTCCTTTCCATATTATAGACCGTTTATACAGTACGATCAATGAATATCTGTAAATTGTATCTTAATCCTTTAACGTAATTAAATATTTAGGTTCTCATCTAAACCTTATAAACATTAAAAATCTATCACAATAATTTCACATTGTTACAAAAATAACCTCAAACATTATTGCAATTTGCAATATGTTACAAGTCTACAGATAAAAGCCCATATTAGTGGCAAAATAAGCAAGTAAATAAGGGATGAAGTGAAAACGGGAAGGGATTTCAAATAGGTTGTGTCACAAACCCTGACAGGATGATATCGTGCAAAATATAAAGGCCTTGTGAAAAATTGCGCTATGTTTGAGCCACTTAGGGAGATTGTAGGCGAGTAGATACAGTTTTAGCGATTAAATGGTATGGTTTATCCTATGTATATATTATTATAGACTATTTGATTAAATGTTTTATCTCAGGTGCTATTTTACAGTCCCTGCGATTTCGTTCGCGCCTAGATTCAATAACGAATTAAATTTTTCAAAATAAATTTAAATTTGTAGCTATTTCAAAAAAAGTTTCATTGAAATTCGATCAGCAGTTTTGCGTAACGGCCGGACAACAGACAAAAAAAATTTAGAAATGAATTATTTTAGCAACACAACTTACTTTTATTCAATATACAGAATCTTCTATAGTTTAAATACACATACCTAGATATATGAAAATAGATTAGTAGAGTTAATTGAAAATAGTTAGAATCACAGTCAAGATTGGATGTGATTTGAGAAGGGTCAAACGGTCAAACTAATGATAACAAAAAATCAAACTGATTAGCCGCTCACCCTAACTCCGCCTAGATTGATACGGGAAAAACATTGCCATTGCCCAAAAGAGGCTCTGTCGCTTCAGGCTTGTGACATTATTTTCAAAATTTGTTCATTAATTCTACTAAATACATACGAACTTTGACGATTCAATGTTATTATGTATTCGTAATTTGAAGAATTTAATCTTATTGCAATCTAGATTTTTTTTTTGTAATAAGCAATAACCTATTCGTCGATTTGGAACGTTATTTTGAGGTAAGTTTTTAAGGAGATTAAACTATCATTGTAACAAAAACATTGTTTAAAAATCATTCATTATTAATTGTATATAGTTTCCCAACAATAGAAAGACAACAACAAGATTTACAACAATAGAAAAATAATCAAAACTACAGTGAAAAGCTAATAAGACGACCAATAACGAGTTACGACTCAATATTTATAACACAACATATATCTATGATTCATTTCAGGGGTTGTTTGTTACATTTTTACGCAGCATTTTCATTCAATAAGTTAGTGTATACTAAGCAATGGCTAGGAATAACTTTATAGTACGCATAAATCATTCATACCTATCTATTATTCATTCCCCATTGGTATATTTGTAGAATATTTACTAGAAAGGGTAGAATTGTGCAAAACACACAGCAGCGGAATATTCAGTTATTTTTCAGAAGCTTTGTTTTAAAACTAAAATTCATTTAAACATTGTGATAGGCAGTTTTTTTTAATTCGCATATAAATATTCTTTTATATTTTTTAAATGAAAAGTATTAAACTGACGATTATTTTTATTCATGTATACGAGGACTACCTGTTTGATACTACTTTAAATATCATTCAAAAGATCGGAAGGATAAAATATATTCACATTTTTATTTCATTTCAGTGCTTTAAAATGAAATAAAAATGTGAATATATTTTTGTGCTCACAAAAATAAATAACAAAAATAAATAACATTCACAAAAATAAATATCTCCCCCTCCCATAAAATTCCCTTTCCTTACCTTAAGAAACCTAGGGAAGCGTATAATGGGGTTGGTTCCAATCTTCAATTGCAGGAGGTCCAAGGGAGTCAACGCTGCGATGTCCAGGAGAAAGGAGCGCGATCTTAGGTAATGTTTTGCTAACTTCTTTGAATCGTATACCTGTTTATGTAAAAAAACGTAATAAATAACAAATAAAAGTGTGTGCCGAGCACACGTGTCAGGAGTGAACCTTCTTTAGCAAGATCCAAAGATACCAAAATCGTCGACTTATTCCATGACGTGAAGGTATTGCAATGACGCGATCTTGAGATTTTACTCTCAACGCGCCTAAAGAAGTTTCACTTCAATAAATATTTCAGGACATATATTTCACAACGAATCAAGATCTGATCCTATGGAAACCAAATGGCTGATATATGTATATACATTATATTACGTATATAATTTTAAAAATTATAGGTATACTTATATAGATAATACTGCTATAAGGCAGCATGGTAACCGCCTAATATTATTTTAGCTTCTCTGTTAATTAAAATGACAAATAACGTGTGAAAATGTTAGTCAAAAAGTATCAAATAGATTATCAGGGACAATAATTAGAAAGTGAAAACGACCCTTACAAGAATTTGTATTAAGGACTAGATTTCCGCCCGCGGCTTCGCCCGCGTTTTCAAAGGAAAACCCGCATAGTTCCTGTTCCCGTGGGATTTCCGGGATAAAACCTATCCTATGTGTTAATCCAAGTTACCCTCTATATGTGTGCTAAATTTCATTGTAATCGGTTCAGTAGTTTTTACGTGAAAGAGTAACAAACATCCATACATCCATACATCCTTACAAACTTTCGCCTTTATAATAGTATTAAGATTAAGATTTAAAATAATATATCTACAATATATTCACATTAGGTATAGAGGATAATAAGCTTAGAACCAAGGGATTGTCCCTTCGATCGATCATTGATTTTAAAGAGATTAACAACAAAACATGGGATTTGAATTAGAAACTAGTTGTGCCCGCGGCTTCACTTGTGAGGAAGTCGATAAGTAGAAATTTACATGATTATAGTTTAGCTAGTTTAAAATTTAGTAATTTAAGACTAATTTCCAATGAGGTTCGGAGATTATTCATTCGCATTAGATAGGTAGATTCGTAAGCAGAAGATAAAACTTAGAAACAATTGTAATAATATTGTATTCATATTATGTTATCAATTCATACACTACAAAATAAATATTTTTCAATATTTTTAAACGTTATATTGCTTGTGTGAATACAAAACCAGTTCAAAATAGCACGCAAACCTAACCGAATATTTTATTCGCAACGCTTTTACGATTCACAACTGATGCATTTCCTCGGTGGATGCAAGCGTTTTGTTACTAAATAAACGTCACTGTTTTTCGGATAAAACTTTATAACGGATTTAAAACTTAGTTTATTTTCTACTTGCAAAGAAACAAGTGGTTTTAGTAAATGTATATTGGACATACCAATCACTTCTTTTCATCTTTAAAATCTTTAATATGCATATTGCATAATGCATATTTTCTATGTAAGTAATTGCTATATTTTCGAGTAGGTTTAGTTTTATTAGTAGGTATAAAATACGCTTTTTATTCAAAACTAAAGATACCTATCAATTTAACCTATTCCGTGTCCCATATTGATATGATCAGGTATTTACATACACGAATTACAGATGTTAAAGTTCAGTTTTGTTATGTTAATCTATAAGGTATTATTATAATTTAAATGAATCATACATAACAAAACAAGGCTAAATAAAGGGACACTGACACTATTGCGATATTACCCCGAACACTATTACAAACTTTGGGCAGAAATCCCATCGCGATAAACAACCAATAACACACTTGCAACATTTCTGTTATCACCCAAATTCAACGCAGTTACAAACTAATTATTACATAGTCTATACATATCTCGCCACAAGAGAATTAAATATGTTAATATAATTTACAAGTTATCAGACTGTTATTCATAGCGGTCCCTCGCTTAATTAATCGTAAATTAGGTAATTTAGATCGAGACAAAATAAATGTAGAGTCTTACATTCTGATTAAATTGTAATTATCTCTAAAACTAATAACCCCTTAAGAACTGAACATAACACTAGAATTTAAACAATAATCACAAACTTACTGTATATTCTTTATTTGCCATAAATATATTTTTTACATCTACCAATTTCTTAATAATAAACTCACCATCAAACCCTGTTCCAAATACCCAGTCCTGAGCTGCACCACGAGGTCCAGCGCGAACACCAGGTCCCCCAGCCCGTCACACGTCACCCAGAAGTAGTGGCACATCACCTGGAAGAGTGCCTCGATAGGAAACTCAAGTTTATATTTAAATAATTGTTTATAAGTTTATTTATTCAATAGGATTTCTTCTAGAAGCACTTTAAAATCGTCGTAACGTAGTTTTACCATTTACTACCGATTCGGAAAGCAGCTGTTGTACAGAGAACATACACATTATACAGTGTGGAAATTTTCTATTTGTCCTCGAGGTAGAGTACTTAATAGGGATCCTTTATTTTTAAACTGAAATAGTTTTTTCTCATTCATTTATTTTCGAAAATTCACTTGCTTCGACCGGGAGACGAACTAACTAAAATTAAATAAATTAAAATTTGTGCTTTAATTCTTCTAATCGATAAAATACTAAATAGGTCTGAAACCAGTAGTTATCCGTTAAAGAAAATTTCGCGAAAATTCCTACACTGTTTATCCCATTGAGCCCCAAGCGGCCCGATCGGTCCTAGACACAATAGATTTTCTATTGTGTCTGTGGTTCCGGGGCCTGAGTTATTATGAAAAAGTTGTTATTATTTAAATTTGTTTCTTCCGCGACTTATAAAGATCTCGCTAATTTAAAATCAATCCAATATCCCCTCACACTTTGAACGCAAAAACCTACTCTATCCAAGATAGAGGCGCTAGAAAAATCAATAGTTCCACTTAACAAAATTACTAGCAAAAGGCAACGCTAGATTGTCTCTGGAGTACAATAATAAAGCCCTACGGGTAACCTGCGGAGTGCGCGGGAATAGATGAAGTGGTAACGAGTTAGTTTTAGATCTCTTGCCATGCTGAACGCAATGTTTATGTATTGGAAACTAGCTTTCCACACATAGTTCCAGTTCTCGTGGGATTTCTGGGATAAAACCTATCCTATGTCCTTAGTAAGATATCAAACTATCTTTGTACCAAATTTCACGCCTAAACCACTAAGAAGAGACACACAGATTTATCAAGAGGGATTTCGTAAATTCTGTTATATTATAATATTTTCATGTTGTGCGAGTATTGTACATTCAGAATTATCGATATTTTATCAGATGTTATACGCGATTTATTGAGTATTATTATTATTCATCCCAACTTTTCAAACCCCGCAAAAAGTCTGTAATTTGCAATCGATGAATAAATTTTAGACTAAGCAAGTTTAATTTGCTGGCACTAAATTCTGCATTGTAATAAGTTACAATGCTAATTCATCATTATGTAATTGTCAAAGTTAATCTCTCTATTGATTTAATTACATGGCATTAATCGGTTTATAGGTTGGCGAACTGCTTACTTGCTTGCTACAAACTTGATTAATTGCCATTATTATAGAATTACAATCAAAATACATTGTTATATTTTTGCTTTCCAAACATTAACATACAGAAAAAACAAACATAAGAAAATATAAAGCCCTTTAAAGCCTTCTCAAGTTCCTATATATCCTGGATATAAATGTAACATCACAAGAATAATCCTATAAAATATGGTCGTTTTGTTAGAGACAATGATTTATTTATTGAGTTTGAGTTTATGAAAACAAAAAAGAATTCTATTTTACTTCACGAAAAGTATAACAAAGCCAAATTTGATGAAAAAATTCGAGAAGAGAAACATATTCCTTGCAGTTATTTTCATTTTAGCAGCTGCATCTGTCCATCAAAGTAAGGAGAGCATTTTTATCCTGTCTTAGGTACTTACGAACAAAAGTATCGTTAAATACAGGCTTGTTTCCGCTTCAGTTATTTTAGTTGAAATGAAACAGGGTTTATATTTCAATGATTCTGTCTTTGAAGACATTAATTGAAAACAGGGAATAATTGGTTGAATAGAAAACACAGGTTAGGCTAAGTTTTCTTTGCAATATATCATTTGCTTTCACATCTCTTTATTTATAGTCGAATCTAAATGTTTGGTTCATTTTTCGGGATAAGGTCAACACTCAAATTATCTGATAAATAGTCAATCAAACTATTTGATGCATATTTCATATTATAAAATTGAGATTGGAAATGTGTTTCGAACAAGTGCTTTTATACGCCTCAAATACCTATACTGAAATTTGTCGAAAACCAAATATAAATAGGCATTTACTTAGATTTATATATAAGACATGCGATAAAAAATTCCCTTGTCTTCACAACAAGGACCCATAAAACATTAGAAATGCGCCCAGTTTTATTCCATTCTTACAACGGCTCAATAAAAAGCTTTCCCTACAAGGTCCTGGGAAAGGCCACCTGGGCCAACGCAAACAAACATTTTCTTTACCACTTAATTTAATTAAGAAAGTGTCACGTAAGTACGTATTTTTACGTCACCATCGAAGAAATTGTAGGGGCGACACAAACATATAAGTGGGATTTGTTTTGTTTAATTAATTTCGACGTTAAATATTCGGATTAGTGCGTTTGTGGTTTGGACGTATGCGTAAAATTTATGTATTTGTGTGGAACACTTGAAAAGGTAATCTATTCTTGTCATAATAATCTCAAAGGCTCCACAGAGCGAAGCAGCTCAGTATGGTACGGGAGCTATTAACGTTGAAAAAGAAGTCATTTTAGTATAGCTGGTTTTTTGATATATTGTTCCTCTAGCTATTTCGGTTAGAGTCCGCGCAGTCTGGCTGGCCGGAGTGGTTGCGTTCAGTAGTGCGCATCTTATCTGCACAGGAAATTATCCTTAATTTAAAGTCATTTTTTAACGCGTAATTTTTAAACTTTTGCCTTTAGATAGATCCATCAATCATAATTTTTTTATTGCAAGACGTTTTTTTCGTTGTTAAATAGGTGCCAGACGCAATTTTTAATTTCGTTTTTATAAAAAATTCAAATTATTTTAGAATGTCTGTAAATTTCATATTATGTTCTTCAAACATAATATAATCTAAAATTAATTAGCCAGACGCTAATTCGATTGTTAAGTATTAAATATGTACAAATAAAAACGTAGTGAAAGTAGGTAAGTATGTATAACAATTTGATGATTGTGTATATGGAGAGATAGTTTAAAGTGCAAGAGAGATAGAAAGGGTCGGCCGCGAAAATTAAATAACAATAAAAAATAACTTCTTTTTTTCGAAAATATACCTAAGATGCATAGAAATTGAATTGTTCCTACTCTAGGATTCCCTGTGTTGTGGGAACAAGTACCTTCCATTGGTACATTTTATTCCTTAGGCTAAAAAATAAACTATTAGGGTACATCAACAATCTTCTATACAAAAAAATTTTTTTATTACTTATCTATTAAGTTATGGGTTTAAATGAAAACAGCGATTACATAAACTTAAGTATATTGTTTCCAATAGCACATTGCCTAATACCACACATTACACACCGCGTACAAGAAGAAAAAGAACCACAAACAAAATACAGTGTTGCCAATACAAGTTAAATTTTCTAATATATATCTAACTAGCGACCCGCCCCGGCTTCGCACGGGTGCAATGCTGATACTAAATACACTACAGAAAAATTGTGAACGTTGTATAGGGATTAAAATATAGCGGCCCGCTCCGGCCTCCGGCATCGCACGGGTATAAAATACATAGCCGGGCGGCCGCAAACGCTACGTCCTGCAATTTTTAAATCTGTAATATCTTCGAAAATATTCACTTAAATCATACGGTATAAAGGGCCATATAGATCTATATTAAATGAACAATGTATCCATGGTATTTAATTGGTTAAGGATTAATGCTGTATTGGTTAAAATCGCTTCGAAAATTAGCCATTATTTGTCGTAAAAAGTAAATGACAAAAAAAAGTTATTGTGGGTTATCCATAAGAGATAGACATATACCATCGCGGACTTTTCTGTAGACCTTTTCAATGTGTATAATACTTAGTACATTATTTTGATAAAACTCGTAGGGTTCAGCCTGCGTTTGCAATGTAAGCGGAATAAATGTAATTTTTTACGACATCACATTAGAAACCTCAAAAATAACAGTACTTCTCCACTACTTAATGGATCTTATTATACATATAAACCTTCCTTTTGAATCATTCTATCTATTAAAAAAAACCGCATCAAAATCCGTTGCGTAGTTTCAAAGATTTAAGCGTACAAAGGGACATAGGGACATAGGGACATAGGGACAGGGAAAGCGACTTTGTTTTATACTATGTAGTGATAGTGATATTAACTAGCGACCCGCCCGGCCCTGGCTTCGCACGGGTGCAATAATCGCTAAATACACTACAGAAAAACTGTGAACGTTGAATATAAAAACATAGCGGCCCGCTCCGGCTTCGCACGGGTATAAAATACTAGCTTTCCGCCTGCGGCTTCGCCCGCGTTTTCAAAGAAAAACCCGCATAGTTCCCGTTCCCGTGGGATTTCCGGGATAAAACCTAGCCTATGTTACTCGTGGATAATGTAGCTTTCGAATGGTGAAAAAATTTTTAAAATCGGTCCAGTAGTTTATGAGCCTATTCATTACAATCAAACAAACAAACAAACAAAGCTTTCCTCTTTATAATATTAGTGTAGATATAGCCGGGCGGCCGGCTGGTACCGCCGCAAACGCTACGTCCCGCAATTTTTAAATCTGTAATATCTTCGAAAATATTCACTTAAATCCATGTGTAAAAGGCCATATGGATCTATATTAAATGAACAATGTATTCAAGGTCTTTAATTGGTTAAGGATTAATGCTGTATTGGTTAAAATCGCTTCGAAAATTAGCCATTATTTGTCGTAAAAAGTAAATAATAAAAAAAGTTATTGTGGGTTATCCATAAGAGATAGACATATACCATCACGGACTTTTCTGTAGACCTTTTCAATGTAGTTAGTACATTATTTTGATAAAACTCGTAGGGTGCCTCCGTTTGCACTGTAAGTGGAAAAATTGTAATTATTTACGTAATCACATTAGAAACCTCAAAAATAACAGTAGGTTCTTCTCCACTATTTAATGGATGTTATTATACATATAAACCTCCCAATTGAATCACTCTATCTATTTAAAAAAACCACATCAAAATCCGTTGCGTAGTTTCAAAGATTTAAAGAGACATAGGGACAGAGAAAGCGACTTTTTTTTATACTATGTAGTGATGATGATAACAATATTAATTCATTAATCTTAATTCTTAATAGGTATATACAGGGTGTCCCAAAAAGTAGTGATGAACGGAAGCTGGGAGGTAGAGGACCTAGAGAGCTATCCGAATCACCCCCATGTATGTTATGCGATTTTTCGTATTTTCGGAGTTATGACATTTTTTTCAATTTTTCATCTATCGCTGAGTACGATGAGATTTTTATTTATGGTGACGTGACTTATTGCGCTAGATGCTTGATTTTTTTTTGCGTGGTAAGCTGAAAGATAGGCCAATTCAGTATGGTAACATTTACTATCGTTAGATCTTCGAATGGAATAAAAAAAGAATTAAATGCCAAGAAAGATAAAATTACCCAGTATGTTCACAACTTCAAGGGCCCATAAAAAAATAAAATCATATAAAAAAAGTTTTCCATTTGGCTTTTAAAAACTCGCTCTATCTATCAGGTAGCTACCCTAAAAATTTTATTTTATTATTCAGAAGGCTTCAATCGAAAAATTGAAATCTAAATGTGGTAAGTGCAAAATTTTTATTAACATGATGATCATTAAAACCAAATTAAAACCCATAAATAGGTGTTTAATTACCAGAATTTTTTAAAATAACCCCGCTGTTGCTCAATGCAAGTGCGACATCACCGTAAAAAGTTGTCTTTTAAATGTCTGAATGCCCTTTTATAATTTTTAATGGTTTCTTCTGCTACTATGAATTTCCGGGTTATTTCGTCCAAATTGTAGCATTCTCTCAAGTAGCCGAGGTCTTTTTAGTATCCCCATTGAAACAAATCAATGGGGTTTAGGTCGAGGGACCGTGCAGGCCAGGCTTTAAGGCAGGCGTCACCAGCGCATGCGCAGGCTGCAACGACCAATCCATCTTTCAGGGTATCTTTGCCCTTTAGCCTGGCCTCGACGGTCCCCGGACATAAACCCTATTGATTTTTTTCCGTGGGGATACTACAAAGACGAGAGACTGCCACAATTTGAACGAAATAATCTGGAAATTCATAGTAGCAGAAGAAACCATTAAAAATGATAAAAGGGCATTCAGACATTTAAAAGACAACTTTTTACGGTGATGTCGCACTTGCACTGAGCAATAGCGGGGTCATTTTAAAAATTTCTGGTAATTAAACACCTTGTTATTGGTTTTAATTTGTTTTTATTAATCATCATGTTAATTCAATTTTTGCACTTACCTCATTTAGATTTCAATTTTTCGATTGAAGCCTTCTGAATAATAAAATGAAATTTTCAGGGTAGCTACCTGATAGATAGAGCAAGTTTTTAAAAGCCAAATGGAAAACTTTTTTTATGTGATTTTATTTTTTTACGGGCCCTTGAAGTGGAGAACATACTGGGTAATTTTATCTTTCTTGGCATTTTAATTCTTTTTTTTATTCCATTCAAAGATCTAACGATAGTAAATGTTACCATACTGAATTGGCCTATCTTTCAGCTTAGCACACAAAAAAAATCAAGCACCTTCCGCAATAATTGACGTCACCATGAGTGAAAATATCACCGTACTCGGCGATAGGTGAAAAATTGAAAAAAACGTCATAACTCCGAAAATACGAAAAATCGCATAACATACATGGGGGTGATTCGGATAGCCCTTTAGGTCCTCTACCTCCCAGCTTCCGTTCATCACTACTTTTTGGGACACCCTGTATACATAAATCTCGTGTCATAATGTTTGTCCTCAATGGACTCCTAAACCACTTAACCGATTATAATAAAATTCGCACACCATGTGCAGTTCGATTCAACTTGAGAGATAGGATAGTTTATACATGTAGGTAGGGTCATTGCGCCTGTTCGCGTCCACATGCCTATTCGCGTCCATTTTGCGGATATCTTTTAGAAAATTCACGA
Source organism: Colias eurytheme (assembly GCF_061535395.1). Taxonomy (NCBI): domain Eukaryota; kingdom Metazoa; phylum Arthropoda; class Insecta; order Lepidoptera; family Pieridae; genus Colias; species Colias eurytheme. Next base: position 8,003,131 of record NC_143000.1, on the reverse strand, counting down.
AAATAAGTATACTTTAAGTAAAATTGTAATAAGAAAAATTTCTGATAATACCTCAATGTATAAGAGACATGCACACATATTCAAAATATGCCTGCGCACCGCCTATCCTATTTAAAAAAAATATTTAATTTTGGTTATTAAACGAGAGAGCTAAAACGCGCGGGATTTTGAGAAAAAAATAGTGCGCAGCGTCGCGTTTGACGGTAAGTATCTTATTGTTAAATGTGAATTTTTGAATATGTAACTGTTTCTTTACTTTGCTAACAAAACATGGAATAGTATGGATTATAAATCAGCTTATTTCTTTTACAATTAATAGCTAAAATAAGGTGGACGCGAATTACTACACCGAATTTGTACAACTTCCATTTTGCGTCCACGGTGGGCGCAAACTATACCTATAGTGCATAACAATAGAACATATTGCGTCCACATTGTTTTTCATTAAGTAGCAATGAATTGTTTGTTAAAATATGTAATTTAAAATAGATTGTTTTTTGACTAAGACTACAAGTTGATAATTTAAATTTTCATTCAAATTAGCAAATTTTTATGCAATTTTTTTCATTTTAAAATGGGTTTTCTAAGAATGAGACTAGTATCTTTGAGAATGAGAATTAATAAGTCTGTGGTTAAGAAAATCATATAAACAAAAAATAAAGTTAATTCATTAGAAACTAAAAATAGGGTAGGTAGGTAATCTTAATAGAACTGATTATTGATTTACATAACGTAACTTTGTTTTTTGTTAATTTTTAGTTCTATTAATGATGAGAAGATAAATATAAATAAGTTTTTCCAGTTTCCTTACAGTGAATTATATTAATAAAAATGTTGATTTTAGGGTTCCGAACCTCAAAAGGAAAAACCGGAATCCTTGTAGGATCACTTTGATATCCGTTCGTCTGTATGTCCGTCTGCCGGTCTGTCTTTCTGTCAAAACCCTTTTTCTCAGTAACGCGTTGAGATATAAAGCTGAAATTTATATTGAATACTCAAGTCTACGGTCCCTTGAAGCAGTGAAAAAATCAAACTTATAAGCCAAAGCAATCAGAAGATACAGCCGTTTATGCTGCAAATTTTCGCAAATTTCGACATTCACAAGGGAATCAAAACCTACAGGGTACTTTACGTGAACACAGACACTTGAAGTTTGGTACGAAGCAACGTCTTATAGCACAAATAAGGGAAACATTGAAAAAATAATCATTTACAGTTAAAACATATGAAAAAGAAAAAGTTTATACAGGAACCCTCGGTGTGCGAGTCCCACTCGCATTTGGTCGGTTTTTATTAAATAACTATATTCGTAAATAAATAATTTATTAAAATCTAATTTTTATTTGCATTTATCTGATAAAATATCACCCAATACACTCTTAATTCTTTTTCTAAGCTGGTGGACGCGAACTGGTCCACGGGTGGACGCCAACTGGAATTTTTGGACGCGAACTGGGTAAAACGCCTAATTCTGCTATTTGTCTAGATAAATAAAAACCACATGATATTTCCAACACAATCGAAAGTAAATCTTAAAATAGACTATGTAATGAACACGTTACATAAATTTTGCGTTGAAATTTGTTCTGGAACATTTTTATTTTCTCCTTCAAACTTTCCAACTGCACTAAGTGGACGCGAACAGGCGCAATGACCCTACCACGGGCGAAGCCGGGGCGGACCGCTAGTATACCTACCTATATAAATTCATGCTAACTACTTTAGTTAAATTCAATACAAACTTAAACATGCGTGTGTGTGTGTTCACGTGTGTGTGTCGTGTGTGGTGTGGTGTGTGTGTGTTGTGTGTGTGTACGTGTGTACATCAATATTGAAACAAACTTTCTAGTTGTTTACAGATGATGGAATATTGGAATACAATAACAATTCCTTAGACGATAACATAAATAATTCTGACAGTGTGAGGAAAGATGATGATGATGATGATTATGAAGATGGCTTTTTAAATTTAACAATGTAATTGTTTAACCTTCATTGATATAGTTTTTATTCCATTCTTTTCAATGTATGGTAACTTTAACTTATTTTTCACTTTTATGTTTTTTTTTTCATTTTAGCTTTTATTTATAAGAACAAGTGTAAATAATATTGTATTCTTGCAATTATTTCCTGTCGCATAGTTAAAATACACTAGCTGATGAGCTGCATGCTTCATTACTTTTTTTATTTATACACATTATTTAATACTTAACAATCGAATTAGCGTCTGGCTAATTAATTTTAGATTATATTATGTTTGAAGAACATAATATGAAATTTACAGACATTCTAAAATAATTTGAATTTTTTATAAAAACGAAATAAAAAATTGCGTCTGGTACCTATTTAACAACGAAAAAAACGTCTTGCAATAAAAAAATTATGTCTGATGGATCTATCTAAAGGTAAAATATTAAAAATTACGCGTTAAAAAATGACTTCAAATTAGGGAAATTATCCTGTGCAGATGAGATGCGCACTAAAAAACGCAACCACTGCGACCAGCCAGACAGCCCGGACTCTAACCGAAATAGCAAGAGGAACAGTATATCAAAGAACCAACTATACTAAAATGCTCTCTTGTCAACGTTGGTAGCTCCTATACGAGTATGGACATGGCTAGGCCGACTAAAATGACAGCAACTGTTTCGCGAGGCTGCTTGCTCTGGGACCCGCCTATTTAGGGCGCGTTCCCACCGTGTCGTGACGACAGATAATCGTGTAGTTTTAAGTGTCGTGGCTTATATGTTTAAATGGAGGTGTTCACATTTAAAACGACACAATTTACTGTCGTCTACGACAGTTTTTGCAGTGACGACACTTTGTCGTGACAGTGGGAACGGCAAGCACGACAGTCGTAAAACGATAAAAAATCGTGGACGGCAACTTTATGACGTCCATTGAACTCAGGAGAGTAAACGCACTAGTAATCACCAAGCGAACGCAGAGGCGACTAGATTTGTAGCTTGCTGATGATGTGTAAAAGACAAAGCGACTGCCAGGAAACGATAAAATGTCGTCGCGATCCAATGGGAACAGCTAGATACGACAGTCGCTAAACGATAAAAAATGTTGACGACAAACAATCGTTATAATGGGAACAGGTAGAGACGACAGTCGTCGAACGATAAATTAGTCGTTACGACATAGTGGGAACGCGCCCTAAACTCAAATAATTAATAGGATATTATTTCTTTTCCAATTTAATTTAATAATAGAAGTTTTATTTCCGTACAATAATATTTTTTACGATAATCTGTATGAATAGAATGATTAAAACTCAAGAAATCAAACCTATAATATTAACAATTTTATCAGTAAAGTAGGAATTATTTTTAACAAAAACAAATTAAAATCTCACCTGTAACTCTGGAAAGCTCTGCCTCACAATAAGTGTCCACAGATTATACAACACACAGAGTGTGATCAACCAGAGCCAGTAGAAGTAGAAGTTCTCATCTGGATTCACCACAGTTCTTGGCGCTCGAACTTTCCTCCGCCTCTGTCGTGTTGTTGATCTGTGCTCTCCCGTCGCTCCTTCTGAACCTGTGTCTTCTACCTAATAAAGAATTTGTACGGAAATATCAATATATTAAACAAAAGAAGCAATCAAATAATTCTATTCGTATTTCGATATGTTGCGAAGATTGTATTTTTCAATATCTAGAAACTAATATGTGAAAGAGGGTGTGACTCGACTACAGATTTCATAGAAAAACGATGCACGAAAACACGTTTCGTTTTTCCAGCATGTTTGTTTAACAAAAAACGTTTAACGTAGGTATTGATTTGGACGAAACGTAGGCGTGAGCAGCAGGCTTTTAGTTACCTAATTATTAACAGGTGAAATACGTAAGTCTAATGCCTATCTACCTTCAGGTTTACTTCTTTGTAAAATACTTTAATACTAACAATTGATTACTTATTCACTATTTCTTTATGTTGAGCTTTAACCTAGATAATAAATAGTTTAAAGACAAACTAATAATATCTCACTGTTTCTTGCGTTTCTGGTATCTGCCGCGTGGAAAACCTCTTCAAGAAGGAGTCCTCTCTCTTCAATGGCGGTTTCTTTTGTATGGCTGAACTCAGCTGCACCGTCGTTCGCAGTTTCATCCATCTCTGATTCGACTTTGTTCTGTTGCGATACAAACATATTAGGCGTAAGAAAGCTACTTCTGAAGGAATAACAGAGTTGGAAGGTAAATGATTCAGAAGAAATGAATTTTGTACAGATACAGATTTTATGTAAAACCAATTTACGATCACAGTTATTGACAGAGTAGTTAAAATCGTGCACACAAATCTAATCATCATGCTGCATGGCATACAAGAGAAAATAAAAACAATTCCAATTACAAAAATCGATTTATTATCAATACGTTTCTAAACTAAATTTCTAAATCTAAACTCAGGAATGATCTATAATAAATCTATCGTCATTCAGATGCAAACAAGAATAACAATGAAAAAGATTCGATTATCAAGATATAGAAAACCAAAGTTCACCAAGTTAAAACTAGGCACAATAATCACACGAAAACACACATAATCCATCGATAATCATTGAAGACCTAGACATAGACGAAGGATAGCATTAGTTGGAAATATACAACGACCATATAAAAAAGTTAAAGAATTGTTGCTTGTCTTCTATACAATCGAACCTCTTTATTTTCCTGAGTGCCTGGTAGTATGCCATGACAGCTTGGACGTGTCTCCATTTATGGCCCCGTTTGTCTGAATCAGACCCGGGCCTCTCGGAGTCCAGCACGGACCTCCGAGAACTTGACGAGCTCGATGCAATGATCGGTCGCCTACAAAGGGATGCTAATGTTACATGTGACAGTGTTGTGATCGAAATCCTATGAGTTTCGCCGCAACGCGCATTTACCGCTGATAAAAAATGTAGGTATGAGAATAAATAAATAAATCGACTAAATAATTGTATAAAAGGTATCGTTACCTTAAATATACCCTCAGTAGAATTTAATTAAAGATAAAGATAAAAATTGCTGCCATAAAAATTGGTACAAAACACAAAACTAATATTGCACGATACATTTTTATTCGTACACCCAAACAATCGTAGAAAAATATCATCAAGTGAAGCTTTTATATAGTGGAAAGAAGTAAACAACTCGGGCCTTATCGATTCCAAACGAATATACCGGTACGTGACTAAAATACGTAACGAAACTCACAGCTTTCGTAAAATAAACATGCAATTGTTCTATTCAAGACCTCCTGCGTGATGTCTAGGCGTCCAGCGTTGCACATGGTGACACTAATTCGTTGTTCTGTATTGTGAGACCAGCGCGGTTTTCTATTGGTATGGAAACTGAACTAGTAATAACTACCTGCTTTTTGCTAATAAAATTGTTGTAAAAGATTGATTGAGTGCTTTCCTTTCATTTATAGATTTTTAATTGATATTCTTAAAATTAAGTCGATGTTAGAAAATAAAAGTATCTTTATGTAATCAAAAAAAACATGCTTTAGAAAAAATTATATTTGCTTCATCATCTCAAAATTCAGTGAAATCAAATTTTGTAACCTACCTGTTTAAAATTATTATTAAATGAAGTCGGGTAAAAATAAGTTTTTTTTCTAATAAACTGAATTCAGTGACCATAACCAAAAGAGCCTCAGTGCGTTGCTAATTAAGCGTCGAAAGCATTTTATTTACATTTTTTTAACTTACATATCATCATTGCGCGTATTTGTTGTGAATGGCGAAAACTTTTTCACCAACCTAAAATTAATTTCTCCTTTATTCCCAACTTTATTTTATATATTAATAATTGCGTATACGCGTAAAAGCAGGTACATTCGGCGAATGAAACTTATTAAAGTGAAACTTTTATTACATCGTCTCAAACTTTTTGGTCTGTGTAGCGCATGTCGCGTGTACCGCGGCATACATAGGTATACCTACTCGGCAGCCGACCGACACGCGACATGCGCTACACAAAGCAGTGTTCGGAACCGTTCGAACAGTTTCACTTTTACCGTGGTTTCATAAAACCACACAACATTTTTTTCTAAATACACTTTTATTTTCAAATCTTAATCTTTCTCAACCTATATTTTCATTTAGTTAGCAATTTATTCTTCTTCTTATTTCAAGCTATCGACTATTGAGTTGAAAATCGTATTTTTGATAACATAAAACTTTTTGTGTTTGCCGAAATGAAATAAATTAAATGATAAGAAAATGCTCTAATACAATATGTTAACATACAATAAATTGACAATCGAATTTAATTTTAATTTCATAAAAAATGATGATAAATAAACGTGTTTCTCTATTTGTAATAAAATATGATAATGTTTCGAGAGATTGAGTATGAACTCATTGAGGAATATTGTGAGCCCGTAATATTTTTTATTTTATGATTTACCTAATTAAGTACCTAAACTTTATTATCATACTAACATTTTACGTACCTACCCACCAGTTATTGCTTGAAAACACACTTGAACTTATTTAACACGTCATAACTTACAATAATACATAAATTATACTGAAATGAAACCACTAACACCAAACGTAAAATTTTACAAGACATGGAAAACGCAAACTGGTTAGGCGCGCGAATTTTGAAAATGGAACGCCGCGCTGCTTTGTTTTCTTTTTTTGTTCGACATGTTCGATGTTTATATTTGGCCAGTGTAAAAGGAGTATGAATTCAATATTATCTAAATAAAAATAAAAAAATATCAAACATAATATTAATATATTATATTATAATATTAATTATATTATAATATTAATGCAGTATTGTAATTTCTAAGGCTTTAATCATTTTCAAGTAAATTTAAAATTTTATAGATTATATTTCATTTAAAAAATTAAATTAATTTTAACATGACGTCGTTTCCTAATTTGAATTTGATGTTCGTTCCCTGCTCCTTAATTTACTTTTTTTTATTTCATTTGTGACCAATATGTATGCAGTTATAGGTTTATGTTCTTCCGTTAACTAAAATAAAATAAATTAATATCTAACCTTCTCGTTATTTTGTGACTTTTTGAAACCGGACTGTCTGGATTTAAAACAATATTATGTTGGTGACCGGCGAATTTATTAATTATATCAAGCAATTACGTAGATACTATTTTCTAAGAATATACGTACCATCAGATTCGCTAGTTTATATTGTATAGAGTGATCTCCCCGTTTAGTAAGTTTTTTGACTATTGTCATATTATGTTTGTATTTCATACTATTTGACGATGCTTTCGCTTTGGGAATAATTGAGATTTATCACTCATGTAATTGTTACTATAATAGAAAATAAATATTTTTAACTGTATTAAATATCCATAGAAAATTACAAAAGGAAAAACGTTATGAAAAGTATAGTTTTCATATTGTGTTAGTTTTGAGTTACTAATAATACTGAAAGTTATTTTCATTGTCACGTACGAAGAGATGCCTCTAGGGGCTATCATCGAAATTGGAATAGTTTTCGGTACATATCTTGTACCTAGGTATCTATAGAATATCATTTATATTGTCTGTTAAACAATTGATAAGAATGTCAGTTTACTAAGTTCTTTAATTACATAGTAACGCGAAATTTAAAGATTCACAATTATATGAGTGCAACATTTTTGTTTAATTAGATTCGCTCGCGCCTTCACCGGTCACCCGCGTTTTCAAAGAAAAAATAACGCATAGTTCCCGTTGCCGTGCAGGAATAAAAAGTATTCTTATTCTGGGTCTTCAGCTAACTACATATCCCAAATTTTATTGTAATCGGTTTCAGTAGTATTTGCGTGAAAGAGTAACAAACATCCATCCATCATCACAAACTTTCGCATTTTGAATATTAGTAGGATGGGACTTATGAAGCAAGACCATAGATACGTTGATTTATAAAGAAACAAAATCTCACAATAAACAATAAACACCAGTGCCCATACATTGGCCCATACCGTGTCAAGATCTTGGATTAGTGTCACTAAGATGGGTCACGGTTGTGCTATCGATTTTATATTATAGGCATTCAATGTCAATTGGAGAATATATAGACAAGGCTTAAAGGGAGATGCACTTGATAAAAGTGATATTGAGTCAAATGAGGGACCTACATGTTTAAGGGTGATGATGCGCAATGAAGCGTTTAAAAGTTGGCTGATAATCTATACTAATATTATAAAGCGTTTGTTTGTTTGTTTGTTTGAACGCGCTAATCTCGGGAACTACTGGTCCGATTTGAAAAATTATTTCGGTGTTGGATAGATCATTTATCGAGGAAGGCTATAGGCTATATATCATCACGTTACGACCAACAGGAGCAGAGCCACGGGGGTGAAACCGCGCGGAGCAGCTAGCATGATCATATTATGAGTAGAATAAAATACAGCATATAAAACGTTTCAGTTGTTGTATTAGGGCAGATAACTAAATAGTTACTAGTCAGGTAATGGCACAATCAGCTTATCAAGTTTAGAACAAGCAAAGATGTGAAATTTCACATAATATTTTTTTTTGTATTTAAAACATAATAACAAGTCACAAAATATAATAATCATTATATTATTTTCGTATGATTTTCTTTATTAGTAGAAGGGATTGTTCTTTTCTTCATTACTGATTTATTGTTATGCTTAACAATTGGCTCTTGCTGTTCATATTAGTAGTAAGAGTACCTACTTAGTTTATTAAGTAATCACTACAACCTTGGTAATTGATACAGCAACAATACACATTATTAAAGACAATACATATGATTATAAAATACTTTATTTCAATTACAGGTACAACTGAAAATAGGTTATTAAATTGTAACGCACGAAGAAGCAGATTTCATTGTTTGTGAAGTACGCTCAAGTGAGTGTCAACGCAATTATTACTGGATTTGATGTATCGATGAATGTGATTGGAAATAATAAGAAACCCAAATAGGCTGACTGTAATATAATGAGTGATTTTTATGTAGGTTAGGAGCCCACCAACCCGCATTAGGCCAGCGTGGTGGACTTTGGCCTGGATCCACTTCATGTTTCGAAGGGAGGCTCGTGCCCCTCGTTGCTCCACCGTCTATGTCTCCACATATATGGGCTAATGAAGTAGAAGCCTAATGGTAAGCAGCAAGCGGTACCAACGCCCATGAACATTTGCAGAGGTGTAAGACCACTTGCAGAAGTCTCTTTGCGTATCGATTGCTGACTTTTATAGGTATGGGATAAGAAAAGGATTGACGATTGGCATGAAGGAAAGGACTGGGTAAGGAAAAAGATAAAGCATGTGAAATGGAATGTGGAAGAGATAGAAATTAAGAAACATTGTGATGATCTTATATTAAATGGTATTTTGGAAATGAATTATTTAAATTGTGATTCAATGTGTAAAGTAAGGATATATAAGCCGTATTTGATGGAAATCTGTAGCTTATATGGTAAGTATTATAGACTTAAGCGAAGTAATATACTGTCTCCTAAATTACGAAATCTCGTACTCAGATATAGTGTGAAGTTAGAAGAAAGACTGAACTTATACTTCTATATTAATAATGACTAAATTCAAAAAGTAAATCTCCTCCTAAATGATTTCCTATTTTAATCGTTACTGATATAATTTCTCTAGAAAGATCGCCAATACCTTGTTGCTACAAATAGATTTGACATTTGACATCTTTTCCAATAAAATATATCGTTTCTCGACATTTAGATAACTAGCTTTTTTGTCAAGTTATATCTTTACTTATCTCCACTGGAAATTAATTCTAGAACACTTCAGATCAAACACTGGAGGTCAAATAAATAAATATTCCAGGACAATTTTCACACACTTCACGATCTGATCCTTTCGCTTGCGTTATGGAAACCAGATGGCTAATAAATATACATATATAATTATAAATAAATACTTATTTAGATAACTAGCACCCAGACACAAAACAAATATCTCTGTTCATCACACAAATATTTGCCCTGGGTGGGATATTTGGCTTGGAAGGCAAGGTCACTACCAACCAAGCCAACCGGTCAGTCAAAATATTATACTTTTAAATACTACGTGTTATAAGTTTCTGAAATAATCAAAGTACTTTGAATTTTATTTTGTTTTCGTGGCCACTTTAAAGGCTTCCAATATAAGTATGTTCGGCTTTAATGAGTTCGTGTCACTGCACATTTTTCTCACGATTCAATGCTTCGATGCAGGCTAAGGTCTGGGAAGAATAGTAGAATAACTATAGCAGTACTAACTATAGAAATAGAACTTTCAGGGATTAAATTTATTTAAGGAATTAAAAAAAATGTCACGTAGGTATTGCTGCCCGAAATTAACTACCTATCTGTTATACAGAGTTGTTTTATTTTGTGTGTATACCGTACCTATACATATTATAAATAATTATTTATTTTTACCATTACGATAAAATAAGAACTACTTAATTAATAAATAGTAATTTATACATTACAACCAGACATGCAATTTAAATTTGTTTAATTCGAAAAACAATTAGCATGAGTTGTACTTATTTAAGATTAAATCATTTAAATGTTATCGAAAATTTATTGACTTTAATTTTCATTGATTACGATTTTAACAAAACAGTCACGACCCAACTCTATTTCTTAAATCGTTAACTCTATTAACTTCGCACACAAGCCACTAATGTTTCTATTCAATATTAATTTTTATACCACATTTTAGGCCACAGTGTACTGTGTAGGAAACACCAGTATGACCATAAACTATATGACTCACTCGACACACATGGTGACTATTTGGAGACCATACTTGCCGTTTACCTTGGACTGGTAATCAGATCAAGCATTGCACTATGCTACGTCATAATATAACTATCGATTTATAAGCCTGTAATATGTTACAAAAATATAACATTATGTGGACTGTGAACAAATAGATTAGCAAGTGTTAAGGTAAATACTTGGTAAATATTTATTCCCTTATTATTTTATTATAAATATTCATCTTTTCATTCTGACAATCCTTGCCTCTGTTCTACTACACAATAATATACATCGGTGTAAAAAGTACCCGAATCTCCTAACTATCTCCAGCTATAAAACCATACTACCCAACGTTGCGACGTGAAAGAAAGACGAACAAACAAACTCATTAATAATAGTAGCAAGGATTTGTCAAATGAAAATTCATATAAAGAACATTTCGCTGGTATTTGTAAAGTCGTTATTTTTCATTATTATTAATCTACCTATGATAATTGTAATGTAATTTAAAAAATTTAAGCAATAGAATTAATTGTATGAAAATTTATAAAAAAAACTTCTAAGAAAGATTCTTCAAATAAAAGCTGGATGCTTATTTTAAAAGGTTGTTGAATTACAGAGGTTAGCTGATTGCATAATGTACATGAGAACGTACCATCTGTGTTATGACATGCTATAGTTATCATGCATTTTCCCAGTCCAGAAAATGTGGTTAAAATTAGATCTATAGGTATCCATCCATATTATATACAAGATTTCCGCCCGCGGCTTCGCCTGCGTTTTCAAAGGAAAACCCGCATAGTTCCCGTTCCCGTGGGATTTCCGGGATAAAACCTATCCTATGTGCTAATCCAAGTTACCCTCTATATGTGTGCTAAATTTCATTGTAATCGGTTCAGTAGTTTTTACGTGAAAGAGTAACAAACATCCATACATCCATACATCCTTACAAACTTTCGCCTTTATAATATATATTAGAATATTAGATATTAGATTTTAGTTTCGATATTAGAAATATGAACGTATAATTTCAATGTTGGTATGTTGCTTAGAACTTGTTACTGAATCACGAAAATAATTAAACCAATTGGGATGATATTTTACAGTATAATAACATGGATCAATATAATGTTTTTTTTAGTCCTGGATGAGCGTAAGAAGTTTGGCTAAATACGAGTACCATTACAAAAGTAAACTGACTGGATAATTCTAATAAAAATAACTTCCTCGTGTTCAAGCACATTAGGAATTTCGTTTATTATCTTAGGAACTTTCTTAAGTACGTAATGAGATTTATAATAAAAGCTATATTTTACTTTTACGATATCTGAGAAGATTGCTAGTCTCTAAATATTCTTGACCTAAATAAACAAAATATATATCTTATACGACCAGTGATTAAGACTAAATATATAGCAGTGAGGTATCGATTTTTAAACTAAAGATATTTATGGAATGGGTTCACATTTCGTAGAAAGGTAAATGTATTTTTACATCCTGAGTATTCGGTAAATTTATACTTATATCACATGAATTATCTCTACATTCACTTTTCGTTAAATAATTCGTACTTTAAGTTTTTAAATAGGCTAATTGTTTCATATCATTAAAATATTTTGATCTCTGCAGTTTAAGTTAAGAACACTATATTTTATGCATTTAATAGTGGAGAAATATTATAATAGTAGTTTTCAATCCATTTCATCCATCCTTTAAATTTTTGGTACCTACATATATGAAATCTAAGATACAAGTTGTGAAATTATGTTTTGTACAATGTACTTTGATTTATAATTATAACGTTGGTGAATTTATACTTATTGAACTCTACAAATACAAGTCTGTATTGCAAACTCGTTATCATCAAATTTTGATGTTGTTTGATTTCTACATTATACTTTTTTATTTGTACACAATACTTTAAAGGGAACCTTAAATATTGTCGCAATGCATAAAACTTGTCAAATGTTTTTAATGTGGTCTTACCATTATATGAAACTTTTCCATTGACGAGCACATATTATGATGTTAGCTAAAATATTCCATGAATGATATTCTCCAAATATTATGTATAATGTGTAATTGTGCTTGCACTATATACACTGTATATCAAAATTTTTTACATAACAAAATGTGGTGAATTTTCGCAGATCCTTTCTACAAGTTATCATCTTAATATATATATAAATCTCGTGTCACAATGTTTGTCCTCAATGGACTCCTAAACCACTTAACCGATTATAATAAAATTCGCACACCACGTGCAGTTCGATCCAACTTGAGAGATTGGATAGTTTTTATGAAAAAAAATGTAAACATGTAGGTACCACGGGCGAAGCCGGGGCGGACCGCTAGTATTACATATAAATATACAAGTGCCATATGATATTAATGTATTTTAATCGAAGAGTGAACCGGTACCTACTTGGGAAGCGCGTACCATCTTAGACAGCATCTTAGCTTTCCATCAGGCGAGATTGTGGTCAAGCGCTTCCCTAACTAGCACTAAAAAAATCGATAAATGTGGTTCATGACAGACCTAGATACATATATCTAAATATAGACCATACCGCCTCAGGCTTTATTTTCGTGCGACAATGTGTAGAACTAAATTATGTTAGCCCAAAACTGATGCTTCATGTCCATCTATACACGTCATAGATCATAGTGTACAACATCATTTAAAACAAGAATATTAGGCCCAAACTTATTTTGATAGTGTACACCATAGGCACTAGTTCTTTATGTCTTCTCTATCCACGTACATAATGTGCCTCAAGTTATATTAAATTCTGTCTGTATATAGCCACCGCCCGCGGCTTCGCCTGCTTTGGCCAAAACTTAAAATATATGAGAATCACACTATCTGGTAACACAGTATACAAATCGGTGCAGTAGCTTAACTTTATCAAAAACAGTCAGACGCGACTTTGTTTTAAAAATGTAGTAATATGATATTTTGGTCTCACCGTTGTCCAGGGCTCTTGCTCTCATTGCTAGCGTTGTTACTGGAGTCATCGTCCTCCTCCCTCGAGGTGGCTGTGGAGAGGGCCCGGGAATCCGCGTTGACGTCACTCCCGTCATTGTCCTCGCCTTCTGATGTTCTACTGGTCCCTTCTTCCGCCTGGAACAAGTGGGTGCAGGCATTATATAGGGGGTTATAATATTCAAGTTATATATTGAGGAATTAAGTACGAATTCAAGTTATATAGCATTTGTTAAGATATTGACACGAGCACTTTCAATTGGTTGTAGTGTTTCATTTTTCACCCAGGTTGAACATTTCGTATCAATAAAATTTTGATATGTTTAGTTTTTAATAAGATTAATTACATTAATATAATATAGGCGGTAATAAATTAATAAACTTAAGTATGTCTTGATATATTCGACATTGAAGAAATATAATTTGCTATTTTGTTGGCAAACATTTATTAAGTAAAATTATACTTTATGTACATATCGTGCAACAGATAAAAAATTTAACTTGACCTCATCAGTATTTCTATATGTAACAATATAACGAAATTGCTTGTCCAGAGTCCACCTGTTCATAATAATTATTTACTTAGGTCTCCAAAAGGGTTTAGGCCAGATATATTACGTAGACTTTTCATATGAGACAGTTTTTATTATGATTATTAAGATATAACATATTAGTATGTTGTTACAGGTTAAAAAAAAGCATTAATAAAAAATTTAAATTAATTACCTTAGAGAATTAAACCGAGTTATAAGGAGCAGAAATTTGAATTCAAATTTAACAAGTTTAATTACACAATTAAGAATATAACAGTACGTTTGAAAATCAAGATATTTTATCATAGAATATAGCAGCAGCAGTTAATCGTTCGTTCATAGCAGGCCTTATTTAGTTTTTCTAGAGCTAGACCAGAATATGATCAATTATTTAAAAAGGCCATGTTCTAGACTTTTATTATATCCGTCGATCCATATCTGGCGATATAAATTAATTAGCAATTGTGTGTATGATTTTGTAGGACATTCTTAGAAAAAAAGCTTTGTTAGCATTAAAGATTTTTTCTCATAAAAACTGCACATTGTTCGTTTACAATCAGATGAAATAAGAAGTGAAATAATAAACTGAACTCTATTAACAAGAAAAATCTTACAAATTCAAACAAAAAAATTCGTTCGTAATGCAGCAGTATATTATGCATGAAACGTCAATTTGGCAGACACCTTGTAAAAAGGCAATTGATACCACAAAAAAAAATTCAAAACATAGTATGAGTTCCACGTACACTATAAAAACATTTTTTTGCACTATACAGCGATATCAACAAATTCTTAAGGTTGACAGATTAAGGGATCTAGCAGAGTAATTGTATACGTGATCGGAAAACTATCAACCTATTGCGCAAGAAGGTATCATGCAATAATGTCTAAATTTGTCCAAAGGTGCCCTTAATGATATTAAAAGCAGGGTAAATTTAAAGGGCTCAAGCTATATTATACATACCTTTTCCTAGCAATGAGATATATGGAAAATAATAGCGAATTAATAATGGAAAAAAAACATGCTTCATAAAAATAGCATACATACTAGAATCTCTCAATACTTATGCTTGAATTATAAAATAAAATTAAAGTAGTATTAATAGTATTAACGAAATTTTAGTTTGCTACTTCTGATGCACTGCTTAGTTAGAATATTATGACGTATTTTGGCTAAATCAGCTTTACAAGGATCGTTCATTGGTCAAAACTACCTCATTATAACGAATCTCACCTTCTATCTACTGTATATATATGTATCTAAAATTTAAACAACGATTCCCTTTATAAGCAACCTACATTCTACATCACTAACTATTACACGTCTAATTAATTATTATTTTCAATCTGCTTGCTCTAATAAAACTTGTAGTCTTACTATATCCATAGCTTGACTTACCTGAATTCGTATAAGCGGTATCATTTCTTCTTTAAACACATGCATGTTTTTACACATAATTTATATATTTATTATAATATTATATAAAACTTAATCCATTGTCCATGTAAGTCACAGTTTCTGTAAGGAAATGAATTTAATTGTGTAAATTAACTTGCTTGAAAATGTGATGAGAATACTAAATTAGTACTGTAAGTTCTAAGTATTGATGTTTAATAGTGTAATAATATGTACTTGC
Source organism: Colias eurytheme (assembly GCF_061535395.1). Lineage (NCBI taxonomy): Eukaryota > Metazoa > Arthropoda > Insecta > Lepidoptera > Pieridae > Colias > Colias eurytheme. The sequence continues at coordinate 7,987,261 of NC_143000.1, read as the reverse complement.
GAATTAAATGTAGGAAGCTTGACTAGAAGATAATTTTAGTTTAGACAGGCGTTAGAACATTATATTCTTGATTGATGAATATGAATACAAATGATTGAATAATGAATGGATTGACTAATTTGTATTGATCGATATCTAGAGTTTATAAATATTATTAAATAGACATATTATTTGGTGATTTTAATGAATTTTTGGAAATATAAAATCGATTAATTGCAGCGATCTGCTAGCTATGCAAGAATATTGCATAATTTTATATTGCTAAGTGATAAAAAGATAATAAAAGCCTTACATATCATATAGCATTAGTTCCTAGTAAAAATATATTGGTGTATTTGATAAGACTTTGAAATTTCGTTTGTTCTTTGAAATGCGATATTTGGTGTAAATAATATTGACATCTTAGATCGTCTGCTTGAAGAAGGTTCTCAACGACAGTTTGGGATTACAGCTATCTTAGAATTTAGAAGGATCAATAGAGCGTTCTTATTCTAACGAATAAAGATTTCAGTGTCAATAGACAAATAATATAGTTTAGCCTTTATATACCACTACCATTAGGTAATTGTTAAACCATCTTTTGTCGCTAAAAACTAAGTATGTAGGTACTAGTTTAGTAAACTATTAGAAAAATAAAAATAATGGTTTACTAAAACCTTAGTAAAATAAATTCAGAACTGTTACAAAAATGTTTCGTATTACAAAAACTTGAAACTCTGCTTGATAGGCATGTTTGTGAAAAGTAGGTCGTGTCTTGTGTCAATAACACGGGCATAGATGGGTTCTGTGTTAAGAAAGCTTTGTATCTATGTAAGATAAGTATTGTATCTATACTAGTATTTTTTATATAATATTATAAAGTTGAAGGGTTTATTTGTTTGTTTGTTTGAACGCGCTAATCTCAGGAACTACTGGTCTGATTTGTAAATTTATTTTGGTGTTAGATAGCCGATTAATCGAGGAATTATCTGGGTTAACTGCGGGTCACAGCTAGTATCTAAAAATGTGAAGTGAAGTCCCATGTCCCCTAGTGGGGTAAGGGGCAGATGCAATCTCTCAGTATCTAAAAATACATGTATAAATACCTGTATGTACCAAAAATTACTTACCGTATAAACCCATAACTGGTTAATTATTAATTTAAATACAAAGAAAATCAACCAAATGTAATTTATAGTCTTCAATTATTATTATCGTCTCTACTCATATGAAATATTAAGTGACAATTTGTATTCAGAACTGCAACAGTTTATTTAATTTAACGAACAACAGGAAGTCAGAGTCGATCTATAAGGAATGTCTAGAGGTATTTACGGGCAAATATTTGAGACAAAATAAAAACTTTCCCAAAACTGTTTTCCTCAACCTCGAGAGCTTTTGAACTTTCTTCTAGTTTTCTTATATATGTATGTACATCCCTTTTAATAGTATTGACAGTTTCTCTAGCTTTAAATTCTAGATGAATTACTAGAAGTATCTACTCTCCAAGATTATTATGCAAAAGAATATTCTACACTTTTTATTTCATAACCTTGTAAACGCAAATTTTGATATAGTTCCGAACCATTTCCAAACTATTTTTTCCAACGCTGTCATATCTTCAGGCGACTTCAGCCTATAACCTGATATGCCATGGTCCATTACTTGATTGGCCATATCTAACGTTATACATCAATACATTCTGTCAACGTCATAACTTTTCAACTATAAATTGGATTTGGTCTACAGTTAAGTCTCAAATCAAACAAGTGAAACGAGAGCTATACATATTTCGACAAGATAATTGGAGTATCCGGCTATGAATTAATTGCTATCGTCTTTCGTATCTATCGCAGATTTGTAAACTGAATAAATAGAAACATGAGCGTGATTGTTACGCTTCATTATTTTAGCTACACTCAAGTCCTGTTATGTATTTAAATTATTACACCTCCTTCAACTATCGGTGACAAGACAGTATGATCAGCCTTGTGTAAGCCAGATAAATCAAAATATCCTTTTATATGATTCCCGACGGTTACAAACGTATCAAGGAGACGATTACTAACATCATAAAGCGTATCATTTTTCCATAAAATAGCTATTAGCTTCTGACCATATTCCCTTAATATTTAATTCAAGTCTCGAGCATCTTGTAAGCACTCTTATTTTATCTAATCTTTCTCCAATCGACTGGAATGTTCTATCCAAACGATGTATGAGAGAGAAAGAACGTCTCCTATGTCATGAACTCCTGGTATTTCATTAATACATTTATTAGTACCATGGCTCCTTTGTTAAAATAAAACAAAATGAGCATTTATTTGTTTCGCATATTTATACTTTCCCACTGCAAATAAACTTTTGTAAATAATATCATAGAATTTGGAACGTTTAACACAAAATAAAACTAACCCGTAGTTTAAGTAATAACTGCGAAAGTTAGACAATATCTTACACCAAACGTTTAGCGTTTATTGACCCGATGACCCTCTACAAAATACTTAACGACCGACTTTAGGGATCAAACGTATCACATCTGCAAAAAGTATTAGAAAAGAATCGGAGTTTTTACCACGTTTTTACTTCACCAATGTAGGCTTAACGTCGCGTCACTAAAAGTGTCAGGTCAATTGAGATAGACGGGATAAACCTATTGTTTTGATGGAATAGTTTCGAAGTCAGTATTAATTCGTATATTTGTATGAAAAAGATTCAAATGTCGATTTAAGTGAAATGAAAAATCTATTCACTTTGATGGAAACCGATAATATTATACTGACAAGATGAAATCACTGAAGATGTAGAGCTGTTAATAATAAATTCATGTATCTTCTATATTATATTTTTATATTCGATTGATTTTATTCAACCTACTTATTTATACTATGTTGGTAAAGCAATCCTTCAACCAAAAAAAAATTGGATTAACTAAATGAACCATTTGATTCAAACGATTGGTCTCTAATAATTATTAATATATTTTATGTCTCTATTATATGCATTTTCAAGTATACAAGAAATCTCGACATTTTAAAGTTTTAAAAGCTATTATCAACAGACATTTGTAGTTAAGCACGTTCGGTCTTTATATTTGAATGTAGGCCACGCGACATTTAAATGATTCAGAGAGGTTAGTTCTTGTCTAGAAAATTGGATACTTTTAACGTATACTTATTAGTTATTACCTACACTTTCAAGATACTTTTAGCGTATTGTTATTGCATTACGTTTATATTTTATTCGTAGAAAATTTACGAATACTAGTCGAGGAGGAATGAAATTTTATAAGTTTAACTCGTTTCGTTTTATACTTTTTATTTCATTTCCATATTATTAAACGTTAGATTAAGTAGATAAAATTACAAAACAACCATAGCATTATAATAAAAATTAAGCATAACGTAAATATACATAGATAAACAGAAAATTAGTAATAGGTATACCTACTACGAATTATTTCATACTATAATGTTTCAAAGGCTGCATTTCTATATTATATAGCACTAGCGACCCGCCCCGGCTTCGCACGGGTGCAATGCTGATACTAAATACACTACAGAAAAACTGTGAACGTTGCACATATAAAAACATAGCGGCCCGCTCCGGCTAGGCTTCGCACGGGTATAAAATAGATAGCCGGGCGGCCGGCCGGTAGCGCTGCAAACGCTACGTCCCGCAATTTTTAAATCTGTAATATCTTCGAAAATATTCACTTAAATCATACGGTGTAAAAAGCCATATAGATCTATATTAAATGAACAATGTATTCAAGGTATTTAATTGGTTAAGAATTAATGCTGTATTGGTTAAAATCGCATCGAAAATTAGCCATTATTTGTCGTAAAAAGTAAATGACAAAAAAAAGTTATTGTGGGTTATCCATAAGAGATAGACATATACCATCGCGGACTTTTCTGTAGACCTTTTCAATTTGTATAATACTTAGTACATTATTTTGATAAAACTCGTAGGGCAGCCTGCGTTTGCAATGTAAGCGGAAAAAATGTAATTTTTTACGACATCACATTAGAAACCTCAAAAATAACAGTACTTCTCCACTATTTGATGGATGTTATTATACATATAAACCTTCCTCTTGAATCACTCTATCTATTAAAAAAAACCGCATCAAAATCCGTTGCGTAGTTTCAAAGATTTAAGCGTACAAAGGGACATAGGGACATAGGGACATAGGGACATAGGGACAGGGAAAGCGACTTTGTTTTATACTATGTATTGACTATGTAGTGATGATTTATAGGATGCGTACGAACCATCGAGTCAAGACCTGAGACACTTTAATACCTTGAAGAACTGTTTTCTTTCGAATCATTGCAAATGGAATATTTTCTGTGTATTTTAATGCCTTCTTCAATAAGGCTCTTACGATGCTCATTTTAATAAGAAGTTCTTAAGGTATTTTTCAAAGAAATATCATATTTTTTATAGAATTTAATCACGATAGTAAATTAGTTACGTTTCATGGCATCTAGAGCAGATTGCATTTAAAGGGTCCTTATAATTTGTTTTTGAAGTGAAACTTCTTTATCGGGGTTGGACAAAAATTTAGTGTAACATTTTTGCGTTACGCCGTACGCGTGACATTTTTGCGTTACGCCGTACGCGTGACATTTTTGCGTTACGTCATACTCGTGACATTTTTAAGGTCATAAAGAAGTTTCACTTCTTACGTGTGTACTCTAGTACACGCATACATTTTTTTTTCTTTTAATTATATCAAATAATAAAAATATATAAGTGAAGAGATAGTTTTCTTCTTTGAAATCAACCTTGGAAAATTTGAAGAACATTAATTGTGATGCATATGATAGGATTTAAAAACAAAATCATAATCACAGAATAAAAAGAATATTCAAACCTTACCTTCAGGGTAAAGTTTGAAATTTTTTTTTATTATGTAAAGTATCATTTTTGCAACGGTCTTATAAAGATTTTATAATACATTTGACATCATAGCCATCATTTTGTTAAATAATTCGCATACCCTAAAATTTTGTTCAGAAAACATTAAACTGGCCAAACCAGCACATGGGCGGATATTTGCAATGTTCAACGCAATAACAAATAATGGTTTAAGCCGGAACAACGAAAATTAACATAATCTAACAGTCAAATTGCTAGCTAAATCAAAGCTGTTACATCCAACAATTTAGATCAAAACTGCATGAATGTATTTCTTGTTATTTACTTGTCGAGTTTTGGAATGAACTGGGTCATGCTTGCACTGGGTCTCACTCTCTTGTGTGTTTATTTACTGCTATTCTGAATTAGGGAGCTGACAGTTTATATGTACTGTCATAATAGTACCTAGATTTAACAATATAACGTTTAATCCGTCAGTCCTCGGATCACAGACACAATAGAAAATCTATTGTGTCTCGGCCCGATCGGGCCGCTCGGTGGTCAATGGGTTAAAGGCGATAGTTTTCCGAAGTTTTCCATGGATTCATGATTTCGTGTCGTCGTTGAACCTTTTCCCGTAAATCATCTTATCGTATTATATTAACGTATACTAAGCCTTCCACAGTGTACAAAGTAAAGATATGAAACTTTACTTAATATTATAAAGAGGACTTCCTAATCTCTAAAAATATTTTATGTGAACATGATCCTGTAAAAGTTTGTTTTTCCACTAAGGTCAGTTTTAGAAGGTTCAATGTCATTTACAGGGATATTTTACAGATCAGTATTTCCTTTAATAAAATATGATACTTATCATTAAAAGTTTCAAACTAATACTGTTGACGAGGCCTTCCTGTTTTTGAGTCACTGATGTATATTGTTTCATCAAAACTCAAAAGGGCAAATTAAACTTACTTCATTCACACCATAAAATATCAACTAAGATATAAAATTGCTCTAAACTGTCCAAAGCCATGACTGTGTAAATGCAACGCTGATTTTAAAATATTTATTGGCTGCTTACCAGCTAAATAGCCTTACTCAAATTTGAAACTAACTGCATCGTAATACGACTTAAAGTTTATTGCCTTGCTATTTATCGATTGACTGAAGGCATAATTTATAGATTTCTGGCTTTCATTAAGGCGTACTTGGGATTGGCACTCGTATATCTTCAAGATCGTAAAATGGAGGAAGTTAATGGCAAGCCTTGATTGGGAAATTAGCTTGTTCACAAGTTAATCTTGGTAATGAAATCCTGTAATGTGTTGGTAGAAAATAATGTGTTTTATTGTATTTTGAGCTCGGTTATGGAATATAATCTGTTTCAAGTTCATAGTTATTTCAGATTTTATTTATTTACTTAAATTAAGATACCATTTTTCTTTATATCATACCTATAAGAATACCACTGACTTTTCTTGTTTTGTAAAAGTTTTCAATAAAGCAGAAAATATTTATAATTTCATTGAAGGTTCTTTAACAGTTTCAAAAGTGGGATGAATGTCAATGCCATTTAGCTTACACGAGGCAGATAAGACATCTCTTCTAACTTTGTCCGAATAAACGAACAGATTAATCATTTACATATATAGCTTAAAATGCTTCGTGATTAATTCATATTATACAGATAAGAAACTTATAGATATTGTCTTCGAAAGCTTGCATGCAGTAGTTTCTAGGAATAAATTTTTTATGGATAGATCGAAGAAAAAAGTGATAAACACGTAAATAAATTTTCTTTTCATTTTAGTGTCAAAAAAGCATGCGTGTGCTTAATGCATATTTGATACAGAGTCAATAAATATGTTAATACAGTTAATTAGTTAATGAATAATATGCCAAATTCTTATCCTTCAATTTGTCTTTTTTTAGAAGTAGGTACTTTCATGAAAATTATAAGAAACAGTATCAAAAGGTTCAAGTTGTTGAAAGCAAAAAGCTAACCTAAAAAGCAGCGTTAGTCACTTTCAGATTCTAAAGAGCATTAGCTGAGAGGCTTTCTGTCATTCCTTTTCACATTTGTATTTCACAAGTCACATCAAATTTAAGTAAAAGATTCATATACTTTACAATTTTGTAATTATATATATTTCTTTAGATATTAAGTAAGTGTGCAAACATTGTGTTTGTATAAAGTTATCGATACAGTGTCGTATTATTTCACAAGTAAAGTTTAATCAAAAGCTCGAAGAAATACAAGTTATTGTGTATTTAATAAAGAAAGCAGTACAATAGAAACAGTATCAAGCACCGGCATAGTGCATTAAGTCTGTCACAGACAGACCGCTTTGTTTTCTATCTTCCTTTCTGAGATGGGATTAAAATTCGACTATTGTGGGCTGTGATCGCGAATTGTCCAATGTCCATGGTGTAATTGTGAGTAAAATTTTTGTCAACGGCATGATGTAATTAATATCTGGGTATAGTATGCATCTGTTTTTTTCTACATGTCTCTTATATGCGTCAAATCAATTAAACATGTTTTGGTATTTATATGAAAAAGTTGGCATACTTCAATAGTTTTGTACTGTGACAAATAAATAAGCTCTGTGTATGATTCATATTTGGACAAGGAATTTCTATGCTATTTTAATAATGTATGTAATATTTGATGCTCCCAGATATTCATTACATTAGTGTTAAACAGACTATTTACTAAAGCTATTGAATAATTAAGATTTATAAGACAAATTAGGCACAAATGTTCAAAATCAAGATTGTGGTAGACGCAATTTACACTGTAAGTACACAGACAAACAATGTGGTAATTTGACAATAGTTTCCAAGCTATATCCCTGGGATTATCTCAATCTAAAATACTAATTATTGTGGTACTTCGAGGCGTTGTCGCCCTCTTAATTGAATTTATATGATCTTTGAATTCTATGAATTATTTAGCAAGTTATTGTACATTTAGCAAGGAAAATAAGATTAATTATTGCCTTCGTCAGGTGGTAAATGATCTTTTGATGAATAAAATTGATGCTGGTTTAGTATATTTTCAATACCGAGTTACTCGGATTGATTGAAAATATTTTCATTTTTGATGTTTTCGGATTGCCTTAAAAGTTATTTTATCGATTACATTTCTTTGCGCATAACATCCTAGACAACATAGATTCTCCTGACTTGTTTATTTCTTAAAAAAATATATGGATATATATGAGATGTCTAAACATGGTGGTCTATAACGTTTTATTGTATGAAACATATGGTTGAATAAATGTATGCACCTAGCATGAGACAGTTTTTATAAAACTGTACAATTAAGAACGTTTCACAGCACGCTACGAATGAATAAACAAATCCCTTTTTTATGTTTCTAAATAAACATCTTTATAAATGTTAGAACAATTTCAAATCTTGATTACAGTTTCTTAAGATTAATAAACTTTAATCATATACTGGAAGATTGGAAAATACGAATTTGGAGAATGACATTGCATTTATACTATTTCAATTGTATATTGATAAAAATAAACAAAACAATAATTAAATAACTTATTTAACAAGTGATAAACGATGTATTGACGACAAAAGAAAACGTCTTCATAAGCTTTCGTGTTACTAACCTTATTGTCTTCTTGATTTTATGCAAGTTTCTTAAAAATTTAGAAATTAAAGACGGATCTATAACGTGATTTATACGTCATCATTATCCCGACGATTCATGCATTCTACAATAAACGCAATCTACTATAATATTATATTCACTTCTAATATAACTTTCAATGTTATATAAAATACTTAGATGGGTTAAAATTAAAGAAAAGATTTAACTTTTTAGTTTGTTCCGAAGTTTACACAAAACATTATTAATTCTAACACCATTCAAGTATTTTTAACAGAGCTATAAATATTCCGGTACTTTTCCTTGTCGGAATTCGTTTCCCTAAAATTCATAATTAAATTTGTCACCAAAGTTTCCCGACGTAGACCTAACTTATCTTTTATAATCTTCAAATTGCTTGCTGTTGACAGGAATGATAATAATATTATATTATAATAATGGGCAAGTCGATTACCCTCCCCTCTGAACATGATCCTAATTACCCCATTACTTTTTTTATTTTTGCCTCTTATATGTACTTTTTGCGTTCTTAATTTGGTTGTACTGATATTTTGATCGCGTTTATATATTTTTTCTTTTTAGGCTTTATTATCTACTATATAAAAATAAGTCGGGTTTTCCTTCCTGACGCTATAACTCCAGAACGCACGAACCGATTTCCACGGTTTTGCATTCGTTGGAAAGGTCTCGGGCTCCGTGAGGTTTATAGCAAAGAAAAGGTGTCTCTGGTGGCGAAACGGAAGTTAATTATTAAATAAGTCTTTCTATAGTTGTACCATCATAATCTTATCTATACTAATATTATAAAGCTGAAGAGTTTGTTTGTTTGTTTGTTTGTTTGAACGCGCTAATCTCGGGAACTACTGGTCCGATTTGAAAAATTCTTTCGGTGTTAGATAGCCCAATTATCGAGGAAGGTTAGAGGCTATATATCATCACTCTACGGCCAACAGGAGTAGAGCCACGGGGGTGAAACCGCGCGGAGCAGCTAGTTATAGTAATATAAGTCAATTAATGTGCAAATTCCGAATATCAAAACTGATATTTAGCAATATACCTATATCAAGTACAATAAAAGTACGAGCATCTCATTTTTAATTTCAAATACATGAAACGTTTACAAGTGAAATTAAATATTGCGTGAATAATTCGAAAATTCTTATGAACCATCTTCTTATTAATCATTCGTAAACAGAAGTTTCTTGTTCAAGAAGAAAATTGTTCTAGTTCTTTCCTTTGAAGATGATATTCTAATTAAAATGTACCTTTAGATAAGTAGGCAATTAATTTCCTGAAACTTTAATTAAAAACGATTTTTATTAGTAACTAGCGGTCCGCCCCGGCTTCGCCCGTGGTACATGTTTACGTTTTCTCTACATAAGAACCATCCTCGTACTTCAAGGAATATAATAAAAAAAGAATTATCGAAATCGGTTTAGCCGTTCTCGAGTTATGCGCTTACCAACACATTTTGCGATTCATTTTTATATATAAGAAGATGGTAAAAATTTATCAAGTGGTGAAGTAATTTCTTCGGTGACTTATTCTGAAAATTACCAACGTTTTCATTATTATTAAGAGCACTTTCAATTATAAGGTATCAGGATATTTTGAAGCCATTTGTTTAATTTGTTTTCCATTCCTAAATTATTTTTAACGCAAGTTTATTTATTCATTAAATGTGAGCGAAACAATTTAACCTAGTTAACCTATACGTTCCTTTTCATATTCATATTTTTTGTGTATGTCATAATATTACGATCCCAATGCAGATGGATTCTACTAATCCAGTAGGGATTATCGGTATACAGATCAGCATTATTATTTCATTAATTCCGTACTACTTTTTGCTTTCCTTATTTCTGACCAAAGTTTTTTATGTCTCAAGATAGTTAAGAGGCTAGAATGTGTGACACTGTGTGTGGAAATATTCCTTTCAATACGCGGGCGAAACCACTAACTAGTATCTGTGACTATAGTATGTGCTAGCATGTTATTAGTAAATATAATTTTTCCCACACGTTGATCCAGAGTCAAAGGTGTCATATCTGACAGTTATTCGCGCCAACGTATTTCGGATCCGAGACTCGAAACGTCAATCATTATTTCCCCTGACAGTTTAGGATCATACCCCGCTTGATATAATCTAGTTTGCTTTAAGTGAGAGACGGACACACAGACATGTATATATAAGTAGACAACGCAAGTACCGCGATCTGTATGAAAACCAAGCGTGTCATATTTTTTGTACTGACCTTGACGCGTTATGACGTCACGAGCGCTTTTTAGTGATGTTAATTTCATTTTACGCTAAATCGATTAGGCCGCCACTCGCGCGGCGATTCTAGTATCGTCCTATCCCATCGAAGTAAATCGAAAGAAATCAGATCAAACTAGATCTATGTCTAAGAGGTAGTCAAATAAATGAATCGTAATCGATTACTAAATCGATTCAAGACAGAAAAATGATAATTACCATAGACAGAGGGATGATAAAATAAAGTTATAAACCTTTTAATATTCTAACAAGTAAACTAATGTGTTTTAGCTTTTTCTTACATATGCCCATTGAGTTACCATGTACTACGTACTAGAGAGGCCATCGAAAGAAAGTAATGAAACTGTCAATCAATCAATCTTTATGTCCCGTTGCATCGATCCATTTTCCTTTTATGTTCGGGTTACTTGGAAAACTGAAAAAACAAACATAGTCTAAGCAATAAGGAGTTTTCTTAAAAAACTCCCAAGATGACACTTTAACTAATGGCGTCCATGTCATAATATTTATTTTTAGTACCTTTGTATTAAAATACTTAAAAGTTCTAGGTCAAGTCGTATTAAATGACAAAAAAAATCTATGCCTTTTTTTCTGAAAAATTGCTCCTTCAAATTATCATTTATCTGTTCGATTATAAAATCGATTAGAATCGAGAACTGTTGCATCAAATGAACATCACTAACCACAAAATTGGACAGAAAAATGAGAACAGAAAAATGAGAAGACGCTATTCATTGCTTGTTATCATACGACGCGATCTTTACCGTGCCAAGTAAAAGCCGCAATGTATTCCGAATCATTTCGTATGATTTGGTATCCGTGTTTGTCACGATCGTTTTCCACAGATATTCTTTATTTGATTTTAAAATAAATAGTGCATATTCTGATTAGAAAATTATTTACCGGTGGAAGGAAACATCTCTGCTAACTCGGCCACTCACAGCTGTGGAGTTTCTACAGTTTATAACGGCGTAATTCGGCATTTTACTTTATTCAGCTTCACGTCTTTCCTTGGCGAACTGCAAGCGCGGACTGAGTGTAGGCCAGCGTCAAGTAAGTTTCATAATCGTAGTTTGGACACGGGAAGTACATACACTCGCTTAGTCTATCTTGATATATGTCCGTGGACGGACAGAATTGGAAACGTTACAAGTATCAATAGTGTATACCTACCTAGTGAATTATAAAACGCGGACGAACCCGCGTACGAATTCAAGTATTTCTATAGTTCAAGTGCCATTCTGATGACCATAGTCCAAATCCAAATCCACCCAGCAGTTTTTATGAGAAAGAGTAACAACTTAGTTTCATTTCTCCTGACGAAAATTGACTATTATTGTAACACTATATCAACATTTTTGTCATGACAATTTTATCCACAACTAGCGGTCCGCCCCGGCTTCGCCCGTGGTACATATGAAAAATAGATGTTGGCCGATTCTCAGACTTACCCGATATGCACAGAAAATTTCATGAGAATCAGTCCACCCGTTTCGGAGGAGTATGCAGACTAACATTGTGACACGAGAATTTTATATATAAGATATAATAATTATGTTTTTTTTTTTGTTTTTTTTTTTTAAAAAAACATACAGAGACAAAGACAGAGATATATAAAACAAAAAAAATCTTATTAACTAAAGATACATGAAAATGCCTCCTTATAGTGTTTTCACTGGGAACATATGTTATTATTTTTGCCAACACTCAGCAGTAAGAGCGACAAGAAAAAATAATCGATAAGTAATATTTATCATGCGTACATAAAAACGGAGGTAAACAAGTATTTGCAAAATCTTTACACATTAACATTCTTACATGTTCAATAGCAATTTTTTTACATTCATTTTGTAAGACGAAGAGGAACAAGAAAACATATCAAGATCATTCATATAGGTATTATAAAAACTGAACATTCTGCGAAGAGCTACAACAAAATGTAATTAAACATTTTCATTTTTTTTGCAGATCAGAAAGGATTTTTCGCTCAGCAAGAATTATGAAGAAAATATTAACAAGAAAAAGCTCCATTGAGGTGTTATTACGCCATTAAGCCATAAGAGGTTAATTTCGTTTATATACAGGGTTGGGATTTTATATCTGCCAATTAGCAGGGTCGTATAGAAGCGTAATTGGTGTGGACTACCTACTGCATATAAATTGAGCGAAATGACTTTTCTATGAGCATTCGTTTTGGAAAAAAATAAGAACGATGGATCAAAAAATTTGGACAAGAGTATAGCAATTTTCATTGTCTGAATTTTTCTAACCCTTAACAAAAAACGTAAAAATAAAAAGACGTGTGGCACTCGGGGACTGCCGCGGTAAAGCTATTGCATGCTATGCCTTCAAGCCACACCTCCGTGCCAGTGCCGGATTAAGCCAGCGCGGGGCCTATAGCAAATTCTGTCAAGAGGCCCTTCGTTTGCTATAGTTTCTCAAGTTAAAGGGTATTAAATAAAACAAAACTATTACAAATAAACTTTTCTGCATTAATTAATATGGGCAAATTTAGAGATAACACTTTCACTATCGACTTCTTTAAGCAAATTATACTCTATATTCATCAAAGTAAGGTGATTAAGACGTTCTTGGCCCATCGTGTTTCTTAACTCGTTTTTAATACGTTTTAACGTTGAAAAAGAACGTTCGCCACTGCAGTTAGTGATCATGAGAGACAAGTAAATGCGCAAGGCAATTTCTACGTTTGGGAAACACGATTCTAAGGAATTATTTAATAAAAGTTTATGAAATTGCAGTTCCAGAGACTCTTGTTTCTTGCTATCAATAACAGTAGCCACATCTGTTTTCAGCAGTTCAGCGAACTGCACTAATTCGTCGCCTAGGCTACTTTCCAAATCATCTTCGTAAGCACTGACCATACGTGAGGTGTTTTCCAAAATCTCTTCTGTTGTAAGGGATTTTAGCTGTCGAAATATTCCAAAAACACCAGTAATTTCATGATATGCTTCCATACGTTTAGTTAAAGCAGACAGTACGTTATCAATTATGACAATAAACACCTGAATTTTAAAACGTTGTCCAGGTGTTTGATTTTCAACAAAGTTGTCGAGTGTAGTAGAGCCGGTGAAATGGTCGTACTTTGTATTCCGCTTTCTTCGTCTTGAAGTCTGTTGCTGATACTCTTCACAGTCGGTCAGATCTTTGGCTTTATCTTTTTGTTTGTTTTCGGGAACAAATTTTACAGCGTTTTAATATCACAAGACAGCATTTTTTTACTAAAATAGCAAACCCCTTTTGACGTATTGCATGACACTATAATCGCTATAGCACTGGCGGAGGTTCGTATTCGTTTTTGATTTCGTATTTTCTTTGACAAGGGCGATGGATGATTGTCATGCTCCATCTGCCTTTTATTTTGTAATCTAAGGTTTGATAGTCGATAGAATGCTATTTTATTTGATCGGGTTATTACGACTAGCTCGTTCGATGATAATATCAGGGGATTCCCCCGTTAGTTTTGCCGTGCTACCAACTTGCGTGTAGCGCAGTGCAAGCAGTACAACACAACTTTTGGTGTAGCCAGCGCTCAATTGTAGAAACGTGGTAAAATTTTAAATTATTGTTGTAGATTTTGATACCAACGTTTCTCGTGGTAGGTACGTGTATTTTTTTACGGTACGTGTATTATAAATTGATATTTTTTTACGGTCAGACAGGTATTAGACCGCGGGGCCCCCCGAGTCGCGGGGCCCGTAGCATTTGCTACTCTTGCTACGTGGCTAATCCGGCACTGCTCCGTGCCCGTCGGAGTGGGGAGCGTGAGGTTTTTTCGTTACGGAATTTCTGAATTCGGTCTCCGCGCTAAAGAGCAAAGCCCCGCGATAGAAGCTATGCAATAGCTTAAAACTATTTAAAGTACAAATACATAGACTAGGTAATTACGAAAATCGGTCTAAGATCACTTCTTGAATTGTTAAATTCGCTCTAAGTAGGTTGTAATCATAGAAATCTAAATAACAATGTGTCTTGTTATTTAGATTTCTATGGTCGTAATCATTACGGGTATACAGAAAAGTGACACAATAGACTGAAATCAATTATCTCATTCTCATAAAAATGTTTTGAATTGAGCATATTCTGAAATGTAATTATTTTCCTTTTATGGACTTCTGTGATGATAATTTAGTTGTATGTATTTTTCCTGGATATTAACAGCAATACGATAGAGCAATAAAGGGTCGTATCAAGTAAATAATTCATTTCGTTTCGCTAAATTACCGTACCTTTATGGTCCGAACTTCCTTTTCCCTGAATTGTCATATACTTGTACCTGTACCTGCTGAATATCTCACTTCAATTATAGTAATAAATATGGAAGGAAATAAAGATGTTTGTACGATTTATTTAATATACCTAAAACAGATATACATCTCTAAAATGACTTTCTTTAATTGGTTGTAATTGGTCAATAAAAGTTTCGTCTTTAAGAATGGAATATAAATTATAAAACGAAGCCTAAAACTATTATAATATTTCATATTCTAAATAAACTCAAAGAACAATATAATATTATGGTTAATGTTTAAACAAGTCTACTTATTTCATTAAACATCAACACGAGAGAATATATTTCTAACTTCACTCAGAAGGGTTCATGAATTTCTCAAAAAACTCATTTGAGATCCCTGTATAATGTTAATTAGTTTACAAATTGAGGGATTGAGTATCCATAATTAATGTTTCATAAAGTTAAAGCAGCTGGAAATAATATTTTGGGACACTTCAATAAAATAACGAGTTCAATGATCACAAAGGTACGCGTACGGACTTACGGTTCAATGTCAAATGTATTTTGAATTTAAATTTGAAATTAGCATCACCTTTCAGAATTAAGCATTTGTTTTGATAGTTTATGTTTTGTTTGCTTTGATAGGTTCAATGGAAAAACAATACCTAATTTTTATTTAATTTAGTTTTTAATTTGTAATGACATATAGATCGAAACATCCAGTTGCAAAAGTTACCTTCGAGTGCATTAATAATTGTGATCGACACAACAGAGTAAAAATTATCACTGATCTATGAAATCAATATTCAATACTGAATAGTGAATATATAAAATTAATATTCAATAACAAAATAATTAAATACATAAATCTTAATACAAATAAATGACAATTTCTTCATTAACGTTACAACAATAATAATTGAAGAAACTGGTACTAATAAGCCAAATTAAAGATGCTTCGACAGGAATGAGGTCACAATCACGTAGGACTGGAATATACACAGCTATGTAGTTAGCCTAACCAATCATACATTGCACAGCCGAGACACAGAATATATTGGTTGAGGTTAGGACATTTCACTATACCTATATACATATTATATTAAGCAAATTCCCTCCACTCCCTACTAGTCTAAGTCGGAAATACCACTAAGTTTGTAGGTGTAGTTACTTTACCACACATACATAAATAAATAAGCTTGTTTGTTTAGAATTATAAACATGTTAATCTCATCACCATCATCCATATCTTCTAAAACTTCATAAAAATATAATGAGCACAGAAGGGACTGCCGCTCTTATCACAGGTAGGTAGGTCATCTAGCACGAGGGCCAGAGGCTCATATTAAAATTAATACGAAAAATGAAATAAAAATTTATTTTTTATTTTGATTTTATACTATCGGCGATTTTAGATCATAATCTAACAGGAAGGTCCCCGCAGAGTGTGCAGCCTTGCGAAGCAATTGCTGCGCGAAGCAGCCCCCTCCGTAGAGACCTGCATATTCAATTGGCAAGAAATACTTCGAAGCCGTATGTGTCCAACAAGTAGAATTTCATTTAGATAAACAAATTATATAGCACTCCATATAATGTAGTCAATAAAAGAAAAACGAAATTGAAAACTCATTCAAACGGCACTTGAAAAAGCTACTTTCAAGAATTCAAAAGATTAGGGTTCTTTTATTCCTTAATAGCAATGATCCAATTGCCATCTTTTATTGCCTCAAATATATTATATTATAACACATTTTAGGGAGCATTCGATGAAATTTCGTTATAGCGTATGGTCGCTTCATTATTCAGAGCAGCTCATGTTAATTTAGCGCAATTGCATCTTTAGCACCTGAATTTAGTGTCTATATTCGCGTACAGGCTCCTAAAACGTTATTATCCAAATGTCACCGCCACAGACATGTATATTTAAGTAGACAACGCAAGTACCGCGATCTGTATGAAAACCAAGCGTGTCATATTTTTTGTACTGACCTTGACGCGTTATGACGTCACGAGCGCTTTTTAGTGATGTTAATTTCATTTTACGCTAAATCGATTAGGCCGCCACTCGCGCGGCGATTCTAGTATCGTCCTATCCATCGAAGTAAATCGAAAGAAATCAGATCAAACTAGATCTATGTCTAAGAGGTAGTCAAATAAATGAATCGTAATCGATTACTAAATCGATTCAAGACAGAAAAATGATAATTACCATAGACAGAGGGATGATAAAATAAAGTTATAAACCTTTTAATATTCTAACAAGTAAACTAATGTGTTTTAGCTTTTTCTTACATATGCCCATTGAGTTACCATGTACTACGTACTAGAGAGGCCATCGAAAGAAAGTAATGAAACTGTCAATCAATCAATCTTTATGTCCCGTTGCATCGATCCATTTTCCTTTTATGTTCGGGTTACTTGGAAAACTGAAAAAACAAACATAGTCTAAGCAATAAGGAGTTTTCTTAAAAAACTCCCAAGATGACACTTTAACTAATGGCGTCCATGTCATAATATTTATTTTTAGTACCTTTGTATTAAAATACTTAAAAGTTCTAGGTCAAGTCGTATTAAATGACAAAAAAAATCTATGCCTTTTTTTCTGAAAAATTGCTCCTACAAATTATCATTTTTCTGTTCGATTATAAAATCGATTAGAATCGAGAACTGTTGCATCAAATGAACATCACTAACCACAAAATTGGACAGAAAAATGAGAACAGAAAAATGAGAAGACGCTATTCATTGCTTGTTATCATACGACGCGATCTTTACCGTGCCAAGTAAAAGCCGCAATGTATTCCGAATCATTTCGTATGATTTGGTATCCGTGTTTGTCACGATCGTTTTCCACAAATATTCTTTATTTGATTTTAAAATAAATAGTGCATATTCTGATTAGAAAATTACTTACCGGTGGAAGGAAACATCTCTGCTAACTCGGCCACTCACAGCTGTGGAGTTTCTACAGTTTATAACGGCGCAATTCGGCATTTTACTTTATTCAGCTTCACGTCTTTCCTTGGCGAACTGCAAGCGCGGACTGAGTGTAGGCCAGCGTCAAGTAAGTTTCAATAACGTAGTTTGGACACGGGAAGTACATACACTCGCTTAGTCTATCTTGATACATGTCCGTGGTCACCGCCTATTTACTCCCGAAGGCATGTTATTATGTCGATATTGAAAATAATCGTTATTAGATATGAGCTGAGACCGGTGTGGTCTCCAAAGGTAAAGGTTTATGAATAGGCCTGTCTATCCAAACTAAAATTATTTCGTGAACCATTACTTTTCCGAATGACAAATTATTTTAACCCTCGTGGAAGTACTGTACTGATATTGCAGTCCTGGAGAAATATAGGAGTTAAAATTTTTTATCTCAAAATTATTAAAACAAATTAAAACTGATTTTTGGCTTTATGGAGAAAATAAACATTTTATTATTCTCATTGTCGTTCACGTATGATCATTATTTGTTCAATTATTGCGTCCATTTCATAAGTCCAATATCGTTAGCCATCAGTTTCTTTTGTTTTGAGTGACGTGACACGGCGGTATTAGACCTCGTTATTTATTGATTGTAAATTGTACCTTATGGGTCCTACCTTATAGGTCGAAAAATATTATATCATGTTCTACAAAATATATTGCGAACTTTATTTATTTTGGTTTAACTGACCAAACAAGAACCACAAACATAGGAAAATTGTTCGGTGTTAAAATAAAAAACGTTGAATATTTCAAGGTTTTTATCCTCAACACTTCACACGACACTCCACAAATGATGGATGATGAAATGTGACGTGTGTTTGATTTATTATACCAGCCATCAATAAATCTCGAATAGATTTAAGATTTGAAAGCTTTTGAAAATAGAATGTTTTGCTAGATATCACCAAATGCAAAGATGAAATGGGCCAAGGTTTATGCAAGATCTTCTTGTAATCACACATATATAACTATAAGACTTTAGGCCAGCATTGGGATCGTTTTGCTAAGTAATACCTGCGTGTAGAATCTTTCTGTACAAGCCCTGAATTCAGAATTGTCCCTGAGTTAAGACAATTAGCTCGTATATTACACGGTACTTAAGTGGCGAAATGTGAGGAGGTTTCCAAGCACCTGCCTCTGATTACATCTAATATTTTTGCTATGAATGGACGACGAAGTACAATATAGGAGTTAGGAATTCTGTAAGTATTTTCATTCACATTACTGGAATTTTTATAGTCATGAAATATCTGTTGAATTGTTGTACAATTTGATATGTATATAGATTTTGTTCTAAAATAATAAAGGTTAGGTATGTTACAAATCCAGGAATCATGTGAACAAACATGCTGAAGCTAGTATATTGAAAGTAGGTCAAAGTTTTCCAGTTTCTTAAGATTTGTACTTCTGTTTCGTTTGAACTACATGGCGAAACATCTGGAAATGCTTCCAATATTATTATTACATCCTGAAACTGCATCTGCTATATTGGAAGACTTAACTTTAATCAATTTTGGATAAGCGCTCGAAAACTAATAGGATATAATCCCCATATGGGATAAACTTTATTTGATTGGAGAAAAGGATTGAAGCCATTTAGAGTATCCAGACTGCTTCATTATAGATATAAGCCAGACTCGAAAGTGCAATAAGTACATATAAGTTCTCATTAAAGCGGGATGTTAACTTCATACTACTGCACTACTGCAGACTATCTTTACTAATAATATAATGCTGAAGGATTTTTTTTATTTTCTTGAACGCCATATTCTCGGGAACTATCCCAGTCCCCTTTATTTATATTCGCTTACTTCTGCAAAACAGCGAAATTAATCATAAATTATTCAAGATTTTGCCAATAGGATTAATGCAACTTCAAAAAATATAGGAGTCATAAGTCTAGTAGATACGGCCGTCAAAAAACAGAGTGTATCTGCTGTTTCGATGAATCTAAGTATATTAAATATAAAAATATAAAAACCTACTTAATAGTAGCTAACGCTACTAGCGCTAGTAGCGTTAGCTACTATTAAGTAGGTTTTTTGTGGTTATATTATTGCAATTCCATGATACATGGACGAAACAATTCACATGTGTGAAGAGGAATATTTTGATAAAGGCTAGTAAAGGTTAAGTCGGAAGTATGCCGTATGGTGTGATAAGCTTATTTTCAATGGCCACTAAGAAGGCTTCCTCATCGGCTTAGAATCGGATCGGGTTATTCGGATATGAAGGATTAAGAAGAAATAATTCGAGATTGATTTCTAATAATAATTTTTTTTTTTCAAAACGTGATTAATTATTATTATAATTAGATGTTTTAACCCGTTGTTTTCGAATGCAATTGAGTGTTGTGTCCTAACTGATCGTGACTACATTTCGCAGAGGAAACCTACTCGTATTATATTATGTTTAAAATACATATCAGGAGGTTCGAAACCATAAACTGGCCTCCGCAAGGAAATTGGATTTAGTTTACGATTTTCTATCAGACACCTATAAACTCTAATTGCTAATAAAATACTCTCAGATCAACAATAGTATGTAAAAAAAGACGTGTGGCACTCGGGGACTGCCGCGGTGAAGCTATTGCATGCCTTCAAGCCACACCTCCGTGCCCGTCGGAGTGGGAGCGTGAGGTTTTTTCGTTACGGAATTTCTGGATTCGGTCCCCGCGCTCAAGGCCCGCGATAGAAGCTATGCAATAGCTTAAAAACCCTTACAATATTTTATTAATGTTTTTGAAATAAATAGCTATCCTCGATGTGTTTTTATGAAATTTGAAGTACAGTAACATATTGCTGGATTATGCTATGCGTGTTTTACCTATTTAGAGGTATTGTTCTTCATTCTTCAACTATATAAAAGTATTTAAAAAATTTTACAACACATTCGTAATGAATATTTTTGAATTGACTTAAATGTTGAAAAGATTTTGGAAAAATTCCAAACATCCAAATATTTGTCCTAAAAATAGATTTTATAATAATATCATTTTTAGAGAAGCTAAATAAACGCTCGGTTATCTCAAAGAAGCAGCTTCAGTTTTATAATTACCTAAAACACAAGTTAACACTGGGTACTTACTACTTAATCATTCCCAGCAACATTGTGAGAGACGATAAGGCGAGCCAGGTTAAATACATAATCAAAAATAGTTTTGGAATAGGTACACTAGCAAATTATGTAAAGATTTGAATGTTCTGAAATATTTGATAAGTGTAGAGAAATGCGATACGAAGTATATTTTTAAGTAATTAAACAGCAGTAGTAATAATTATAAATTATTAGAACCATACTTTGGCATAATATAGAGCTGAAAATTTTGTTTGTTTGTTTTTTTAATGCGGAACTTCATCTTTCATTTATTTTCATCTCAGGAACTGCAAGTCCAATTTATTACAGATAATAATAATTACAGTACTTTTATAGGCTACTAGCGGTCCGCCCCGGCTTCGCCCGTGGTACCTACATATTTCGCAATAAAAAGTAGCCTATATCCTTTCTCGGGTATTAAAATATATCCATACCAAATTTCATGCAAATTGGTTCAGTAGTTTAGGCGTGATTGAGTAACAGACGGACAGACAGAGTTACTTTCGCATTAAAAAAAAAAATAAAAAAAAAACTACTACTTTCGCATTTATAATATTAGTATGGATGTAGTAAATCATAAACTATTTAATATATATAATGAAGTGAACCTCTCAATAGAAGTAATCAATTAGTAAATGGTGAAATATTAATAATTAATCAAAATGACATTCGCAAAGAGCTCATTGGCGATGACGTAATTTGCACCTGGACATTCACATGAGAATGGAGTCGCCAGGAACATTGTAGAAACTTCTAGAACTTGTAAAATGTAACTTCTTCTTCATTGTAAATGTATTTGAAAACGATACGTAAATGTATAATTTGATGTTTCTAAAATATTTTGAAATATTTGGATATAGGTAGTAATTTAACGTACCTACCATCATTAATTAAAAAAAAACACATAAAATGACCACATTGAAATCATTCAGCATAGGATTACAAGATAGAAAATTCTTTCCTTAAATTATTTCCTTGTAGTTAAATTAATAAAAAATATGTTAATAATTAGCCTATGCTGTTTTATTTATATCTTCATACCGTTGTCATTGATGGTCAAATATATTATATACCATCTGGTAACTATGAACCCCCATATAAAAGAACAAATCAAATCTTAAAATTAACCACACAAAGACTACGGGAAGCCAATTTTCTGTCGTTCACACCACGGGGTGTCGATTAGTACCAACTTAACCATTTGGATACATTGTCGCTCTGATTGGAAAATACTTAACCGGTTCGATGGAGAAAACTCACAAGCTCGTAATTCTAAACATTTTCATTTGAACATGTATGTCGACAAATCTATTAGTCAATGAGGTTGATTTTAAATTTTGTAATACACTCTTATATTTTATGATTTTACGCGCATTTGTAACATTTGTTTTGATTTGATGCATGCAAAAACATCATCAACTTTATAATCGTCGAATAAACATCGATTTATTAATATACTAACATATGCAAGTATATTAATAAATCGCTTTGTAATATACCAATTTATAAACTATAAATCAATCATTTACGAATAAATACTAAATATAATAAAAATTTGGTTAATTACAATTTGTTACACTTTACGGCCTATCATCATCATCATTATCAGCCCATGTTTTTCCACGGCCTAATCCTTTAAGAAAATAAATAAAAGAAAAGTTTAAATGTCCGTATCTGTAGGAATCAGTAATTTAATTATTTAACTTCTAATTCAAAGGTTAAAGGAGTTGAAAGCTGAAGGGTTTGACCCTTATTTGACTAGGATCTGTTAGACCTAGAAGATAACTTTCCTTTATTTGTCGCAGTGAATGGAAAAGTTTTAGATGAATATCATCTTATTTACGCGACAACTTTGTAGCAGTTTCTTTTGTTGATAGAAATAATTAACCTAAAGGGTTACTTTTTTTAATAACAATACCTTTTAAATATTTTACTTTAATCTTCTTCTTTTATATATAAAAATGAATCGCAAAATGTGTTGGTAAGCGCATAACTCGAGAACGGCTGCACCGATTTCGATAATTCTTTTTTTATTATATTCCTTGAAGTACGAGGATGGTTCTTATGTAGAGAAAACGTAAACATGTACCACGGGCGAAGCCGGGGCGGACCGCTAGTTATTAATAAAATTAGGACTTAATGTCACGTACGTAATTATTTTTTGTAGAAGAAAATGCATTCCCGTTAGATTTATAATTATATGGCTTCATCAGAGACATACTTTTAGTGATATCATTTACACGCTAACCAATTGGAACACTTACATATTTGAAAACAAATATAAAAGTAGAAACACTCTCAACAGATCAGTAAAAATTAGAATTAAAAATTTCATAAATAATGCAAAATTGGTGTATAATAAACACATTTGTGACAAACGTAATGTTTATTTACACAATAATTTATACAATTAAAAGTTAGTCTTTGGTCTTAGTTAATAGTATTTTTCGTAAAACTAGTTTTATTTTAGCTTGGAATGTTATCGGTGATAATTACTTCACCTAGTTTAAGACCGCAATTCTCGTATAAACAGAAACAATGTTAGAACTATTTTTAACGCTATATTTGTTTTTTTTAGTTAAGCTTTAGTAGTGCAATATGATAAAATAACCTAAAAAAGTACGTAAGTCGTAAAATAAAATTACATGTTTATGACCCACTTGGCTATGATGTGTTATGGCTGTTACAAGAAAATTAATAGATGAAAATATTAACAAGTGTAGAGAACTGCCGCGTGTTTCAATTACTTACAATATTACTTGAATACAACTAGAAAATGTGTAAAAATGTGCAGGTCAGTAAAGTTATATTTTTATACTAGCTGCTCCGCGCGGTTTCACCCCCGTGGCTCCACCCCTGTTGGTCGTAGCGTGATGATATATATAGCCTATAACCTGTGCCTATTACCTTCCTCGATAAATGGGCTATCTAACACCGAAAGAATTTTTCAAATCGAACCAGTAGTTCCCGAGATTAGCGCGTTCAAACAAACAAACAAACAAACAAACAAACAAACTCTTCAGCTTTATAATATTAGTATAGATAGGTAGGTAAACGAAAATCACCTGATGGAATAAGAGTTCCCAGTCTAAAGACTCTCGTCTGCCTTTTAGTAAAGATATAGGTATCGATGAAAATACATTAGTTAAATCTGAAACAGATCTGTTGGTGATATATAAATATTTCACCTGGATACGTGGAGGTTATACCTAAATACGAACGAAATGACGGCCAATTAAATGTATATATCACTAGCAGTCCGCCCCGGCTTCGCCCGTGGTACATGTTTACGTTTTCTCTACATAAGAACCATCCTCGTACTTCAAGGAATATAATAAAAAAAGAATTATCGAAATCGGTTCAGCCGTTCTCAAGTTATGCGCTTACCAACACATTTTGGGATTCATTTTTATATTATAGATTTATAATATATCGAGTCTTTATATTAATACATAGTTAAATAATAGACTATCTTTCCTAGAGAATCTCTATCATTGCATTTCTTCAAACAATCATATAATATCTAAGTATCACCTCACACGTACACTTAGTTACACACACGAACATTTAAGTACAAAGTATGTCGGCATAACACTTCCAAGCAATGTAATTGCACAAGTAATTAAGAGAGAGAGACTCGGTGCTATTTGATCTAGTCTTATAAGGGATAAATGCATTGGTATTTATAGTAATTTAACAAATAATTGATGCTATAAAATTGTTAACAACCACAGATGGTTAGCGGCGTCGTAGGAAGTTTCTGTATCTGCACTGAGAACAAATAATACGTGCAAATAATCTTTATTTATAAGCAAAATGAAATACACTGTAAATGATAGAAATGCATGTTTTAACCTCAAATTATGCAACAATAAACGTAGCCATTATAAGTCAGAATAATTATCTTCTGCGAAGAATAATTGAACAATGTAACGTTGAGATGGAAACCTTATTATTGGAAAACAAAGTTTGGTGCAGAAATTCAACTCATGAATAAACCATTCCCTATCTTCCGTTTAGTTTTATCATAATAATAATAACTAGGTATGTTTAAAATGTCTTTCCTAGAAACAAATAAATAAAAATGCGAAAATGGTATGTTAAACTCTATATTTTTATTATTAGAATTAAAGCATGGCTACAGATATGGTTTGCACTTATTTGTCAATATAACAAATTGGTATAGAAGTTATTTCTGAATAGAAAATTATAAATAGAGTATAGCAAAACTTGTAAATGAAATAGTAAATTAGCGAATTAAAATTAACGGCTATGTGAACATACTTGAGCGACGACCTCATTCACACAGAATTACGTGTAACAAGATATTTTTATTTTATAAACATTCGAAGTTTAATTTATCGAGTACTACCTATACTATTTAAGTGTTCGTTTTAATTATAAAATAATATTATATTAATTTAATTCGTAATATAATACGTCATGGAGTAAGGCGATTACGATTTTGTAATCTTGCCAAAAAAGAATCACTTCTGACACGTGGCTCACGCTCTTTTTTCTGATAGTTGAAACTTATCTGACACTGCAACTATTCCTACGAATAGAACCCACAAAAGAACCTGAAATCCATTAAATCTCAGTACAATTTAACACACAAACATAAATATAAAACTTAAGTTTCCGGGAACATTATATTTGGGTAAGTATTTCGCATTAAAAACGCCATACAAGTCGCTGAACTAGCTTTATGCATAAGCGGTAGCGATAAAATAACTATATTTTATTTATATCGACGCTCTAAGTGATAAACGATTAGCGGTGCTTAATAAAATACTGAGTGTATATGGTACATTTTTATCACTTATCCTAACTTATATAAAATAACTATATCCTACTTCAATATTATGCTTTAAGTTACTACAAGAATAAAATAAGCTGGCTCTATGTTTGACAATTTGACAGTCGGTCAAAATCTTATATATAAAAATGAATCGCAAAATGTGTTGGTGAGCGCATAACTCGAGAACGGCTGAACCGATTTCGATAATTCTTTTTTTATTATATTCCTTGAAGTACGAGGATGGTTTTTATGTAGAGAAAACGTAAATATGTACCACGGGCGAAGCCGGGGCGGACCGCTAGTTTATAATAATTTTAAAAATAATATGTCTTTTTATCTGCGTGACAATTAAATGTTTTAAATTATTTTTACGACTTAAAAGCATTTACTTTGATTGTTTAAGCGTAAGGTCACTTTATTTCCGCTCTTATCCATTCCGCTACCTTTTATATTGCGTACCTTTAACTTTACGCATGACATTTTTATTTTATGATATACTGAAGAAAATTGATATTTTTTAGATCTGCTCGTAAACTCGCGCGTTTCTACATACTCAAAGAACGGTGGTTAAGTTAAGTCATAAAATAAACAGTTTCAAGATATAGGATACGTATCTTTAAATGCGATATTCGACGTTATAGATACTGGACCTATTTATTTAATATACTGTATAATGTACGAATGTACTAACTTACAATTTGGAGAAACGAATTCTCTCCTATGCATTAATATAAAACAGGAATCATAATAATATACTGGTTTTTTATACTATTTTCTACTTTAAAACAAAATCGTTCGATTGAAATTCTATACCTACTAGTGGTTACGTACAATTTATGTTCAGATAAGAAATAAATCCCTTGGAAATTGATGGATAATCGAAACGTCTTTTCGTATCTATTCCTAGACCATTGACCTTCGAACAACAGTTTATTTATGTGCCCTTCAGACCTCCAGAATGTTTTATTATTCAAATGAACAGAAACCAGTAATAAAATCTTTGGTAATGCCTATGTCGAACCTTAATTGAATCGGTGTTGTTTAAGAAACGTTTCAATTGAATTGAATTGTAAAAGGAGAATTCACAAATACCATTATTTATGTGTCCCTTCGAAAAACACTTGAAGTAAACATTTTGTTTAGTTTTTAGAAGACAGATGATTTCGAGTGACATGATTGAATGAAATTTATTCTTCAAATGAAATAAAATCAAGAGGTTACTCTAGATTGGCTATAAGGATGAAGGTTACACTATGGATAGAATAATATTATCTGTGCTATATATAGCATATATATATATTTTAGGTCTTTAATGTATACATTAAAGACCTAAAATATGTTTGAATACAACATTACATTTAAGGCTGAATGATTTCTATACTTTACCACAACTGTTTTTATAGTGGTAAGAAATATTTAGAGTTACAATGCGGTCTATTCTTCGGTGTAATATAAAATAATTTAAATAAATAAGTTAAATTAAACCAATCTTGATGCACTTAATATCCCCAGGGAGCACCAATTAAAGGCAACAAATTATGTAAACTTTGTAATTACACGGGACAAAATTAATGGACTACGAGGTTTATCGGTAGGTACTTGAGTTCTGAGAATAATATGGAATCTTTATCAGATTCAGGGAAATAGTAGGTAATTCCCATAATTATTAAAGATTTTGCTTGAATGAATCAGATATTATAACATTATAACAACATAAATATTATATGAATATTCTGAACTGAATTCTACTAACAAAACGAAAATAAATTATTATTTTAAAATGACTAAATACAATTTTACACATGCTCATATTATCTACGTGACGTTAACAAAATCAAGAGTTAATTCTGTTAACTTTTGTAAAGCACGTTCGAAAAACAAACAAAATAATATTAGAAATCATAATCTCTACATTATTTTGCTCATTTCTTTCGTCATAAAACTGTGTTTTATTTTTCAAAAGACACATTTAAGATTTAGGAAATCCTAATAGGTACCTAGTTATTTAGATACAAAATATACCACAGAAAATGAGATTCTAACATAATTAAGTTTCATGTAGCATTTCTAATGTACGTAAGCATATTTTGTTTGTTAAATAGCCTATACTCTATACTCTATAGCAATGTAAAAAGGATTTGTTTTTCTTACCGGTCATTGCATTTTCGTTTCTCGATAATTTTTTTAGAAAGGGATTACTAACCACTTGAATTTTTCACTAAAACAATATTCCAAAAAGCTTATCATAATATATGGTGTTATAATTCATAAGCAAATATTATTTTAAAAGGATTACTTTTTAAGAAGGATATAAGCCGACGAATTGTAGAGGTAAGTCAATTATAGTAAGGTTTCTATGACGATATTCACTGAGACTATTGGGTTATTTCTTACGAAAGATATCTATAGAAAGAAAACAATTTCTGTCTAGCAGAACATCGTTGATATTACGTACGGCGGTGCATGTTACATAATGTTTCGATAATCATATGTACCTACAGAGTTTCTTGTCTACTGTTGAAACAGTTTTCCGAAATGATAATACCCATGTCCCATCTATACTAATATTATAAAGCTGAAGAGTTTGTTTGTTTGTTTGAACGCACTAATCTCGGGAACTACTGTTCTGTTTTGAAAAATTATTTCGGTGTTAGATAGCCCATTTATCGAAGAAGGCTATAGACTATATATCATTACGCTAATACCAACAGGAGCGGAGCCACCCGGGTGAAAACGCGAAGCGCAGCTAGTACCTAATAATATGATGATACAATTGTTGTTCTTCCTGCAAGACTTCCTTAATAATAATCGAAAGTTAAAATTTGAGTTTTATCTTTTAAGTAACTTAAATTTGAATGGGTAAGTACGTTTGTTAGAGTACTTTTAAAGATAATTTTAATTCAAAAATATCTAATAGACCAATTTTAAAAAATGCCATTGGAAAACAACACCAAGTTTCTTTTGTAGTATGTAAGAAACTATATTGATGATTACGTGATATGTTTAATATACATTATTACTTCCAGAAAGCTAATGTATCACTACTGATATGAGATACTACTTGGATTGTCACATATTTATGATCTTCGATTTTCCCGTATATTACAGAACATTACCCACAGCTGTCGCGAAGCCTACAGTCGGCCATTTTGTCATCAACGATCCCTGTTCGGGTTTCGTATGTAAATGTGGATTATAATAAGCAACTATTTACAATAAAGTACTATGTATGATAATTATTTATTTATTTATTGTACCATCATCAAAATAGATATTCAAGACACATATAAAAAGACGCAAATAGTATAAAAGGTGGTCTTTGCGTACAGGATAAGATGTAAAAAAGACGATATTAGCGCCAAAACATTTGACTAAACACTAATTAAACCCTAACTTAATCCTTAAAACACTTTTTAGTAGTATAGTAGCACTTCTTAGTCCGAGGTCTCCAAATAAAAAGCCTTATTTCTTTATACTTTTAATCCTTTTCACAAATGTATGACTTAGGTTAACGGTTAAACGCTACTGACTAAAATATAATTTATTATAAAGTAAAAAGCGTTGGGGAAACAATGTGGACACATACATATACAAAAAGCTTTGATCAGCATAATTCACATGTGTGTCCCTACACACTTGATAAGCAATATTATGTTGTGTATCATATCAAGATTTTGAAGAGAATATTACATTACACCATTAACACCCATCAAGTCGTTTGTATTCAGTCTGAATTGTAAAAGTAGAGACCAATTTTACTGAGAGTATAGAAAAATAAAAACTTTCATCAAAAGAAACTGTGAAAGCATCTTTTGCATTCTATGAAGTTCACACTATAAGACGTTGAGATAAAAATTTAATAAATTGTATTTAAAATATTTGTATTTTTAAAACAGTTGTTTTAAAATCTTGCCCAAATAAAACAATACAAGTAAGATAAAATAATTATTAATTATATTGTTCTAAAAATGAATAACAATAATTTCTCACACAAGCCAATAAAGCTTTGAGATGAGAGCTAATTTAGTGTTCAATCAATGCCCTTATTCCTAGAATAGACAGGGTAGGTGCTTTGATTCGAAGCTAGCTTTACATTATGTCCATAAGCAATAGGCAATTAGGTGTCTGGGAGATGGACTTGCACTTTACTTTGAAGATAATAACTTGAATCAAACACTGCAGTTATATTTGTACATAGTTATGTACGTTGTTGTTTTATCTATACGGCTGGACAGACTATGATTGTTGTAAAATATAATAGAGTGAATGTATGCAAAAAATATTATGTAATACTATAGATGTGAAAATGTATTTATTTTTTGTACAGAGATACTCTATATATAGGGCCAGACAACAGCATAGAGAGCCGTGAGCGAAAGCTCAGTAATTTTATATTATATCTTATTTGAAAATATCCGTATTGTTTAATATAATTAGCTTATATACCTAGAGAATTTATCGCATACATTATTCTAATATGAATATGCCTGTAATCAGTTTTTCGTTTTTGACTAAAATAAATAATATAATACTTACTGAAAATGAAAACCTTTATCAAGGCATATAAAACATCGTTGTTTTTGCTAGTTAGGACAACAAAGTTGGGTTACAAAAACATGCGAATAATTCGTGTCACCCTTCTGAAAATCGCTGTTATTTGTTTTTATAGACTCAACTTTGAAATCTACATATAACATACATAATTTAAATTTGTTATCATTATCTCCAACAAAATGAGGGCTTAAACTAGGCCTGTATCTCTTTGATGTAGTGACTGGATTTTCCATAAAATTTTAATGCAAGTATTTAAACAAGAAGGCTCTCTATCTCTTTTTTCCTTTTAAAAAAATATGAGATGAATTTATATATTTTATTATTGAATAATAAAACATATACATTGCATGAAATATATACATAAACGTTAAAGCCAACTCTTAAAAAATCTTTTCTATAACAGTATATTAATTGGAACGTCATGAAATGCTATCAAGGTTGTATAAATCCCAGAAAATTACTGATATATTTTATCTTTTATTACAAGACACATAAATTTCGTTTGAGAACCAATTTCGCGTTCTATTCAGGTAATAAACGTAATACAATTTCAGACAATTTTATATCTATACTAATAATATTATAAAGAGGAAAGGTTTGTAATTATGTATGTATGTATGGTTTTCACGCATAAACTACTGGACCAATTTCAAAAATTCTTTCACCATAAGAAAGCTGCATCTTCACTGAGCAATATAGGCTATATTGCATTTTCAAAAAAATTAGAGATCCTTACCAAAAATGCAATAATGTAACCCAAGGTGTAAAAAATTCCTTAATAGAAATTCTGTCATCGCGTGCGCTGCGGAATCTATTCCTTGAAGTACGAGGATGGTTCTTATGAAAAAAAAACGTAAACATGTAGGTACCACGGGCGAAGCCGAGGCGGACCGCTAGTGTATTGTAAATTTATTTAGATTTACAATGAAAGGGAATACATACATATTCAACTTAAACCTTACTAAAACAACAATAAGCGCGATAACTAAAACTTTTCCATTAGATTAAATCGAAACTTTGAATGCTAGTAACCATGACAACCGCAAAATTACTACTGGTGTTTCAGGAGTCACAGCTGTCCTATGTTCTTCATTATAATAGCTTGATATTGTTAGACAGTGATGGGATTTAGCCTTAATTTAGTAACAGTAATATTATTCAACCTATTACATACATAAAATACTAGCTGTGCCTCGCGGTTTTATCTACATTGCTCCGCTCATATTGGTCATAGCGTGATGATAATTACATAGCCTTTAACCTTCTTCAATAAATGTGCTTTCTAACACTGCAAGAAATTTTCAAATTGGAGCAGTAGTTTCTGAGATTAGCGTATTCAATCAAACTAACTATTCAGTATTGTGATATTAGTATAGACTATAGACAATAAATAAGATATTAAGTTAATTAAAAAGATTGTATATTTAATTTTCAGTAACTAATTTGCTTGTTAGGTTTTCAGGTGAAGAAGCTTCAACAGCTTTTCGCTTCACAGCAACAAGCTTCATACCGAAACCTACTAAATAAACTAAGAAAAATAATAACGCAAGTACAAGTCAAATTAAAATTTCCATTTCAGCTACATTATAATATTAATATACAAATTGAGACGTGTCTTCTCAGCTGTCACGTGTTCTTGTTTATATCAAATCTTGTTATTTTATGAACATTTTGTATTTGTCTGATAGATAGGTAAGACATGCCTATCCGAAATAATTTAGTAGGTTTTTATACATTAAATTAAGATGAAGTAGCTTGTGGTTGTGACATATTTTCCCTGAGTCGGGGATATTACAAAAAAAATATTTTGATAGTAAAAAACCTATTTAAAAAAAGTTTTTGTAGTAACATAACTACTGAAGATGGAATATGGTATCGCGGACTTTCTTGTAGATATTGATCCATTCTATAATACCGTAGAACATTTTTTTGTTCTATCTTCAATAGATTCCGCAGCGCACGCGATGACAGAAGTTTCATTGAGGAATTTTTTGCACCTTGGGTTACATTATTGCATTTTTGGTAAGGATCTCTAATTTTTTTGAAAATGCAATATAGCTTATGTTGCTCAGTGAAGATGCAGCTTTCTAATGGTGAAAGAATTTTTGAAATCGGTCCAGTAGTTTATGCGTAAAAACCATACATACATACATAATTACATAATTACAAACCTTTCCTCTTTATAATATTATTAGTATAGATGATATAACAAGAATTATAGAATTCTACTTTTATTTTAGAAAAGCACAGAGGTTCTTAATAAATGTTTTAAGCCACGATAACTTACTGCAAATGAGTTACTTAAAGTACATTGTGTATGAGGATATCGTAACTTCCTTTTCCAAGTGTGGCCGTAAAAGTTCATTTCACTAATCAGTTTTAGCGTAAGTACCTACTATATTATTTAAGAAATCTAAAAACGATATAGTTACAAATTACTTACAGCAGTTTAATGCACTTTAGTGTGGTATAATAGAAATATATTTTCATTGAATTTTTTGAAGTATATAAGTGGTTTATAAGAAAAAAATGCCGGCCGAATTGATAATCTCCTCCTTTTTTTTGAAGTCGGTTAAAAAACTGAAGCTTAAGAGACAAATGCTCGGAGCCTGTGGCATTAGAAGCAAAGCCTTGCTAGTTGCTAGATCCTTGATAAAAAGGCTTAGGCGGGGTCTTTTTATTTACGCTTTTAAGTAAAAAATAAAACTTATTGGTGAACTTTATTTAAATTTATACAAATAATTTTATCAAATGACTGATTTTTTTAAAGAGATTTTTAAATCTATACTAATAAAGCTGAAGAGTTTGTTTGTTTGTTTGAACGCGCTAATCTCAAGAACTACTGGTCCGATTTGAAAAAGTCTTTCGATGTTGGATTGCCCATTTATCGAGGAAGGCTATAGGCTATATATATCATCACGCTAACCAACAGAAGCGGAGGCACGCGGGTGAAACCGCGGAGCGCAACTAGTTGTTAAATAAAGTACTAAAACTACAATTTATTATTTATTTCGATTATGATGGATTAATAATTAATTTATCAACAAAAATATTATCTCATTTATACTGTTCGTAACAAGTTGTTTATATTATATGTATAATATGTTCATTAATCAAAACTTTATCATGACCCAATTATTGTTGTTTTTGGTGAAATGAAATAGTTTATACGACAAAATATTATTAAACTCATCCCAATCTATTTTTGATTAAAAAAGTTTTCTTGAAGACATATTTTATAGCTTTTTATTTTTTGGTAGAAAAATTGTCGTACATTTATTCCAAAATACACAAGAAGTGTCCTTAGCCCTGTGTAAACTGTCTGATTAATGGATTTCAGCTAAAGCTGTACAGACAAACTGTTTTTAGGTGAAAAATAGAATATCCAAGGATAAATTTTTATACTTCATCTAATTCAATGAGAGCTTAAGATCTCTGAAGCTGGAAGACATTTTCTGAAGCTCTATGCTGTACGGGCATTAAAAGGAATAATCGTCATCAAATCAATGAGAAATACAAAATTTTGTAATCTACATAGCCATTAAATCTCTTAAGCTCTATCTTATAGAATATAGTGTGTTAAGTTAGTTTCCTCTAAAATCTAAATATAAACAAAGTTAAGTTATGAAAACTTGTAACACAAACTAGAAATTTTCATAGCTTTCTTTACCTTAAATAATAATTCGTCCTGTCTTCATAAAATATTTTTTATTCACATTAAAAAAATACTTACAACCATATTTCATGCTCATTTCTACAAATTCATACATGTTTTATGAAAATAAGTGCTTCGTAACCTTAACACAGTATTTCATAAACCCCCAAATACCCATTTTTATCTTTTACAAACACTAAGGACGTTAGACGCCGGTGTGTTTTCGTACCAGCAATTCAACCCTATTATCTGTACAATTTGACAAAAGTACGATTCTTGATGACCACAGTTAGCACAAGGACAGCAATAACTAAAATTTACTACATTCTGCAGTTCCCATTAGTAGTCTCAGCTTTATAAAAAAGAATAACTATTTATATCATACTTAAACAATATAATTTATCGGTGAAAAGTGTAGATTCCCGTGTCTCCTTGTGGGTTATAGGGCAGATGCGTAGGTATATCTGTTTCACTGATCGATTTTCTATACGTACAAGTAAGTAATCATTGTTGTATATCCTACAAGATCGAGACATTTTTTTTCATGTACCGGGAATCGAACCCAGGATCACCTCGGCTCACTCTCAAACGTTAACCACTGTATCAAGGAGGCTTTGGCTTCATCTGCAATGTCTTATAACAGTCTGGGTCTCATATTTAATTGGAATTGCAAGTGGTATTACTTCCTGGTACAAGAGATTACGATTGTGGAAAGATCTCTTTAAACTCTGGCTTTAAGGTTTATTAATTTATTGGCTTTGCTTGTTTTTAATTAAACTTGATCTGGTTTATGTAGCTTTAGCGGTTTAAATTTTCATAGCACTGACTTACAGCTCGATTGCGTTTATTCTATTAAATAAAAAATGTGTGCGTACTAGAGTACACACGTAAGAAGTGAAACTTCTTTATGACCTTATTTTTCAAAAAATAATTTACTATATGCAACTTTACAGAAATACGTCGAATCACGCGTGGTACCTAGGGATAAGAAAAAGATGGCGCGTAACGGAAAAATGTCACGCGTAACGAAAAAATTACACTAAATTTTTTTCCAACCCCGATAAAGAAGTTTCACTTCAAAAATCTATAAAAAATTTGGAAATTAGCCTTTTGAACTTCCCTAAAATGTACTATTATTATTAATTATTTTTAAGTCTGTATTAATTTCTTATTGTTAAGAAAAAGGTTAAAGGTAAGATCAGGAAACATGAAAAATACTTACAAATCCTTCAACATTTCACTTCGAAAAGGTTTTCCTGGCTACGTCATTCAAGCACCATTTATTTGTTAATTTATCTTTTAAAAGCGTGGAAAAGAATTAAAAAGCGAATTTTCGTGCAAATTAGTAACGGAAGGATGTTAATTTTTTAACTCTTAATGAATTTGGTTGGAAATTTTTTTAATTAAATATTACGCCCGGAGAGATTTCCTAATTATGTTCGCTACAATTAATTCTATTTTCATCCTATTATTACCTGATATTCCTAAACTCGTAGATTAATTACATTTTTCATTCTTGTAATTTAAAATACGACGTATATTGTGGCAGTTAGAAAACGGAGGCTTTATGTAAGTAAGAACGGTATAATGATTTCGTACGCATTGCTGGGTTTCAGTAGCAATGGAACACTGGGGCTTTCTTTTTATAAAATGAAAAGATAACAAATTGAAATACTCATATATAAAAAAGTATAATTAGTATCTATGTATGTACAAATTTCTTAGATTCTGTAGCTATGAGCGATTATATTAATTGCTTTAAGGGCTGATTTTTCAATCCTCGGTTAAAACTTATTCGTCGAATAATGTATAAAACTACCATTTTAAAAACGTATCCTAATTGCCCGTATTTGACAGTTTACGTGACATTTTAATATTATCGTGTAATACTTTATTCGACGGATAAGTTTTATCCAAGCATTGAAAAATCGGCCCTAAAAGTTTTGAAATATAGATGTAATATGTTTATATGAGAAGTAAATTCTTAGAACCATTTGAAATGTATTTGTGTTTCACCATTGGTTGTTAAGTGCAGTCGGAATATAAAGCCTAGTATTTGAAAACTGAGAAGATATAATTATATTTTTTGGAGAAGGTCACGCTTTACTTTGTGCATTGAATATTTTCATAAAGATGTCAAGAGTGTCTCGGAAACCAAATTTATTTAAATTATGTTAATGAGATTTTTTCACACTTACTGCTTTTTATAACTTTATTAAGACCCTTCGTTATGTCCTTAATTCGGAAAAGTATCATCTCGGAATTACATGAAAGTGTTATTATTTTGATTCCGGGTTAATATGTAAATGAATACAAATAGTTATTTTATGCTAATTCCATACGATTTCAATACAGTGTTTATAAATTTCCTATTAATATTCAGTATGAAATGTAAACAAATGTTACGAAGCTATGAGCGGATATATCAACAAAATATATTTACAATTATTATTAATTCATCAAAAAGGTTTTGTAAACTGCGCCGCATCATCGAATATACATTAAAAATATTATGCGAATATCTAATTTCGTTGCATTAATAATATAATGTTCATAATTTTAATAAATCTAGCTCCCATTGAAGATATTAAAAATAAATTTTGTTATTTGAATTCCAGTATCAAATTCATACGCTTTAGCCTTTATTTAAGAAATTGAATATTTTGTTCAATTTTTTCAACTGGATGACTCTATAATCAATTTACGAAGGCTTTTACTACTATGCTGTAATTATTATCCACAAAATTCAAACAAGACATTCACTACATGGTCTTCATGCATAATACTTATACAGCGTGGCGCAGATAGTTTAAAATAGCCGGACAAATAAAGATTGGTTCAGAACTTTTGCTATAGTTAGCTGATAGCTCTCTAGTTTTTTATGTAGGTTGTCCTATTATAACTATCTATATGTACGCCAGTCTCCTAGATTCATAAAACTCATAAAACTCAAACTCAAACAAATTCAAACCTTTATATTTTATTCAATTAGATTTTTTCTACAAGCACTTTTTAATCGTCATAACAGTTTTATCATTTTTCTTCCATCGATACCACTCAAAGAAAATAAAAAACAGTAAAACGAGCCGTTTATCTAAAACTGTAAGTACTCATACGCAAGAATCGTTGCATACTACCACGATTCAATCTCACACTTGAAACAGTACAATTTTTGTTAATTACCTTTCAGATATTGAAACCAAACCCCAAGATTAACAACAGAAAATCGCGAACACAAACTCGAGGTCACAAAGTTTTGATTAATTCATGTAAGAATCAGAGGGAACTCAGAGTCAATATAATTTAAGTAATGGAGCATTTGTCTCACAGCTCTTTGGCTTTATAAATTCTTGGATTTGTTGTTTATAATTGGATAGACTTGATTTGATTGCTACGTTTGATTTCTTCCGAGACATTATTTAGATTAGAATTGGGCTTAATTTACATGATTACATGGGTTACATTATCAAAACAAAACAGTCAATCTTAAATAAATCAAATCTTATTTAAAGTGTATACTGTATAGAGAAAGAAAGAAAGAGCTATACACTATACAGCTCTATAGCTGTTGAGATAGAGCTCTTTATTTATAAAAACATAGCATACTATGTACACAGCTAAGCTAGTGCATTGTCTTCAGGTGTTTTATTTTTACTGAGGATATTTTATTGTTACATAATATGTACACATGTTTAAAAACATTCTTGATTTAATCTCCTAAGAAGTTTCAAAGCGATTTGCTACGCCGATTCATTATAACCTACCAAACAAACTGAAACTGCCTCTATAGGCCTCTATATTCAGCGTCAACTTCATAGTATAATATAAAATCAATATAAGGAGAAACAAAAATATATACTTATTATAATTTGATTGTCAAATATTATATTTAGTAAGCCAAAAATCTGTATTCCTGTAGTTTATTAATACGAGACGAAAAAGAGAAAGAAATAAGATTAAACGTAGTGCTGATCTACAAGAATTTGACATAAAACTATATTCATGTTGACTCGACGCAAATGTATGTTTTTCACTTCAATAAATGTGAGAACAAGGGCGGGATAAGCCCCAACAATACCGTAAAAATAACGTGCAAAAATCGAAGGTCAAATCTTGACCAGAGGGAAAGGTTTCTGAACGAAGTTTCTATATTTGTGCTACATCTACATGCAATATTAATAGGGTGATAATGTTAATGTTTTATATACATAATAAAATACGTGATCATGAAAATATATAAAAAAATTAAAGAAGCAGTGACCGTTGTAAAAAAAAATATAACATTGACACATGCCACTATTAATTTAATTTGCGAACACTTATTCGATTCGAAATCCTTACCACAGACGGCAAGCGAATTACTTTTTTTTTGGTTGCCATCGACAACACTGGCCAACTAATGGGTATCAAAATCACATTCTAATTTTAAAAACGCGCGCGTTTTGTTTTTTTATTTTTCTACGCAACGAATCCGTAAGTGCGGCCGGCGCGCTCGCGAGAGGCACTGCTCCTTATCGCAGCTTTCCTACTACTGAACGTGAATGCTGAAATAAAGCGATATAGCGCTGTCGCGAACTTGGAGTTGTTTTTAATTGTCAAAAGGCTTGATTTATGCCGCTATCAAAGTTGTTTCGGAAGGATTAGACGTGTTGGCAGTTAGACGTTTTGACACCTATGTAACCATGCCGCTGAATAAGTTATGAGATGGTTATAGGCTAGTAACCTACGTTATAATTAGTTGATATAAAGCTGTTTTAACACAGAATTTAAAAACAAAACCTTTTAGAAAAGATACTATAGCTATTCAATTTTAGTGCTGTTATAAAACTATTACCTATATTATATTATCAATTTGCATATTATGCTTGTAGAGATGATAATGACTTCATAATGACTTCCTATACAGCTGGTAGAGATACCGAAATTTCATTATAGAGATTTAAAATAAAATATTGAACGTCTATCCTTCCCCCTTTTACACAAAAGAATCTTATGTTTTAAAGATTCGCTCATCGGAACTAAAAGTATAGAGTTCAAACGCAATTTAACTTTGAGATTAGATAGAGTTTTGCCGAAAAAGATATTTTGTACTATTGTGCCCTCTTGTTGTCTTGATAGGGATTGATTTATATTCACCTTTTGTTTTTCTGGAATAATAAATGAAATGATGATGAATATTGAAATAATCTTACGGTTTTTTTGACGAATTGAAGATTCTCTACATAGCAGTTTCCTATTGCCACATAATATTATGTTTTATTGAATATAATGTGAATTTTCTTTGAATATACACTTAGTTGATAATATAGGTAATATGGCGCAATAATGTATACAGCAATTAAATTTGTCTCATAAAGTCAAGTCAAGTTTATGCTTGCAATTAGTAATTTACAAAATAACCTACGACTAAAAAGCACAAACCAACTTAATTCTATTAAATTCAACCAAAAAATGCACCCATACAAGAAACAAACCTTTTACGTATAGTGACCACTATTCAATTCTGTTACATAAAAATATAAAACTGTATTTGCCCGCAAGAGCTGGTAATTAAATCACACACAATTTGTCCAAATGAAGCCTTACTAATATGCTTTCAAAGCATAGTACACGTTCTATCGACAATTCAATGTAGGGTTGCCAATCCACTAGTTAGTTTTTATTTTTTATTTTATACTAGCCCACCCTTCTTCACTCTATTAAAAATATCCGTTGCATAGGTTAAAGATCTAAGCATACAGATACAGACGCACGGCAGAAAGTGACTTTGTTTTATACTATGTAATTGTGATTATTAGGCTTGGATGTTAATTTTATGTAGGCTAATCTATATCAATATTTACAAAGGAAAAATAAATTTTAAAAATAAGTGTTTGACTTTTTTTTTTTTTGCATTGGATAAACTCAAAAACTGATTTAACCTAATATTTTGGTTGAAAGTGTGAAAGATTTTTGTATGATTGTTTATGGATTAAATCGAACACAATTTAGAAAATTTTCTTTTCATCTTAAAGTTATTTTTTCTTTTGTTTTTATCTCGGGCAGCAGGAACGACAAGGATACTATGGGTATACTGTAGGTAAATTATTAAAAAAGTTTTTCAAAGTTATAACATCATTCACCATTGTTAATATCAATTGACCGTATCCTTAGGTGAAAGGTCTCCCATTTGATGAGCGTATGTGATACCGCCGACGGGCAAGTAATGAAATTTCTCGTCACGAATATGGGACGAATATGGGACTTGATCCCTATTATTCTAGAAAAGTATTAGGAAATCCTTTATCACGATCCTACCTCTCTATCTAATCACTCGCATAGTTTTAAAGTTATTTTGTATTATTCGTTTATAAACACATTCCTAATTATTAAAAAAAAATTGGTTGTCTGTAAAGTCGGATTACTGACGATAGTTTAACGTGACAACGTCCGATTGTGCTTCTTTGTCGTTCGTTCCGCACTCTCGCTTGCACTTCAAGCCTTACATGGAACGCCTCAGAGCGAGGTAACGCCGCATGAGTCATGTTTTTTCGTGCGTGCAGGCGGCTCTATAGAATTATAAGACGTTGTCACTACAAAAACATTTGTTAATAAGGAAAAGTTATTTGATGAATAAAAAAAGTGCGTGTGTGCCGAGCACACGTGTCGGAAGTGAAACTTCTTTGGCAATATTCAAAGATACCAAAATCTCCGTCTTACTTTATGAATTATGACGTGATGGTATTGCCATGACGCGACCTTGAAATTTTACTCTCAACGCGCCTACAGAAGTTTCACTAAAAAAAACCATTTGATTAATAATGAAACAAGGAAATAACACTTTATTCAATGCACATTAATATTAGTTTTCCTACTCACTTTCATAAATAATACTGACTGCATATTTTATAGGAAATAAAAATTGACAGCCCTATTCTGACCCCACACACGTGCTGCGTTCGTCTCAAATATAACACTGTTAAAAGATGAGGAAAATACTGTTATTTTAATATAATATAATAGTTTATGTAGACCTAGCGCAGCAAATTTGACAGAGGATTAGTGGAAGAAATAAGGTATAAGATACATCCTTTATTTTATCTTAATCTTAATACATATGTATGTATATATAAATCTCGTGTCACAATGTTTGTCCTCAATGGACTCCTAAACCACTTAACCGATTATAATAAAATTCGCACACCATGTGCAGTTCGATCCAACTTGAGAGATAGGATAGTTTAAACATGTAGGTACCACGGGCGAAGCCGGGGCGGACCACTAGTTATATTATAAAATAATAAACGCGAATGTA
The DNA here is from genome assembly GCF_061535395.1 of Colias eurytheme. Taxonomy (NCBI): domain Eukaryota; kingdom Metazoa; phylum Arthropoda; class Insecta; order Lepidoptera; family Pieridae; genus Colias; species Colias eurytheme. Next base: position 7,945,861 of record NC_143000.1, on the reverse strand, counting down.
ATGTCTCTCTATCTGTACGTGACGATTTCATGATCAAGTTCAATTAATTCAAAATGCATGGATTTGAATAATAATATTAAAATTCCAAATCTATGCTTTTTGTATTCTAAGTATTTACTTGATAAATAAAAGGTTTCTTTTTCCAAAAATTCACTATTTAACCACGGGACACCGTTTAAAGTAAAAGAATAAGATACAATTTAATACCTACAGCCTAAACCCACTTTTGATTTTTTTTGGTCATATTCAGTCTCTTTTTGAAATAATTTTTCCTTAATCTGGTCATTGACCCAAAAGTTCCAACAAAATATCTACTACCTAGTTCAACTAAGAAGTAACTAAAAATAAAATTAAATACTTTTTCTCTTGCTAGTTAATCAAATCAGCCCTACACAACCAACATCTTGTGAAAACAAGCTAGTGCCACTAAGTAGGTAATTAGATCAATTGATTCGTACGAACAGATGAGTCCTAATTCCTAATAACCTATTTTTTTACCTACTCTACGGTACATTTTGCCTTTCCAAAATTCTCTGGAAAAGCTAGGATTATTATCTATGTTCTCAAATTTATCTATGTGTGCATGTAAATGAAATATTTGTAATCCATACTAATCTAATATAAATCACGCCTAAACTACTGAACCAATTTGCATGAAATTTGGTATGGAGATATTTTGATACCCGAGAAAGGACATAGGCTACCTTTTATTGCGAAATATGTACCACGGGCGAAGCCGGGGCGGACCTCTAGTGTTCTATAAAGTAAATTGCATCGATTGACTTTTAATAATAATAATTGCTCTTCATAACATGTATAACAATGTCATAAGTTTATAGTAAAGTACTAGGGGTACGTGGTACCTACATGTTTAAACTATCCTATCTCTCAAGTTGGATCGAACTACACATGGTGTGCGAATTTTATTATAATCGGTTAAGTGGTTTAGGAGTCCATTGAGGACAAACATTGTGACACGAGATTTATATATATTAAGATTAAATATTAAAGTATTTAAATAAGCTTTATTAAATGTAATCTGTTTATCTTCTGTATCCTTCGTTGGAAATTTTAAATAAATACATTTTTAAGAAGTAGGTACGCAGTTTTATTATTTACACCCTTTAATATTCCCAATATTTACACAAGAAAACCTTATCCTTTTCCCCAATGCTTCTAGGCTATTCCACCCTGCGAATAAAAATTGATGTTTCATAAAACCGCGCAGTTTCCATGCTGCCAAATATATTGACCAAGTGTGAACAACAAGGGCACGCCAAATCAAACACGTGGTTCACAAGTGAACCGTCATGCTCTAATTAATCGATATTTAATAGCTGGGTCCACACAGAGCAAGTAGCCTCGCGAAGCAATTGCTGCGCGAAGCAGCTCGGTCAAGTTAGAGTCCGAGTTGTGTGTACCGCCATTTACTCGATCGAGGCTGATCGCTTTTCCGACCCAATAAACTTGCTGAGCTCTATGGTTTTTGTTTGTGAAAGTAATTTCGATATTTTAATGACTAATTCAAAGAGTCTACCTTATCATCATCTTAAGTCTTTTTGTCCTATAATGTTTATCATAAACGAGCTTACCTTCAACATCATTTTTAGACTCTCCAAATAAGAATTATCATCTTTTAATATATCATTAAGTCTCTCTCTGATTTCTTCAAAATTTTTGATTACTGTATGGTGAATTATTATAATAAATTTATAGCTAGATTCAAAGTTGTTACTCTGTCTGTATAACAGCATGGAAACAAATTTTTCCTCGAGAAGCACGTGTCCACAACCAAGTCCTTAGGGATAATTATGATCAATGTATTTACCTATCTTTTTTCTTCAGTCTCTATTTATTCATGTGATTATGAAAGCAATATGTCCTTAATATTAAGAATAAGTTTTCCACGAATCATGCTTATTAACTCTGCCTTTATTATGTTAGAATTAGATTCTAGTATTCTGTTAAACATTATTATTAAATATATTTTACTTTAAAGTCGAATAAACTTAAAAATAACACTAAAACACATTTTGAATTGTAAAGCAGGCCACTTTTCAAGTCCTAATAGAAAGGAGCAACGAGGACGGAATAAGTAATTACAACAACAAATAAATCTTGGTATAAGATGCTGTATTATTCCATTTATATTACACAATACCTCATTACGATACATATAATATTATAAATAATAATATTATATTATATATTACAGTTAAATACCGCTTTTCGTTACAACGAGTTTTCCCTAGTTAGAACTAGTTTTAAATAAATTCCTTTTTTACTGTTACTAACTTGTGTACTAACTTTATAACCAATATGGACCAGAATAAAACCCCTGTTAGTTAATTTTGTGACATTGAAACGAAAAGCCTGTTTTAACGGGAGTAATACATAGAAAATACAAAAATTCACCATTCTGCTTACTATTCATAATATTTTAGCCCTAGTTCCTATATCTAATTAGTTAATTACTATAACTATTATTACAATCTTACAAATATCATAATGTGAGAGTCGAGCATACTTTGGCAACTTTGATCACCTCGCACCAAAAAAGAGCAGACGACCACAGATGATCGACGGCATTCGTAAGACGAGTGTTGGTGGCAGATGCTCCTATCCTTTCCTCGACCTTCTCAGGCCTTTTCTTTATTACTTCTGTCCATTAGGATAAAGCAGTAAATTTGATGTAGCTTATTAAGCTGGCATCAAATTCGTTGAGACGTTTTCACCACTAATGTTATTGGTGGTGGATGCTTACCATCACTTACCATCAACCTACCTTCGACAGGGCGTCTCTCTAATCATTCAAATACTGTTGAATATATGTCAAGATATGTTAAAGTAGGTACCTATGCAATCATTTCTGCTCCCAATGCTTATGTGTCGTATTATACCTACTACTATATACAGACAATAAAAAGATTATCGATCTGTTCGTCGAATAAGTGCACTTGACACACTTGTTGTCAAAGTGTCAACCCTGAGTGGGAACTCTTATGTATTGATTTGTACCTCATACTAGGATTTTCCATGCGCATATTTTTACAGAACGAGTGTGTAAACAAATATAACTATAGAGGCATGGAATACGCATATTATATCTGTCGATTTTCTTTGAGGAAAAAAAAGAAAATATTAGCATTAAAAAATTGTGGTTTAAGAACAGAAATATATTAGTTTTCCCTACAGGAACTTAAGAGGTAGCACAAACTAAGAAAATAATACCTTATAATGGAATAGAAACATTTTCCTCCGTTGAATTAAAAAGCTTATAGCTACAAATAAATAAACTTAATAAAAAAAACGCAAATCTTGTAAGCTTAAGGATTTATTTTTAATTTTGTTGAGTAAATCTTTACACACAATATAAATTACAAGAGACTTGAGAGGAATCAGACTGGATAGTTGTATTTTACTTTTTGATTACCAAATTTACATAAAAAAGATCACTTACATTCATATAAATGGGAACCCTATTACTTACTACATAATAATATTATACATAATACGTGGTAACGTATTTTACAACCGTAGTTAATTCAAGCTTACGACATATCTGTCAAAACTTAGAAAAGAACCCTTCACGTCAAGCGAATCCACGTTACATCAATTACATAGAACCTACATTCTCAACGTTCAAGTAGTTCATGCGCCCTCCGCTAGATGGCGTTGTAATAAACTATGCTTTAATAGGTGCGGCTTAAATAACGATTACGGCTTTTATGAGACTAATTAAATAGATTTTTCCAATTACGTACGTGTAATTACTCGTAAAAAAATATCGCACGAGGCAACTGGCAAGTCGGGACTCGAGAATTAATGGTACACACTACACATCACTTGGTAATTAAGTAATTACTTGGGTACATTAGATTAAGCGTTTGACATCATTATTTTATCGCAAGCTTATGTAAGTTTCCGTTGACATTTATCGAACACTAGCGGTCCGCCCCGGCTTCGCCCGTGATACATATTTACGTTTTCTCTACATCAAAACCATCCTCGTACTTCAAGGAATATAATAAAAAAAGAATTATCGAAATCGGTTAAGCCGTTCTCGAGTTATGCGCTTACCAACACATTTTGCGATTCATTTTTATATATAAGACTAGCGGTCCGCCCCGGCTTCGCCCGTGGTATATTTTTACATTTTCTCTACATAAGAACCATCCTCGTACTTCCAGGAATATAATAAAAAAAGAATTATCGAAATCGGTTCAGCCGTTCTCGAGTTATGCGCTTACCAACACATTTTGCGATTCATTTTTATATATAAGACTAGCTGGTGCGTTGTGCGCGGGCTGCAAGCAGCCCGCGAGCCCCTTTTGCCCCTGGGTTGAAGCAATAGGGCAGTCATTTGAAAATGCATCAAAATCCCCTGTCAATTTGTTATTATTTGCCAACAGCGATTCCACAGTCAATCGGAAGTGCTTATAAATTCCCAATTCAAATATTTTCTATTTTGAAATGCTGTCGACCTTCGAGGGTGCGTGGTGCGCGGGCTGCAAGCAGCCCGCGAGCCTCTTTTGCCTCTGGGTTGAAGCAATAGGGCAGTCATTTGAAAATGCATTCGAATTTCCTGTCCATTTGTTACATCTGCTAACAGCGATTCTACAGTCAGTCGGTAATGCTTATAAATTCTCCATTCAAGTATTTTCCACTTCGGGAGGCTGCCCACCTTCGAGGTTGCGTGGTGCGCGGGCTGCAAGCAGCCCGCGAAGCATCCCAGGGCAGAAATCTTCAGTCAGTTGAAAATGCATAAAAATTCCCCGTCTATTTGTTAATATCTGCTAACAGCGATTCCACAGTCAATCGGAAGTGCTTATAAATTTCCCATTCAAATATTTTCTATTCCGGGGGGCTGTATACCTTCGAGGGTGCGTGGTGCGCGAGCTGCAAGCAGCTCGCGGCTCATCCCAGGGCAGAAATCTTCAGTCATTTGAAAATGCATTTGAATTTCCTGTCCATTTGTTACATCTGCTAACAGCGATTCTACAGTCAGTCGACACTGTTTATAAATTACTTGTTCAAATATTGGTTAAATTCTTGAAACGTGATCCCCGAATTTCATCATTTTGAGGTGTCTATAAATCGATAGTGGGCAGTGACTTTTCATAATAAACTGTTAAAGAGTTTACTTAACACGCTCGTCGCTTCGCTCCTCGCTACTTATTTGAATATTTACGCCGGCCGCTGACGTGACTTGCTCGCTTCGCTCGCTTGGCTAGTGCGGTAGTTCAAAAGTAACCTAACTCGCTCGTCGCTTCGCTCCTCGCTACTTCTTTGAGTATTTACGCCGGCCGCTGACGTGACTTGCTCGCTTCGCTCGCTTGGCTAGTGCGGTAGTTCAAAAGTTAACCTAACTGGCTCGTCGCTTCGCTCCTCGCTACTTCTTTGAATATTTACGCCAGCCGCTGACGTGACTTGTTCGCTTCGCTCGCTTGGCTAGTGCGGTAGTTCAAAAGTAACCTAACTCGCTCGTCGCTTCGCTCCTCGCTACTTCTTTGAATATTTACGCAGGCCGCTGACGTGACTTGCTCGCTTCGCTCGCTTGGCTAGTGCGGTAGTTCAAAAGTTAACCTAACTCGCTCGTCGCTTCGCTCCTCGCTACTTCTTTGAATATTTACGCCGGCCGCTGACGTGACTTGCTCGCTTCGCTCGATTGGCTAGTGCGGTAGTTCAAAAGTTAACCTAACTCGCTCGTCGCTTCGCTCCTCGCTACCTATTTGAATATTTACGCCAGACGCTGCGGTGATTCGATCGCTTCGCTCGCTTGGCTCGTGCGGTAGTTCAAAAGTTAATAAATATTTTCTACTCCGGGAGGCTGTCGACCTTCGAGGTTGCGCGGTGCGCGGGCAGCAAGCAGCCCGCGGCGCCGTCTTTTGCCGTTGCTATTCAATTACCCTTCCTACTATGGAAATTTCCATACAAAATTTTTGAAAAAAAAAATTCGCTTTTTACCAAAAATTTTTATATGCCTGGAAGCGGACCAGGTTTTGAAGCATTTTTTACTTCGGCGACCCCGACCTACCTGCCACCGGTTCAGAGAGCCGTTGAATTTCGTGATGTATGGAAAATGGAAACCGAGGGTCGGAGAGAAATTCTGAGTATGCAGTTTTGTAAATCTGGCCAATTAGAGCACAGAAATCAATTTTCAGACCGATCGTAAAGTAACCGGCGCCACCATCTTGCCTCAAAAAATCGGCCATTTTTGAAAAAAAAATTGCGTCCAAATTGAAATTTCTCCATTGCCCTGGTAGCGCCCCATCTTCCTGATCATTTTTTAGTTCTACACCCCCCACCTATCTCGCGCCGTTTCGGAGAGCCGTCGAATTTTGCGTTGTATGAAACTCGGAAACCAGCGGTGGAAACTCGATTATGAGTATGCCAACTTAATATGCGGCTCGATTAAAGCCCCTGTGCCAATTTTCAGCGCGATCGGACCAGCGATGGCCGTTTTAGAATTTGTATGGCGGCGGCCATTTTTTCCGCCATTTTGAATTTTTTTCACACTCTGTGGTAATTGCTCGAGGTCTACTCCAAGTTTAGTTCGAGCACCCCAGATGCAGCTGCTACCGTTTGCGCGGGCCGTTGACCGTCTTCGCGAGATGAGGGAAAGTTTAAGATTTCGTATTTTTCTGGATATCCTGGGAGCTGGGCGAGTACGAATGCATCATTGGTGTATTTCTCCGTTGCGCCACCTCGTCTAAATTTACGTTTTTATGTTTGCGCCAAAAATGGAAAAATTCCAAAATCGAGCGACCCACTATGGCTCCCTGGTAGCGTCCCAGGGTGGTGATCATTTTTAGTTCCGGGACCCCCCACCCAACTCTCACCGTTTTCGCGGGCCGTTGGATTTTACGTTGTATGAAAGTTGAAAACCGGGGCCCGGAGCCACTCGAACGGGGCACCGATCGATTCGCCGGCTCAAACAGAGCACGTGTGCCAAATTTGAGACGTAAGGATTCATAAACGGCGATTTTGGCAAAGTACGGCGGCCATCTTGTTTTCGCGAAAATCCCCATTTTTCCACCACGCCTGGTAATCGCCACCAGTTCTGAGCATTTTTTGTTCAGACACCCCCCCTCCAGGTATCACCGTTTTCGCGCACCTCCAGGGGTCCACTTGGTTTTCGAAGATGATCGAGATCGCTATATTTTTCCTCTGGTCACTCGGCGCACCTCTACACGATCACGTCGTTATCCCCCCCACTTTCCCCGTAGTTTCCGAGAAAACCGATGTCAGTGAGTCAGTCAGTGGTAGTGTAGCTTTATATATTATAACTAGCTGGTGCGTTGTGCGCGGGCTGCAAGCAGCCCGCGAGCCCCTTTTGCCCCTGGGTTGAAGCAATAGGGCAGTCATTTGAAAATGCATCAAAATCCCCCGTCAATTTGTTATTATTTGCCAACAGCGATTCCACAGTCAATCGGAAGTGCTTATAAATTCCCAATTCAAATATTTTCTATTTTGAAATGCTGTCGACCTTCGAGGGTGCGTGGTGCGCGGGCTGCAAGCAGCCCGCGAGCCTCTTTTGCCTCTGGGTTTAAGCAATAGGGCAGTCATTTGAAAATGCATTCGAATTTCCTGTCCATTTGTTACAATATCTGCTAACAGCGATTCTACAGTCAGTCGGTAATGCTTATAAAATCTCCATTCAAGTATTTTCCACTTCGAGAGGCTGCGCACCTTCGAGGGTGCGTGGTGCGCGAGCTGCAAGCAGCTCGCGGCTCATCCCAGGGCAGAAATCTTCAATCAGTTGAAAATGCATAAAAATTCCCCTTCAATTTGTTAATATCTGCTAACAGCGATTCCACAGTCAATCGGAAGTGCTTATAAATTTCCCATTCAAATATTTTCTATACCGGGAGGCTGTCCACCTTCGAGGGAGCGTGGTGCGCGGGCTGCAAGCAGCCCGCGAAGCATCCCAGGGCAGAAATCTTCAGTCATTTGAAAATGCATTAAAATTCCCCGTCAATTTGCTATTATCTGCTAACAGCGATTCCACAGTCAATCGGAAGTGCTTATAAATTTCCCATTCAAATATTTTCTATTCCGGGGGGCTGTCCACCTTCGAGAGTGCGTGGTGCGCGAGCTGCAAGCAGCTCGCGGCTCATCCCAGGGCAGAAATCTTCAGTCATTTGAAAATGTATTTGAATTTCCTGTCCATTTGTTACATCTGCTAACAGCGATTCTACAGTCAGTCGAAACTGTTTATAAATTACTTATTAAAATATTGGTTAAATTATTGAAACGTGATCCCCGAATTTCATCATTTAGAGGTGTCTAATCGATAGTGGGCAGTGACTTTTCATTATAAACTGTTAAAGAGTTTACTTAACACGCTCGTCGCTTCGCTCCTCGCTACCTATTTGAATATTTACGCCGGCCGCTGACGTGACTTGCTCGCTTCGCTCGCTTGGCTAGTGCGGTAGTTCAAAAGTTAACCTAACTGGCTCGTCGCTTCGCTCCTCGCTACTTCTTTGAATATTTACGCCGGCCGCTGACGTGACTTGCTCGCTTCGCTCGCTTGGCTAGTGCGGTAGTTCAAAAGTTAACCTAACTCGCTCGTCGCTTCGCTCCTCGCTACTTCTTTGAATATTTACGCCGGCCGCTGAGGTGACTTGCTCGCTTCGCTCGCTTGGCTAGTGCAGTAGTTCAAAAGTTAACCTAACTCGCTCGTCGCTTCGCTCCTCGCTACTTCTTTGAATATTTACGCCGGCCGCTGACGTGACTTGCTCGCTTCGCTCGCTTGGCTAGTGCGGTAGTTCAAAAGTTAACCTAACTCGCTCGTCGCTTCGCTCCTCGCTACTTCTTTCAATATTTAAGCCGGCCGCTGCCGCGATTCGCTCGCTTCGCTCGCTTGGCTCGTGCGGAAGTTCAAAAGTTAATAAATATTTTCTACTCCGGGAAGCTGTCGACCTTCGAGGTTGCGCGGTGCGCGGGCAGCAAGCAGCCGGCGGCGCCGTCTTTTGCCATTGCTATTAAATTACCCTTCCTACTATGGAAATTTCCATACAAAATTTTCGAAAAAAAAAATTTCGCTTTTTACCAAAAATTTTTATGTGCCTGGAAGCGGACCAGGTTTTGAAGCATTTTTTACTTCGGCGACCCCGATCTAAGTGCAACCGGTTCAGAGAGCCGTTGAATTTCGTGATGTATGGAAAATGGAAACCAGGGGTCGGAGAGAGATTCTGAGTATGCAGTTTTGTAAATATGGCCGATAAGAGCACAAAAGTCAATTTTCAGACCGATCGTGAAATAACCGGCGCCACCATCTTGCTTTGAAAAATTGGCCATTTTTGAAAAAAAAATGGCGTCCAATTTGAAATTTCTCGATTGCCCTGGTAGCGCCCCATGTTTCTGATCATTTTTTAGTTCTACACCCCCCACCTATCTCGCGCCGTTTTGGAGAGCCGTCGAATTTCGCGTTGTATGAAACTCGGAAACCAGCGGTGGAAACTCAATTATGAGTATCCCACCTTAATGTGCGGCTCGATTAATGCCCTTGTGCCAAGTTTGAGCGCGATCGGACCAGCGATGGCCATTTTAGCATTTGTATGGCGGCGGCCATTTTTTCCGCCATTTTGATTTTTTTTCACTATCTGTGGTAATTGCTCGAGGTCTACTCCAAGTTTAGTTCGAGCACCCCAGATGCAGCTGCTACCGTTTGCGCGGGCCGTTGACCGTCTTCGAGAGATGGGGGAAAGTTTAAGATTTCGTATTTTTCTGGATATCCTGGGAGCTGGGCGAGTACAAATGCATCATTGGTGTATTTCTCCGTTGCGCCACCTCGTCTAAATTTACGTTTTTATGTTTGCGCCAAAAATGGAAAAATTCCAAAATCGAGCGACCCACTACGGCTCCCTGGTAGCGTCCCAGGGTGGTGATCATTTTTAGTTTCGGGACCCCCCACCCAACTCGCACCGTTTCCGCGGGCCGTTGGATTTTACGTTGTATGGAAGTCGGAAACTGGGGCCCGGAGCCACTCGAACGGGGCACCGATCGATTCGCCGGCTCGAACAGAGCACGTGTGCCAAATTTGAGACGTAAGGATTCATAAACGGCGATTTTGGCAAAGTACGGCGGCCATCTTGTTTTCGCGAAAATCCCCATTTTTCCACCCCCCCTGGTAATCGCCACCAGTTCCGAGCATTTTTTGTTCAGACACCCCCCCTCCAGGTACCACCGTTTTTGCGCACCTCCAGGGGTCCACTTGGTTTTCGAAGATGATCGAGATCGCTATATTTTTCCTCTGCTCACTCGGCGCACCTCTACACAATCACATAATTATCCCCCCCACTTTCCGCGTAGTTTCCGAGAAAACCGATGTCAGTCAGTCAGTCAGTGGTAGTGTAGCTTTATATATATATGATAATATCTACTATGTAATTAGTAAAATAATTACCACAAATAGTGTTTTCTTATGAAACACATATTAATTAAATAGTAGAGTCATATTATTTATTATTAGTGAACAGTTTTTTAACTAACTACCACGGTCTAATCATTATAATCAAAGAAAAATATTATGATACTACATTTCTTCTACATTTCTTTATAAGATCTGCCAATGAAATCTAATAAAAAAACAAAATATCAACACTTATACACTAAAAATATTAATTGTGTGTACTATTATGACATGTTATTTCTATGTAATTCCAAGGTATTAAATTGCAATAACTACACCATAATATTTTAATCATTTATAAGCTCGAAATTGTCGGTCTAATCCCGTCTTAACTTTGACGACATACTTGAGGAACTAAAGTAATTACTTAGTATGGGAAACAGTAATTTATTAGTCCACGTCATTCGTGGCCTATTAATTACAAAAATGTCATTATGTATGATGCTTGATCTTTGCTTAAATATTATTATAGTAATTGAAATTATTGCGTGAAGAAAGATCGACTTTGAATAGTTATTTTACGATTTAACAAACGAAAAGTGCAATATAAATATAGTAGCTTTTTGTACGCGGCTTTGCATAAAACCTTCCTCTAGAATTACTCTATCTGTGAAAAAAAACGCATCAAACTCCATTTCGCACTTTTAAAGATTTAAGCATATATACGACGACGAACGAACAGACAGCGACAATTACTTTATATTATATTATATAGTGAATTCTATTTAGTTGGCCTATTAATTGCCCATGAGGGTAGAGCTGCCAAATCGCCTTGCTCTAGGTTTGCATTTTTGGCTCAGTGATTGGTTGCTGCTAACGGGGTCGCGGACAAACTCTATACAGCTTCTACACAAAACCCGTGGACCCGTCATTGAAGCGACTCTATAAAACATGGTAGGGTTTTAATCGGTAGGAATACGTCATTCACTGCGACCATCACTGTCTATGAATATTTTCAGATGCAGATCAGAGCTTTGCGAATGCGCTGCTCTTTACCGAATGGATAAGGAAAGGATTGACGACGGGAATAAATAAATTGACTGGGAAAGGTATGAAGAAGGACACGGGACTCTTATTATTGATATAATATCGTTGTTTACCATTTTAAACACTTAGTGACATATCACACTAGCGGATTGCGAGCGGTTTCAAAGCGGAGCGGGTGCGCAACGAATACGTTGCGGGCGCGCAACGAACACGCCGCGGTTGCGCAGCGAATTCGTTGCGGACGCGTGGCAGATGCGTAACGTTTACGACGCAGTCATGTACACTCATTAACAAAATGGAATCCGTGCTGGTTGTTACTTATAACTTGTGATAGTATAATAATTATGAGATCATTATTTTTTACGAGTTTCATAACATGTTAATGTTTAGGGTATTGTTTTATCTCTTAAATCTTGGTCGAAATGCAATCAGATAACTTAATTGCTCATTAAGAAAGTTCATTAGTGAAAAAAATGTTAAAGCTCCTTAACTAAAACAGGGCTATCTTATTATTAGATAAATAGCAGTGAATAGAAAATTTTATCAAGCAACCAGCAACTCACTATCACTTTGCTCATAATTAGGTTCACAAAATCTCTTTATAACATACGTTGCTATGGGAGAGATTATACTGGTCAGTCGTTACATACTTTTGGAATGTATGGTACATTCTAAAAGTCCTAAACGTCTAGTAATTCAATTTTATAGCACCTTTTTTTAACAACTCCAGTTGTTATTACATCTTTAGTTAAGTAAGTGCATTTCCACAGTACGGTTAAAAAATTGAGTGCTACAGAAACGATGGAAATATTGAATGGAAATTAGGCAAGGCGGAAGGGCTGGCTTTTGTGCGAGAGTATACAAAATGACGTCGACGCTTCTATTCGCAGCGAAATCGTTGCGCGTCCGCAACGAATTCGCTGCGCAACCGCGGCGTGTTCGTTGCGCGCCCGCAACGTATTCGTTGCGCACCCGCTCCGCTTTGAAACCGCTCGCAATCCGCTAGTGTGATATGTCACTTAAGCTTTTATTTCTAGCATAGGTATAGCCTAATTTATCATAACAGATAATGTATAGATACCAACTTATGCAAATTTTTAAAACTATTACTTTTTATCACAATTACACTAAACTTTAATGTTTTAATACTATTAGGTACCAAACGAACCAAAATGAATTACGAAAACAAATGTAAAACATATCAGCCAATTAAGAAAACATAACTAATACGCCAAACGAAGTTAAAAAGTTTGTACGTACAGGGAAAATTAAAAAGTTCCCTTCATTAGACGGAGATAAGCAATCTACGAGATCTTCTTAACTTAAATATGCTGACTGCGAAGTTCAGTGACCTTGTAAAGAAGTTGGTATTTCTTTTTTTGTGGATATTTTGAATCTTTATCTCCAATTTATTAGTTAGTTAGTTTAGTTACGGCAAAATTTACCATGTCATGTCAGTCTAAATATTTTATCGGCTTTTAAACTTCATTTAGGCCATCAATTCGGCCGGTATATATTTTTTTTAAATTAAAGAATACAATTAATTCAATTAAAATGCACAATAATTATCATTATTGTCTGTAGGTATATACTGTTATAAATCTAAAAGTAACTACCAACACTTAAACTCTATTTTCCTAGAAATATAAATCATGAAGATAGGTTTAATTATAATACTTATAATAAATCTACTTTGTGACAAAAACAAAGAAGCTATTTAAGTCACCGGAATAAATAAGGAAAGTTACATACGTAAGTATGTGAGTGCGCCACCCCAAAACGGCTTAAAGGATTTGAATAACAAATTATACGGAGGTTGATGAAGGTCCTACACAAAGGAAGGGACAAGGCATGTCGTAATTGCAACCCGTTTATAGAAAAAGTGATGCATTTTAAAATGATCTAATTTTGGAAATAGTTGTAGGAAAGACCTTACTAATATTATTAATGCGAAAGTTAGTCTGCCTCTCTATCTGTTTCTTCTAAACTGAATCGACTTTGATGAAATTTTGTTCAAAGATAGTTTGAAACCTGAAAAAGTACTTAGGATAGTTTTTATCCCCGAAATCACACGGGAAAGGGAACTATGCGGGTTTTCCAGTGACTACACTTGCGAAACTGCAGGCGGAAAGCTAGTTAAACTATAGTATTAGTGAATGCATATATTATATTGTTAAATTTATAGATTATATTGATACTATAGTTATTTATTGTATGTGGTTTGCAGTTGGCTAGTCTCCAAGAATATTAGTTGCCAGTTGCCATAATGACAAGATCGTTGTTATCATGACTTATTTATCCTTTATTAAATTAAGGGCAATATGACAGGATAATAATCGTCACACTGCAAATAAGGATAGAAATATAATATGAGAAATTTTTTGTATATTCGCATGATAAGCTTTAGTAATATAAGCAGTATAAGAGACCAGTGGGAATAAATATGATGATGATGAAGCTCTTGCAAAAATAAACCACACTTAATATCTAGAATTGAATTTCTCCTTATACATAATAATCCTATAATTACTGTTGCTCTACTAGTCAGTACATCAGAAAATGTATATCGATAGGTATTTTTTTTATTGAAAAAATAAAAATTTGAACAAAATTTTTAACAGAATTAAATTTTTAGGGAAATAAAGACACCAATTTTATCTAAACTTTCTCTAAACACACATAATTATACAATACTAGGTTTCCGCTCGCGGCTTCGCCTATGTCCTTTCTCGGGTATCAAAATATCTCCATACCAAATTTCATGGAAATCGGTTCAGTAGTTTAGGCGTGATTGAGTAACAGACAGACAGACAGAGTTACTTTCGCATTTATAATATTAGTATGGATGTGTGTAACATCAATACGTCGTACAATATACATACGGACATACCCTTATAACAGTATAAAAGGTACAAATTAAAACGATTTTAGTATACAATAACCAACTTAATTTATTAGTAAGTATACAAAATCGCAATATTAGCAGCTATTTGTTAGATAGCAATTAAGATAACATAAATTAGTTTAACGACTGCCATCGCATTAATATTATAAGCCACATTATTTGAAAAGACCTCGTTAACCAACTTAGTTTATTTAATGTACCTAGCTGGAATGAAGTTATAAAATGCCATAGTATGCTGCATTAACTTCTTGTGTCGCTTTTAAACTCAAACTATTGCTCTATACATGTATGTGGAATTCGTTTGAAATACGTATATAGGTTAAGTAAATAATGAAAATGAAATAATATATTTCAATAAAACAGTGTACACTAAATATTTTTGTACATTGTAATTGACATGAATTACTACGTAAATTAAAAATAATTTGGAAAATCCAAAAGTGCACGCCTCATAATTTTTTTTTAATAAATATTTATTAATTATTATTTTTGTTTATTTAATAACAATTAAACCACATCGAATCAGACCCTGAAAAATGAAAGGGTTCTATTCCTGAGCATACTCAAGCGTAAGAGAGAAAAAAAGACTCGATTAGTAAAGTATTTCGGTCGCTATCGTGTTAACAAGAAAAAGGATCCGCACATACAGACACACGGACGTCCAAGACAGAACTTTTTTAAACTGTTTTTTAACTAGTTTAAATAACAAAAATGACATCAAAAATATCATGAACGTTAAAAATAGTGTTTTTTCTTAATATGTGTGTGTATGTATTATCTTACAAGTGCAATGTATGATACATAAAGACATTTTAAGTTTGAAAAATCAGATGTTTTTCGCGAAGTGACAGTAGTACCCACCTCAACGCTTCGCTTATGAGGCGTGCAATATTCTATTATTAAATTTTTATGAAAGTACTAACTATGCTCCGCGGCGTTACTCCGCTCTAATTGGTCTAAGCGTGACGACTATTTAGCCTATATCCATTCTCAATAAATGGGCTATCTAAGACTGAAAGAATTTTTCTAATCGTACTATCAGTTCTTCGCGTACAAGCAAACAAATTCTTCAGCTTTATAATATTAGTATAGATTGACGATGTTTTCTTTTTAGTAGTTTCAATTTATCAATGAATTAAATAAGTATTAGTATATTATAGGAAAAGTATTATATAAGTATTATATTTTTCACAAAAAATCAAACCGAAACATTTCAAATGTGTGATGTGTTTTCTATTTCTGCCTTCAAATATTAGCGTTGTGAATTTATATTCTAATTTACTTGTACAAATTTATAATTCCCCAGAGCATACAGTGTTCACAGTATGTTGAACATTGAAGTGATACGTTTAGATAATATATTTGTAGTAATTGTATAATTTAATGCATGATAATAATATGTATAATGTTAAGTAAACGAATAACTAAATAAGATAAGAAAAAATACTTAAAGTACCTAGACGGAATTAAAAATTGTCGGTCTAATGGGACACAAAAAGCAGATCACCTTACCCTTCTAGTAAAACAGATTAGTGTGAAGACCCCTATATTTCACTAAGGGAAGGTTAGGTCCCGTCGCATTATAAATTACCAGATACCTGCAAACTTTTCGATCTCAAAGTCTTTTATTCGAATAAAAACCTCTAGGCTTAAGACAGGCCATAAAACAGACCAAGTCATTGTAACTAAATCCATTCGAACGCTTTTGCCAGGATTTATTAACAAACATATATATTTTAATTTTATGTTATATTGTAACCACTTCATATATCAATTGATCGAGTAGATGTTAAGGTTCTATAATTAAGGGGTAAAAATATAACGAGCGACTGGAAAAACTTAGATACTGTTTTAATAACTTGAGCGGTATGAATTTGAGTAAGCAAAAAATTAACCAAACTAACGTCTGAAATACAGATTGAGCGTTAATCTACAATATATCTTATATATAAAATTCTCGTGTCACAATGTTAGTCTGCATACTCCTCCGAAACGGGTGGACCGATTCTCATGAAATTTTCTGTGCATATCGGGTAAGTCTGAGAATCGGCCAACATCTATTTTTCATATGTACCACGGGCGAAGCCGGGGCGGACCGCTAGTTTTTTTATAATATTTCAGTATCACATAAACAAATATTATTTTATAATAAATGGACACCAATAAAAAGCAATTGCTTCTCACAATAAACTGTAAATAAATATTATAGTCTCAATGAATACATTGAGACTATAATATTGATACCGAGTGGCGAACTTTAATAAAAGTTCGCCACTCGGTGTCACCGCAAAACCAATTACAAACTTTATTCGTCCACAAGTTTGCCTTAAAAGCGCACTCAACTGTAGTACTCTTTGATAGAAATATTTTTAATTTGGTTGCATTATTTTTGTTCAAAGGAAACAGAGTGGAATTATAGCGGATTAAAATTAAAACCCACTTGGTTTTACTTTATCATCTTTTAAATTTGAAAATTGTGAACTGATAATATATATAAGGAATTACAGCAAATATTATTAGTATTTAATATTTAATTTTTCGTATTATAAAATATAATTGAAATCATATTTTACACGTTCTTATTGTAAAATTATGGTAGGTATGCATTTTATTCAATATTAAAAATTAGAACTATTTGTTTCCTAAAAGCCATTTGTAACTTCTGCTTATTTTAAATTCACACAAAATACTTCAAAATCAAAAATTTTTGAACAGTGTTAAAACTCGAATAGATTTAGTCCTTAATTTATTTATATAAAAAAACCTTTCAAAGCACTTCTGCCTAACATCACACTAACAGGCTGATTCAATAAAGTGTTTGAAAAGTTTGATAAAAAATAACCAAATGATGAAATTAATTCAAGTTTTCGTTAATTATTGGTTAATAATTTGTCGAAATTAGTGTCCAACAATCGCTTAAAATGTAAGTTAGTTTTAATTATAGTAATTGTTACCAATAAATGACAATTCACAGCTGAACCCAGTAATTGAATTAAATCCGTAAATTTGGCCAATTTGGCAACAATCCATTGAAAGTTCAGATTTAGATTACAGTACTTGAGGTTTGAATATTCAAGCAGTTGAAACCAATTCTTATTCTGACTTTGGTTTTTCTGACTTTAATGAATTAATAATCGGCTAGAAGCCTCTTTTATAAGATACCTACGTATTATCCGGCAAATTGTTATCACAATTCGATCTTCTTATTTTTTTGTAAATGTTTAGTGAATCCCAGTGTCTCCTTGTGAGGTTTAGGGCAGAATCATTATGAATCTGTTTCACTGATCGATTTTGCTTTACAGATAAATAGATGATCAGCCTTCCATGTCCCGCCTAACCGATACATTTTTTTTATTAGTCTTCACCAGGAATTGAACCTATGACTTGTTTCTACGCTTGTACGATAACCACTGTACCAAAGAGGCCATGAATTTGTAATAAGTAAAAAAGTATTTATGGTCTTGTAAGATATTATGATAAAAGTGCTATACAAGATAACAAATTGTCTCATTAATGAGGCACTAACCAGAGGTTTTATGTAATCAGGAGCTTATCGTTATACTCTAACGGCCGCTTTCACAGCTTCCCGATAAATATTCTGTTTAGCTCATCTGTCAGTTAAAATGAAAAATAATGTAGAGATAAACTACGATAACATGGCGCGCCCCTCTAAAATTCAAAACGTTTGAAAGTATTTGTGAAAGTATTTACAATGCACCACCAAGATTCACAACGCATGTGTGCGTAATGAGACGGCCGTCAAACAAAAACAAATCCACGGATTTGTTGCTCGACTAGTCACGCTCTAATCACTCATTATTATTAGTAATGGCGCTGCACTGACGTATTCTATGAAAACGACACGTGCGTTGTCTTGGGCGCTCGGCAACTTATGATTAGTTGACCAACAAATCTGGACGTAAAGTACTAAAGACGAATACGTACAACTACATACAAACTCCTTCGTAAGGATGTCACTACACACATTGAAACAGTAATTTGGAGGGGCGCGCCATGTTATCGTAGTTTATCTCTAGTAAAATAAAAAATATTCGAGAAAAACTGTCAAATAGACTAACAGAAAGTGGTGTAACTAACATTTAGAGTTGTTCTTAACAAATACTAATAAATAAAGAGAAAAAAAATTCCAAGATATTCGTCTAGCAATATAAAGTCACGCTTAAATTCGCAAAACAAATGTTTTGCGACAAACACCGAGGAGCAATGTGCAAACCTAGGCAATCCCACTTCGAATTGTCATTACTAGCGTGTATACACGACTGTTTATTCTGTATCATTTCGCCGCGATTATAAGACGTGCTATAGTTTATACTTTATAGTAATTTTGCATATAAAAGCGATATTATTTTTCTAAAATTATTTCATAGGATTATTTGATATACTAAAAGTCTGAGCGAGCGCCGTCTGTTGAACATTGTTGAAAATAGCAGATACAATAGTGCCGTTTTCATAATATCATTTAAATTTTAATAAGGGAGGAAAATACCACCACCAATAACACACATGTTTTTATTCAATTCGTGTATTTAAGGACGCTGTCACAAATCTGCGTTACTCAAATTTAGGTATCTAACGACGTAACTTTGTTCGCGGCAATATCACGCTCACGTAAACATAGCGCATTCCATTTTATAGACCATCTTCATACTTGATATTATTTTTAATTTTTGATATTATGTATTTTTATTGAAATTGATTCCAGAAGATTACTACGAACTTTAAAAATTCATTTTGTTACTTTTATTAGTAGGTACGATCCTAATAAGTATGTTAGTATATTCAAACAACTTAAAAAAGTGTGACTATTTTACATCATTATTTCATTGAATAATAATCTATGAATTGTATACAATATCAAAGCTTTTTAAGAAATGTAGAATTATTATCATACATATGATGTTACCGGCACTGTATTAAATCCGGCATTGTATACAATTCTAAGTAAATGTATGTTATTCCGAAAAATAGTCGGAATGAAATAAATTATAGGTATTCGTCACATAACACATTACCTAGGATACTCTTAAATCTGAACTTTTCCTACGTAGCAAACACATTTGCAAGTGTGGGTAGTTTTTGGGGTAGCTATTAACCAATATGAGGTCAAAACTAAAATCCAAGATGGCGCCGACGAAAATTTTACATCTTTTCGTCATGGGTGTCATTTTCAAGGTTTTGGAGTAGCTCTTAACAAATATGAGGTCAAAACTAAAATCCAAGATGGCGCCGACGAAAATTTGACTTTTTTCGTGATGGGTGTCATTTTCATGGTTTTTGGGGTAGCTATTAACGAATATGAGGTTAAAACCAAAATCCAAGATGGCGCCGACGAAAATTTGACTTTTTTCGTGATGGGTGTCATTTTCATGGTTTTTGGGGTAGCTATTAACGAATATGAGGTTAAAACCAAAATCCAAGATGGCGCCGACGAAAATTTGACATCTTTTCGTCATAGGTGTAATTTTCTTAATAATAAAGAAGTAAACTAAAATAAAATAACAGATTTTCGTCGGCGCCATCTTGGATTTTATTTTTGACCTCATATTGGTTAATAGCTACCCCAAAAACCATGAAAATGACACCCATCACGAAAAGATGTAAAATTTTCGTCGGCGCCATCTTGGATTTTATTTTTGACCTCATATTGGTTAATAGCTACCCCAAAAACCATGAAAATGACACCCATGACGAAAAGATGTCAAATTTTCACCGGCGCCATCTTGGATTTTAGTTCTGACCTCATATTGCGTAATATCCACCCCAAAAATCATGAAAATGACACCCATCACGGAAAGATGCAAAATTTTCGTCGGCGCCATCTTGGATTTTATTTTTGACCTCATATTGGTTAATAGCTACCCCGAAAACCATGAAAATGACACCCATGACGAAAAGATGTAAAATTTTCGTCGGCGCCATCTTGAATTTTAGTTTTGACCTCATATTAGTTAATAGCTACCCCAAAAACCATGAAAATGACACCCATGACGAAAAGATGTCAAATTTTCACCGGCGCCATCTTGGATTTTAGTTCTGACCTCATATTGCGTAATATCCACCCCAAAAACCATGAAAATGACACCCATCACGGAAAGATGTAAAATTTTCGTCGGCGCCATCTTGGATTTTATTTTTGACCTCATATTGGTTAATAGCTACCCCAAAAACCATGAAAATGACACCCATGACGAAAAGATGTAAAATTTTCGTCGGCGCCATCTTGGATTTTAGTTTTGACCTCATATTAGTTAATAGCTACCCCAAAAACCATGAAAATGACACCCATGATGAAAAGATGTAAAATTTTCGTCGGCGCCATCTTGGATTTTATTTTTGACCTCATATTGGTTAATAGCTACCCCAAAAACCATGAAAATGACACCCATGACGAAAAGATGGCAAATTTTCGTCGGCGCCATTTTGGATTTAAGTTTTGTCAAATTGCTTCTCCCCACCAATCCGTTCAACAACCCATAAAAAAAGAGGATCTCAGTCAACATAATTTTTAAAACATAATTTTAAATTACAAATAACTGGAATATGAAACTTATACAGTTTACTCTTATAAAGTATCAAATATTTCAAATCACGAAAACG
The DNA here is from genome assembly GCF_061535395.1 of Colias eurytheme. Taxonomy (NCBI): domain Eukaryota; kingdom Metazoa; phylum Arthropoda; class Insecta; order Lepidoptera; family Pieridae; genus Colias; species Colias eurytheme. Next base: position 7,924,934 of record NC_143000.1, on the reverse strand, counting down.
ACAGTATACGCACAATAATCTTTTTCTAATTCGTTTTTATTTTTGGGACGAGGAGCGATACACCCGTCCTTCCAAGAGCGCTTCTGAGCGCGGTCTGACGACCCGCGAGAGCAAAATGTATGAAGAAATCGACAAGTATTTTTAATTTAGCTTATAATTGAAATAAAATTTTGATTTAGATACAAAAAAATTATCACAATCTATAAAGGACTATATATCCCTCAATAATTTATAGGTAAGAAGATAGATTAGGCTTTTAATTTTCTTAAAAGTGTACCGGTTTAGACCCCATTTTTTTGCATTTTATGCGATCATTGTGCTGGGAAAATCGTATTTCAGTGACAATTTTGTATGACGTCGTACAATTTTTATAAGATGATCGTAGAACTGAATATATTATCTTTAAATTAAGATATTACTTTGTTCTCACGTGTAAGTGCTTTGAGTTAAAATTGTACCGTAAAATAGCGGTTTTTGTTAAAAAACTGTTATAGCACCCTTAACTATCATCGCTTCTATATTCTTATCATTTTTAAGACTAAATAACAATCGTATTCAATATCATATACCAAATTACATTATCACTACGTTGCAGGAACAACCGCTACACCAACTCTACACGCTACGAGCTACGCCGTAGCGAACCGCTACGCGTTGGAACACAGTTCCATTCCTGTATTGTCACTGTGTTCCAGAGTGCTACGCCCGAGGGATTAATACAACAACCTCACGACCTCTAATCACCCACGCTATTTTTGATTCGGAGTTTAATATAAAATTTTGTACTGGATATAGATAATGCTTCCAGTTTTATAAATATTCATAATAGTACTGGTATTAAACCGATTAAATGCATTAAAGTTATATAGTTTTGTTATAGTTATAAGCTGTATTTATTCAATGTACGCGATTTAGCTTCGACTTTGTTATACATACTAGATAACATAAAAAAGAGCGTGTGTGTCGAGCACACGTGTCAGAAGTGAAACTTCTTTGGCAAGATTCAAAGATACCTTTATGTGACGGTCTTGCCATGACGTGTCCTTGAAATTTTACTCTCGCCAAAAGAATTTTCACTTCAAAAACATAACCTATTTAATTTAATAGTGGTTTTGAACTTTTCATTATCGTTCTATTATCATAATGACCATAGATATAAGATTTGTTTGTCTTATAATCGTACTCAATTTTACGAGTATTTTATAAATTTTACAATTATACGCTAACTAAGGTTAGTGTATAATTGTAAAATTTCCTAGTTCAGAAGGCAGAGCAAATTGTGAACTATGTAGCTAATAAATATTATTTTATTTTTTATTTTTATTTTTTTACTAACTGATAAAGTTAACAAAATAATTTAAAAAATAAACACTTAAATAAACCCAAGACCACGATTATTAATTTAACAATATGTGACTATATAACTGAATATAGTTGAACAGCCCCCCTAGTCAAGTGGCTTTCTGTTAGCGTAGCGTTCAATAGAATAGAATACGAATGTATGAGATTGACGTAGGCTGTAGATAAACGTATCTACAGCTTACGTCAATCTCATACATTCGTAGTCTATTCTATTGAACGCTACGCTAACAGAAAGCCACTTGACTAGGGGGGCAGGTCGTGTCGTAAAATGTGAACGGACGATATCTATAAAACTGAACTTTATTGTGGTGTCTGTGTCAAGAAAGTTAGCGAGGTTTATTTTAGCGAGTATTAAGAGTTTCCGTAAGAATATATTTAGAACAGAATGTCCTAGATTCTATTCCCGGAAGAAATTTAAAATTGTTCTCTTTCTAGAAGAAAACATTAATGCAGCTTTTAAGAGACAGTTGAAAACAAGTTTAAATAATAAGATCTGCTTATTATCACAATTGTTTAGATTAATTTTTTGTTCAATAAATATATTAATAGTCAGTTAAAATGTAATATTTATAAACAAAAAAATATTAATTAGTATTTGACAGTAAAATTATCCATACTAATATTATAAATGCGAAAGTAACTCTGTCTGTCTGTTACTCAATCACGCCTAAACTACTGAACCAATTTGCATGAAATTTGGTATGGAGATATTTTGATACCCAAGAAAGGACATAGGCTACCTTTTATTGCGAAATATGTACCACGGGCGAAGCCGGGGCGGACCGCTAGTAAGACTTAAATTAAATATCATCAACTCGACAGGTTTAATAAAAACACATTAACGTAAAGAAAAATTCTAAAATATTTGTATTCTTATAACTTAGACCAAAGGTAATAAGAGCAATATATTGTGGGTACTTTAAACGTAATTGCATTGTTTTACGACATTCAAGTATACTTCCTTGAAAATTAACTTCTCTAATCGATAAAGAGACTCACTTCTCAATAATTTATTGTTATCATTTTTTATCGGAAACGCTTTTCTGATAAAATTTTTACACTTATTTTTTATTAGTGTTTGTAGGAATTTCTTAATCTATCGCAGTAAAATTTAATTTAGGTATTTACTTAATAAATATGAAATATTGAAGCGTATTTATTAATTATAATATAATCTTATACGAAGTTACAAGTTCTTATGATAAGTTATTGTAAGAGCAAAACTATATATATATTTTTTAATATAAAAGGAGTTTAATATTTTTTATTTTTTCATGTACCTACCTGCTTCATACAACATTTATACAAAAATTATATAAAAACTATTTATAATTTAAAAATTGTTCAATGTAGTTAGACAAATACATGAGGGCTATCACTAGAAGCGTCCCATATTTTTCTAAAAAGTCGTGTATAGTGCCACAAACTTATCTGACCCGGTGACGGTGTCACTGATGTCGCTTTCTTTTTATATAAACAAAATATTTCGTATGAAAAGTCTGTGAAAATGTGACATTTCAAAATGGCGGCACGTAGTTCCAGTTTTTGCCACCGGGTCAGATAAGTTTGTGGCACTGTACACTCTTTTGACGGGTTGACAAAAACAAAAACACAGAACAACAAAACCTATAGTGTATCTACACTTTTTGAGCTTCTCTCTCTTTTATATGGATATTTTATATGGAACCGACGTTCTTTGAACAGCCTAAATTGATTTCTGCGGAACTTGATTAATTCGCAAGGGAATAGAACTTTCAAGGTCTTTTATTGAATAATGATAATATGAATTTGAAATATAGATTTATATGATAGATGCAATCCGTTCCGATGCATTGTTTGATTGTTATATTACTCATAGGCTTTTCTTTAAATATTAGCATGTATGGAAAAAAGAACTAAGTTTTCATACATATACGTAACATAATATAACAGTCTATATTTTGTTTGTATGTGTATATACTCTATATCAAAAGATATTACTTATGTCGATGAATACAATAAAGTGCTTTCATTAATATTTAATTTAAGATTATTGTGTAAGTACATTATTATAAAAACTTGTAAATTAACATTTATGAAGTAATGAAAACATAAGTATTTAGAATTATACTTATAGCATAAAAATTAAGTCCAAGATCCAAATTCTTATTATTCAAAATGTAAAATAATTAAGAAGATTCCAGAATTACACTTACTAGAGCTTAAATTTACAACTCAATTAGCACATTTTTTTTGAAACTATAGAATGATAGTAAAAAGGCTATCTAGAACAGATTGAAGCCCGTATCTTTTAAACTATCGACGTTCTAGCCAACTAGAAACCTTAGTAATCGAATTTCATCCACTCTTTCAATTTAAATGTAAAAGGACGCTAGACGCTATCTTTCAAGAGCTAGAATATTCATATTTAATATACCTATATTTTTAATGGAAAAGATAAATTTTTGTTAAAATTGTATCATACATTTGTAACGCACACACTTGGCATTTCATAACTACTAAATAATGACTACGTAACGGATTTTGATGCGGTTTTTTTTTAATAGATTGAGATTTCAAGAGGAAGGTTTTTGTATATAATTTATTAGGTTTTAGACAAAGCGGGGGCGAAGCCGCGAGCGGTAAGCTAGTACTAAATAATACTGACACATAATCTGTGCTAGTGATATTATTTAGTAGTTATGAAATACAAATTCAAAAATAGAGTTTTTATAACGAAACAATAGGTATTTAAAATGTGTGTTTTTGAGCTTTAGCGTGTGTTTTTTAGCGTTTATTTGTGAGCTTTATTAGACAAGGGCTTAAAATTGAAAATCCCTAAGCATATTCACTTTTCTATTAAATAAGTCCAGATTATAAATATCGGGAAACATGGAGGCCGGACGATTGTTCCATTCCTTACTGGTACGCACGAGAAAGGGAAAATCTGAAAAAGTTCTCACATTATCTAGTTTTAAATACAATTTCTTATTTAGATTTTGAAGGCAAACGGATTACCTCTCTTTATATGTAATAAATAGTCCTAAAAGCCGATATTTGCATAAGAACAAGGATAATATATTCATTATTTATACAAGAACAAGCAAAGCACGTACTCATTGGACTTCTTAATACAACAAAGGGTGGAAAACATTTTTTGGGTCAACAAAATGGCGCATTTATTTCAAGTAAGCTTTCCTATTGGGTATAATGACTGACTTAAATCGATGAATAATTCAACTGTGATATGTTAATATCAAGTTTTGAAGGATTTATTATTAAGGTTGAGAAGTATATTATATACTAGCTGGGCCTCGCGATTTTACCCGCATTGCTCCGCCCCTGTTTGTCTTAGCGTGATGATATAATATAGTTTTCCTCGATAAATGGGCTATCTAATCGGACCAGAAGTTCCTGAGATTAGCGTGTTCAAACAAACAAACAAACTCTTCAGCTTTATAAAATTAGTATAATTATAATACACGTTAACAGAGAAATATGTAGTACTTACCTAATAATATATTTTAAGTGATCACATGACACATGAAATTGAGTTAAAAATATTTTGAAGCAAAAGCTATCATGCTCTAGTAACTAACAAAAATTTAATAGTAAAGTTATGTTAAAAATTAATAAAAATCGTATAATTACTCACTAAAGTCTCATAAATATTCACCAATTAACATTAATAAAATCCCGTCTTTACACTGACTTATCTAACAAGAGACATATTAAAATAAATCTTAGATTAAACATTTAAAGAGGTTCAAAATGACCATCAATATTCAATTCAATCGAAATTTGCGAGGAAAGCGCTAATAAATGTAATTTATTAAAATCAGGCCTTGGGCGCGAAGGCAATTGGGTTCCGTAGCTAAGGCGAATGCAAATCTTATAACGGTATTCCGTTTTACGAGTTTATCTTTTTTATAATGTAGATACAATTTTATTAGCGCCTTGTAAGATGAGAAAAACGTAGAAAATCCAATCATAAGTTGTAGGTATTAATTTATTTTATAAATCTCGGATAGACCTAAAGGAACGTAAAATTATTTTGTAATAGCTTTCCGCCCGCAGCTTCGCTCGCGTTTTTAAAGAAAAACCCGCATAGTTCCCGTACCTGTGGAATTTCCGGGATAAAACCTATCCTATAATCCAAGTTACCCTCTATATGTGTGCTAAATTTCATTGTAATCGGTTCAGTAGTATTTGCGTGAAAGAGTAACAAACATACATACTGTCATGTACACATACATCTTCACAAACTTTCGCATTTAAAATATTAGTAGGACATAGAAAAGTATGGTTTGTATTGCTGCCTTAACAATCTATCTATCGTCAAATTAATCCCTTCTAGGAAACCATTAATGGTTCATGGACAGTTTCATCAGTCTAGAATCTAGATGGAAGAAACTTTAAACCAATTTAAAAGTATAGTGTACATACTACACTATATCTTCTTATCCATAGGTAAGAATCCCGCGTCTGTCAATATTAAATACGGGAAAATGTATTTTGTACTTTTAGGGCCGATTTATCAATGCTTGGATAAAACTTATTCGTCGAATAATGTATAAAACTACCATTTTAAAAACGTATTCTAATTGCCCGTATTTGACAGTTTACGTGACATATTAATATTATCGTGTAATACTTTATTGGACGGATAAGTTTTATCCAAGCATTGAAAAATCGTTAAATGTATTACCAATAATTTCCATCATATTAGTTGTAATATTTTCTATAAGTATGAACAAGTAGGCAATTAATTACTTCAGAATAGAGTTACCTATTCAATTCTATTCAATTTTTTCACCTTGAATACAAGCTTACGACCGTACCAAGTAAAAAAGACACAATAATTCAATGTGCTATTTTTACAAACTTATTCTTGAGGTTTATTAATAAAAATATCCTTTTTAACCGACTTCAAAAAAAAGTATTTTTATGTATGTACACCGATTACTCCGTGGTTTCTGAACCGATTTACGTGATTCTTTTTTTGTTCGATGCGGGATGGTGTCGAATTGGTCCCATAAAAATTTTATTCGGATAGGCCCAGTAGTTTTTATTTTATGAGCATTTTTGTCTGTATTTGTAAATGTTGCAAGTGCAAGTTTGAAGTCGGTTGTTTTTAACGCAGTTATTGACTTGTATCTTTTTATAAAAAGTAAAAGCTTGCTCCTTGCTTGTCGATATTATAATTCCCTGGTAATGACTTCGAATAATACGGCGACAAACAATTTATACTTTTCTTCTTTTTTTAGAAAGTAAAAAGAAACACAATAATTTAATGTGCTATTTTTACAAACATACTCTTGAGGTTTATTAATAGAGATAAATACCCTTTTCAATATTATAATTCCCTGGTAATGACTTCACATAATACGGTGACAAATAATTTATATTTTTTTCCTTTTAATAGGTATGGTAGATAATTGGGCATGTCACACACAAAGAATAAATATCCCCAAAGGCTCGACACTGATAATTTACTGCTTTAATATATTCGGATGGAAAATCCCAATCACTAACTACTCCCTTGAGGTAGTTAGTAGTTACTATAGATATTAAAAGAACAACTAAATATAAATCTATACTTATATTATAAAGCTGAAGAGTTTGTTTGTTTATTTGTTTGTACGCGCTAATCTCAGGAACTACTGATCCAATTTGAAAAAATCTTTCGATGTTAGATAGCCCATTTATCGAGGAAGGCTATAGGCTATCATCACGCTAAGACAAACAGAAGCGGCTCCACGCGGGTGAAACCGCGGAGCTAGCTACGTAATAATTTTCATACTCATTTATATTAATTGTATTCGTATAACGTTAATAGTAATTCTATTATCATGAAAATATATCATATTAATGGTAAAATAATTCCTCAAAATGCTACATTGAATACAATACAAAAATTTTTAGTGTTACGGATTGAACCCACTGCCTCTAACACTCTATTCAACAGTTTCTTACTAATATTTAGGTACCTTCATTATTAATTGTCAATTTAATTAAAAGACCTAGAGTGAACAGGTACCTTCTATAGGGAAGCGCGTTCCATCTTAGACCACATCTCAGCTTAACATCAGGCGAGATTGTGGTCAAGTGCTTCCCTATCTACAATAAAAAAAGACTCTAACACTCTATTCAATACCTAACGTATATTTTCGTACATTATTTATCAATTTTACTAAAACATAAGCTAAACAGAACCATGATACCATGATACTCGGTATAAGCCTTGCCTGGTTTGCTTTTACCCCATTTTTAAGTCGCGTTTCCCGAAAGCTACATTAACGATATTAGAATTTCAAAGAACAGTTATGAGTTTCAAATCCTACAGGACTCCATTAGCTGGAATACTTTCATAAAATATACCTTTGTTATTGTCACCAAAGAGAATAATATATTCACTAACGGAAAAGTGATGGAAAACTTCAAATGAATATCATTTAAAGTCTGTGATTTGTTTTTTGTAAATTTTGAATATTTTGTACCGATTTTGGAACAATGCAAGTGTTTTGCTATCGATTGTCAGAAAGATCAAAGAACGAATAATAATTTAGTAGAGTATAGGGTGTGCTAATACAGATTGCGATCTACAATGTTAAAACGAATATTAATTATTATTGTAAGTAGAAACGAAGTAATAATGTACGTATATACCTTATACAAACATCATTTCTCCTTTTCAATAATTAACTAAAAAAATATTTAAGGAACTAAATTTCAAACTCTATACAAAACGCTTCAAACTTAAAGGCATACCATATACATAGTTAAAACATCGGATCTAAACAGCCTAACTAGACGTCTGTTCGACGTAGAATATTGAAGATAATACTGCCTCTAACATAAGACCACTCGGCCAATCGGATTGCAAAGAATGCTCTAGAACTTTTTGAAAATAAGTAAGTACTATTCAACCGCATTCAATACGAGCATTCGATAGCCTTAATAAGACAAGTGAATGTAGAATATGCTTGTGATTCCGGTGAATTTGTCGTTGAAAAAGACACTCGTCTTTTCACAATTGGGGTACCTAAGTATATAAAATTACACATTTACTTGGTTAAGACCATGCTCAATGCAATGTATTTTTTTATAAAAATAAACTTTATCGAATCATTGTAATAGATTCACATATTATAATGTAACATAGAAACATTTTTAGATGATGTTTTAATTGGAACCTTAAACATAATTAATTCATGTAATTATCGTGCAATCTTACATAATATATTTTTATTTCAATCTACCCTAACAATTCTTCTTCGTTATGATTTGGGATAGCTTATCATCATAACATTATAAGGTCTCAATTCAGTTACTTAAAAACTAGAATTCACCTTTTCTTCATTCGAGCTACGTCTACTGTAAGACCTAATGAAAATAATTAACAGAGACATACAAAACTTTATACACAGCAATAACAAAACAATAGTAAAACAGTGATAAAAGTGAGATTCAAATAGTTGTAATGTTTAAATGAGCATGTGGCAGCACGCCAAAGTTAATCTGAACTTTTCGAATACAATGAGAGCTAAGCGCTTTAAAAGTTGAAAATGAGGTTTCGTGCGCAGCTTTTTAAAAATTTAACTTTAGAAATCGCACTACACAGATGTATTTTTGGCTTTGAGCTTTCACATTGTTGCGTTTTATCGTAAATGGCTTTTTGAGTATATTGTATGGGGAGTTAAGATTGCTTGCTTCGGTCAGAGGGATATTAAAAGAAGGGAAGGGAAGGGAAGTTCCTTATAAAATATTGGAATGTTTAAAGGTTAGAATGTTTATGTATTAACTGCAGTCAAATAAATATTTAAAAGATCTATAGTAGAGAAGAAGTTATACAAATTCGTATTGCGCGTATACATATCTGCATAATATGTTACGGTTATCAAGGTAAAGTAAAAAATGAAATAACTTGTGCATTATTCAATTCACGAAAGATGAAAATTATACAATTATGTGGTGTTTACATATTTTTAAGTAATTACAAACTCAGGTCTTAAATCTAATGAAATCTAAAAATAGAAATAATACTCCCCCTTGAGAAACTATTATGCTTTGATTCTAGGCCTAGTTAGCTAATGGGAATGACTTGATTCAGTCTGTCCCCGGGGACAAAACTCATCGATCTTGGTATAGCTGCTTTTGTATTTGAGTGATTATGTAATATTGACGCAATTCTCTTGGGGATTAATAATCGTATTATTATGATGGATAGGAAATTTAATATGTGACTAGCCACTTATCCCTGCTTTGCTCGTGTTAACAAAGGTTAATAGCCTTATTTACTCGGTAAAGAAAGCTTTAGTGTAAATTTTTCTTTTTAAGCGATCTAGTAGTTTGAGTTAATTCGTTAAAACAGACAAACATAAAATCATACCTATCTTTCTTTTCGTATCATTAGTATAGATGAACTTAAGTTTTACTGGTAAATGAAATAAATATTTAACCTTAAGCGTGAATTAAGGATCAAAATATTATGCTAAAGTAAAAAGGTTCAATCCCCTACAAAAAAAATATTGAGTTATGTCTATTGTGTTTTTCTTGTGTCTGAGTATTCATGTATATTGTGTACCCAATATTATTTATGAATTACGAGAAAGGTACATTTGATCAGTTTAGAAGGTAAAAGTTTTGTTTTCGTCTGAAACACGATAGCGTTGTGTGATTGCGAAGAATATTTATCTCTTTACGTCAGTTTCTTAGTTTTATAAGCCGATAAAAGAAAATTTTCAAAGAACAAACTGCTAGTTTTAATTTTAGGCTCTGACAGAATCGGAAAGAGAATTTCAAAAATAATAATTTAACTTTTTATAAGCTTCTATGTTGCAAGATGCAAAAAAATGCTATTTTCAATTTATTTATTTCATCTGTTTAACATATTAAAATTATTATTACTACTCTGATCTTAAGCTTCGAACGAGCATTAAATATAGATTTGTCCCAAAAAAACGAAAAAGGACGAATTTCGAGCAACCAAAACCAATATTATGGTTTTAAAGCGGCAAACATCAAATATTTGTACAGAAATGCGTTTCATATTTTCGTCGTGAAATACGGGCAGTTACCGGGAACATTAAAAATTCAATACCGATTGCGACATGAAGAAAAAAACCAATAAAATGATACGAACAATACCCTATACTTTATACTTAAAACGTCTCTGAGTGTAAAAAATTGGCGCAAACCAAAAGCTCTTACGATTCTTGGCGTAGAGCTTTTCGATTCCGGGTGTATTTTATGTTATTTCTGCCTTAATATATGTAGATGTAACAACTGTTATTGGCTTAATTGCTGAAATACGGTATTTTGGGAATTTTATACGATTATTGGAAGTCATTGCTATTATAAAGTATTTATAATTTCTTTGTTAATTTACTAGATCGAGCATTTACATTCGAATACAGCTGAAATTTTGTACAAAATCTGTATAAGATAGTCATGTTTTGTCAAAGCGACAGACTTCGAATAATATTAAAATTGGTTTAGTTAAACTGGTCTCAGTTGATAAAGTTAAGCTATTTCCAAGTTATATTTAGAGCAAAACTCACAGTAATATAGCTTAATTCTTACTACTATTATCTTAAATGGTAAATTCATCTCAAAATATATAATCCTCTCTCTACGTAGCTTGTATTCAAATAATTCTTCATACAACTTACATTGTATCTATTAGATATCTAGAAACTGTAACGAATACTGTAAACTGATATAAAATAATATATTATTCTATAAGTATCTTTCTCATCTTGTTATAAAAATTTTAACCCTTACTCAGATCTGTTTTCTGCCGGTTAACACCCACCACATTTTTACTAGATCACCCTTTTGACAACCAAGATGGCCGAATTTTAGGTCCAACTACAAGATGAACACCAATATACATCCCGATATCACTGTTCATACTCTCAAGTAACCACTTGAGCGCGTAACTCAGCCCACAGGCCAGGCTTTACGACCTCCCCAACTATTTTACGACCAAGCCCTGACTGTGATTCGGCCATCTTCGTCTTTATTAACAATTGTATTTCCGAGCGATATAATACCAGCTATTTTTGTCACATTACTGTGCTTATGATGTTCGTGTCTGTGTTTAATATAAATGTTAAGGGCTTACGCTTATGTAAGATCAAGTATCTTTTGCATATTGTGTTGTTTAGATGACACCTACTTGTCCCTGAAGAAAATCGATCAGTGAAACAGATGTATGGATAATGCATCTGCCCACTAGGGGACGCGGGATTTCACACTCTCTCTCCATAACTTGTATTACAAAATATTAATTTATCATCAATATTCATGTTTGTTACAAAACATAGTTCCTACGTACAAATTTACAACACAAAAAATACGTATTATAAAAATATAGGTACAAAATGTTACACAACATGGTACCTATATACAAATTTATAAGGCAAAAAAACGTATTTATTACAAAAATATAGCGTACAATTAAATAATATGCTCGTAAAAATTTAATACATGGCTCCTAATACTTATTTTTACAATGTAATTAAATTCGTCTATGTCCATTTAAAAGCTATTTACAAAAGTTATATGATTAACTGTTTTAGTTTGAATCCGATCCAATTTATGGTTCGTTAAACTCGTCTACTTTTTACTTTACAATAAGACATTCACTTCACAGACTACTTATTGGAATAAATTATTTTAAAAAGCTTTCGCTTGTTTTCTCTTCATTGAGATTAAATTCATATACATATTCTTTTAGCGTTCAATTAACAATTTAAAATATATATTCTACAATTATACATTAAAAATCAATGTAGTATTAACTTCTGTTTGTTTCTATGCTAGTATTAAACATTAAGAAATTAAATACTTTTAAGCAGTTCTAATATCTGTACGTGACCACTCTCACTATAAATTGTTGAAACGTCGGGTCAAATAATACAATGAATAAATCGCATTTGAAATAGAAATCGGTAAAAAAGTCTTTAATTTCAAAGTGAATCAATGTTTAAAAAGATATGGTTGTATTTATATATGCGAGGTCTTATCATAAACTATCTTAAGCAAAACACATCCCCATAAGTTAAAATATTGAATAAGAAAACCTTTATATCTCAATTCACAATGGTCTTACACGCTAAATTGTATGCATAAATGAATTTAATTGTAATTATATTTTATATTAATTCTAAATAAATCTAGGTCTTCGTAGAATCAACTCAGTTCCTCAGGTCATGGAGGCGAGAGAGTACCGGTGGAATGCACATATTCCTTCGCCTGCATAACCTCAGGAGCTAAGCACTCTTCTTTACTCCGCTTAGCTCTTCTTAGGTCTTCTTTTCTCTTCTTGTTTCTTTTTTCTTGTTTTATTTAAACTAGGGGGAATTAAAAATGCAAATCAAGATTAATTTAATATCATTACATATTATTGAAAATAAATGTGTGCGTGTACTTAGTGTACACACGTAAGAAGTGAAACTTCTTTATGACCTTATTTTTCAAAAAATAATTTACTATATGCAACTTTACAGAAATACGTCAATCACACGTGGTAGGGATGAAAACAAGATGGCGCGTAACGGAAAAATGTCACGCGTAACGAAAAAATGTTACACTAAATTTTTTTCCAACCAAGTAAAAGAAGTTTCACTTCAACAAATAGATACGTTTCTCTACAAAAATCAAAATATAATTACGGTGCGTTTACATCAAACGAGCGACTGCTCAATCTAACCCCACTATGTCAAATTATTTTAGTCTAAACAGTCTTAGAGCATTCTTTCAAGTTAAAAATTCATTTATGGGTCAAGGTATACGCTTATACAATAGAATTCCTCACAATATTAAAGAGTTTAGTAGTTCTAAATTTAAAACTTACATAAAAAATGTACTAGTTCAGAGAGCGTACTACAGTATTCAGGAATATATGGACGATAAAGACCCATGGAGGGTTGTCGCGTAAACACCACAGGACAGTTCTTTGGCATATTATGTAGTTAGGTAGATATAAGTTACATATTATGTAAATTTATTGACATTATTTAAAAGAGCAACTATGGAGTTTCTTGCCGATTCTTCTCCATAGATACTGCTTTCCGAATCGGTGGTAAATGTTAAAAATACTATGTAATGACGATTCGAAAGTGCTACTAAATAGTAATCTAATTGAATAAATGGATGTTTGAGTTTGAGTTTGCTCTTAGTGCGTTCGAAAAGATTCCATGCAATGTTCTAATACTGAATAACACAATATGAGTTTTCTTTTACACCAAAAAATCACGAAATAATGATCTTGCTCTAGCTATATTCGTGTGATGTAAATGCACTGTTATAAGAAGTTATCGTACCTACATTTTATTTTGATGAAGTAATGAATGCCAGAAAAAATATTAATGGCCGGTTTCACAACTTCCGGATAAGTTCTGATTAGTTTATCTGAAAGTTAAAATTATAAATGAGATATGAAAATTTATCAAAAATCTAGCTATTAGGGACATTACTAGCAAATTGAGAAAGCTCTTAGTGTCTGTTATACAATATTTAAACCTCCGTTTAGACGGAGAAATAAAAGACGGTTAGTTAAACTAATGAATATTACCCCCCCCTTTATAAAAACACCATAATATTATACGATTTTTACACTCAGTAAAACAAACAATATTTATAAAAACATTCGCAAAATATTTTACGAGTATTATGGTATTCATTATTTTGTTTCTCTTAAAAGTTAAAATTCATTATTACAGCGTTATAATAAATAAACGTATTCAACAAATTAATGAGAATTTCGCACTCGAAATAAAATATGAATATTTATTAAAACAATAATCAACATTCATTAAAACAAAAGAAATTTTCCAGGATTTATTTAACTGGAATTATTTTGTAATACAAGTTACGAGAATCATAATAGATAGGTACACTAATAAAGAAAAAGTACATCCATCCAAAACCATTGCTAAATAACATATTATGATAAAAATGAATGCTATACAAAAAAGAATAATTTCAACGTTCACAGTTAAATCTATACTAATATTATAAAGCTGAAGAGTTTGTTTGTTTGAACGCTTTAATCTCAGGAACTACTGGTCCGATTTGAAAAATTATTTCGGTGTTAGATAGCCCATTTATCAAGAAAGGCTATATAGGCTATATTATATCATCAAGTTAAGACCAACAGGAGCGGAGCAATGCGGGTAAAAGCGCAGGGCACAGCTAGTAGAGAAATATAATTTAATCAGTCAAAATCAACAAACATTAATAATCAAATGCAGGACGCTACTGTATAATTCAGTCCACTACACACGACTCGTTAGAACTCAATTAGAAGCAATCCTACAGAACCCGTGTAATAATCTGACGGTCCTAAATAGCCTCTTTTCGGTAATAGCCGGCATTTTGTCAACTTAATGAAATAACTCCACACATCACCGTCCGAGCCAAGTATAAATGGTTCAATGTCTGAAGCCTTCCTTTTGTATAATTTGACAATCAAAATGGCGGAATTTCAGGAATTTTTATCAGGACTCCGCTAAAATACTAAGTGAAAATACAATTTCTGAGATACGCTTTTTAGGCTAATCGCGAATGAAATGTCTGTACCGTAATAATTTATTTACTCGAATGAAGACTGGAATGTATACAAGATAAAAAGTAAAACAACTAAAACCCAACTACGACAAAAAACGACGCTGAAAAAGTATAAAACAAAAGTTAAATTGATGAACTAATAAAGAAGCTATGAACGAAAAGATGTGAATTATATGCAATCAGCCCATGAATACAGGTAAAGTCACAAGCAAATGCTAGTAATATATATATATTCAAAATGTGCAAGTAAAAAGCTTTCAAATGATACCAAACACGGCATATTTATCTTAACTTTATTTTTTTACTCTGTATGTTTTGTCCGCTAGAGGGCGCCACATTAGATTTTGTGAAACCCCATATAGCCTATAACCAGCGGACAATTAAGACGCTTCTAATGATATGTCATTTGTCGAATTCTGATAAGTAGTTTAGAAGTTACGAGGGAACAGATGAACATACATACATACATACATACATACATACATACATACACCCTCCTTTTGCTTTGCCGTAGTCGGGTAAAAAATAAAAGACACGTTTGTTTATTTCTTGTAAACATAAAGATTACAAAGTAATTAAATAGTAACGTGACAAAAATAGCGTGGCAGTAATCGAAGTATACTGTAAAAGAATTTACTTATTTATATAGATTCCTACTTCTTCTTTCTTTAGGAATTAAATAAATAAATTAACATTCAAGATACACTGCAACCCTATTCTGTATGTCTATCAATTCATTAAAGTACTAAGAGAGAAGAGCAATATTCTGCTTCAATATTTATTAATTGATTGAAATCGGAGGCCTTAACTTCACCAGCTCAATTGTAAAGCTACTAAAGAACTTAAAGATATTAATTTGCACGTGAATTGCAAATCATCTTCTAGAAATATTTACTATTATGTTTGCTACTCTTGTTGGAAGCCAAAACTATGTTTAGATAGCAAAATTAATTCAGTATTTATACTAGTAACAAGTTAGATTTTCATTATCTTGACATAACATTCATCATATAGAATTACATTATTTAGAATAAAGAAGAATATTATACTAAAAAATAATGTTTTCTGCGAAACAAGAAAATACAAACAGTATGTGATTTAATCTGCACAGTATTGCTTCCCATGAATAAAGAATACAATGAGCCGATGTTATTGCACCATCTAAAAAGGTAATATGCTTTAGGAAAGCTTCTTAAGTTTCTTTATAACGTCGTAGTTTAGCGTATCCATTAACAGACTAACAGACTTTTTGACGTGGGAAGTTAATACGTCTGTCTGTGCAGCAAATTCCTATAAAGTGTAATATGAAAGTTTAATATTATTGTTTATATGTACCAGTCTTTAAAGTTGGTTAAGAACTGTCATTGCACTAAAATAAATAGAATAAAAAGTATGAGTGGATAATAATTATAGTGATAAACATACCTACACCTAGTATTATATTATCTGTGCCTACACACTAATTTCAATAATAAATTAAGAAATACAGCATATATTTATAGATTTATCATTTAAAAAAACCTTGTAATATGGAAAACATAAAGTAACTTTACCGCGTATAAATATAATTGAGTCGAAATTATGTAATTTTAAAGAAGTTTGTCGTCAATTTTTCTCGGAAGAAGAGACATTCTAAATCGTTGGTCGTTTAATAAAAACCTTGACTAAGTTACTTGTCAAACTTTTCGTGATCAAAGTAATGACATTTGACTTTATAAATCTTAATATATATATAAATCTCGTGTCACAATGTTTGTCCTCAATGGACTCTTAACCACTTAACCGATTATAATTAAATTCGCACACCATGTGCAGTTCGATCCAACTTGAGAGATAGGATAGTTCAAACAGGTACCACGGGCGAAGCCGGGGCGGACCACTATAACCGCTATATAAATCACCAATGGACCTATATCTTTTATATAAATAAATATTTACAATCTAGTATAAACTGTTCTTGAATATTTCATATTAGTATGAATGCTTGATAGTCTTTCACGCAACAACGGATGATCAGATATCAATTAATTTAGGCGGGGAGATAGATTATGTTCTAGAGTCCAGATTGACACAGGATTTAACAAAGTTTTAAGGACAACGCCATTAAATGATTTCGTTCAATATTGAACAATTATTTACATGCCATTACTTGATACAAAATCTTATATTGTAAGCGAAAAATTAAAATTTATAATTTATATTACTAGCCAAGAAAATTGCAAAGGAAATCTTATCCTTGCCCTACA
Source organism: Colias eurytheme (assembly GCF_061535395.1). Lineage (NCBI taxonomy): Eukaryota > Metazoa > Arthropoda > Insecta > Lepidoptera > Pieridae > Colias > Colias eurytheme. The sequence goes on along the minus strand of NC_143000.1, from coordinate 7,907,769 downwards.
AGGAACAATCTTATGAGCTTTATTCCTAGAAGGCTTTAACTTACATAACTTTAAATGCACTATGTGATTGCTTTCTAGGTCGCTCTATGGGTTCTTTTAATTTTAATTTACTCGACTCTATACTACTTAAAGGGTCAGTAATTAGGCTATTAATTGTATTTAAATAAGTAAAAATATATATGAGCAATTACGATCGACTAACAAACACAAAAAAACGTACAGACAAACAAAAATCGTCCTCAAGAGTTTGAATGAAAATATGGGTTATAGAGGATATTGATGTTATATAAAATAAAAAAAAAGACGCGTGGCACTCGGGGACTGCCGCGGTAAAGCTATTGCATGCTATGCTTTCAAGCCACACCTCCGTGCCCGTCGGAGTGGGGAGCGTGAGGTTTTTTCGTTACGGAATTTCTCGATTCGGTCCCCGCGCTCAAGGCCCGCGATAGAAGCTATGCAATAGCTTAATTAAATTATAAAAAATATTCCCCTCTCATTTACACACAAATATTGATATAATTCCTCAATTTGTTTACACAGCTCTTTTGAATTTAATTTCATCATGAAGTTATTTACTTGGAAATTGATAATTAAATTTCCTAGCAAAACAAAATATAAAATATCAGCTACTGCAATATTTACAGTGAATTTTCACACAATCATATAAAGGTCAACTCGGTTTCCAGTTATTTTCATTCTCTATTTAGTATTTATGACAATGATGTTGATTAATTGGTATTTATCCGTACAAATACTGATGAATCAAAACCACAACCTGCATTAATCTGATGGGAATTATTACATATACTTTCATTGGTATGCATAAGAGGAAACCAGTATAAGTTGATCTATCTGTTGTATGATTACGCTTCTGTTCAAGAGATCAAGAAGTGTGGAGCAAAATTTTGTGCAATTTTAAATTTTAAAGTAACACTAATTAGCTATGAATATTCACTAATATTTTTATAGAATGTTTAACATTTGCATGGTTCGCAGATAGCACTAATATAAAAAAAGACGGGTTGCACTCCGGGAGTGCCGGCAGAAGTGAAAACTTGATTATTAACATTGAGCATGTTTGATATCCATCCGTCTTACGCTTTTTCGATGGTCACGTGTCCTGACGCGAGTTTAAGATTTTATACCCAACGCCGCTAAAGAAGTTTTCATTTCAAAAAGTGCTAATCGCATTACAACTTAACTCAAATTGTATATTATTTAATAATTAAAAAAAAATGTAAGGAGCGTATGTTATATCGCTTGTGTATATTATAATTATGTTTTTTCTATCTTTTAAATTTGATTACAAAAAAGTAGTTTATCCTCATCTTTAATTCATCTTAATGCAAGCAAACAAACACACATTTACCAGACTTGATATTTCTCTGAAGCTAAACTAGTACCAAAACAATTAAAACAGTACAAATCGCTCGAACCTTAATTCCGAAATCTCCCTGATAATTAAATTCTAATTCCGTTACGTACAACGAATAAATCGTTGCTAGAAAAATCTCGATACATTAGAAAAACCTTTGTCTATGTGATTTTGAAACCAAAGACTGTATTTTTAGGGTTCCGTACCCAAAGGGTAAAACGGGACCCTATTACTGAGATTTTGTTGTCCGTCTATCTCCAGGCTGTATCTCATAAACCGTGCTAGCTAGAAAGCTGAAACTATCACAAATGATGTACATATTTCCGTTGCCGCTATAACTACAAATACTAAAAACTACAATATTAAGGATGGTCCCCATATTACGGAACCCTTCGTGCGCGAGTCCGACTCGCACTTGGCCAGTTTTATTCAATTTTATTTTTATTACCATTTGAAAAGCGCATGGTGTCGTATCACGTTTTCAAAAGCACACAATACTTTTACGGCTTCTTGCAATAATATTGATTCTATTGAGCGGGGGTATGGAATTTTCCAAGGCTTGTAGAATAATAAAGAAATTCTACTTATTTTATATGAGGGAGCGTGTATTGATTATTATATATTATTACTAGCTTACCGCCCGCGGCTTCGCCCACTTTGTCTAAAACCTAATAAATTAAATTTTGTTCGTTACTACAAGAACTATTGTTTAACACAAAAGTAATGAACAGTGAATTAATTTTTCACCTTACGCCGATGTGAATGTAGCGAAATGGCCAAGCCACATATTTTGACTAAGGTGTAGAGTTTGTGAAGTTAGGCCTTGTAGAGTTAGGGCGTGTAGTGTTAGAAGCTTGGCTCTACATGATATCTGATAACTTTTTGACAGTGCGAGTCATATGGGCTCGTCTTGGCAACATTTTACATGAAAATGTTTTTGGTGGGATAACCTTTTTGTGTATGTAGTTTTCGATAAAGGATATCTGATGTTGTGTAACCAAGAATTACAGAGAATATAAAGTTAAAGAGGTATCATAATTATTTATGTAGGAATTTGAATAGAATCGGCATCTGAATTAAAACTTCATTAAGAAGCATGAACTCGTCATTTGAGTTTCTTCTCCAGATAATTATATGCTGGTAAACTATTTATATATGTGGGAATAGGATAAAATATTAAGATGTATTTCATAATTAGCTTTATTTTTAGTCTGTGTTTTTCTATTATTTACTCTGTGGATATGTTGTCTGTAGATTGATGTTTATCTATGACTTGACTTGGTGGCTCGGTACGAAAAGAAATGTGTGGAAATGGAGGATTGTTAAAAATGTATTTTTGTTCGGTGTCTGGGAAATAAACAGATTGGGCTAATTTGGCGTTTTTATTTACACCATCCCCACATAATTTGGGGGCTCGTCCGGGATGGTGGAATAAAGAAAAATAAATGGAAGATTATGATTGCGGTGATTAAACCAGATTAAGACTTTACGAATTATGAACTAAGAAGACTAAGATTTAAAGAAGCTTATGATTAAACGATTACGACTTGAAGACTATATAAAACTTATTATTTACATTATTCAACATGCCGCCGAAACGACTATTAAAGGACGATGATGATTATGGCGAACCATCGCCGCGTATTTCCTTTACTGATTTAGAAAAATCAATGACGCCATTTTCGGGTGATGATGCTTATGGCGTCGAAACTTTCATAAAAGAATTTGAAGACGTTTCCTCTCTAATGCAATGGGGCGAATTAGAAAAACTCATATTTTCGAAGCGGCTCCTCACGGGGACCGCCAAGCTATTTTTACGTTCACTAAGTGGGATCACCACGTGGGATACACTTAAGTCTGAGCTCCGCGAGGAATTTGGTAAGAAGTTGAACAGTGCAACTGTTCACAAGAGACTTTCAACACGCCGGATGAAGATGAATGAGACTCATCAGCAATATTTTTTACATATGAAGGAACTTGCAGTACTTGGGAATGTTGAAGATGAAGCCCTGATGGAATATGTCATCGACGGTATTAAAGATAGTGAGTCCAACAAAAATATTTTATATGGCGCTTGTAATATTAAAGAATTCAGAAAGAAGTTAGACATTTATTCAGAAATTAAGAAAAAATCATATTATTCACCTAATAAGATTCAAAGTAATTCAGTATCAAAGTCCATTGGCATGAAAATTCAAAAAACATTAAGAGTAAAGAGATGTTTCAATTGTGGAGATTTAGATCATGAGTCGCCTAATTGTACTAAAGGCATTAAATGTTTTAAATGCAACTTGTTTGGCCATAAATCAACTGAATGTTCTAAAAGTATAAAGAAGAGTTTGGAAATTATGTCAACTAAGAATAATATTGATGTGAGACCTTTTAAGAAGCTGAAAATAAACAATATTGATGTAGAAGCCCTGATTGATACCGGAAGCGATGCTAATTTAATAATTATGTCTTATTTTAGGAAGATTCAAGGTGAAAAATTGTTATCTTATAGTTCAGGAACCACAGAAACTTTAACTGGAATAGCTGAAAAGGAAATTTATACAAAAGGATCTTTCACAGCAAAAATTGAAATTGATGATTGTTATTTTGAAACTTTATTTTATGTTGTTGATGATGGCGCTATCCCTGTCAACATTATATTAGGAAATCCTGTACTGAAAGAAGTAGAAATCAATTTTAAGGCTGGAACTATCACTGCAACAAGAATATTACACCTTACAATGCTAGAGAATGAAAATGAAGATATCACAAATATTGAAAACAAAGAATATAAGAATAAAATACAGAATATTATAAAAGAATATAACCCCAAAAGATGTACTAAAGAATCAAATGTAAAACTTAAAATATTATTAACCGATGATGTACCAGTTTATCAGAATCCACGACGATTGTCACCTTTGGAGCTTAACATTGTTGACAAACAGATTAAAGAATGGCTTGATGAAGGAATAATAAAAACAAGTAAGTCTGATTATGCTAGTCCAATTGTGCTTGCAAAAAAGAAGAATGAAAACTATAGATTGTGCGTTGATTACAGGAAATTGAATAAGAAAATTATTAAAGAAAGATATCCACTACCACTCATTGAAGATCAATTAGACAGATTAACTTATGCTAAAATGTTTACCTCGCTTGATTTAAAAAATGGATTTTTACATGTGAATGTTCATATTAATAGTCAGAAGTATACATCATTTGTAACACCACAAGAAAATGGAATGTTATGGAAGATTAAGGATGGAAATAAATTAATGGTTGTACCTAAGAAGATGCAAAATGAAATTATAAGAAAACATCATGAAAACGGACATTTTGGTTGTGTTAAAACTGAGGAATTAATAAATAGAAATTATTATATAGAGAATTTAAAGGAAAAGATTAAAACAAACATTGATAATTGCGTGGAATGTATACTTAATGCAAATAAAAGAGGAAAGAAGGAGGGATTTCTACATGTAATAGATAAAGGTGATTTACCATTGTCTACTTACCATATTGATCATCTAGGACCGTTGACATCCACCAATAAAAATTATAAATACATTCTTACCGTTGTAGATGGATTCACAAAGTTTACATGGATTTATCCGACAAAGACGCTATCCACCAATGAAGTAATAGATAAATTAAACATTCAAAAACAGACGTTTGGCTCGCCGCAACGAATCATAAGCGACCGCAACACTTCATTTACATCCAACATGTTTAAAGAATACTGCGAAGAAGAAGGAATTATGCATCATACGATCACAACTGGTCAACCGAGAGGAAATGGTCAAGTTGAGAGAATACATAGAATTATTATTGAAGTTTTAAGCAAATTATCATCAGACGACCCTACGAAATGGTATAAACATATTAGTAAATTGCAAAGATGTTTGAATAACACATATCAGAGAAGTATAAAGATGTCACCTTTCCAACTGTTAACAGGAATCAAAATGAATGATAAAGATGATGATATTTACAATAAAATACAGGAAGAGTTTCAGCAACATTTTTACAACGACCGTGAAGAATTAAGAAGGATGGCGAAAGCAAATATTCAGAATATACAAGATGAAAATATTAAAAATTATAATAAAAAGAGGAAGAAGTCGAATAATTACGAAGTAGGTGATTTAGTAGCGATTAAAAGGACACAATTTGTACAAGGTTATAAACTTTATCCAAAATACCTCGGCCCGTATGAAGTTATTGAGAAGAAGAGAAATGAACGATATAATTTAAGGAAGATAGGTCAGGGTGAAGGACCTCTGAGAACCTCAAGCTCAGCTGATATGATGAAGCCATGGGTAGCGACTGTTGACTCATCTGGGACAGATGATTCTGCAGGATGACCGTGTGGGAATAGGATAAAATATTAAGATGTATTTCATAATTAGCTTTATTTTTAGTCTGTGTTTTTCTATTATTTACTCTGTGGATATGTTGTCTGTAGATTGATGTTTATCTATGACTTGACTTGGTGGCTCGGTACGAAAAGAAATGTGTGGAAATGGAGGATTGTTAAAAATGTATTTTTGTTCGGTGTCTGGGAAATAAACAGATTGGGCTAATTTGGCGTTTTTATTTACACCATCCCCACATATACTTATTGTTATGTACGAGAAAGTATCGTAATAATAATATTTCATAAATAATAAAGATATTGCTTATAATACCTTACTATTTAAAATGATCCTTTTTTCAGTTCTGAATAAGAAGCAAAAACTCGGAAGTTTTGGCGCAAATCTTAAATAGCGGAACCTAAATGGACTTACAAAAAGGTTGTTTGCAAAGAGAGATTGTATTCCAAACTCCCTGATTTTCAATAGGGAATTCCGATTGTTCACTTCCGATAGATTTAAAAACCTAATATAAATCTTATCTTCTTATTTTATCCGTGGAACTAAATTATTTCGTAGACTAGCTTTCCGTCCTCGGCTTCGCCCGCTTTGTCTAAAATCTAATAAATTATATACTAAAACCTTCCTCTTGAATCACTCTATCTATTACAAAAAACCGCATCAAAATCCGTTGCGTAGTTTTAAAGATTTAAGCAAACCTACATAGGGACATAGGGACAGAAAAAGTGACTTTGTTTTATACTATGTAGTGATGAAGAGAGGTTCGCTGAAATTGAAGACTCAAACATCGTGTTAAGTCAAATTAAATTCAGTTTCATGTTTCTGTTATAATATAAGCTACTTTCAAAATTATCATGTAAAAATCGATTAAAGCCAATTTTTCAATTGATATTGAAGTTTTCTAGTTTCAAATGTATATTCTTAATACTCTTAGGGTGCTTTTCCACCATTAATGTGCGAGGATGTATAGCGAGGAATGTGTTCAAAATAACAAATAGTATCATTTCAAACTTCAAACTAAATGATGCGATATGATTGGTTAGTAATAAACACATTTAAGGGTGAATCTGACTAAATAAGTATTTTTTATATACGCTGATATAGTCATAAATGTAAAATTACTCTAATGAAGGTAATACACAAATATTCAACAATTTACATCAATAATGCAACGAATTCCCGTTCGCAACTAATAAATCACTCGTTTTGACCAGTGGCCAGTAATTTGATGATTGTGGAAAGCAAATAGAGTATTTGTGCAAATAGTGATGTAGCGAAACTGTAATATAGACCCGTAATAGGTAGGTATTGTGAATAGTTTACATTTATTGCTGTAACTGTACAGCTTAATAATGTGAAAGAATGTCAAAAATAACGCCTGTGTTATCACTACATAGTATAAAACAAAGTCGTTTACTCTGCCCCTATGTCCCTATGTATGCTTAAATCTTTTAGAGAGAGTGATTCAAGAGAAGGTTTTAGTATATAATTTATTAGGTTTTAGACAAAGCGAGCGAAGCCGCGAGCGGAAAACTAGTATATTAACATTCAAAAGATCATATTTTTTCAAATAGATCCGATAGTTCCTGAGATAAACTCGTTATACAAATAGGTTTAGGCTTCAGCTTTATATTATTATTTAGTAAAACTTATTTATGCAGTTTATTTTGTTGTTATGCTCTATTATAAGTTAAAAAATTGATTTTGATTTTTTAATGATGACACTACTCAACGAAAAACACGTTACATTGCTGTATCCACATAATATAACATAACAAGCAGTGAAAAGCAAACAATAGCTTGAGATCATTTTTAATATTATGTAATCTATCACACTTGGACTACACTAGTCTCTGTTTGCGTGATTAATATATGCTGATTTTCAGTCTCATCTGTTGGGTGAATTAATCAGCTGTCTTTAGTGTGATATAATTAAAACTATAAATAAGTTTAGTCTTTATATAATTATATTGGGATATAATAAAGATAAGCTTTATTAATAAGGCTTGTTTACTTGAAATTGATGTAAAGCTTTGAAACATTACATAGTATATTTAACCCAATTTTTTAACATTTTACCTTACTTTACAGCTAATTATTCTGTTAATAAAACGTAAGTTAATTAGTAGGTATATCAGAGACTGCCAGGCGATGGAGCGGGGATTTAGTGCATCATCCGGTGAGATGAGGCGGCGTGAGACGTGTTCCGCTCACGCCGCCCCATGAGGTCAGAGCTGGCGGGCTCATAGTTTGTGTTGGCCTGGAGACGGGCAGCTGCTGATGGGGTCACGGACGAATTCTACCTATACCCGTGGCCCCGTCGTTGATGCGGCTTGACGGAACACAGTGGGGTTTTGGTCGGTAGGAATCCGACATAACCCACGGCCCTTTCCCCGGAGGCCGTGGGTATCTATGCAAGATTTCCCCACTTAAAACAAATGTATATCACAGACTGTGATGTGTGATGGTAATGAAAAATTCATTCATGTACAATTAGCAACACACGCACATACACACACTATTGTAAGAATTACAACCACAAACTAACAAGGGTAAAAATCGCCCAATAAAACGCAACCAATCAGCGTTCACAATTCATAGCCATCACAAAAACCCTGTAAAGGCACCAAACGTTAAATCGTTTCGCGCCAACTCAAGCGAAGTTCGAGCCAATAATAGACGCTTCCAGAAGCTTCTAGAACAATCCAGCCAACTTTGTTACATGATAACTTGACCGGAGTTGCGAATGCTCCAAATGTACGTGACGATCTGGCCATCGAATAAAATTGTATAAAAGTTGGATATTGCTTCGATACTTCGTTCAAATCGGTTCAGTTCGCTATGATTATGTAAATTTGGGACTCGAAGTATTGTAATAAAATGCTGGACTGGATATTGTATTTACCTTTCGCAAATAGTATTGAAATATGACTATTACTTCGATACAAGATATTAAGAAGTCGGTCGTATGTTAGACCGCTTAGGAAACAGGATTTTCGTTTTGGATACATAATCCCGCGCGGAGTTATTTTGATCTTATTCGTTATAGGAAGGTAAATTCCAACTACCTAATGGCAGGCTAAAGGATTTTTATGATGTGAAAATTCTTTAGGCATGTTGAAAAAAATTTCAAAGTCGCAACACCGTCAATACCGTCACGTAAGGCGACGAAAGAAGTTTCACTTCATCACGACACGACACGTATACTCGGGACACACGCTCTTTTTTTTTCTAAATAATATTTACATGTGTATTACACACCGGGGCTTTATACACTAATAAAATAAATCCTTTATACGTGTTTACAGTATTTTAAACGTTTATAATATTCAAGACGTCTTGAAAAATAAATCACTACTTAAATTTCTTTACATAAAATTCTTAATAGCATAGCGGATGAAATCTTCAATCTATCATGCCATTGACTCGAAAGGAGTACCTATCTAGGTATTTGCTGACTCAGTGAGGTCAATGTACCGTACAGGGCCTGAAGTTAGATAGACCTTATGAAAGTATATAGACTTAAGATCGAGATAACATGATGTTCATTCTCGAGAAACCTATATTTTTTCGGGATAAGTATAGTTTTGTTTTCCATGCCATTAAGAAACGAAGTTTATGTTGTAATACTTTCGTAAGCACTGTCGTAGTTCTTAGAATTATGTTTCAAAATCTTATATCCACGGACAGTTTCTAAATTCATGGGATAAAACCTTTTTCCAATTTATTTATTACATTTCTATTTATAATAATACTTAACTATATCATAAGAATTCATATTATCATAACACTATAAGTTTATCTTATCACACTAATTTCCCGATATTATATTTTATTCTGAACTGTTTTATAAAAGAACTTTACATCAATTTCCAGTTTCAATTGTTACGTGAAGATACAAGAGCAGCTTAATACAAGTACACGCCTCGGAAGTTAAAAGTTTCCATTTTTCAAACAATTCGCTATAAAACTATTAAAAGCTTTATTTCCACTGGAAAATTTTGTATTTGGTAAAGATGAAACTTACAATCCATTTTCCTAGTATATATGTCGTGGCCATATCGTAGATTTGCTCATTTCATGAAATGGCCAACATAGTTTGATCAGATCGTTAAATCGTCAACGTTTCACGATTTGGTCATCGACATTTGGCCAGATCGTATAAAATATCTTAGAGAGTCCATAAAACATTAAAAAATTCAGAATATTTTAAGAACTTGTTTATTGTCATTTAAGTTAGTGCCGCGGTAGCGCCGGCGAATACCAGAAGCGAATGGTTTTTTCAATAGAAAACAGTTAGGTTAGGTTAGGTTAGACTTTAATAAACAACGCACGAGCCGAGCGAGCAAAGCCGCGTATAAATTAAGCGCGGCAAACCATCGAACATAGGCGCGCGCGGCGGCCGCGCACTATGTAGACGGGATCGCCGCGCGCGGCGACGCGAACATTGCCGCGCTCGAACGTGCCGCGGGGCGATCCGCTCACTGTCGGTTTTTGAGACCGCATCAAAGGAGCTTCAGGCGTTCGCTGGCGCGCCGTGTGGACGGTTTGTAGTTTTGGTGATTCGGCTCGCGCGGCGTATACGTAAAAATGGACAACGAAAAATGCCGTTTACTAATACAATTGTATGGCGCTAATGAATTTTTGTGGAACAGCAAATCCTCCCAATACCACAATAAATCACTGAGGTATGCGTAGGTAGGTACTGATGCGTGGGTAGAAATCAGTAAGAAAATGGATATTATACCTATTCCTGACTTGAAAAAAAAATGACTACACTTTTGGCGTCCTACAGAAGAGATGTTCGTGATGGATCGCCTGCCGCGCGCGGCAACTACGTTCAACTTAAAATATATCTACATATTGGCTCGCGCAGCAAATGAACGTCAACTCTGGTCGAACATTGGCTCGCGCGGCTGCCGCGCTTAATTTATACGCACCTCAAAGCGAGCGTGCCGCGGCAGCGGCCGGCGAGTGCCAGAAGCGAATCGCTTTTTAAAAAAGAAACAAAAATGGTCGCATTTCGTGAAATGGCCATCCACGTTTGACCAGATCGACGATCTGGCCAAATGTCGATGACCAAATCGTGAAACGTTGACGATTTAACGATCTGGCCAAACTAAATTGGCCATTTCATGAAATGAGCAAATCTTACGATATGGCCACGACATATTATACACTAAATAAATTATTTATGTAACTTAAAAGGTAATGTTTATACACTTTCCATCTGGATCAAAGAAAAGTAGAGCCGCACACGCACAAGCTGAAAAAATAAGTTGCGAATAAAAACTAGTCAAGCTAAGGGGAAAAGGTAGGTTTACAACTTTATGCAATTTGATTCGAACGATTGAAATTAAAAAGGTACTAAAAATACTCTTCAAAGAATTTATAACACGACATTAATTCATAAAATACGAAAGAAATGAAAAATATTATGATGATGGCGAGTTGCCCTAAAGTTTCTCAACTAAATGACAATTGGTGGAGAAACTTCAGTAATCAATGTTCTAAATGAGCGTCTATAAGCCATTCGGCAAATCGGTTGAATCATAAATTCATTTCAAAACTTACTATGAAAATGCAGGCATTTCAATGTTTGGTACCTATTAAGGCTGTTTATTAGAAAGAAAGAAAAAATTTATTCATATACCAACTTAAAACTAAAACGTACAAAAATAAGGTTACAAAAAAGAAATAATAATAAATAATTAATTAATTACACAGTATAAGTGTGATATTCGTTTAAGCATATGCACATACGAAGGTGTAGAGTAAATATTTAAAATAAAGCTCCATAGTTTTCAATTCGTGCCATTTATTGTTTTAGCGCTAAATCAAATGAATTATTGCGAATAATATGGAAAACTTGTTTACTCATATGCAAAATCCATAATTAATTAAACTTTGTCGGATTCCTTAAAATTCAATAATTTTAATACCAACATTTTATGTTATTCCTTAGAATAAAAAAATATATTTAAAATTGAAGCAAAATTTTGTAAAACGAATTTCGTCGAATCGAGAGTTTTTTAATGACTATAAAAAAAACTGGAATTCAATTTAGTGAAACAAAGTTCGGTGACTCGATAAATGAAAAATATTATTATTTTTAAAACCAATCTTATATATAAAAATGAATCGCAAAATGTGTTGGTAAGCGCATAACTCGAGAACGGCTGAACCGATTTCGATAATTCTTTTTTTATTATATTCCTTGAAGTACGAGGATGGTTCTTATGTAGAGAAAACGTAAACATGTACCACGGGCGAAGCCGGGGCGGACCGCTAGTTTTTATATAAAATTCACGGTTGTTACAATGTATTATTTCTTACAAAGAAAAGATAAATATTTGATTTATCTACGCCACCCACCGGTCCGCTCCCACGTTCAAAACTTTAATTAAAACAACAAATAGATAAAACATAACAAATTATTAGTATAAAATTAAATCTTGAGGATGTACGAAATTATATATATTCAGAAAGCTTATCCAATCAAAATCATAATAAAATTTAATAATCTATTGATATTACAAGTGGGTATAGGCACAGTATTACAATATGTGGTATAGGTACTAAGGTTAGTGTGTTAAATAAGAACGCTACCTATATGCTATTAAAGAACCGTGACATGCAAAAAATTGATATCCCTTCAAGCATTCGTATAGAATATGAAGAAAATAAATAACATAATACTTACCTATATGTATAATTGTATAATAATCTGTCGAAAGAACGATTTTTTCTATTCTTGTTGTTACCAAATATTTCCCTTCAATACACTTGTTTAGATATAGAAAATAATATGCCTTAGGAGAGACCTATGCCCAGCAGTGTAAAGAGAAAGGCTGAAGAGAGAGAGAAAGAGAGATAGAAAATAACTCTAAGCCACTTACTTGAGGAGTGAAATTCGGCAAGGTATTGCAAGCGGGCGGCGCCGCGGTACTCCCATAGTGTTGCTGGTATGACGAAGTCAGGATCTTCTTGTGAGCCGATGCGTGCGCGCGGTACGCACTCACACTTAACTTCATGGTCAAATTACTTGGTCAATGGTCAAAAGATTTACACTTTTACCACTAGTTTATAATTCACGGTTGTAAGTACATGATCAAATTATTAGATAAAAGGTTAAAACACTTTTACCACTATTCACAGTTGTAAGTACGTGGTCTAATTTTGTGAATGTGGTCAAACAGTCAAACCTTTTTTACCGCTAGAGTTCCTAATCCACATTTGTAATAACATGGTCAAATTATTGGGCAAAAGGTTAAAAGGTCAGAGCACTTTTAACAATACGATTTATAATTCAAGGTTGTAAGTACATGGTCAAAATATTCGTGAAATGGTCAAGTGGTCAATCCACTTTTACTACTATTCTATCTATGTTTTTCACTGTAATGAACGGTTCATGTAAGTAATGATGTTCAAATAATTGGTCAAAAGGTCAAAGCACTTTTACCACTATGCTTTCTAATTCACAGTTTTATTGTATCGTTTGTTATATCCATTTACGCCATCGTTTTCGTGCCATCTGGAACAAAAGATTTCAGTCGTGAATTATATGTTGCGTGGAACAATATCCTAAATGATACCTACGCTACGCTATTTAGTTTTGACAAATTATTTGCAATAAAATTAACGTTGGGACCATTGTGTTGCTTTTTTTTAATTCATTGTGTATAAATTTAGTATAGTTAGGTATATTTGGAAAAATTGTACATATGTTATCACTGTTATAAGTGAAGTAAAGTAAAGTATTGGTGAATAAACGAAATTAATAAACGTATGTCACGCAATTACTCTACAGCAGTTGGTAAAAATTGAAACAAAATGTATCACTTTTGCTTCATTATATTCGGAAATAATTCAGTAATAAGGCTATGTGCAAACATTATTATTGTGGAATGTTGAGACCACGCGGCGTAGGTCGATAACCAACTCAACTCATAAATATTAAACATTGGAAATGGAAACTATTGGTATACTTAATTAATTTATAAATATTTCATGTGTTTATTCAAAATAGGGTAATTATAAAAAAATATATATATCTTTGTAATTCCATGGTAGTCAGGAGAAACATACTTAAGTTATCATTGGAAAGTCACTAAAACAAGTCGTAATTATGTAAAACATAAATCGTCGAAGGCCCGAATTTAAAGTCATCGAGAAGTTCATAAAACTGGCAGGTTTAAATGACACAAAAAGTTCCAGGACGACTTATCGTCGCAAAAATTTAATTTTCATAAAGTAAAAGTTACTCTTAATGTTGGAAAGGTTACATAAATATACTTTGAAAACTTTATAGCTCTGAGTTGGTTTTTAACGCAGTGGTTAATAAGTCATGAGTCTATAAATTTTTTTCATTTAAATTTTTTATTAAACTGTTGCATGTGGAACTGAATTATCTATACGCAAATTATTAAAGGGATGTCATGATGATCAGCGTTCTGACCATCATTTTTCTTTTTGTCATTGCGTACTAAGACCCCTGTAGAACCGCCATCCTGTTACAAATGAGCAGAAATTTTGTGGGTCATTTGTAACAGGATGGCGGTTCTACAGGGGTCTTAGTACGCCCCCCCAACGGTCCAGGCCTTGTCGCGGCGGAGGGGCTCAGTAGCTCAGAGTTATGGCCCTCTGAGTGAAGCGAAATTGGACCAGCGAGGGGCTGAACGGCTGGTTTAGAGTCGGGGAGATTCGACCGGCCCGACGGCCAGGGCTAGGTGTGGCCCAGCGGCCGCTGTGTGCGGCGTGGGATGGCGGCCAGAGGTCGTGGCTTGGCGGACCCCGTGTCCACTAGGCAAAGGTGGCGCTGAACGGCAGTTGGGATTGGAAAGCCTCGACTGACCCGACGGCAGAGGTCCTGTTTGTGGGCCAGAGAGGAGCCGGCTTTAATGCGGCGGTGGATGGCGGCCAGAGGTCGCGGCGCGGCGGGCTCGCTGGTTCAGCAAGCCACGCCGTGCAGCGGAGGGCGGGATCCCGACGCGTCATTGTGATGACGCGCGGAGACTCTTGCAGAGAGGTGTGGAGCGGCGGCCGCTGTAAAACGGCCGTCTGCCAACTCGTAATCCGGTCCGTGGGACCGGACCGAGGGCCGCCACCTCTGTTGAGGTGGGGGCTGCGAGGTAATCTCTATAAAAGTGCGCCGGAGGGTCCCCCGACGTGTATTTCACACATCGGAGGACCTTCCGGCGTGCCCCCTCCGGCCGGACGGTGATGGGGTCGGGGGTTCGGGGGAACGCGGATGATGGAGCGGGGAAAAATCCATTGTCTGCGCGTTGGTGGCGTAAGCCTTCGTTCCAGCAGCCACCAGCGAGGGGGGTTCTAGTGGTGGGCCTGGAAACGGGCATCTGCTGGGCGGGACACGCGGTAGAGTCGTAACCGTTCCCGCAGTTCCGTCCAAAGCAGCGCGATGGAACAGAGTGGGGTTTTAGTCGGTAGGAATCCGACATAACCACGGCTCCATCCCCAGGAGCCGGGGGTATCTAAGAAGATTTCCCCACTATAAAAAAAAAAAAAAAAAAAAAAAAAGGGGTCTTAGTACGCAATGACAAAAAGAAAAATGATGGTCAGAACGCTGATACCGGATACCTTAAGATACTGTAATATAAAATATTACAGTATCTTAAGATAAAATATTATAGTATCTTCACCGTGTGTGACGCGCTTTAGAGCCAATTAATCGAGGAAGGCTATGGCTATATAATATCATCATACTAAGACCAAAAAGAACGGAGCAATGCGGGTAAAAATCCAATCGTATCTTGCTACAGATAGAAAGAACCACGATTTTTTAATTGCACATCAGCATCCATTACACAAAATTAATACGCGAAGGATCAGTATTAAAAACCTATTTATCTTATTACATACATCAATCAATACTTAGATAGACACGAAATTGCTTTTAAATTGCACGAAAACTTTGTAATCGTATTTTCAAAGTAAATACTGAATATCGAAGGCGGCAAGATTGGCAAGTGACTTTCCCTTATATTATCTGTAGTATATCGTAGTAGGGATGTGTCATGTGCTGTGTGGATGTGGTATCGATAGAATGGAAACAATCGGAAAGGAAGATATTTGTATTAAACCATTGCTGTCATTATAACATAATATCTGTAACATAACTTTTTGTTGTTTGTGTACTTTTATGCATGAATATAGAATCCTCATGCCGCATACTTCTATAATTCAGATAAATAACCCATTAATATTAATTCATTGCATTTAAAATGATTGTTCGTCAACTAACCTAACATAATAACTGCGAAGTAAAAGTTTCAGCGTCTATACTTATCGTGAAGTAAATTATCCGCGAAAACACATAAAAATATTTTAATACGGTCGAATTGAATAAACCTGTTTTGAAGTCGAGAGTCGTTGATGTTTTGAAGGAGTTAAACATTGTTCTTGCGATCGATATTTGGCATCGATATCGATATTTCGTTGTGAACATCACTAAAGGAACAAGTGGCGCCGCTGGGTCGAGTGAGGAAATTCCCAGGCATAGCGGGGGAAATTAAAATTCGACTTTTGGTAGACGCTCCTCACATTTATAATTATCGGTAGATGGGGTTCATGGTTGTTTGTTCATTGTGTTTTTTTGTAGATTATCATGTACATATAAATGTCCATTTACATAATAACTATAGATGCTAATATTATAGAAGAATTTTTTTTGTATGTTTCGAAACTAGTTAAGGCATTTTCGGGTTGTCTGGCAGAAATCGCTTACAGCGATAAGACCGCCCTCTGTACATGTTATTACTTGTATAGCTCTTATTTTCTAATCCTGTATTGTGTGTGCAATATAGAATTTTGAAAATATTTTTACTAGCAACGATAATAATTTCCCAAGACACCAATTAATTTATTTACGTAAAATTATTTATGTATTAGTTATTAATAGCACAGGTAAAAGCGTAAATAAGTTTCTTCAGAAGCTATAACATTCAACAAGCTTGAAAAATAATAACAATTTTATCAAGTTAGAGTTTAAAAGTTCTAGACGTGTAAACTCGTTCGCAAGTGCAGTGAAAAATCTCATGGATTATGCACATATTCATTGGTTCAGAAATTATTCTGACTTCAAATGAGGTTCCATTTGAAAATTGATAAATAAACATTGAAATATGAAAAGTAAACGCTTTTAAAATACGTTCTACGTTCAATTTAAGTTTAACCAATAATGTGAATTTATCACTTAGACTCGATACTGGTTAATGAGGTAAGAATTTCATAATTAAAAATGCTTTGTCTGAAGTGAAACTTCTGTGGCAAGATTCAAAGATACCAAAATCGTCGTTTTACTCCATGACGTGAAGGCATTGCCATGACGCGACCTTGGAATTTTACCCCCAACGCGCCTAAAGAAAATTAAAAAAAAATGGTAATGCACAAAACAAGTAAATATAATTAATACTGAGTGACATACTATTTTAATTAATATAAAATCTTCTTCCTTTGAAATGAATCCGAACTGTCCCATTAAAAAGATTTCAACATACAGAATCGAATATTTTAACTATCACAGTTGTTGAGTATATAAATTTATAATGTAGTTTATGTGTATCTGTGAATGCTATGGTACAAACTGTCTTTGTAAATGTTTGAAGTTTCTCGTTTTGACACTTGCTGACATCTGTCCTTTTCATGGTTGCTCTGTGCTGTACTGCTGTGTAATGTAATGCGTTTATCTTTTATTAAATACATCGGTTGTAAAGAAGAAGTTTTATTGAAAATATTACCAAATCCCAACAGGTTATGGGCCCAGGCATATTTAAAATATATTTTCAATAAGAGAAATCTGTAAAAGAGCAAGATTACAACCGGTGTAAAAACTAACCTAAAATGGAGGTTGCGAACTCGATGAAAATTGAGAAGTTTGATGGGAGAAATTTTAAACAATGGAAATTTCAAGTTAAATGTGCATTACGAGCAAAAGGATTGAATATCGAGAAGGCAAGACCTACGGAAACCAGTTCGCAAGTGCAATGGGACAAAGATGATGGCATGGCAATGTTCATTCTGACATCGTCCATGGATTTAAACCAAATATCTTTAATAGAAAACTGCGAGACTGCTAAACAAGTTATGTCAAAATTAGAAGCTATCTATGAACAAAAATCTGAATACAACAAGATGTTGATTCATGAAAAATTTTATCAATATTCATATAATGGCAACGATACTATGGCACAGCATGTGTCCAAGGTAGAAAGCTTGGCAAAGCAACTACGGGAGACTGGTGAGAAAATCAGTGACACAGCAATTATGACAAAAATTCTAAGTACATTACCATCAACATACCGTTCACTTAGACAGGCATGGTTGTCACTTGATGAAGGAAGTCAAACAATTCAAAACCTCACTTCTCGGCTAGTAGATGAAGAAGCCAGCCTTGCCAAAGATATAAATGTTAGTGAGACAGCATTAGTGACATCAAAAAGTAATTTCATATCAAGAAGTGAAAATAAACAGAAAACTTCAAAAGATCAACAAAAAACAAGTCATAGATTCATATGTTATAATTGTAACAAAAGAGGCCACTTCGCTAGAGACTGCAGACTGCCAAAGAGAAAGCATGATAAGAAACCTAACAATATGTTGGCTTTCAGCGCTGCACTGAAGGAACATGATGAAGAGGCATGGATTCTTGATAGTGGAGCCTCAATGCATATGACAAACAAGCGGGACTACTTCTGTGAGTTTAACGAGTGCCAAGAGAACAATTCTGTTAAATTGGGTAACAAACAGAATATAAAAATATGTGGTAAAGGAACTGTACTGATAGACAAAAAGGTTAATGGTTCATGGGAGAGGTGTAAACTTGAAAATGTTTTGTATGTACCCGACTTGAGAAGAAACTTATTTTCGGAAGGTGCTGCGACAAGAAAAGGATATATGATAATGAAGACCAATGAAAAGGCAATGATTATGAAGAATAATGTTGTTGTTATGATGGCATATCTATCAGAAAATAACCTATATGAGTTAGATGTCAAAACAATAAAACAAGAAAGTTGTAATGTTGTGCAAACAGATATAAAAGTTTGGCATGAAAGATTGGGACATTTAAATGTGAAGGAACTTCAGAATATGTGTAAAAATGGTATAATTCCTGTTACATTGAGTGGAAATCAGGATTTTATTTGTGAAGCGTGCCAATATGGAAAGCAAGCAAGGCGCCCTTTCTGTAAATCAACCAGAGGTCCAACACAGCCTGGTGAAATTGTGTACAGTGATGTTTGTGGCCCTATAGAAGAACTTTCTGTGTCTGGTATGAAGTACTTTGTTTTATTCAAAGATGGAGCTACAAGCTACCGCCATGTTTACTTCATAAAGCATAAGAGCGAGGTATTTCAATGTTTTCTTAAGTATAATGCAATAGTGAAAAACAAATTTCAACATGATTTGCACATATTACATACAGATAATGGTTGTGAATATGTGAACCAAGAATTTACATCATATCTGGAGAATAAGGGAATAACACATGAACGTACTGCCCCTTATACCCCTCAACAGAATGGGAGAGCAGAGAGAGAGATGCGTTCAATCATGGAAAGTGCAAGAACTATGTTGTATGCGAAAAACATTCCTTTAAACTTGTGGGTAGAAGCTGTCAACTGTGCAATATATTTATTAAATAGAGGTACATCAAGCCAAACAGGAAATGTTACACCATTTGAACTGTGGCATGGAGTTAAGCCTAACTTGCAACACATAAGAATATTTGGGTCCATTGGTTATGTACATGTACCAAAAGAAAAGCGAAAGAAACTTGCAAAGAAAAGTGTGAAGATGTTGTTAGTTGGGTATGAACATGAGAACTACAGGATGTTTGATCAAAATACTAGAAAGATTATAATATCGCGGGACGTGAAATTCGATGAATACAGTATGCCAGAAGAAAAACAAAGTTTTGTAGAAGTAACAGCTTCACAAGAAAGAGAACAAGATCATTTTACAAGGTCTACTCCAGAGGATGAGTTTCAAGAAAGCAGTACTGATGATAGTATGAAGAGCTCAGAGGATTTAGATGTAACTTATATCCCTCCAAGAAGTATATGTTTGGAAGAGGAAGAACTGAGAAACATCACACTACGTCCACGTCGGAATAGAAACCTGGAAGTAAATATAACTGAATTAGAATTACCTAACACTTATGAAGAAGCAATGAATAGTCCAAATTCTCACCTATGGAAGAAAGCTATAGATGAAGAACTTCAGTCACATGAAAAAAATAAAACATGGATATTAACTGATCGAACTGAGAAGAAGCCTGTTTCTTGTAAATGGGTGTTCACTATAAAGAAGAATAGAGATGGAGAAATAGTACGATTCAAAGCACGACTGTGTGCACGTGGGTTCACACAAGTCAAGGGCGAAGACTATAATGAGATTTTTTCCCCTACTAGCAGGTATGATTCCATCAGGGTGCTGCTGAGCATTGCTGCGAGAGATGAACTGCATATCGAGCAATTTGATGTGAAGACGGCCTTCCTGTATGGTGAGCTCTCCGAGGAAATTTTCATGGAGGTGCCCGAGGGTTTGGAAAAACAGTCTTCAAAAGTATGTAAGTTAGTTAAATCTATATATGGTCTTAAACAATCATCGAGATGTTGGAATGAAAAATTTAGTTCTTTTTTATCTTTTTATGGATTTAAACCATGTCCATCTGAGAATTGTGTATTTGTAGGATATTTTAAAGATGTTAAAGTAATATTAATTCTTTATGTTGATGATGGTTTGTTACTGGCTAAAAGTAAAGTTGTTTTATCTGAAATAATAAAAATATTCATGCAAACATTTGAGATTAAGACTTTAGACTGTAATTCTTTTATTGGAATGGAAATAGATAAAGGAAAAGGTTATATTAGTGTAAGTCAAAGTCAATACATTCAAACAATAATTAATAGATTCAATTTGTTAGATGCTAAGGGTAGCAGTACCCCCGCTGATGTAAATGTAAAGTTGTCTAAGAATACAGTTAGTGATAAACTTATTAATTTCCCATATAGAGAAGCGGTGGGAGCATTGTTATTCTTATCATCAATATCTAGACCTGACATAGCTTATGCTGTAAATGTTGTTAGCAGGTATGTCAATAATCCAGGTCCTTCACATGTTATAGCTGTGAAAAGAATTCTACGTTATTTAATTAATTCAAAAGATATGAGAATTGTTTATCAAGGTAATGCTGACTTAGTTGGTTACTCTGATTCAGACTTTGCAGGTGATATGGATACTAGAAAATCTAATACAGGTTATATATTTCTTATGAATGGAGGTCCTGTCACTTGGTCTAGTCGTAAACAAAATACTGTGGCATTATCCACAACAGAGTCAGAATATATGGCAGCTAGCGAAGCCGCTAAAGAAATTTTATGGCTTAGGCAATTTCTTTGTGATATTGGGGAGCCACAAGGCTCAATAACTTTAAATGTTGACAATCAAAGTACAATAAAATTGATACATAATCCTGTGTTTCACAGAAGGAGTAAGCATATAGATATAAGATACAACTTTATCAGAGAGAATGTTGCAAATAAAATTGTCAATATCAAATATGTTGAGAGTTCAAATCAATTAGCTGATTTCTTAACAAAAGCTTTGCCAGCAAATAAATTTAATTCTATAAGAGATAAGATTATGAGAAATGTTTAATGTTATGTAAACTTCATAAATGTGCCTAATGTTTAACTTTTGTAAACTTCATATAAGTGTGTCTAGTATTTAACTTTATATAAAGTTAGAATAAAAAGTGTATGTAAGTTGAGAATAATATTTAACTTTATATAAATTTGGAATTAAATGTGTGTAAGTTGAGAATAAAACAGTTTGTAGTTTATGTATTAGAGGAGTTATATTTTGTTCTTTATGAAAAATGTATGAAGTTAACTAGAATATTTTATGTTTGTTTAAAAAAAACATTTAGTTGTCAGTTAAGTTGTTATGTCTACCTTATAAATTTAGGTGGGAGTGTTGAGTATATAAATTTATAATGTAGTTTATGTGTATCTGTGAATGCTATGGTACAAACTGTCTTTGTAAATGTTTGAAGTTTCTCGTTTTGACACTTGCTGACATCTGTCCTTTTCATGGTTGCTCTGTGCTGTACTGCTGTGTAATGTAATGCGTTTATCTTTTATTAAATACATCGGTTGTAAAGAAGAAGTTTTATTGAAAATATTACCAAATCCCAACAACAGTATTAACTATCCCGAAAAAATATTATATTTAAAATAAATTCCCCAAAAATTTACGTAAAACAAGTAAAAACGTATGTTTTTCAAGTTAAATCCATAATGATGCTCCAGCCTCCACCATCTCACCAAAATGCATTTTAACGAGATCACGCCGCTCTCAAACTTTCATTTTAATTATATTTTTCATTGTTTTAATGAATTGCAAATTTTTGGTCAACTCTTCGAGGTTTTCTTGCGTTTAATTTGTTGCAGTGGCCATTGTGACTTACTTTTAATGAAACACCCTATTAGCATTTAGGTATTTTATTTCTTTTTTATTGCAAATTTTTTTTGTATAATTTCATTATTTGAATATAAGATGTCTCTACAAAGTACAGGTACCCTTGAAAACTTTTATCATCTATTGTTATAGTTAGACGAAACTAAACATGATAAATTACAAATACGAAAAATGTCACGCGTAACGAAAAAATATTACACTAAATTTTTTTCCAACCCCGATAAAGAAGTTTCACTTCATTAATGTATGTTGTAATCTAATGAAAATAAATGGTATTTCATTAAAATCAAGTCAATCAATGAAGCATTTTTATATGTATATTAAAATCCATACTAATATTATAAATGCGAAAGTAACTCTGTCTGTCTGTCTGTTACTCAATCACGCCTTAACTACTGAACCAATTTGCATGAAATTTGGTATAGAGATATTTTGTTACCCGAGAAAGGACATAGGCTACTTTTTACCCCGGTAAATAGGATAGTTTTTATCCCGGAAATCCCACGGGATCGGGAACTATGCGGGTTTTTCTTTGACTGCGCGGGCGAAGCTGCGGGTGGAAAGCTAGTCTTAAATAAAATATTGTACAATAAGCTATACTATCTTTTATACAAAACATTTCAACTTACGCACGATTCGTTACTCAAATTACCGAGATTGCGGTAAACAAAATCCATAACGCAAATAATATCTATTATTCCATATTCAATCTAATAGAGAACCATTATTATATTGGTACGGGGAAACGTATGATTACAGTATGAGTTTCTTTTATACCCAGTTTTGAAGTAAAGGCCGATTTTTCAATTTGATTAAAACTTGTTCGTCGAATAACGTATTAAACAACCATTTCAAAAATGTATTCTATTCATTTTCTGTTGGTATACAAAATACACTTTTATATACGAAAAGTAGCTGGAGAAAGTATAAATCAGGCAGTTTAAAGATTTTCTTCTAACGGATCTACAGTACCCCGAAAATTCAATGAGGAATCGGATAAGACTTACAGCTGCTCTATCTCTCTGGGAGATTATGACAAAGCAAAAAAGAGCGTGTGTGCAGAGCACACGCCTCAGAAGTGAAACATCATTGGCAAGATTAAAGCTTACCAAAATCGTCGCCTTCGTCCATGACGTGACGGTATTGCCATGACGCGATTAGGTTTCACTTCGATAGGAGATTTATGATTATAAACCTTGTTGTATGTAATTTAACTAATGCGTCGTACGTTGTGCTTTCACTCCTTACAGGATATTAGGACTTACACTCCTTACACTAGATTCAATATAGCGTCCTCTGAAGGAGCTTATTCAGAGAGATGTTTTATTTTGAATTTATATTTTTGGTTTTATGGCATTCAAATGCTTTATAAAGAATAGAAAAAATTCGATCCCGCCTCGTGATCGAGAGATGTTTTAATTTTTAATTTTAAACCATAAAGATACAAATGTTCGTTGTAACATTATTTTTCTTTAGTCATACCATTTCGGTACCTAACATTTTGAAATAGTTCTATTTATTTGAGATAGTATTCAATTCGATAAGTAGAATATAATTATATAAAATATAATATTACGATTGTATTGCAATAACTGCATAATGTTGCTAATATGTAAAAATGTATTGGTAAGCAAAAAATTATTTGAATTTGAATAAAAACAAGGTTCACAAACAAACTCGTTTACTACTAACACGCTCTTATACCCACCATCAATCATAAATGTACTTGTAACTTAATATCAATTAGCACACAATACGCAAATGGACTGGATCAATCCAACGCTGCAGGCAATAAGCAAATTCTCACCCACACGAATTACATAGCATTATTACTGCGAAATAGTTACATTTGTCATTCATTTGTCCCATGTATTATATCACTGACCCTGACTCCTTTTTACGGGAACAACAAAAAAGTAACCCAAGTAAAGTGAAACAGTTTTCAAAACCGGTCAAGTATTTTCAAAGCTTATTTGACACATCTAAATAATAATTTTCCTCTTTAAAGCATTAGTATAGATGTATGATATAACTATATTTACAAGAAATACATATTATTAAAAGGGCTCTAGTCACTACCTAAGCCCATATCTTAGCATACCATGTACATTGTACATAGAGCTTCTTTATATATTTTTTTCTATTTTAAATTTTATTTAAACTTTAAAAAGGACGTCCATTTACCTTTACCCTTGACAATGTCTAAAAGGGTGTCCTTTTTTTCCGTACTATGTGAAAAATTCATAACTTTTCTGTAAAAAATATAAAAAAAATATATTTTTCAATTTCATGACATCTTTAATTCTAGTTTCACCGTACCAAAATAACATTGGTAGAATACAGGGGGTTTACAATATTATGTCTTATTTGCTTATAAGCAGTATTATATCCAGTGTGAAAAAGTGATGGCGCTAGACGACCACCAGCACTGTTTTTCCACTATAGAAATAATACTGCTTTAAGACGCTATGCTACGGCAGAATTAGGTTACATCTTTATGATCAGCATTCATTCTCATTCTAAATTGCGCTCAGGTGGCGACGGGAATTGCTATTGCATATCAACGAGCTTCGAATATTAATCACTACAGGATCGAGATATTTGGTACGTGTGAACTACGTCATCGCTGCAATATCTTGTAAACCTTCGTAATATTATGCGTGTTATGTACATGATAGTTTGACACCTGCAACTATGTCAAATTAAACCGTAACTCTATGTTATTTGAATTTAAGGTAAATATAAAATGTTGTGTGGATACAATAAATCTATTAAATGTTTTATTTCCTACTAGCTTCCGCCCACGACTTTGTACGTGCATCCCCGTTTTTCCCCGTTCCCGCAAGAATTTCGGGAAATCCTTTCTTAGCGGATGCCTACGTCCTATACCTGCATGCCAAATTTCAGCCCGATACGTCCAGTGGTTTAGGCTGTGCATTGATAGATCACTATATCAGTCAACTTTGAGTTTTATAATTAATATAGATAGATTTTATACATTAAGCGGTTTATGAAAAAGAATTAAATATTATACACCAAAGTAACTTAAAAATTGGATTGTAATCATTCATATTAATTATTGCCTTAAATGCGATTATAATACCATACCCATTTGCTACTCTTAATTCCTTTTCATTTTAATAGATTTAGATAATTACTAGCTTTCCGCCCGTGGCTTCGCCCGCGTTTTCAAAGAAAAACCCGTTCCCGTAGGATTTCCGGGATAAAACCTATCCTATGTCCTTTCTCGGGTATCAAAATATCTCTATACCAAATTTCATGTAAATTGGTTCAGTAGTTAAGGCGTGATTGAGTAACAGACAGACAGACAGAGTTACTTTCGCATTTATAATATTAGTATGGATATCCAGCAACAAAAATAACCTTAAATTATTGTCCCCTGTATCACCACAGTTCCAATCTCGATATATTCCGGTGTACCACGCTCAAAACCAAACACGGCCAATAAATTGCTTGTTAAATGGTGCCAAACCATTGTAACCCCTACAGGGCAGGATTAAAATGCGTGATTTGCGTGCTTTGAACGAGAATTACGGTAATAGACTTGGAGTTTAGAGGTTTCAAAGGCCTTATGATATGCTAATGCTCCGTAGTGCTTTATGTGCCTTTGACGATTCATGGTATGGTCAAAATCTGCGTACCAATTCTGAATTAAGCTTTTAAATATGTTGTGGTAGAAAAGCTAAAAGTAAAGTAAAAGGATGTCAATAACTGAACTCTTCTAGGAAAATACAATTCGTTGATTCTATTTCATTATACCACAGCTTAGAAACTTTATTTTTAGTCTAGGAAGAAATAAATGGTACAAATACATTTTATACACAGCGATAAAAGTAGCTCATGTTTGCAGCTGTACGTATATATTTACTGCACATTGCAGAAATTTTCGGTTTAGTTACGTCATCAGTCAAGCTCGGCAAGAATTTAAATAAAATATTCTGCTATTTTTCTGCACAACTACATCGAATTTTCAAGAAAAAAACATCTCATACATATAGCTGTAGCGACACTATAGATTTCAATATCGTTCAACAGAGACACTTTCAAGCCACTATCCTTCAATCGCATGAAATAGGATCCTACACACAATCCGACTCAAAAACATTGGAACGTAAAAGCACGACTAAGGTTCGAGTAAAAAGGATTGAAATGAAATGAGCCACGTAAGCTTCTAGAAAGATTCTGTTAGCGATATTTTATTTTTAGCGAACGGTGTGCAATTTTATATGGAATACCTAGAGAGAAATCCAATACATTGAATGGAATGGAACTATTAATAATTCGCGTTGGATTTACTAATTATTTCAAGTGTCAAAAGGGGTAATTTGTAGCCTAGTATATACAAGGTACAAACCTAAAATTCTATATAGCATTTAATTAAGGTTATAATTATTGCTTAAAATATTCCAACTACAAATTATGCTTTAGTTTTTTAGTTAGTAGCCATTTTACACTATCGTAATGTTAAGTCACATACAATATTTATAAGCAGACATTAATTACAATAATCAAATATCGTTTACTAGAAACCAAACATACAAATAAAAATTAATACACATTACACAATCAAAATAAAATAAAACTGATTAATAATGCCTGGCCTTTATATGATAGATATAATGGCCTTTATATGTTTTTAGTAGGTACATGCAACATGACTACTGGAAGTTTCCTCAGATTACGATAGCTTTCTACGAGTTCTGCAATATAACTAATGGAATGCATGCATACTTTAACCCTTTCCCTCGGGGAAAACAGGTATAAGTAATACACTTATACACTTCTATTTTATTATTTTTAATTCCTTTCGGCGTATTTTATAACGTAAATTGTTTACAACATCTGTTTAACTTTGCAATACGTTTTTAACAATACTTATTAAGTAATATCAATATAATATATTTTATTGTATCTGGCCCTCATAGCAGGTAAAGATTAAAAAGTTAAATTTAAAAGATTAATATTAATTCACAATTATACAGCTCAATTACAACATTACAACATCCAGAAATGAAGACCTTATAAACAAACATTCACAATATAATAAGATTAAAAACTAATCAGGAAATCCATAAATAATAAATATCCACATTAAGCCTATTCAAAGTTGAAGTGACTTATCTCACCTATGAGATCTCGTGTAAGACGAACTTTCAATGGATCCTCGAATAAAACGGAATGTAGGACATTTATTTATTACTAGCTGCTCCGCGCGGTTTCACCCCCGTGGCTCCACTCCTGTTGGTCGTAGCGTGATGATATATAGCCTATAACCTTCCTCGATAAATGAGCTATCTAACACCGAAAGAATTTTTCAAATCGGACCAATAGTTCCCGAGATTAGCGCGTTCAAACAAACAAACAAACAAACTCTTCAGCTTTATAATATTAGTATAGATTTGAAACTTTAGATAAGTATAAGTAATAGCAAATATGATGAAAGTGTTTTTGGTAAAGTTTATCCTTCTTTTGTGAGATAACGGGATCAATATAGTTATTAGGACAGGGATAGAATTTGGGGTCATACCTAAGCGTACATGCCAGATACCTATAATCTACCTTCAAATATATTTCGTTCGTAACTATTTTAGTTTGTTGCTGTTTACTAAGGCGACAAAATATATGTCATTGTTTTTATATTACAGTGCAGATTTATCGCATGTCGCATGTTTCATCGCGATGGATCAAGTGGAATACAGATGGGGGTCGATGAGGAGGTTGTATTTCAAACCTCGGGTAATCCAAACGCATACGAATTACGATCATTATTTATTAACAACCCAAACCCAAAAATTAATCTAAGAGACTGCAGTCTGTGTGAAAAAATCACCCTGAAAAAGAATATTGAAAATATAATAACTCATAATATAATAAAGATTGTGTAACAATATAACTTAAACTTGCAAGCTTGCTACGGCGACACAATTTAATGATTTATATTTACGAAATAAAAATAAATTATCTTAAAGACAGTTAAAATTTTGCGATAGTCTAAGAAAAAAATGTTGTGTGGTTTTATGAAACCACGGTAAAAGTGAAACTGTTCGAACGGTTCCGAACACTGCTTTGTGTAGCGCATGTCGCGTGACGGTCGGCTGCCGAGTAGGTATACCTACTCGGCAGCCGCGATACACGCGACATGCGCTACACAGACCAAAAAGTTTGAGACGATGTAATAAAAGTTTCACTTTAAAACAACGTAGTAAACATTTCGATGTCCTTAATAAACAATCACATTTAACTACAACATATCAGCAAGCCCTTCCTGAAAGTATCAGAAGTGTAAATTACTTCTACTTCATTTTGCCAGTTTCACTCAGTCTATAATAAGGGTCAAACCCATTCCCATAATATGGAAGGACGTTAGAACATTATCGGAATCGAGAAGAGTCTTCTTATTTTGATACAATAAGAACGTAGTGTAAATTATAGTGAACTAATCGTCCCGGATTGACTCGGGATAATAATATATATCTTATATTTTGTTACTCGTTAAAGATGTAACTTTTAAATGGTAAATCGGTGTAAAATATTTGAGTTAAACTTTAATATACAAAAAAAAACAACTTTATCATGGATTTAAACCATAGAAATCTAAATAACAAGACACTAGAAGTCGTAAGCGTGCGTGACCTTGTCGCCACTCAGGTGATTTGCACATCACCAGTGCATTCGTCACTGTTCAGTTGCTCTGGAGACGTATGAGTGTATACATGGTGTGTTTCAGCAATTCCCATTGCGGAAATTCTTCCACAAGTTGTAATTATACTTATAAAGGAATAATATTTCATCGAAAAAATATTTTTTTTTAGAAATAATGCCGTTTTTCCTTAAAATTATAGAATATTTACAAGTATTACGAGTGTCACCATAGTAATCGAAATAACAATGAATGACACAGTCGACCATTCTTTTTATCACGTTTGTTCGTATTGGAGCAAAAAGTCTCATATACTTAGGGATGTTATTCTAAAATAAACCGTAAATTCGTGCGTTAGGATACATATTCAAAAGCTTAATTTAATAGATAAGTTAGTTTTCACTAAAATCAAGCTGTCCAATAAAAGGCATAGTTTACTTGTGTGTACTGTTTAGCTTTCGGTTTGAATGTGTTGATTTTGGCGACAGCGGTTTTCATACGAATTATGACATTATAGCACTTCTATGTGTCTTGTTATTTAGATTTCTATGATTTAAACACTCGCTACATAGTTAAACAAATAGTCTGTAATAATGGTTTATCTGAATATGTACTAAATAGTTAATATTAATCAAGCCTCTGTGCCGAATTTCATTCAAATTGGATTAGCAGTTCTCAAGTTAAAGCGTATCAAACATCCAATTAACCTTACAAATTTTCACGTTTATACTATAATTTAATACCTAATTAACATTGCGATTGAGATACGACTTATTAGGTATAATATTAAGATTAAGTTTCACATTTAATATGAAACTAACTTGAATAACAAGTAATCAACCTGTATACAATGAGTCAATCAATTTACTAAGAGCTTCTTGAGCAAGTTTCAAGACTACTAAATAGATATAATTTCATTCTAGTAGAAATCAACAAGACTATGAAATTAATAAATTTAATTACAATTTAAAGAATAAGGAATTGTCAAGAATACAAGAATTCAATATAACATGCATATTAATATTATATGTGAAAATTAAAAGAAAATCAAAGATACAAAAAGTGTCGATCATTAAAGATTGAGTTAGAGAATGATGTTTAAGTGCTCTTAGAATTTTTACCTTAAATATTACCCTTTAGATTCGAAGATATTATGTAGATTTTAGATATCTCTATCCTTAGTAAAATCCATGTAAAACAAAACAAGCCAGGTGCTCTCAATAACCTCACGAAATTCACAAAATTCATAAAATTATAATATCCAAAGCTGTCTGTATTGAAGTATTAGAGCCGCACAATGGTCAGAACTATTTCCCCAGGGATCTGGCCGTCGGCCAAAAATTTTAATCTCGGTCATTTCAAAGCCAGATACTGAGGATATATTTATTAATAAGTATGTGTTTTATTGAGTATATTATGAGTATTTAGCAAGACTTTAACGGATTTTAAACGCGATTTATCAACCCAATTATTCCGTTAAACTTTAATTTGTAAATGTATAATACTCTCAAAATCAAGCATTAAACAAATCCATTCATGCCATTGTTTGATTTATGTGCTCTTACATATTCTTATCAACGAAAACTATATCTTATCTTACTTCCTATTCTATCCTATTTTACTAATAAAAATGTATGAGCTCGGAATATACGTACTGATTATTTGATTAGCCATAACTACGAGTATCTCATCGAACCTGAAGGAAATTTCGTATAGAGTTAGATTGTAGCCTGGATATACACATACAATGTACTCGCACATGTATAGTCGTGGGTTCCAGCTAGTGCTATGTTTTACTTATTGGAAATGGCAATAAAACAACGAGACAAGGTGTTATAACGTCTGATTTATTTTTGGCACAATATGACTTATATACTATATTACTATGTGCTTATTTCAATCATAACTCATCTGTGAAACGTGTGCTTAATCTACCTACGTGAAAATATACAGTCGATACGTGTAGGTATGTAGTCGCTACATACCTACACGTATCGACTGTACATAATAACATATTTTGTAATATGATGAGAAGCCTAAAAAGTAGGTAATTTCTAATATTATGATTGACTAAAAATGATAAAAAATATCCTTCAAAATAAAAAAAAAGTATAGAAAAACGATTCTAAGCTTCCAAAAAATCACTCTAACAGCAAAGGAAGATGGCCTATATTCGCAATCCTTTACAAATATCTGAGACATTCATCAATCATGTCACGAAGTTTGCTTTGGACCGATAGTCTCACATTTCTATACGTAACACGCTTTTCGTTGAGCTAATGTGAATTGAGTGATGATTTTACGATGACATCGTATGGATGTTCTTATGAGATCATCTATAGATGCTACATGCTACAGCGCCTGAATAATAAATACATAAATAAATAAATAAATATTATAGGACATTTTATTTAATAAATAATAAAAATAAAAATAAAGATAGAGAAATCCAATAAACCAATAATATTGTAACAAACATGACTTTCTTTTAAAAAATATAATAATATGAGAATGCATGTAATAGTAGTCTAGAGAAAATACTGAAGAGGCTTTTATTAACGTCATTATCATATACAACAATTATGAATGAATGAATGAATGAATGAATACTCTTTATTGTACATACCTACACAGAAATACAGTTTGATACATGGTTGAGATAACTTATGACTAAATTAACTTATGATATATAAACAAACTTAAAATATTATACCTATAATCATACAAAATATTTTTTTTTATTGCTGAAACCCACGGCGTCACTCGCGTACCAGTATCTACCAATTTTTATATAAATTTAGATCCAATGAGCTTTTTTGCTAAGGAATAAAAAGTATCTTTCCATCTTTCTAAACAAAATTTCATTTATAAAAATGAATTTAAATAAATATTAGATGAAGTTCCTCTTACTTTATATTTCATGAATATTTATTTATTCCTTGGAGATTAGTCAAAAAACGCGAAGGAAGCTCCATCCTGTAATCAATATAGACCTATCTTTATTTTTTTCAAGAACAAACACTTCATTAAATTTTTTACGAACCAAAATCTGTAATATCTTCAACATTCGCAATATAAATACTATTCAAAATATAAAAGTATGTTCAAAAATAACACTGACAATAATATAAATGATATAATATTCACTTTTTTATTACATAGTATTAAATAATGGTAAATCTATACTAATATTATAAAGCTGAAGAGTTTGTTTGTTTGTTTGTTTGTTTGAACGCACTAATCTCGGGAACTACTGGTCCGATTTGAAAAATTCTTTCGGTGTTAGATAGCCCAGTTATCGACGAAGGTTATAGGCTATATTTCATCGCGCTACGGGCAACAGGAGTGGAGCCACGGGGGTGAAACCGCGCGGAGCAGCTAGTGTTGTAATATGTAATGACGTTTCAAAAGTGTCTTTAAGAAGTCTAATTGAATAAATAAATGTTTGAGTTTGAGTTTGAATGGGAAATTTACATTTTTTTTAATACAAATAATAATAAATCTTGAATCACATGTCCAAATCAAACTAGTTACTATTGCTACACTAGATTTATTACATTTTTAACAACACAAAAAAAAACATATTTTCACCTTCTTCAGAAAAGATTTTCTTTTATTAAGAAAGGGGTTGAAATATAAATAGGGTTAAAGGATATCTTTATAGCCAAAGGGGCACATTACGATTTACGATATCTTAGTATTTTCAATCGTTCCTCGTAACATTTGTTACTCTAACCTTATCTGAATAAAAAGACAAATGTTTATGTTGAATTTTATCAAATTTGTTGCAGAGTATGGGATTTTACCATGATTTTTCAGTACATTTGGCACAGTATTAGGCGTTAGCCTGGCTATATAATGTACTAGCTTTCCGCCCGCGGCTTCGTCCACGTTTTCAAAGAAAAACCTGTATAGTTCCCGTTCCCATGGGATTTCCGGGATAAAACCTATTCTATGTGTTAATCCAAGTTACCCTCTATATGTGTGCTAAATTTCATTATAATCGGTTCAGTAGTATTTGCGTGAAAGAGTAACAAACACACACACACACATCCTCAAAAGCTTTCGCATTTATAATATTAGTAGGATACACCCTTATGGAAGCATCTTTTTATCATTATAAACGTCTTCAATGTTTTAATAGTAATAGGTAGTTAGCTGGTAGATATAGTTTACCAAAAAAAAACTAGTACGAAAATTTGCTGAGTATAGATACCAATAATATATCAAAAGTCCTATAAAATTGTGTCTAAGGCTTCAATTATAAATTTATCAACATTTTATGCTTAGCCTTACAAACATCTATCTACAACTATATACTTAACAATATATTCTTGTAAGTATTTATATTTTTACATAACATTAAAACATATCTTCTACTATTCACATATTAAATTGATTAAACTTCCGTACCCAAATCTATCAGATAACCTACATACCGAAATCTATGCTTATTACAAACGATATAAAATTGCTTATCCAACACTTAGTTCCAAATTATGCCATCCCATTTGTACACAATACCTACTTTTGAATAAAACATACACTTAGAGGGAATGAAGGCGATGGAACCGAATAACAAGGATATAAAGAAACTAGAAACGATCATGATTAGTTTGGTACTTAGTCATAAGGACTAGAAAACGGTACTGTTTATTTGCACGTCTTAATGTTTGTTTATATACTAATGTAGAGTTAAATGTTAATTAATAATCATATAGAAAAATATAACTTTTATGTTACGTCAGTTAATAGTTTTCCTTTTTTCCATTTCTACACAAACATAACTCAAAAGAAGCTGTTGAATATAGGTAAATTAATACTGTACGAATTTTGGTCATATTGTGTGCAAATATTAAGTATGTTATTAGTTATCTTACAACAAATTATAGTATATTTTATGAAGCAGGTAAAAATTTATGGAACTGCTGACTGATCTATTAAATTTAAAATAAAATAAGTCGAACTATTGAAGTAAACTCGTTTATTCAATTATAATAAGACTTTGACTACTTTTTAAGCCTTAAAAAAACCTCATCTCGTTCCAAATAAAATAATAAATTGGTCGTATTCAGTTACTCTACATCCATGTACAGCGAACTGCAAATAACTCGTTGACACAACGAAATGGAGGCGCGAAAAAGTCCCTACTTATTTCGCGCCTGAAATATTAACCATTGTAAAGCGCGTCACGCACGGTGAAGATACTATCATATTTTATCTTAAGATACTGTTATATTTTATATTACAGTATCTTAACGCATCCGGTATCAGCGTTCGGACCATCATTTTTCTTTTTGTCATTGCGTACTTTAGACTCCTGTAGAACCGCCATCCTGTTACAAATGACCCACAAAATTTCGCGTCATTTGTAACAGGATGGCGGTTCTACAGGGGTCCTTAGTACGCAATGACAAAAAGAAAAATGATGGTCCGAACGCTGATACCGGATGCGTTAAGATACTGTAATATAAAATATAACAGTATCTTAAGATAAAATATTATAGTATCTTCACCGTGTGTGACGCGCTTAAGAGTTTGCAATAAAAAAGCGCGAACACAATTGTTGATTTAAAAATAGATTCTCGTAGTTATGTATTGTTCATAGTTGTGTGAGCACATAATATTATGAGCATACAATTGTAATCGAATAATAATTTATGACATGAAGTTAAAATTACATCAACAAAGGATTTTAATTTAATATTAGAAAAAATAAAATTAAAAAAAAATGTTGTGTGGTTTTATGAAACCACGGTAAAAGTGAAACTTATCGTACGGTTCCGAACACTGCTTTATACCTACTCGGCAGCCGACCGTCACGCGACATGCGCTACACAGACCAAAAAGTTTGAGACGATGTAATAAAAGTTTCACTTTAAAACACACTATGAACGTTGTCCAGGAAGCTTGTCCAGGTTTCGCCCAGTTGACCCGGGACAAATAATAAAAATACTTTCTCTTCCTGTAGTTTCATATCAATAGAATGGTGAGATGTTGGCAGCTTTTTAACATGTTTTTGTGAATTAAAACTACATACTATCTAATATTTGGATACTTATATAACGATCCTGCTAGAATTGCAAGTTATAGCTCCATATACTATAATAGACTCACGTTATTTGCTCATAAGACTGTTAGCTGTATATTAATCCCTTGTAGAAATCGTAACACGTGCTCTATGATTTGATTTAATAGAATCTATCAATTAGGGTTGTCGACACAATAAAAAAATAATAAAATTGTAGTAAATATTTATCAAAATTATGGAAAGATACACTTTTATAAGAAACGGCAAAAAGGTGAAAATAAAAAAATATATTTGGTAAATTACTTTCGTCAGCTAGATTTTTATGTTTCATCTCGAAAATGAAGTCAAATACAAGTCAACGCAATTTTCACGTATTCTATATTAGGTATTTCTTATTATTCTATTATTCATAATATTATTGTAGAAATATAAGAACGTAACATTCGCAGCCCTAATTTCAATAGACTAGCATATAGAATTCGAATATATGCTTCAATATCTAGGCTTCGTATTGAAATATCGACGTTATTGCGAGCGGAGTTGAAGATTCTGAGTCAATATTATTCCTAAAGATACAATATATTACGGAGTTTCTACTTTGTTCGATGAATATTAATCACGATTACTAGCTTGTTGCCCGCGGCTTCGCCCACTTTGAATGAAACCCAATAAATTATTTATCCTAAAACCTGCCTCGAGAATCACTCTACCTATTAAAAAAACCGCATCGAAATGACTGATAGACACAGATCTCGACTTTTTCAAATGTGTAGCTGTCTGTGGATTGGTGTTTCACCACAGACAAAACTCTTTCTTTCAATATTCGCGTTTAATATTCTTCGTTTAAAGATAATCTTGCTTGAACACAAGTTACACTCTAGAGCATTTGTCAACGTTCAGACGTTACCAAATTGCGTGTTTTTAATGAATGGTGTCTTCTGAAATGTCGCGTTAGTGTAACTGCTAATTAAATGTGTAGATTAAAATGAGAATTTTAATGCCTAATGAAGTCGGTTAAAAAGTACGAATACATGTAATATATACGTGAATAAGTGTAAGTGCGCCACCATTGTTCTAAATAAGTTCTATATACAGATAAATAATATTATACTAATTAATAATGAAGATTTTGATATGTTAATATGTTATCATTATTTTTATTTATTCAACTTTTTTAAAAGCATCAATTTAGCTTTCTTTTTCAAATTATTACCGACCATTGTAGCTACTTAGACTGACTTTATATTCAGTATTTTATATTGCTTCTAAAATTACAGAACCTTTATCAAAAGAAAAGTAATTGACTGAATATAATCTGTTACAATATACGAGGCGTTGTGTCGGAAAGATTTCAATGCTTTATGGTTTTGGGAACGAATCGCTCTGTGTAGCAGAAAATCTACAATTGTAGATCGAATAACAACCATTTTCTCAGTGTGCATTTATGTTTTAATATAATATTAATTATTAGATAAATAAAATTAAGTACCACATTAATAATTATTTATGTTATATTGTTATATGTTAAATCTCAGTGCATAGAGCAATAATAGTACTTAATAGAGTTGCTAGCATTTCATTATACGTCGATTTTTTTAATTACCTATATTATGTTTATCTGTTCCATAATACTCGGGTACCACCATAAAGACGGTACCCGGATCTTTGGAAGGCTTACGTGGGGACACGGATCCAACACGCAGAGGCCCTTTCGAGAATTTTAATGTGGTGTGGGCTTAGATCATTAAGTAATGATCTAAGGGTGTGGGACACCAGCCGCAGCCTGCCCATGACTGCACTATAGAGATACAGCCCTGGGCAGTCCGCGGCCGATATAGGACTATTGCAGGGTGTGGAAATTTAATAACTGGGCTATGGATTATGGGATGCTAAATGGACCTATATTATTAACTAACTGCGCCCCGCGGTTTCATCCGCGTAGCTCCGCTTCTGTTGGTCTTAGTGAGATGATATATAACCGATAGCCTTCCTCGATAAATGTCTTATCTAACACCGAAACAATTTTTAAAATTGGACCAGTAGTTCCTGAGATTACCGTGTTCAAACGAATAAACAAACAAACTCTTCAGCTTTATAATATTTATAGTATAGATTCCTGTTGTTTATTTTGCAATAAATTATTCGAATTCAAAAATAAATTTCTACAAAACCTTGAAAGTTACTCCCATATTGTAATTCTATCCAAGGACGAAAACTCAGTCATTTGTATAACAATTCATATACGTTTTAATTATTCATACAATTATTCAAATATCTATCTTTCGAAGTCATTTATAACCATGTTTGGGATGTTCTTAGAAATTTACGCATCTATATTCTATAGCTCCATTGTAATATTATTATCGTTATTAAAGGTCAACGACCGATTTTCTTTTCCATTCATCATACAGTTAAGGGCTTGACACACTGTATTTATTCCGTAGGGATTTCACACGTGTATACGCGACCTTACTGCCGGACAGATTGTAATTTTCTATTCATATACCCAGTCTTATTTCAGACAACTTCTAGGTTCTTTTAAAAAAAATTAATTACTTACTTCTTACTTCATTTAAGTCTTTCAGTGACACGGAGACCATCTTCTTACTAGGGTTTAGGTCAAAAATCACCACGCAATGTGTTGTGTTAAATAAATAAATAAATAAATAAAGTCGTGTGGCACTCGGGGACTGTCGCGGTTAAGCTATTGCATGCTATGCCTTCAAGCCACACCTCCGCGCCCGTCGGAGTGGGGAGCGTGAGGTATTTTCGTTACGGAATTTCTGGATTCGGTCCGCGCCCTCAAGGCCCGCGATAGAAGCTATGCAATAGCATAAAAATAAAAATCCTTTATTTTTAGATGCGTCTTTCTTTTGATTCTTGGACCTATTTTCGTATCATTTACACATTAATTTTATTTATTTCAAGATAAATAGATTCTAAAATCAAGCTAATATAATTTCTAAGCCAAAGATGTTTAAAAAATCCCACACGTTTTAATTAAATTATTGATACGAAATGTCATTTGAATTTTGACGACAAGTAAATAATTTGACAATAGCAAATAAACTTTAGCAGAATCAAACAAAACTTATTAAGAAAAGCACAAATTTCCAACGTTTAATTAACATTTAAATTAATGTTTAAATGTAACGGGAATTAAATGATTTCTCTTTAAAATGTATTCGGCAATTACAGTATACTTATAAATGTAATAGGTATAATAGCTAACTTATCCATTTAAGAATTATTATAATATAATATAATAATATAATTATATATATTATATATTATAATAAAGGGCGTAGGGATGTGACGACCCCATCGCCCACGGTTGGAATATCTATTGTCTACGTGACAATAGATATTCCACCCGTGCAATCAGTCAACCCGCAGGACACCTTGTGGCGGGGTGTCGGGGAGTAGCGACCCCGCGGGAACCGAGTGCTCCCGGGGGAGGCCCCTGTCTTCATCTCCGGCTCGCCTTCAGCGGCCGGTCGGAGTGAAGCCTGACGAGGACAGGACCCCCACCTCTGGCTTGCCTTAACCGGCCGGCCAGAGTGGAGTCGCGAGAGCTTTTAGCTCGAAGGGTGGATGCGAAGCGTAAGTGGCGAGTGGGCACGTGATGCTGGACCCTCAGGGAGCGCGTGATCGTAGTTTAAAGTCCAGGGACGCCTCTCCACCCTTAGCTGCTCACAATATGTTGCCCCCTTGTCGCACTATTGCAGCGACTTATTTCGGGGGCCCATACAGTGAGAGGGCGAGTCACCACCTGCCAACATATTTTTACTTTCTTTTAGTAAAAAGGCAGGTGCCATAGTTTCCCATAGTCCTCAGTACCAGTCCATTTAGCATCCCAATCCATAGCCCAATCATTAAATTTCCATACCCTGCAATAGTCCTACATCGGCCGCGGACTGCCCAGGGCTGTATCTCTATAGTGCAGTCATGGGCAGGCTGCGGCTGGTGTCCCACAACACATTAAAATTCTCGAAAGGGCCTCTGCGTGTTGGATCCGTGTCCCCACGTAAGCCTTCCAAAGATCCGGGTACTGTCCTTCTGGTGGTACCCGAGTATTATGGAAATGAGAAACATAATAATAATATAATATTATTATTAGAAATATAAGTTTAAAGTAAATTTTTATATACCAAGGGGATTATTGTAGAGCTAATATGTATTAATATTACTTTTAGTGTTTCTGATATATTTTTAATACGTTCGATATTAAATATGAAAAAAAATATACCTATTTACATAAAAGTGAAATACAAAGGATGCATAAATTAAAAGGGACACGCTTCTTATCTCGAAATCAAAATACTTAGAGAGTGTAGTGCACTATCGAAGTTCTCACGCTAATGAGGCATTCTTTGAATTTCTGCTCTCCTGGTACCTTGTCGGAGTATGTACTATAATAATTGTGTACCTATAATTTTTTTTCGTAATAAAATATTTTTCCAATACTATCGAGTTTTCTATGAATTCTTTATAATATTATATTCTCCCATGGAAATTTTTATGAAATTAATTTGAGAGAGGTAAGACATAGCTTCAAGCATCGGGACCACCCTTTAAAGCTAGACTCAGCCATTTAATTAATAGCCTAACTTTTTATTAAACGACTCGTATGTAAAAAGAACATTTATTCGGTCATTCACCTCTATAATAACTGTTAATTATCTTTAAAGAGCTTCGTTGAAGCCGGGCAAATTAAGTGAACCCGAATACTGTTTAATTAAGATTACGTCGTCATAATAGGCAATACATTTTAATCGGCCACTGATGTTCATTAAGAAATGATACTTGTACATAATTACAGGACAGGGTTGATTAATTTTAAAGTTAAATTTAAATTGTAAACCCCGTTTAATTTGAAGATAGTTCAGATTTTGTTAAATATTTTCATGTAGAAAGAAGCTTTATTTCTATCTCAATTTTTACTTTCGAATATTTAATACTTATAGTGTGTAAATATTGCTCTATATGAGAGAGAAAAAATATATTAAACGGGCAAATAAATCGAATTCTATAGGTGATCTCGCATTTCGATCTCCACATGTAATTATGAAAAGTATCATACTATTCTACAAAATAAAAAAGACGTGTGGCACTCGGGGACTGCCGCGGTAAAGCTATTGCATAGCATGCCTTCAAGCCACACTTCCGTGCCCGTCGGAGTGGTGAGCGTGAGGTTTTTTCGTTACGGAATTTCTCGATTCGGTCCGCGCGCTCAAGGCCCGCGATAGAAGCTATGCAATAGCTTAATAATTAATCGCAAAATTAGTTTTCGGTCAACATGTTTATTATTTATAAAGAAGAACAGAACAGATTACCATCCCATGTTTTCCATTAGTTTCCATTCCCTGGAATTATTTTTAAAATCTCTAACACACAAATCCAAACAAATGAGAAACACTAATTTATTAAACAACAAAATCTATAAGTTTCATTCTCGCAAAGGGCTACGAACACTATTTAGGGCCGATTTTTCAATGCTTGGTTAAAACTTATCCGTCCAATAAAGTGTTACACGATAATATTAATATACCACGGAAACTGACAAATACGGACAATTAGAATACGTTTTTAAAATGGTAGTTTTATACATTATTCGACGAATAAGTTTTATCCAAGGATTGAAAAAGTATAATTATTCAAATTTAATTATCATAACAGTATTTTTAAATATGCAAATTGATTTCACCACGAGCGAACATTTCATTTTGTTGGAAAACAAACAGTTTTAACATAACAGTTAAACACTGCAAGAATTGGGTTTACCTGTCTCTATATTTTTACTCTTTTTTTAACGCATAAGTTATGTTATGTAGTAAATTGAGTATTAATTATACTGGAATTAGTTAAAGCTGGTTTAAAGTTAAGACTGAATATGATTTTTATGGAGTAGAAAAACTAGGTTTATTTAAATCTAGGTTCCCGCCCGCGGCTTCGCCCGCGCAGTCAAAGAAAAACCCGCATAGTTCCCGTTCCCGTGGGATTTCCGGGATTGCATCATTTTCTCGGGATAAAAAGTAGCCTATGTCCTTTCTCGGGTATCAAAATATCTCCATACCAAATTTCATGAAAATTGGTTCAGTAGTTTTTTTATTGAGTAACAGACAGACAGACAGAGTTACTTTCGCATTTATAATATTAGTATGGATTTGTCGTTGGCCTCTTTGATGGTTTTCTATGAAGAGCTATTATTGTAATAAATTAAAGGGCTTTGATACCTTAGAGTGAAAAATGAACACACTATAAAACTTTACGAGAGAAAGTTAAAATACAATTTACATAAATACCAAACTTTATGGGATTTATTATGGGATACACGAAACGAACTCACTTTTAATAATAATTCATCAATCCTTAAACCAGGATGTATAACGTCATTAGAGGTATTATTATAACACAATATAATATTATCATAATCGTTTATTGTAAATCGGAATATGCTCTTAGCAATAATACCGAATATAACTTTAAGATCAAGTTCGTCTACCGAAAATGTTTGTTCAGTAACATAACGCAAGCAGAGCCTAAAAGGTTTGCTATTCTGTGGGTAATTTACCCTCGAAAACGTA
Source organism: Colias eurytheme (assembly GCF_061535395.1). NCBI lineage: Eukaryota > Metazoa > Arthropoda > Insecta > Lepidoptera > Pieridae > Colias > Colias eurytheme. The sequence goes on along the minus strand of NC_143000.1, from coordinate 7,866,251 downwards.
ATAATATATTGGTTATATCACATCACACATTGTTACAAGAATTACATTGAACCGTGTAATTGGGTTACATTCTTTCTAATTACAATCAATATGTTTTCAGGTAATTTATTTAAAAAAGAATGCAATTAAAAATAAGAAAAATGAATATAATTTTCATTATCTTTTCTACTGGAAGAACCCCGACCAGTCAGAATTAAAAACACCTAAGTCTGATAGAATTTGTGTGCGAACCGCTATTGTAATCCACTAGCTGTGCCCCACGGTTTTACCCGCATTGCTCCGCTACTTTGTGATGATATATTATAGACCTTCCTCGATATCGGCTATCTTACCGAAAGTATTTTTCAAATCGGACCTGAGATAAGCGCGTTCAAACAAACTCTTCAGGTTTATAATATTAGTATAAATAATATCGGTTCAGAACTTCTTGAAAGGAAAACTCTTGCATGTATGATATAGAAACTAAGCGCATTAGGTACCCGTTAACAAGAAATTGCAACCTTTATACTTGTTTATAACGCATCAAACGAAGATACTACAAGGTTTCTGACACACCAATTAACTAGGAGTACGAGCTTTCGATTAGTCCGAGAGTCAACGAACTTTAAAGCTATCTAATTTATTTTCTTAAAAATATAATACTTTACCAGTTAACACAGAAATATACTTCTACGTGTCTGAAAGTGACATATAATTTATGTTTTCATGTGTTAGTAAATGCTTTTATTAATTTTAGATTTTGACGCTTTTGATAAATAATTTTTTTCCTAGAAGGACGGTCAAGTCGCGTCGTAGAAAAGGTCGGATCAAGCGTTTTATATTGTAATAATATTATTGTAACTTTTCTGTTTGGTACTACTGTGCTGGTAAGCGAAAATTTATATTTTCTTTTCTCGTTTATATTAATGTAAGTCAATAAATAAACATCTAATTTTTATGTAATGCAATTCGATTTCTTAAAATCGATGGATTGAGTTATTTATTAAAATAATACATAGATGTTGAGTTATAAATATATGAAACCTTCGTTTGGCAACACAAAGGTCCATTTTATCCATAAAATATAGCATCTTTTTAGTGAAGCATGCCTATTTATTCTCGAAAGCTATGAATAAAATTGAATATAACCTATAAATCAGCTCTAGGACTACACAATTTGAGATTGTGCCGCATAACGTTTACTACGTGCTATGTGCTCTGCCAAACGATATTGTCTTTATTCTGTAATGCACCGCACTTAACTTTTGGCACATTGTGTATGGATTTGAGAAGCTATAAATGTCGTTTTGGTTTAAAGTTTAAACGATTTTCTAGTTGTTTGATCAACGATCGTCACGATTGTTACCGAGTGTTATATCACTTATCTGATAGATATTCAAAACTTTTATAAAACACTTCAAAAGTCTATTTGACAGAATTTCGTATGCTGTGGGCAGCACATAATTACACCCCCATCACCCATAATTCATCGATTATATTTAATTCCTGTTAAATAAAGACGATTGCCATTATTCAGAAAATGTGGAATTTACACTCGTTAAACCATAACCCTTAGAAGTTGGAATAAGTCAAAAATACCAAAAATACCTTTACCCAAAAAAATCATATTACTTTTTTCAATTTCATTCGGTTTCCCTTCAAGAAGTTTACTTTAGTTAAAGTCAGCCCTAACCACTTAGCAACCAGGCACTTTATCTTGTCAAAAGCATTAAATTGATTCGCTGTTTTTGCGGCACAACATGTACAAGATTTATCACCAATAATCTTCCATACAGTAAATCTTCGACTTGTACGTCAACAAGAAAAAATCGTATAACCCATTTGTCTCTGTATCCAACAAAGTGTTCGTTTCTTATAAATATTTTTATACTTCGCAATCTGGGTGAGAAATATTGCAAGACATTCTTGTAGCAGTTTAGTGTCCGTATAATTTATTTGAAATACGACATAAAACGTTGTTTATGAAGCTCTATATTTATTTAAAAATGCTATTTATTTAAATACTTGAACTTGTTATATGTTTTAGTAATAAGTTTTAACGTATATTTCCCTTGAATAGTGAGACTTGTCAATAAAGAGGTATTTGAATCTATGATGCAATACCCCAGTTAATTGTAATAAAAATAGTCGATTTGTAAGAGCACGTAGATCTTATATCTCTTAAAATAAAAATCAACAAGGAAACAATTTTATCAACCCCAGAAGGAACTCAGGACTTTTATGTGTAGTCAAATATTCATAGTATTCTATTCGTAATGCCGTTTCTGGTAGGAATTCGATAAGGTCTCTATTATATTGAGCTAGCGATATATTCTACGTCAGTATATATTTTCTTGATCATATTATTTATTTCATTTTGAAGCATTACTTAAAACGATAGAATGTATGGATTGTATAAACCGCCCATTATTTGATATTATATTATCAACAATTATTATCGGTTTGGATTTTAATATTTCCATGCTTATAAACCCTTATAGCGTGTTGGATATTTTTACAAATTATTTGTAATTTTAATTGATAGATAATGTAAATTGAACATATAAGAGAGAGGTTCAACTGCTACTTATGTGAGAATTTCAGTCTCTACCAACACAAAAATTAATAGCACGTGAAGAAATATACGAGTTATCCTTAAATATTTCGCCTAAATAAATCCTGCAATGCGAAGTATTCCAATATGAAAGTGTTATAGATTCATACCGATCTCAAATTTGATCAATTGTCACAAATCTCTAGAGTTATCTGATTTCGCTTTACCCTCTCATTTCTACATTTTATAAGACCGTTTCAATTTTGCCCTATTTTACGTATACTAGCTTGAGCTTGCGTCTTTCCTCGCGTTGTATCCGGGTCAAAGGTAGCCTTTATTAGGTATCTGACCCAGGATGAAAATAAAAGAAATATGTAATTTTCTAATAATATACCTAGCTATCTTTTAGTGAGAAAATCATGACAATCGATTCAGTAATTTGGAGCCTAGTAAAACCAAAACAAACAAACACACACACATAACTACTGCTTTAACGTCTTATTGAGTAAGAGTTACTTACCTCAATAAGACCTAGATCCATACATTCATCTATCATCACAAACTATATAATATTATAAGGGCAAGTCTGACAGAATTATTAAGTTCAGGGCATCAGTAAAGTAGATCTATAATATATAAACTACTAGCTTTTCGCCCGCGGCTTCGCCCGCTTTATCTAAAATATAATAAATTATATACTAAAACCTTCCTCTTGAATCACTATCTATTAAAAAAAACCGCATCAAAATCCGTTGCGTAGTTTTAAATATTTAAGCATACATAGGGACATAGGGACAGAGAAAGCGACTTTGTTTTATACTATGTAGTGATAATTGAACGCAATAAAATGCAATAAAGAGCAGCTGCAGAATTTATGGACGCTTCCCATTAAAACTATAGAGGGTCTATGTTTGGTCAAAGTTTTGATTTATACCAGGCTGCGACTGATTGCTCTGAACATCACTGAATGTATAACTTTCGATTAATCCTGTGTTAGAGGCTTAGTCGAAGATGGTCATGGTATTAGCTGCATATTGTTTTTTATTTATTACTTTATTCTTAGCTATACCTTGTTTCACAGATGATAGAAGTAAATAAAACTTAAATAGTTATAAATTTATAAAGAATAGAAAAAATTCGATCACGAGGCGGGACTCGAACCCGCATCCTTCGCGCCATTCCGGGGCGGATGCCTTACCAACTCAGCCACTCGTGACCCGCCCGGATGCGGGTTCGAGTCCCGCCTCGTGATCGAATTTTTTCTATTCTTTATAAATTTATATTTATAAAGCATTTGAATGCCATAAAACCAAAAATATAAATTCAACTTAAATAGTTTTCACAAAAATTTGTGGGACGTGATTTTATGATAAGAATGGGAAGAAAATTATGTTCTTACGTATTAAATATTAATTCGTTCATAAATTAAGCTGACTCAAGAAAATTGTAACAACTTTTCCCAATCATTCAATTCCTTTCATTTATTAGATAAATCAAGTGGTATCAATGGTGAGAAAGCTACTTTTTACAATTGATAATGAATTTATATTCTAGAAAAGTGTTAATACAATAACATATTAACACTTCTAGTAAACAAATTAATGATCTATGTCTGTCTTTATGAAAAATGCCGTAAGTTCTTGGAAGATACCTTGATAGAAGAATTTCTAGCCGGTTTTTCTGCGTAGAAAATACTTTAGGACACGGTGGTTACTGGGAAAACTATGTTATGACGATTCTTAATTGCTTCTAGATCAAGTCTTATTGAATGAATAAATGTTTAAGCTTGAGTATAAACAATGTCCAAGTTCTAGAAGATTCCAAACCAGATCAGAAGCTGCCAGGTACCCGTAAACTGAAAGGCGTGAAGCCCAATATAAATCAGACTCGGATTTAGATCGATGACGCCAGCTGACGGCCGCACCCGTGTCAATGTGTCGACGGTTTGTGAATAATTGCTGAGAAGGCTATTAGAGATAATTCTTGTACTTTTTACAGGACTTTTTACTTCAAAAATAATATTTTTTTAACTGAGTCATCATTTGTACCTTCTTATATGTGGGACCAGCTTTCGGCGCGTGATTTAAAATAAAAACCCGAATAGTTCCCTCTCCCGTGGGATTTCCGGGATAAAACATATCATATGTGTTACTCCAAGTTACCCTCTATATGTGTGCAAAATTTCATTCTAATCGGATCAGTAGTATTTCAGTGAAAGAGTAACAAACATACATACACATACCTACATTTCTTTTGTTTTTGAGAACTTCTGTTTTAACTTAGCACGAGTTCTCGTTTTTCGTATATAAGATGGTTTATAGTAATAGGATGTAAAATTGTGTTAAATTATTTATGAGCTACTGCAGTATGCTTAAACTTGGCAACTACATAGTATTATAATCGTTTACAATAAAAAAAGAAAACTTACAATGTTGTATATTATGCATGTTATGTATATGTTGTATGTTATTATTATGCATAAAGTTAAAATAAACTCTAAACTAACTGTTGGATTCACTATTAAAACCTGGCTTTGCTTGTTTTGTATAAGCTGTAACTATCCTTCCACGAATCCATATCATTTCCACGAATAAATTTTAACTTGACTTAAAGTTTAACTTTAGCCAACTATCAGTAAGTATCTACATAATATTATAAAACAGTCTTCCACCGGACCTCTGTGTGTCTGTTTACGATAAACTAAAAACTACTACATCGAATTTCATCCTATTTTCACAAGTGAATAGCGTAGTTTCCAAAGAAGATTTAATTACATAATTCATTATGTTTTAACTACACGAGCGAAGCCGCGTGCAGAAAGCTAGTTACTAATAAATAGTTCCTCGCTCTCGATATCAAGGTCGGCCCCACATCTCAATCACGGACATAATGAAGACCTTCACTCGTGAGGGATTTTGGGCAGAAATATAAAATGCTAGTCAGCTGATAATTCTTAATTATCTTTCGTGTAATATAGAGATACAATTATTTTTTGTAAGGCATATTCGATATGATATGATAGTCCTCACATATTGTAATAATCATCAACGGGTTAGAATCAGTGCGTCTAACTAAGATCTCATGAAAATTTTTGATACACAATAAACTAAAACTATAATACACTAGCGGGTTTTACCAGCATTTCTCCGCTCCCGTTGGTCTAAGCGTGATGATATACCTATAACCTATAGCCTTCCTCGATAAATGGGCTATCTAACACCGAAAGAATTTTTTTCAAATCGGACTAGTAGTTCCTAAGATTAGCGCGTTCAAACAAACAAACAAGCTGTTCATGTGAGTAATATCATATAGATTTCAGATTACGATTGTTTATTCTATTAAAACGATCAATAAAAACATTAAAATTCAGGTTATTAACAGAATTTTTCAAACATTTTCTCAAAATATATAAATACGTATTTTTAACCCCATTAATCCTGAACACAAATGGAAGGATGAGTATATTTTATAATCTCTATGTGATTTGGCACTCAGCGGCCTATCCATTAATGTTCGTACATTTGAATCTCATACATTGAGTATTTGTGGGTTATATGCTATTATTGTGTATGTGGTGGTATTTATGTTAATGTGTTCTAAGCAGTCTTTTAAATATTATCTTATATATAAAATTCTCGTGTCACAATGTTAGTCTGCATACTCCTCCGAAACGGGTGGACCGATTCTCATGAAATTTTATGTGCATATCGGGTAAGTCTGAGAATCGGCCAACATCTATTTCTCATATGTACCACGGGCGAAGCCGGGGCGGATCGCTAGTGTGTATATAAAAGCACGACTAGTGCTATGTGAGTTTCATAATCTATAATATAAAGAAAACTAAGGGATTTTCAGTATCACACTCAGATTGGTGTTATTTTTATTAAAACTTATTTAAATTTGTATGAGGTATTACGGCTTAAGATTCACATTTCTATACAATTTTCTGAATAATGTAAATCGTAATACTTACCATTAAACAAATAATATAATAAAAATTAGATTTACCCTTAAGTAAAAAGGTCATCAGGTAATCAATACACTATATACTTCACAAAGACTATTTCCAAAACATTTTAACCAAAAACATTGTTTACAAATCTCTTCAGTTACCGAAAACAACATTTAAATAACCATTTGTACTGAAATCAAAACAATGCGAATAAAAGCTTAGATATTTTGTAATCTAAAAGGTATTGGGGAAACAAAAGCTTTTGCAGATGGTTTATATCATACAATGAGAGTATTAATTTTCTTAAATTATATCTCACTAGCGGTCCGCCCCGGCTTCGCCCGTGGTACATGTTTACGTTTTCTCTACATAAGAACCATCCTCGTACTTCAAGGAATTTAATAAAAAAAGAATTATCGAAATCGCTTCAGCCGTTCTCGAGTTATGCGCTTACCAATACATTTTGCGATTCATTTTTATATATAAGACTAGAGGTCCGGCCCGGCTTCGCCCGTGGTACATATTTCGCAATAAAAGGTAGCCTATGTCCTTTCTCGGGTATCAAAATATCTCCATAACAAATTTAATGCACATTGGTTTAGTAGTTTAGGCGTGATTGAGTAACAGACAGACAGACAGAGTTACTTTCGCATTTATAATATTATTATAGTATGGATATAGAACATATACATAATGTGTGTCTATGAAGGCTGTTTTGTTACTCTATATTATCTGAATTAAATTAAAAATTCATCTTGATTTATTTCAATGAACCAATCTATGAAATTTGAAATATTATTATTTAAACTCAATATGTAAAAAACGATTGTACCTACAAATTATATCTGGATATTCCTTGCTTGTTTTTGAGTAAATAAACTTTATTTTATTTTTTTATCTCTTTAAAAATCCAGAGCTGTGGACAAACGTTTGCATTATATCCGCATATTATTCATATAACCACTATATTTCAAAGGAAACCATCGGAATGAAAAATCAAACAAAAATGTTCCTCTTCAGGGGTGGATAATATAACTCCCATGGGAGGCCCGTCCCTACAGTGAAGAGAAAAAACATAATAGACTGATATTATGGTAATGAGGTGGATGATGTTTCGGCTTGTATTTTCTTGTTTTTTATTTTACGCGAGTATTTAAAAATATATATTACTAGCGGTCCGCCCCGGCTTCGCCCGTGGTACCTACATGTTTACGTTTTTTTTCATAAGAACCATCCTCGTACTGCAAGGAATAGATTCCGCAGCTCACGCGATGACAGAATTTTTAAAGTGAAACTTCTTTATCGGGGTTAGACAAAAATTTAGTGTAACATTTTTGCGTTACGCCGTACGCGTGACATTTTTGCGTTACGCCGTACGCGTGACATTTTTGCGTTACGCCATACTCGTGACATTTTTAAGGTCATAAAGAAGTTTCACTTCTTACGTGTGTACTCTAGTACACGCATACATTTTTTATTAAGGAATTTTCTACACCTTGGGTTACATTATTGCATTATTTATAAATATTTCGAATGTTTCATTTATGTACCCCCACATGTTGTATGCTCATATTATGTTGTAGATATCTATCAAATAACAAAAATGCAAAAACAGAGCATCAAACATTGCAGGATAAATATCAGTAAAAGCAAATGCAATCGAATACAATAAAACACAATTACTCCACTTAATCGGTAAGAAACAAGCGTAAACAATCAAGGCAGGACAAAATATAGACACTCAATAATCACTGATAAATCTTAATTAAACACGAGTTGAAACTAAGAAATCTCCAAGTTTTTCCAATTAAATGCAGAATAATGAAGTCGTAAACAAATTCTTTTCCTTTCGTTAATTACAAGCTCGGATAACTGATGAAGACTGAAGACAATTAGAAGAATTTTCGAGAAAAATTAGGAAGGGTACGTTGGCGGGACTCTCTGGAATGTTCAGTAATTAATTTTGAATAATCGAATTCTTTTTAGAAATGACTTCCGGCTGTGAAAGATAATTTTGAAACAAGACGGTAAAGGGTTTAAAAATTAAAAACTTTGAAGATTTTTTCAGGATTGATGTTATACACATATTTAGCATCGAATCAAAACTCGCGTAAACCTTATTTCCAATTTAACCACTCATAGAATTCACAACAATAAAATCTTAATACTATTATAAAGGCGAAAGTTTGTAAGGATGTATGGATGTATGGATGTATGGATGTTTGTTACTCTTTCACGTAAAAACTACTGAACCGATTACAATGAAATTTAGGACTCATAGAGAGGGTAACTTGGATTAACACATAGGATAGGTTTCATCCCGGAAATTCCACGGGAACGGGAACTATGCGGGTTTTCCTTTGAAAACGCGGGCGAAGCCGCGGGCGGAAATCTAGTAGTAACATACGTATTAGAACCTACATAAAACACATGGCATTCATTGTATGCTAAAATATATATTACACTCTAAATGCGAGGCCATTAATTAAATCACATCCTGTCAGATAACGTATTAGTCAAAGTAAAAATTCCGACGAACCAACGCGAAAATATTCATTCCCCATGTGGCACATTTTTTTCAAATTATCTGTCATTATCAATGAAAAATGGCGGCGCCCATTTGTCAAATGTACATTGAACTACGCGGAGGCGTTATTCAAACTCGTTCCCTTAAATGGGGCTTAATTTCTTAGGTTATCACCCTTTTAAGAATCTTATTCAAGTATTGATAAATATTCGGGACAAGGTCTTTCTTCTTAAAGATGGAGTTTTCCTACGCCTCTATACTTCGCGATTTACTCGTGGTACCTACTGTAAATCGGTTCATTTTTTGTTTTGTTCATTTATTCTATAAAAACAAAATCTTCAGGAAACTAACTATTTCTATTTAAATTGAAAACTGTAACCTAAATATTAATGTATATATATTATATGTGTATATTATATGTAGTTAGTAAAAAGTTGTAAAGTTTTTAACCATTTTACATTGTACTGCATTGTAGACCCAGATAATATAATACATATTGAAGTAATCTTAATTAGAGATTAGAATTAACAAGAGATACGATACCTACATGTAGGTGTAGATTATTGATTATATACTAGAATGCTATTATACCAGGACGATGAAGAATTTCTAGATTCTTCTAAGCCTTTGATGAGAAAAGTTTTGCCACGGCTGCCGCTTGATCTAAAATCTAAATAGTAAAGTGCTGTTAAATTATAGACTTTACATTTATTTCCGCGGCTTATTAATAAAACCATAAAATTAATTAACTCAATTACAGAAATTTACTTTAGGATCATTATATTACGAAGCTTTTAACTTCTGAATGTTTATATTATGTACTAGCGGTCCGCCCCCGCTTCGCCCGTGATACATATTTCGCAATAAAAGGTAGCCTATGTTCTTTCTCACGGTCTAAAGATTATCTGTACCAAATCTCATCAAAATCGGTCCAGTAGTTTATGCGTGAAAACCATACATACATACATACATATTACATACATACAAACCCTTCCTCTTTATAATATTATTAGTATTAGTATAGATAAATATACTCTCATAAATTAAGAAGCTAAATAAATTCTCTCCTATAGCAACATGATGAAACCAATGTAATCATTACCCAAATTAACTCAAACCTTATAAAAACAGCTGATATAATATTGAACACAATTGACTATAAATCGTGTCTATATTATTCACTAGCTGTGCCCCGCAGTTTTAACCGCGTTTATCCGCTTCTATTGGTCTTAGCGTGATGAAATAGCCTATAGATTTCCTCGATAAATGGGCTATATAACGGTGAACGAATTTTTCAAATAGGACCAGTAGCTACTGAGATTATCGCGTTCAAACAAACAAACTCTTCAGCTTTATAATATTAGTATGGATAAAAAAATCCCTTTTTCTCAGTAGCTTCTTAAATATCAGCTTTGTACATTTTCCTTGACCAAAACATCAAGAACACATACATTCTCCTATATTTAGGACACACTTGACGCTGCACCTGACTGACATGTATGAATAACAGCTATTCATCTCCAATGTACTGACAAATCGCGTCTGTGACCTAGGAAAAAGACGTGTGGCACTCGGGGACTGCCGCGGTAAAGCTATTGCATGCTATGCCTTCAAGCCACACGCGCCTGTCGGAGTGGGGAGCGTGAGGTTTTTCGTTACTAAATTTCTGGATTCGGTCCCCGCGCTCAAGGCCCGCGATAGAAGCTATGCAATAGCTTAATAAGGCCTTTCGTATTGTATGTATGGAAAGTATGATAATTGGTGTCTAAAATTATTGAATAGAATTATGGGCAATTTTTTCATTCGAAACCATAGGTTAAAATGTATCCCTATTCTGATAGACTCATAGAGAATAACATAATTATATAAAATGCTGAAGACGGACAAATAAAAGACATTCTTGAAATGGTTGTTTGATATGTTAGAAGAAAAAATAAATGGAAACCCATCGCTACAATTGCTTTCAGATGAGACGAAAGTCTAATATTCCTAAGGAGCATATTCACAAAAATTTTTTTTTCTCCAGAGCCTCGCTCATCGTCGCAGAGTGGCTAGCTTATCGGTTTTTTACCGGATACACTTTGGTGAGTGCGCTGCGGAACTACACGAACTTGTTCCGCCATCCCCATTCTTCCATCGATCGTCGAGGCGCACAGATTCTAGGCATCGCCATACGGTGGACGTTCCATGTACCCGGACTAAGCGGTTCGATTCCACATTCTTCATCCGAACCGCGAGGGACTGGAACGCGCTTCCTGAATCTGTGTTCCCCGACGAGTACAATATGGGGGTCTTCAAGCGAAGAGTGAACCGGTACCTACTAGGGAAGCGCGTACCATCTTAGACCGCATCTAGCTTTCCATCAGGCGAGATTGTGGTCAAGCGCTTCCCTATCTAGAGTAAAAAAAAAAAAAAAAAAAAAAATTTAATGTCGATGTGAAACCTTATTACCGTGTTTTATAATTGTTTCTTAATAGTTAGATATAATTTTTTTAATCATTAAACATCGTAGTTTTATTCAGTACATCATTTAAAAACAAAAAAATAACATTCAACATCATTAATTTTATTCAGTACTAGCGGTCCGCCCCGGCTTCGCCCGTGGGCCCGTATTTACGTTTTCTTTACATAAAAACCATCCTCGTACTTCAAGGAATATAATAAAAAAAGAATTATCGAAATCGGTTCAGCCGTTCTCGAGTTATGCGCTTACCAACACATTTTGCGATTCATTTTTATATATAAGATTTCATTTAAAAAACAAACAATCAAACAGTAGTAGTGTGGTAGGAGTAAAACATGACACATGAAAATGTAAAGTAGGTGTAAACAAAATGGCGTTAAGTTGAACAAAAGAAGCCCAGTAAATATAAAACAATTGGCTCAAATTGCAATTAAACCGGCAATTAATTTAATATGAACGCCGGCACAACTTAATTAAAATTACAGTAAACGAATGCGCTCTTTATTATACGCCTCCATTTTATTTTCTGTGTGAAACTATGAAAGAAAGTTTAAATCATAAAATAATAAGAAATGAACGGATTTCATTCTATTTTGTGCTCATTGTGATTTGTGGGTGGAATTATTGTATTTAAGCTCTTCTTTTATTAATAAAGTCAATATTATTAAAACTTGATGTAGTAATAGTAATTAAGGCGAATCTTTGGAAATAAAATTCAAGGGATTGTCTATATTATGCAATTAAATATTATGTCCTTTGTTAGTTAATATCAAAACTTTTGTAGTTTGACATGATAATATCGATATCAAGTTTCGGATAACATGTTAGTGTTATTAATGAAATCGTAAAAAGATTATTTACCCTTTTTATAGCGTATATTTAACATTATAACGTTTATAGACTGTAAAATTTTAACCATGGTAGTAGGTATACAAAACAACTGTCAATTTTTACGTAACATTCAAATCTAACTCTGAATGTAACGTAAAAATTTACTAATCTCACTCGTTTACCAATATATCAATATGATAATAAGTAAAAGAAGATAAGAATAGATAGATCTTTAATTTAGTTAATTATATCACGCCTCATAATATATTTAATGAGCCTACCTACGTTACCCACATTCAAATACTCAGACCCATTTGTGCCAAAATGCAGGAATTACGTTGTCCCAGATTCTGTTCGCATCATTAGCGGAAGTGCTCGCTTTGTGTTTAAAACAAAACTCAACACGTGTGATAAACTGGAGTACTTTTTATATTGAATCTAGGATATCTTCTAGGTTACCTGGATTTACGATTACATCTATGTCACTAGCTTTAACATTTAATCTAAGACTAGCTGTGCCCCGCGATTTTACCCGCATTGCTCCGCTCTTGTTGGTCTTAGCGTGATGTGATGAATATATAGCCTTCCTCGATAAATGGGCTATCAAACACCTAAATAATATTTCAAATCAGACCAGTAGTTACTGAGATTACCGCGTTCAAATAAATAAATAATATTAAAGTATAAATTATAAATCTTGTCCTAGGTTTTAATCCTGATATAGCTGAAATATTTGCTAACAATTTTCGATTAGTTTTACAATATTTTTTGCTTTACAATGTATGTTATAAGCTTTGCCGCTGAAAGTCAGCATGAAACAGTTATACTGCTAGCAGGTTTCTTTTTCTATTTTGTTGTTGTTTCAATAAAGACGATCTTCTATTACTTTTTGCCAGAGATGAAAGCAAAAACTTATTGCGATGTAAAGTTAGTTTAAACGGAAAATAACAAATAATTAAATTCAAAACTATACAACTTGTTTATTTATTTAAACATATAAGTTTGTGTGCAAGTCAATAATAAAGAATACTTTCAGTTGTTCAATTCTTATTTAACATGAAGTTAGAACATTTTACAGCGAGATCTGTCAGGAGCAGAATACTCAATTAAAAATGCATTTTAAAATTTTATTCCAGAAATTCATCGCCGGCAAATTTTAAGTTTACTTTCAATCAATTCTCTGATGAAGTATTTTAAGGATACTTGGAAATAATGGTAAAAATCTGAACAAATAGATTGCTTTTAAAATAATTTCTTCTGATTTCAAAACACACATACATAAACATAGATATACACTTTAAAACGTTTCAATGTTTTTCACACAGATTAATCAAATGATATTTTACTAGATTTCCGCCCGCGGCTTCGCCCGCGTTTTCAAAGGAAAACCCGCATAGTTCCCGTGGGATTTCCGGGATTAAACTTATCCTATGTGTTAATCCAAGTTACCCTCTATATGTGTGCTAAATTTCATTGTAATCGGTTCAGTAGTTTTTACGTGAAAGAGTAGCAAACATCCATACAAACTTTCGCCTTTATAATAGTATTAAGATTATACTGTTTACGGTGTCACAATCTTTCAATTCCATCTATTCACTTAGCTGTATTCCCATTATTTATAAATCTACTCACAGCTAAGATCAAAACAATAATAAATGAAGTGCCAACACACATACAGTATAATAATTTGATTAATCTGAAGCTAGTATTCACAGGAACACAGTTTCACAGCCGACCGGGTCCCTTACGAAGCCTTGTCAAGACATCTAATTCATTGATTGATTTATCATATAGATAACACAATTGACAGCAAGACAACATGGTTTGGGGCTGTTTGATAGATTTACGAGGTATTGTACAATTTTAGTTGAACTCTCTGTACGCTTGAAATCTGACCAATTGAACAACAATTAATTTAAGAAACACTTAGTTATAACATACAGATACACTGCAGATTTTGTGGTGATAATATGAAAGAAATGCAATAACTATTCTGTCAGTCTTATTATTCGGAACTGCAAATTGTGATTTTTTTCTGATGCGCTACATGTTTCTTTGATAAACGCTACATCTTAAAACTTACGAATGAGGATGCTTTTTATTTTTTTCTACACATTGATACTTACTAATATTATAAATGCAAAAGTATATTTGTTCATGTCTCTATTTGGTCCTAAACGTCTACACGTTCGTTCTACACGTCACAACGGAATTTTTGCACGCCTCATAAGCGAAGCGTTGAGGTGGGTACTACTGTCACTTCGCGCAAAACATCTGATTTTTCAAACTTAAAATGTCTTTATGTATCATTCATTGCACTTGTAAGATAATACATACACACTAGGGTGGAGTGAAAAACATTTTTTTTCATTTTCGTTTCGGCATACCTGTAAAAAGATGTCATTATTGCTCATAAATACACATGCAAAATTATATTTTGCAGATGATACATTTAGAGGTGCCCCCAACATCATGAACTTTCAGAAATTCAAAAAAATTAGTCGAAAATCATTAAAGTTTAATTTTGACAAATTAACGCTAAATCAGATTCTGTGTTATCTCGTTGGTTGCCAACGGGACGACACAGAATACATAATATTTCAATATATAAAAAAGTGGCTATCGCTGGCTACCAGTGGCTCTGGTCGGTGGCCCGTTTGCGCCGACTCTTATTGTAGGAAACGTTGATTTTAAACAGTGCCGTTAAGGAAATAACACTAATGTTAGTAATATTTCTTAATTAAATTTTACACGTAAATACAATTAAGATCATAGTTTAATATTTTTGATGTGAGTTCTATCTATAATTTCGCTTAGTTACAGTAAAGTGTTGCAAGTCAAAATACGACAAACGACATGTTGTCCTGTATTTTGTTTGCCAGAGAAGTACCCAGTGTCTCAATTACCAACTTATACTGAAGCTAAGAAACTATTACTATGAATATATTAGATATGAATTTAAACCTGATAAAATAACAAAATTCATGATTTATCCGAAAGATTAGCTACGGAAATGTTTGATGTGTGGCGAAAAGTATCGCTTCCCACTATTAGCTTTAATAGAGTACTACAACTTATTCGACACACCATATTCGATGAATATAGACGCTTATTAAAACCTTACCAAGACCGACAAACTAACAAAAAAGAACAAGAAAAGATAACTGAAGTATTTTGTCACTCAGTACCAAAGGTTATTTGATATTTGAAGTTGCAAATGCATTTTTTTTTAACTCTTTTGTACTTGCTCAAAAGATTATACCGACTTAACTATGTGGCAAGAATGTAAGAAAACTGAGCCTCTGACTTCTAATTTATCTGAAGAAACCTTAAAAGACATCGTGAAAAGCGGTTTGACTACGTTTCAGAATATCAAAGATTTTCTATGCCTTGCCCAGGCCGTAAAACATATTATCAAATTGGTGACATAAGCTTCAAGTGCAGTTTGCTGAGAAAGTAAACAAAATGATTTTATAATGGCAAAAGCATCAGTATCACGACTGCTAATGCCTAATTTTGAAAAAAAAAAACAGCCTTATCTATACTAATATTATAATCTATACTAATATTATAAAGCTGAAGATATTGTTTGTTTGAACGCGCTAATCTCAAGAACTACTGGTCCGATTTGAAAAGTTCTTTCGGTGTTAGATAGCCCATTTATCGAGGAAGGCTATAGGCTATATATCATTACGCTTAGATTAACAGGAGCGGAGCCACGCGGGTGAAACCGCGAAGCGCAGCTAGTACTAAATAATTACTTATTTCTGATATTTTCATTCCTCTATAATATCATTTTCATTAATGAAATACTAGACTAGAGTAGATAATTTTTGAAACAAAAAAAAATCGCAGTCGGATGAAACCCATTAGAAAAGGAGGGGAATATGATGAAAATTAAAGGAAAAATAAATTACGGTCAATCCGAGTTCGGGAAAAGGGAGGGGGGAGCTTTTAAGAGAAAAAAATGGTTTCTCTTGATTTCCGACAAAACTACAAGTCCTACGGAAAAAAGTTCAATGGCAAAGTTGTAGATAATAAAAAGATCTACAACTATTGTATTGAAAATTTTTTCACATAACCTCAAAATTTAGGTGAAAAATTCAAAAAACCAAGTTTTTGGTTTTTTATTTTTATCTACTTCAAAATTTATTTTTTTTCTACGAAATTTGGTGGAAACTTGCTTTATTATGTCCCAAATACACTGTAATTTATTTGACTGAAAATATTTATTTTTTCGCCTTATTTTGAATTAATACCAAAAAAACAACCTAATTTTCAATCGAAAAGTCACCCGTCAAAATATCAGCTTTTTTCAAAAACTTGGGGAGCCTTTTATTTATTGAAATCTCTACTTTCATATGGTGTAAAAAAAATAAACATTACCATAGTAAATGTTCTCAGAAAATGCATACAAACAGTGTGAAAATGAGCTTTTACTAAATCAGGCACACTTCTCAAACTACCTGAAATGTTTTTATCGACATCATTTTGCTTTTGAATATGCTGTAAAATATTATACTTAGAACAGATAATTTTTTTTCTTTTGAAATATTACCGAAAAGCCGATACAAGAGAAGATATAGAGTTCGAGAAGTGTGCCTGATTTAGTAAAAGCTAATTATGACACTGTTTGTAAGCATTTCCTGAGAACATTTACTATGGTAAGGTTTATTTTTTTTACACCATATAAAAGTAGAGATTTTGATGAATAAAAGGCTCCCAAAGTTTTAGAAAAAAGCTGATATTTTGACGGGTGACTTTTCGATTGAAAATTAGGTTGTTTTTTTGGTATTAATTCAAAATAAGGCGAAAAAATAAATATTTTCAATCAAATAAATTACAGTGTATTTGAGACATAATAAAGCATGTTTATACCAAATGTCGTAGAAAAAAAATAAATTTTGAAGTAGTTAAAAATAAAAAACCAAAAACTTGGTTTTTTGAATTTTTCATCTAAATTTTGAGGTTATGTGAAAAAATTGTCAATACAAAAGTTGTAGATTTTTTTATTACCTACAACTTTTCCATTGAACTTTTTTCCGTAGGACTTGTAGTTTTGTCGGAAATCAAGAGAAACCATTTTTTTCTCTTAAAAGCTCCCCCCTCCCTTTTCCCGAACTCGGATTGACCGTAATTAATTTTTCCTTTAATTTTCATCATATTCCCCTCCTTTTCTAATGGGTTTCATCCGACTGCGATTTTTTTTCACTTTTTATTATTTTTAAAGGGATCTACCCCAGTGTATACGTTAAAACAACTAATCAGGCTATTATTTAGTGTATCACAAAGAAGTTTGTTATATAATAGACTTGAAGGCCATAAAAATGCTGTGATTAAAAAAGAAATCAAAGTTTGCGAAAAAATCATATTTTTCTAATTTTCAATTGGGTTGGGGCACCTCAAAACATCAAGACAGGTAAACAATATTTTATATGCTGAATTCACTCATTAAAAGGCACCTTTCTGTCGCTATGCTGTTTGAAAAAAACAAAAAAAAAATTCTTTCATACATTATCACTCCACCCTAATACACACACATAATATTAAGAAAACAAAAATAAATCTATATACATATAATAAAATCGTAGGAAAGTCAAAACTGTACATTGAATATTTTTTTTAAAGAATACATAATCCATGATCTATAATCGATATAGAAGCCAAAAATATAGTTTTTAGAATTTTTGTCTGTTTGTCTGTTTGTCTGTTTGTCTGTTTGTCTGTTTGTCTGTTTGTCTGTATGTTTGACCGAGCTAATCTCGAAAAGTACTGCATAGATTTACTTCAAATTTTGCATGAATATTCCTAAGAGGTCAGGTGAGGATAGTTTAAACATATTATCATGATATCACCTTCGGGGGAGGAGCTGTGAACCTTTATTTTTCTTACATATTCCGTGTACTACGACAGCGTACAATCTAAAGACTCATGTTTAAATGTTGGTTTCGAGTAAGCCATGCTATTATCTAGCTTTACAAAATAAAAACTATGTCATTTACGTAATTTGGGCAGAGAAACAGTTTAATGAATTTAGTAGTATAAAGACAAATCTGAAACAGCGCCATCTATGAGATTTCGTAAAAATCAAATCAATTTACATGTTAACACTACTGAAAATACTGTTGAAAATTAATAATTTAAATATAATCATGTTATTTATTTAACTCTTTAACCCATATCTTCCCTTCCCTATAAGGTGCGCTTATATTTCGTGTGAATATACTACATTTTTAAAAGTGAGGGTAGATGTTTATTATTTTAAGTCAAACTAGACACCATTACAATCTCAGAGCAATATTACAATTAATCTAATATTGATTGTGTTCATTGGTTACATTTTTAAAATCTTCGTGTTTTATAAATTTATAAAGAATAGAAAAAATTCTATCACGAGGCGGGACTCGAACCCACATAATTTCGTGATCGAATGTTTCTATTCTTTATAAATTTATTATTTATAAATTTATATTTATAAAGCATTTGAATGTCATAAAACCAAAAATATCAAATTCAATCTTCGTGTTTTGTGAATTTTCACCATGCGTTCCCACAAAAGGTAAGTTGTTACTTTTATAGGTATTTATTATTTATAATGATTTTTTAAAGTGAAACTTTTATTACATCGTCTCAAACTTTTTGGTCTGTGTAGCGCATGTCGCGTGACGGTCGAACCGTACGATAATTATCGTACAAATACGATAATTTTGTGCCTAAGTTTCACTTTTACCGTGGTTTCATAAAACAACACAACATTTTTATTGGTTTTATAAAGGTTTTATATTACACTTTTAGAATGAAATAATAAAATGATGAATTCTTTTTGACTTTTACAAGATTTTGAGGTGTGTTGGGAACAGTAGTTTGTTGATAAAATTTTATTTGTAAGTAGCTTTTTTTATAGATTTACAGTTAACTTTTGATTTTGTTATTTACAGATTCAATGCTCATAAAATTATATCGCCTTTGGAAGACGATTTCTGCTGATATTTTTACAACACCACTTGAAAATTGATGATTTGATGGTAAAGATAGTAGCAGTGAGGATTAAGTGGAAATTAGTAATCATCCGCTTCGTCAATTTTTGACTGAAGTTAATGTCCGACGTCCAATGGTTCAATCATTGGAAGTATCTCGGGAAATTTTGGAGGATATTTTTCAGGAAGGAGAGGAGGGGCAGCCAACCACATATCAAAGTACTACGTTTTAGTACCGAAAAAAATGTTATTACCAAATGAAACATAAATTTTGCACTCACAACTGTACAAGTTATGATTTTTATTCTGACTTTGCTGTTATCTGATTATAATATTTATCGTTATGGCTATCGACCGTACTGGGATGAGAGTACATGATATACTCATCATCCAGGATTGCATAGAGCATTTTCACACTGAAAAAGATGTTTTCTTTGAATCGTAGTTGCTTCATTTATTTATTTTTAATCATTTTACATAATATGTTTTATATTTGCCCATTTTCATTTTATTTTATAAATAAAATGGAACCAACATAACTTTGTTGTACGTATCATTTCTCTATTAATAACCCGTAGGCATATTTTCCAAGCGCCCCATTTAAAGTGCGGTTCTGAAATTTTAATGTATAATACTTTTGCCTAATATAAGCTCAAGCTCATTTTTAGATGAAAATAACAAAGAGAACTTATTTATTAAAATTTAGTAGATAAAAGAAATTATGTTACGATTTTATAAGAAAACACAGTATATTTATCAGGCGGCGGTGATTTTCCAGGCAAAAGATATTCATCAGCTCAATAAAATTGAATAGTATGTTGTTAGTTATTCTTTAAATTCACAGATTGTAATGAGCATTTCCGCATGCAAGTTGTATCGTAGTTTAGATATATCATATTTTTACACACCTTTACACTTGACACATTAAAGTTCCAACAAAACCCTCAAATTTTTGAGCAGAGTTGAGCAAGATAATTTAAAAAATGTGCTGTGTTAAGTATTATAGAAAAGGTTAATTCGTTGATAATTATTATTTCTTCATCATTTACATGTTGTTAAATGTTAGTAAAAATAAACTTTGACTGTTAATACTTTTGTTCAGTATTTACCTGTATGATTATTGCTTGGTAATTAATATGTATATTTTCATGTCGTAAGTATAGTAGCTAATTATAAACATAAGTGTGATGTGAAACTAGCTGGATTTATTTTTACACACTCACAGCCATATATTTTATATTAAAATAGTGTTAATAGTTAATCATAATATTTTTTCACAATTAAAAATATTTCCTTTTTTCTGATGGTATGTAAGTATGGCATCGAATTAAACCGCGCTGTCGTTTCGTTCACTAAAAGTGATGTTATGAGGACCGAATATGTAGCCGCCTCAACTTACGGAAACGAGAGTAACCTGCGTTGTCTGTTAGTTATTGTATAGTCGAATTTAACGTTACATGGAAATTGGAATCTAAATATATTATGTATACTTATATTAAATCTGTACATGAAATATATTTCCTAAATAACTATCACGGGGTGATTAGGGATCGACACTGATGCCAACGAAGCAAACAGTAAAATTTTTGTCCGTCTGTCTGTCCGTATAACCGTTATAGAAACAAAAACTACTCGACGGATTTAAACGAAACTTGGTACAATTATTTTACATATTCCTGAGCAGAGCAGTAAAAGTAGAGTTAAAGCTACACAGAAATCATATTGTATGAAAGAAATGTTCTCCTTATTATATAAAAAATATCTCCCGACATCATAAATGTATATCTTTTATGGTTGACTCACAATAACACGTGTAACTTCCGATAGCTTAGGAGTTCGAAGCTTTCTGATTATATTTGTCTATAAAACTCTCAGTCCGTTTCAACTCAATTTTTATTTTCATGCATCAGTGCCACCTAAAAAATCTTTATCTCGAAAATCGAGCAAAGCTAAGAAAATGAGAAATAAGAGTTCTCAAGAATCGTTAGAGGTAAGAGGCTTACTATAGGCCGAAAACAACATGTGTTATGCCGAGAACCTGAAACCGCTTCACAACGAGAATTGCGGCTCACAGCTGACCGCGAACGGCATGTACTATCCCGTGAGACCGAAACCTTCACTGAGAGGGTATAATGTCTCACAGCTGATCACGGCCGTCATATTTTATCTCGAGAATCTGAAACTTTTACTCAATATGAAGACCGTTTGACAAATGATAGGGTGCACCATAATATTATTCGATCTCTTGAAGATGAACATGAGCATAAGCAATGACTAGAGTAAGGACGCGAATATTACAATTAATTGAGACAAAAACGATTAATAAGTTTGTTTAATGAAAGATTAAGAATTGAAACTATTCGGTCTCTGGAAACGGACGAATAGCGAGAGGCTCCTCTTAGTGCAGACAGATTTCGACATAGTCTTAATGACTTAGATTAGAGGTAAACATAGAAGATCAATCTACGAATTCGGTGGTGGGGTCCGACAAATATAAAAGTGGGTTTGCTTATAACCTCACAATTGATTACAGATCATAATAATAGTAATAATGCAAGAAATTTAGTAAAAGCAATTAATACATACGCAATACCTATTCTCACCTATTCTTTTGGCATAATAAATTGGTCAAAAACAGAATTAAAAAACATCCAACGCATTATTAACGTAAATATGAGCAAAAATAGAAAACATCACCCCAGATCATGCATTCAGCGCTTAACTTTACCAAGAATTGATGGAGGCAGAGGATTTATAGATATTGTCAACCTACACAATAAGCAAATAACTACTCTCAGAAAGTTTTTCCATACTAAAGCACCCACAGTAATGTTACATAATGCCATTGTTCAAAATGATAAAAAACTAACTCCACTTAATTTAGCTGATAATACAACCCAACGAAATGAGACCTTAATCAGTAAGTGTGATAAACTAGCAGCATGGACCCAAAAGTCTCTCCACGGAAGGCATATACAACACCTTAATTTGCCTCATGTAGATAAGGCAGCATCAAATGCATGGCTTAAGAGAGGGGAGCTTTTTCCTGAGACTGAAGGTTTCATGCTAGCTATACAGGACCAAGTTATTGAGACACGTAATTATCAGAAGCATATTATCAAAAATTTACCATCAGATATTTGTAGAAAATGCAATAGTGCCCCAGAGACCATTCAACATATAACAGGAGATTGCAAAGCAATAACCCAGTCCGATTACAAACACCGGCATGATCAGATAGCCAACATTATCCATCAAAAATTAGCACAAAAATACAAACTTATTTCGTACGATAAAACACCATATTATAAATACATACCAGAAACCATTTTAGAAAACAACTCATATAAATTATACTATGATAGAACTATTTTAACCCTTAATAGGGCGGAGGTAAAAAATATTAAAAAAACAGTTTTTGTGTTATTATTTATTCGTATATTAGGACCTATTTTAATCGTATTCAAGAAAATCTAAGAATATATAATCATAAGTACGCGAAAATTGGGTGGTAATTATTTGACCTTAGCCCGTCAAGGTACAAGAACTAGAGCTGCTACAGTCCCTAGCTTCTCTTTCTTCTGGAGCAATATGAAAGCTTTTGAAGCATGGTGTAGCACATAAAGCTACTTTGTAGATGTTACAAATAATTCTCGATCGTTTTTGAATGCTTTTCGTGCTACATAATCGACATCTAGTAAATTTTTCCTGGTTTTCTGGGTAGTGTGGTACAGAAGAGCGTCTGATTTCAGCGGGTACTCCGAAATTCCCACCTTGTTTATTCTTGAAAATAATACTTGTTGTTCTTTTTTTGCATGTGAATCCATCTATTAGACTCCGAGCCAAACGCGCATATTTACAGTTAGCACTTTGGTATGCTATGCCTTGGAATCTTATCTGACCAATTTTGTTAGTGCCCCAAAGTGGTGCTTCCGAGATACTTTCGTCACTGCTTTCAATATCGGAGAGATTTCCTTCTAAAATTATCTCGATTGCAGTGTCCGAAAGCTTCTTTTTCTTGATGTTAGTATTCGACATTTTCTGAAATAGCAATTGCGAGAAGGGTAATGGTAACTATATAACCACCAAATACTATAATATGTCGGTGTAACCAGGCAATGGTATAAGTTTTACCACCGAGTTTACAATGATTTTCTGAATAGTACAAACTTCATTTCAAAAATTACTATAACAGTCATGCAGCTAAACATATTCAATAATGCTACCAAATATCACAAAACCATTTACCGGAATCTTAGTAGAACAAAATTATAACTAACGCAACCACATACCTCCAATTTTCAAATTTTTTCGATACTTTTTTTTTAATTGTTGGTAGTTTGTAAACTTTTTCAGTTACGTTATTGCCAGGTCTAATAAAAGTTTATACACTATTTACACCTTCCAAAAGATGAATTTATGAAATCATGCATAAAACGTTCCTTGGTTTATGGTCAATAAACTGAGGTGGTAACCAATTGGCCTTTGCCCTATTAAGGGTTAACAGACAAAACCATACATTATAACAGACCTGATATTACACTCATTGATAAACATGGAAAAAATGCACTAATAATAGATATAGCTGTACCCAATACTCACAACCTCCCAAATACCATCACTGAAAAACTTACTAAATACACAGAACTTAAACAAGAAATTACAAAAATGTGGAAACTGCAAAATGTTATCATAGTGCCCATAGTACTCTCCACTACAGGTGTTATACCCACTCAACTTCACAAATACATAGAATTATTACATTTACCAAAACATACATACATGCAATTACAAAAAGCTGCAATATTAAATACATGTAGAATAGTACGCAAGTTTCTTCAGACAGAGAATGAATGACACACAACCAGTTTAAAAATATAATTATATAGCTTACACTTGGTTTACGCCCGTGTATTCTATTATTACCAGCTGATCATAAGCTGTGAATGCAAAGCATTAAAAAATAAATAATAATAATAATAAACTCTTTATTGTACACCAAATAAAAACAATACAAAAGAATAACAGCAAATAGGATTATTGTACAATAGGCGGTCTTATCACTAACAAGTGATTTCTACCAGACAACCTGTGATCAAGGAAATGCTGGAAGATTATAATTTTGGAGGTGTAAAACAAAGCAAGCATTACTTTATTAAATAAGTACCTATAGATAATATAAAATAAACATACATACATAATATAATAAAACATACATACATAAAAATATATATATATATATATATATATATATATATATAATTATATATATAAATATATTTAGTATGTGCGAGTTAGAAATATAAATACAAATGACGTTACAGCGAAAGATAATAATTTTTAACCAATCTATCAAAGGAAGATATTGTTTGGGCGTGTTTTATTGTATTAGGTAAAGCATTCCAAAGGTTTATAGCACATACTGTGAAAGAGGAATGATAGAAATCTGAATGATGAGATGGAATCAAAAGAGAGAGATTATATGCAGATCTCAACACAAGGCTATTGGAACAAAGAAAGATCATCTTCTGTATAGGCGATATTAACGTAGTATGTTATTTTTGTAATGCTTTAAAGTGGAGTAAGGACAATTTTAGAACATGTTTCATCAGGTTAATTCGTATGTATGCAGTTTTCGCATAGCAACGGAGGGGAACTCGCGGGGCGTCAAGTGACGCGGGCCACGTACCATTAACATGCTTAGTTTGTGGTACCCAGCGCGAAAGAAAGTCATCGTGTTTTTGTTTTGTTACTATGTAAACTAACGTAATTTAATACTTAGGTACAATATATTCTATAACGGTGCGCTCAAACTGTTAATCTACATTTAATTTAGATTATTATTTGAAATACTAAGTAATGTAGAATTTAAATCACATTCATTCATGTTTTCCTCAGATTTTCGATTTCCTCCGATTTTAAGATTTTCTTATCAGTGTTCAATTTTATAAGAGACAATTAAGAACATTCAAAAATAAAGTGTCACGTATTTTTTTAAACGACGAATGACGAAAAACGACGTAATCGCGGACGAAGTCGCGGGCAACAGCTAGTTAATTAATAAATAATTATTAAAAAAAATTATGAGGCGTGCACTTTTGGATTTTCCAAACTATTTTATAATATGATTCTTGGGTTTGGAATAAGGGGGCTAGAAAGCGACATAGGTAACTTTTTACCAAGTCAAAACAATTAATTCCCATGGTAATCTCCTTTACCTATGTGGGTAAAGACGCGTGTGGCTAGTGAGCTATAAGAACAAGACCAAGTTTTCTTTTCTTTTTAACTTATTTTTTTTCGAATTAATCGTTGTAGTTATTATCATAATATGTAACCGTAAATCGTTTTATTTCGCATGTGGTGTTAGCTTTTAAGTAGTTGTTACATTTATGTAAGTTATTTTGTAATCTTTTTTTGTATGCTTGTACTGATGTAATAACTGTTGGCTGACCATAAATAAATAAATAAAGACCAGGATTTACAAGACAAGGTAAAACCCAGTGTACCCATGCGTGATATGAGGCAGATATCACATGTGTTCACTGATCGATTTTCTTATTCTCTTCGCGGATAAAACGATCAGCTTTCGTTGTCCTCTTGAGTACGCTTACAAGTTAACCTTGTAACAAGGTGATACACTAGTACAAAATCTCATAGAACGAACGTACAATGAATAAATAAATCCTTTATATTATATCAAATCAAAGAAAATATGCTTAGCGTCATCATTTTCTTAACACTACTTTTGGCACCGACTTCTCGTAAATTGCAGATAAAGCCTTTTTATTGTATTGTGATTGGCACAAAATATAGCGATACAGAACTCATTTACATATAATAATGTTGTATATGTTTACACATAGAATATTGAGAATTTGTTGAATACATACTTTCAAAAAGATATTTATAATATTAATATCGTTTACAATACATATATATTATATACCTTTTGATTGAAGTGATTCACAGATGTATGATTGAGCCATTCAACTTTTCTGCTCTATGAATATAATAATTAAGTCATTTTATGATTGGATGGATCTGTATTACAAGGAATAATCCATACTAATAATATAAAGCTGAAGAGTTTGTTTATTTGAACGCGCTTAACTCGGGAACTACTGGTCCGATTTGAAAAATTCTTTCGTTGTTAGATAGCTCATTTATCGAGGAAGGTTATAGGCTATGTATCATCACGCTCCGACCAACAGGAGTGGAGCCACGGGGGTGAAACTGCGCGGAGCAGCTATATTTCATAAAAAAAGTGCACGCCTCATAATTTTTTTTTAATAATTATTTTTGTTTATTTAATAACAATTAAACCACATCGAATCAGACCCTGAAAAATGAAAGGGTTCTATTCCTGAGCATACTCAAGCGTAAGAGAAAAAAAAAGACTCGATTAGTAAAGTATTTCGGTCGCTATCGTGTTAACAAGAAAAAGGATCCGCACATACAGACACACGGACGTCCAAGACAGAACTTTTTTAAACTGTTTTTTAACTAGTTTAAATAACAAAAATGACATCAAAAATATCATGAACGTTAAAAATAGTGTTTTTTCTTAATATGTGTGTGTATGTATTATCTTACAAGTGCAATGTATGATACATAAAGACATTTTAAGTTTGAAAAATCAGATGTTTTGCGCGAAGTGACAGTAGTACCCACCTCAACGCTTCGCTTATGAGGCGTGCAAAACGATGGTGTGAACACTGGTACCGGCGGCTTAGTCGCGTAGGCGTTAGTCGAAAAAGTGCTGCCATACTTAAAAAAATAATTTAGTATTAATTTATATAAGTGAAGATTTCCACCACCTAGATCTTTGAAATTTTGTATTTATATTCGTTGAACCTCAAACTTACAGGAAAAATTAGTGCCATACTGTTACTAATCGTTCAAAATACGAATAAAATCTTACAATAAAAAAAAATCTTATACACATTCGCCACCTCCCACAGGTATGGCATTATCACACTTCTATTTATAATCATTCAGGAGTTGTTGAAAAAAAAATTTAGGGTGGTACAAATGGTTCGGCGAAAAAAAAAATTTGCAGATTTTCGGCGGTATGGCGACCATTTGGAATCGTCCGAAAAGTATGGCATGGCGATTTTCGTAAATGGCAGCACGACGATGGTTACCTGTGCAAAAGTTAGCCTGGTACAAATGGTTGAATTGTTTTTTTTTTAAATCAACACATTCGCGTCGGTATGGCGGGCTGTAAGTCACACCGGAAAAGTATGGCATGACACTACCGCCTACTTCTTTTTTATGGGCTATCGGTAAATTCTAAAATTTTTGTGTTACAAATTGTTTGACTTCGCTATTTTTCCGACGAGTTCGACTAACGCCTACGCGACTAAGCCGCCGGTACCAGCGTTCACACCATCGTTTTTCTTTTTGTCATTGCGTACTAAGACCCCTGTAGAACCGCCATCCTGTTACAAATGACTCGAAATTTTGTGTCAATATCTCCCGGTCTAGTTAATGTAAAAGTTATACGTATGTTAAATGTGCAAATATTAAAATAAAGTCTCATCTTTTTCAGAGGAGAAACACATATAGTTTAATTTAAAATCCCTTATATATATAAAATAAAAACTAAAAATAAAATGTTGTTTTATTTTATTTGCTGACCATACACTACTACAAACGCAAAAATTTCTCCAAGCTAATTTACCTGTAACTAGCTTTGCACTGGATAATAGTAACAGTTTCTCCCAAATTAAACTTAATATACATTAGTTTAAATAAACGTATTCTGTAAAATAGTTGCAATTCCAATGCGGTTCTAAGAAGCCGTTTGCCGTCAAGTTTCGATCTTGTTAATTGCATTTCTTGTTTGTATTTGAACAATACTCCATCTAAATGCCAAGTTAGTTAACCTCGCCATGGAGGCTGAACGCAAAACCGACGTTCATTACAAGCAAAATTGGGCAAAGTCCAACAAGAAGCATATTAGCACCCGTTTTTAGGGTTCCGTACTTAAAAAGGAATAACTTCGATGTCTGTTGGACCGTTCGTCTGTCACCAGGCTGCATCTCGCCATAGTAAGACAGTTTAAATTTTCAGAGATGGTATGTTTCTGTTGCAGCTATCACAACAATTAATAAAAAATCCAGTTAATTACAAATTTGCAGAGCTAATCTTTTTTTGCAGTTAAACTTATATATACGGAACCCTTAGTGTCGCGAGTTCGACTCGCTCTTGACCGATATTTTTTTACAGCTACTGAGCAGGGGCGTCAGAAAGTCCTGAAAATGTGGAAAAGCTCTTTTGTACTGTTATATTTTCAGTAAATAAACAATCGTTTAAAAAACTAAATTATGTAAGGTCAAATTTGACAAAATATACAGCTCTAGAAACATTATTTTTATTTATTTTCCTCATTTCTCATGCAACTAAAATGCGCCATAAAGAAGCGTGGGTCGTGGGTACAGTTTATGTATAACAATGTCGTTATCTCACTTATTTATACTGCAGAAATAATGTTTGTTTGTAAGAATGAAAACATTTCTAAAAGTAGAGAATTTTAGACATCGTTTATAGATACAGAAGCCAAAAATCTAGTTTTTAGAATTTTTGTCCGTTTGTCTGTATATATGTCCGGGATAAGCTCAAAAACTACTGATTAACTTCAAATTTGGTACAAATTAGCTTGAGACCTAAGGAAGGACCTAGCGGGTTTTTCTTTGAATACGCGGGTGAAGCCGTTGGCGGAAAGCTACTCTTAGATATAATAGCGTAATCTTAACGATAGAAAAATAAATTACTCTTGCATGAAAGCTTTTATCTTTAATACTTCGTACACTATACAAAATTCGTACAAGTATACAATCACGTTTCGGCAATATTGCGTACAAGCAATTAGCAGCAAATGTACCAGAACATCCTAATTTAGGTTCCGTCCGACCAACACGGCTTCATTGGGAGCACTAAACCGCAGAACGTTATCTAAATTCTTAACTGTTTTCCGTATAAATTCTGAATACAAGTTTATTCGAGCAGTGTGTTTTCAAATTTTGTGTAAACTTTTACGAGTAACGTTCAAGATTTGCGGATAAGAGTTTGAAAATTCTATTGTGGTTTATGAAACAGTTGTTTTGTTGTGCGTTATTTTTTTTTAACATTACTACTATTATGACAGATCCTCTTTCTAGTAGAGTAGTAGAGGAAATTTAACTCACATTGAATAATAGAGAAATGAATCTTTACTTTTGTTGAATCGTGTAATTTCTATAGGTAGCTAGTGTAAAATAAGAAAATACACGGAAGTACAAATAAACTGCCATACTTAAAAATATAACACTTCTTAAAACTAAAATGTTGGGGATACCAACAATTTTATAGAATTAATTGCAATACACAAATACTAAAATACAAGATTAGGAGTACTTTCTACTATTACCTATTTAGTTTTTAAAACGTACTCTGAAATTCAGTAAATGATTATAGTTTACAAAAAGTTTTACAACGCATGTCCAACTGTATTCGAGTTTAACGTCACTGAAACAATATAAAATATATCCTCTGAATCTGAATGCAGCACTGATTTTGAATGTTGTTTTAAATGTTTTATTGTTATAAAAAACGTCCACGAACTGACATGTTTGTAGTTACAAAGATAAAATATGGAAACAGACTTTTTATCCAGTTAATTGTAATAATTTTATGATATCAAAGTTAAAACATATTTTAAATGATAATTTTATAACATTGATTGTAACATTCAATTATAAGCTCATTTATTTGGGACAGCTATGGGAATCATTTCAAACTTTTGAGAGATTTAATGGACTAATAGGTACTTATTTTTACACATTGATTATATCTAAATATATCTATCGACAAAGTTAAACACAAAAAGGGCACGTGAAGATGACTTAAAAAACCGGCCAAGTGCGAGTCGGGCTCGCGCACAAAGGGTTCCGTAGCAGCAAATATAATAAATTACAGTTAAATCAACCTATCTCAAAAACTATAAGAGATACTTTGATCAAACCAAAAATCGTTGAAAGAGTTAATTAGCATGCATCACCTCTATTTTTTTTAGAATTTTATACCCCGTAGTTATAAAAATAGAGGGGGGGGGACATACTTTTTACGACTTTGAGAGCTGATATCTCAAAAACCGTTCACTTTAAGAAAAATGTTTTTTAGAAAACTTTATATCATTTTAAAAGACCTTTCCATTGATACCCCACACGGGTATGTACATCGAAAAAAAAAATTTCATCCCTCAGTTACATGTATGGGGGGCCCCACCCCCAATTCTTTTTTTTACTATTTAGTGTCATATTTTTGTAGCGGTTCATACAACACATATTCCCATCAAATTTCATCACTGTAGTACTTATAGTTTCCGAGTAAATCGGCTGTGACAGACGGACAGACGGACAGACGGACAGACGGACATGACGAAACTATAAGGGTTCCGTTTTTGCCATTTTGGCTACGGAACCCTAAAAAAGCTCTAGTCAGTTGCCGTTTATACCATTATACATTTATTTCCTACAAAAGGACAGACAGACACAGTAATATCGACATCACCTGATCCCGGTCGACCTTTATACCTATTTTATGTATTTACATAGATATACACTTGCATTGTACTCGTCGATTCTACACGTGTAACGAAGATTTTAGATCATATAATATTTACTATATATATATTTTCTTATAAAAAGAGAGAGTTGTTCGTTATATCAATTATTCGTTGACTTGTGAAGATAATATTTCCTTTTTCCTTTTATATATAATTATCTGATTTATTTATACAAAATGTTACAATATACATATTTACAGACTATAGATTTAGAGCAAAGATGTAGAGAAATTACATAGATATAGAGCAATGTATTAAAAATCTCTTGGTAATGGTATAAAAACTGAACATATTACAAATTACAAAAATGTTGTGTGGTTTTATGAAACCACGGTAAAAGTGAAACTGTTCGAACGGTTCCGAACACTGCTTTGTGTAGCGCATGTCGCATGACGGTCGGCTGCCGAGTAGGTATACCTACTCGGCAGCCGCGATACACGCGACATGCGCTACACAGACCAAAAAGTTTGAGACGATGTAATAAAAGTTTCACTTTAAAAACAAATCTGCTACTATAAAAAGACAAGACAATATATATTATCCCCCAATGTAATCGCTGTAAAGCGAGTCGGCTCGACTGCTGGTATGTAAACCACTGCTGCAAACTGTCTGCTTCCTTGATAGCTTTGTAGCGGTGGAGTGCATTTCTAGCAGTCATAATAAATTGCATTTTTACTATCATAATTTTTAAGTCATTAATTGTTACTAACAAAATGAGTCCTGGTTACTTGAATAAATGAATGAATTTTTATTATTATTATAAAAAAAGTTGCTATAAAATACCTTATAATTTTACCAGAATTCATTTTTAACTTTCTCAGTATTTCTCTTGAAATCTTGGATACTAAAATTCTCTGAAGAAACACTTGTCTAAAAATAGGCATACTTACGTAAAATCGTTTACATCGGAAGATTTCATTTCATGAATGCTAATATGGATGTCATTAATGAGCTTATTATGTAAGTCTGATTATATGTACCTTCATACATACCTTCTACATAAAATAAACTATTCGAGTTTACGCTCATTTTTTAAAATAAACATATCTAATTAAAGTTACCTTTTTTTTCTTCCGCGTGAAAATGGAATTAAAAAATAACCACGAACTCTTACAACTTCTTTGTTTTTACGTTTATTTTTAAAACATTTTTGTAGATATAAATCTACTGTTTTAATTTTACTGATAGATAATTGAATGTTGGTTTTTCATAATGAAGTTAAGGTAGTCGAGATTATAATTCTTCAGGGATTCTTACACAAAATAAAGAGAGGATATCGAGTTGCGGAATTTTTCCTGTATATATGGAAATTAAATACATCGACTAGATGCTGTACTATTTTTATTGTTCTACCAAATTATTTAATCCTTTTAAACTCTTCCACAAACAGGCATACAGTATTGTCAACATACATCCAATTCCAATAGAGATTGTATAGCTTATACAATCCCATTGTGTACTCACAGCGTCCTCTGACGGCTTGAGATCCAATGATAACGGCTTTATACATCGACTGGATTTTAGCACAATATCTGTATTAAACACAGTTTTAGCAGTTAACAGTTTTTTGTTCATTGGAATGAACCGATTTAATATTGTTAATTAAATAATAAATAGTATCAAGATTATCTATAGCTAACTATTATAATCGATAGACGTCCAATTCCAGTATGTTAGGTAATCTTTCTATTCTTATCAATTAGGAAAAATCAGAGGAAAATAATACGTAAGTAGTCTATACTGTTATCTTCTTAGGAATTACCTAAAAGAATACCAAAAAAATTTAAATCGTGATCTATTCTATTATATATATCTATTCTATTAGATCTATTATAAGATCGAAAACCAACAATCAAACTAACTTAACCACTAACAAGTGGCATGTTGTAAGAAACAGTCTAAATCTGTCCACACTCCGAATTTAGTTTACCTAACTTGTCTAAATTCTCGCCAGCAAGTGCTATTTCAGTCTCTATAAATCCAAAGTTTACTGAAACTTGTAAACGAGCTAAAATTAGAATCTCCGAGACAATTGCTTCATGCAGTCGCCATAAATTCACTCGAGTGTAAATCGTATATCACTAGTCTTCTGAAAACAGACACGGTGTTTACTTGACGAGATAGTCAGGGAGCTGCCGGTGCATTTGGTTTATGGTTCATTTGCATGTATTTTATTGAGTTGTGATTGCTTTGTGAATGTAACTGTTTTTTATATAGTAATCTTTCGAATGTATATTAGACAAAACGTTAACGTCAGAGCAATTCTAAAATAACAAACTACTAACCTCAAAACTGAATTTTGTAAAGGAAGACAAAACTATAATCTTTACCTAATTTTATAGCAATCTCCTCAATGAACTGTGAAAAATATGATACCTACACCTTCTTACGCTAACGTTTATAAAAATGGAATAATGTTAATAATCGTAAACCACAATGACATAATTGTAATGTAAGCTTATCTTCAGAATATGGCTCTTATAACAACAAAATATCAGGCGACCTTATTGTCCAAAAACAAGGGACACGAGTTCAATTAAGGCCTAACCCTTTGTTCTATCTACAACTGAGATAATTACAACCATATCCCTCACAAATCTTTTAAAGTGGAATATAGACAATCACATACGTTCATGGACCCGGTATTGAATTTATCTAGTAATATTGCTCTTTACTTAGTCCTTAAGTTACTTTATTTATACTAAAAACAAGTACATAAATCTGTATATAAACATTTTTTTTAACCAGTTATACTGCTACTGAGCGCTTTCAAGCTATGGGTAGAACTTTTTAATAATAATAAGAAATAGGTAAGTTGGTTGTGCAGTAATAATTATAAGATTTTATTGATTAAAATATAGTGCATTAGGGGAATTCCGGATTTGGGGTAATTCGGAAAATTGTGAATACTACTTCAGAGCATCGTTTTATTATGAGTATCATGAAGGTATTGTATGAAAATTAACGGGTTTGATGGTAATAACATTCTTATTGGTTTAATCAATAGTTACGTTTAAATTTAACACTACCTATTGCATTTACCCGTCATCCGGAATTACCCTAATGCACCTTATACATATTATATTTAAAGTATAAATCTAAATAATATAAGAATAAATAAATTTACTTATAAGACATTTTTTATATTAACTAAAATGTATATCTACTTCCTGGACTATAAAACATTTTCCGCAAGGTGTAGTAATTTACGTGAATTTTGTCTGCCATTTTG
This sequence comes from Colias eurytheme, assembly GCF_061535395.1. NCBI lineage: Eukaryota > Metazoa > Arthropoda > Insecta > Lepidoptera > Pieridae > Colias > Colias eurytheme. Next base: position 7,832,127 of record NC_143000.1, on the reverse strand, counting down.
GATGTTACTATTCTTCTGTGGCACAAATTTTCACGTTTTCGTTTATTTTTCATATTATTTGCTAGCATAATATAATTTTGAAAATAAAATTGTATTCTTCTCTAGTTACCAGCACTAGCCTGCTATGCTCTGGAACATCCAGATTTAAAACTTAAATAATGTAAAATTGTTCTAAATATATTAAGTTTGTGTTAATCTATTAAAAGGTTTAAATTGTATCTTTCCTCTATCTCTATCTATACTAATATTATGAAGAGTTTTTTGTTTGAACGCGCCAATCGCTAAGACCATCAGGAGCGGAGCAATGCGGGTAAAACCGCGCGGCACATCTATCTATATATATATAAAACTCAAAGGTGACTGATATAGTGATCTATCAACGCACAGCCCAAACCACTGGACGTATTGGGCTGAAATTTGGCATGCAGGTAGATGTTAGGACGTAGGCATCCGCTAAGAAAGGATTTCCCAAAATTCTTGCGGGGATGCACGTACAAAGTCGTGGGCGGAAGCTAGTCTAGTAATAAACGACAGAACAAAAAACTTAAGAATGTATATATCCACTTAATACCTATACTTCTTTATACAATTATTACTTGAAAATATTTTATGAAAACGTGGTTTATAATAAACACTCTAATATTTAGTAGGTCAGGAATATCTTTATTTTACTACCCAAAAATTATAACATCAGTATTCCAAACCTGTATTCCCTATTCCCCTTTATATACATTAAAAGTCTCGCAAAAAATTATCTCTTCGTGGAGATTAACTGGCGAAATGATAAAATATTCCTTTTACTCTACTTATAAATTGTGTCCCGTATGAACGTATATTTGAATACTGTTTAAAAATATACATACAATGTCTAGTCACTTTTTATTTTAAATATTTTTAAATCAAAAACATATTTATTTTTCTTACACATAATTTCATTTTTAAAATAGCTGTGTGACATGAATAACTGTAAATTACTTTTCATTTTCCAATACTTAAAAATACTCTAAAACTATATTTTCACCCACATTAAGGATGAAAATTCTTTATTTTCTTTTGCATATAGTTTGTAAGGCATTCTTATTTTCCTAAGTAATGTGAACAACAACAACAAACGTTAGTCGGTACTACTAGTAATTTACAAGAAACTACAAATTAAATTAAAACTTTTTACCGAGCGCTTCCAACGAAGCGGTGACAATTAAGGCAGCTCTATCTTTTACCTTATTATATAGTCCTGGAATAGTCAACGATAAAATATATAATTAAAATATGCATATGAAGTCTCATTCATTGTATTTTTGTGGCAAATAAAAATGATAAATTATTACATGCAATATTTTTTTATTACAGACAGTAATTGATGGATCATGGAACCTTCTAGTAAGTTTAGAAGAAAACCTGCAGTGTCTGGACTCTTTCTTAAGTTGATTACAGTAACAAAAAAACTAATATAACAAATATACTGCAATTATTTTAATATAAAAATTAACGCACTTAAAATGTTTTTTTAATCTATACTAATATTATAAAGCAGAAGAGTTTGTTTGTTTGAACGCGCTAATCTCAGGAACTACTGAGGTGAAGGTACTGAGCTAAAACCGCGAGGTGCAGATAGTTCTCAATATTAATCTTTATGCCCTGACTATTCTTCCAATGTTATTTTGTTATACTTAAATATCATTCTCTAAGTACATATAGATACAAAGTTTATCATGTAAATACAGATTAATAAATACAGTACAGGTTAATGAAAATCGAGACACAACTCAGAGATTTAATACCTGAATAACCTGTCATATTTCGCATAAGATTTACACAGGCTGTTTGTTTTGATAAGCATATTCGTCACTTGTTTGTATAATCTACATAATACATGTAATCTACGCGTACTGAATATTAAGTTATTGTGACAAATAGGGGTGACTTTATCGCGGGATCATAACAAAAACGAAGTAGGTTACATTCTAACTTATGTAAATTCCATTTATCATACAAACTTAATGATGTTCATTTTCAAACTTGAAGAAAAAACCGAAGATGGTATTGATTACATGTGTAAAAGAGCAACTATGGAGTTTCTTGCCGGTTTTTCTCCATAGATACTGCTTTCCGAATCGGTGGTAAATGTAAAAAATATGTATTGACGTTTCAAAAGTGCCTCTCGAAGAAGTCTAATTGAATAAATAAATGTTTGAGTTTGAGTTTGAGTTTGTTAAATATAAGTTAAATATAGCATGTGGTGTTAGCCTATAATTAATCGTTGCACTTGATATGTAAAATTGTATTTTTCCTTGTATGTCTATAAATAGTGTTAACAATTGTTGGCTATCCTTTTTAAATAAATTAATTAATTATCAAAAATTTATAAAAACATAAAATTGCTTTAATGTAGGTTGGAAATATTAATCCTCCCGCGATATGATCTGAAAAGTTCTTTTTATTTGATAGCCTGTGAAATTTATTTTTCTAATCCAAAACTTTTATCATAACTTTAATTTATTTTACTACGGTTATTCCAACCTTTTTGAATACTGAGAGTGAAATATAATTTAGAGTCCTAAAAAGCCTACATTATCGACACTGAAATGTTTGAAAAGAACCTAATTCTTTATAAAGTTTAAATTTACAAGATCCATCCTAAAGGAAAAGGGAATTCTAATAAAGGTATGACAATTTTATTTGAAAAGAATTTCTTCCCATAAAAATTATTTTTAATGTAAGTTTTAAGTAAGTACCTATATATCAATTAAGTTTAGTACCTATCATATTAATTAATCTGCAATATAAAACGTTTTAACCCCAGAAGTAAATTGACCCGAAAATTGAATATCAATCATAAAATAATTTGTTATATTATACTGCTCTCGATACATCACTACATAGTATAAAACAAAGTCGCTTTCTCTGTCCCTATGTTCCTATGCATGCTTAAATCTTTATAACTACGCCGCAACGGATTTTGATGCGGTTTTTTAATAGAACGAGTGATTCAAGAGGAAGGTTTTAGTATATAATTTATTAGGTTTTAGACAAAGCGGGCGAAGCCGCGGGCGGTAAGCTAGTGCTTAATATATTTTGATCAATTATATCCTCATAAGACTACCGCAATCAATAATACTTTGTTCAAACACGAGAACGAAGCCGCAGGTAACAGCTTGTATTTTTTACAGAAGCAATCTAGAGTCCAGATGATGAATTTATAGTGAAAAGTATGCAATAAAACAATTGTAGGTGTTGTAAACTAAACATGACCCGCTCACTTTTGATATTTTTGAATTTATTTTTCATCTTTATTAGATTTTTGAATCGTTCCGCTTTGGTGCTTCTAAGTTTATTTTCTCGAGACATTTTCGCTTTGAGCCTAGCTCAAGTTACAATTTTTTAGATAATATAATTAAGAAAAATGAGGATAGATAAATATTAAAATCAGTAAATCTTATTTTATGTTTATAAATTACGAGACCCATGATAAAATATTACAGTGTACAAAGCCTGTGTTGTTTTATAATAACTTGAAACTACAGAACAAATACGATTTTCATATTATCAAATTCCATAAAGTCACAGTCAGCTCATCACAAAAATAAAGTAACTTTAAAAGTGTCATTAAACGTCCCCAAATTTTTATTAAGCACGTTCGTATCATGCTTCTATAAGAAAATAGTCGAGAATCTTATAAAATACTCCAAAATGTAATCCCAGGTTTTAGCAAGATAAAAGAAAAGTTATCATATGGGTTACATTCAGCGGGAAAACCCCAATTTGTAATACTCCTTCCGAGCTCGTCGGAGTACCCTTGAAAATACTGCAGTATTCAAATACTTTCCTCGTTTGGTGATGTTATATTTTTGTCGACTTTCGAATAGCACATTATGTCGTTGGTCATGTTAATCTATACTAATATTATAAAGCTGAAGAGTTTTTTTGTTTGTTTGTTTGAACGCGCTAATCTCGGAAACTACTGGTCCGATTTGAAAAATTCGTTCGGTGGTAGACAGCCAATTTATCGAGGCAGACTATAAATCATCACGCTACGACCAACAGGAGTGGAGCCGCGGGGGTGAAACCGTGCGGAACAGCTAGTGTTTAATATTTCGTTCTCTTCCTTGGGCATTCTTTTTGTTCCAACATTTGTCTGTGCTTAAACTTAATCCATTTACTTGAGGAAAAATAGTCAGGATACAAAAATGTCTACGAAAACTAGTAATTTTTATAGCATAGTAAAATAACATGCATTTGCAAAAATACAAGTATTACCCAAATTGTAAAAAAACTTTTTCCTTTATTAGAATATTTATTTACAAACGACAAAAATAAATATTTGCAAGTATTGGCAGACATTATAGCAGGACTTTGCCAACCACATTTGCATGGTCTAAAAAACTACTGTTTCAATATTCCGACATGGAGGTTATTCAAATAAATTATTTGCGCATTAACAATTCCTTTACAAATAAATATTTCAGAGGATACATTAAGGGTATATTAAGTATTTTATTCAGGCCAAAATACTGTTTATCTCGACGTGACCTCTTTAATCGGGTCGCGTATGTTTTTTCATTTATCGTCAAAATAAATTGGTCTTTCGAGACTGATTAAGTTGTAGAAACGCCTTAGCACCCGTCTGGTATATTAAATGTTTCTTTTCTAAGCGAATTAAGCGCGTCACACACGGTGAAGATACTATAATATTTTATGTTAAGATTCTCTATTATAAAATATTACAGTATCTTAAGGTATCCGGTATCAGCGTTCTTTTATCCCGAAATTTTGTGTCAGTGTTTCGGGTCATTTGTAACAGGATGGCGGTTCTACAGGGGTCTTAGTACGCAATGACAACAAGAAAAATGATGGTCAGAACGCTGCTACCGGATACCTTAAGATACTGTAATATTTTATAATAATCTTAACATAAAATATTATAGTATCTTCACCGTGTGTGACGCGCTTTAACCTTGTTATGTTGTAAGAGATTTCCTCCTCGTATTTTATAATAAGTTGACTTAATAGTGAGGTACATGTATGTAGTAATTAATTTAATATATAGGCTCAAACGAGTTAAGAAACACGTCTTTAATTTTGCGTAGTACCTATTAAAAGTTATTGAAATATTTTTGGCTAGAGCTTTTCGTCTGCTTTCTTAGGTTTACGTTTTTCATTTGGTACTGAATACTAAATCTTATCATTTTATTATATTTATTTATTATATTATTTACTGTGCTTATGTAAGTATAAATCAACTTACTAATCAATAATCATAAATTTCGATTGGTGATGTTATTGAGTTAAATAAGGTGAACGCAACTTTCCTGTATATTATAGTTTAAAAATTTGAATATAAAAACGCATCTTAATCTTAAACCTTAAATACCTATAAAGATGCATCATTTATATCTTACTGCTATAAATAATTGCATGCATTGTTATGCATCTTAACTTTAATCCAAGCTATTGTCCCATAATCCCATAATACCTTCATTCATAGCTCAAATTTGAAACATATTGTTGTTCCACAATGGATTCAAACCCGTAGTTCATTTTAAATGCTCGCTCGTGCGGGTAATACCAATTATACGGCTTCTCACCTCGGTGACAGTTGACTGTTAACATGTCTATGTTTATTTTTAAACTTTATGTATACCCACATAAATTGCGTGTTTATTTTCAATTTTAAGTTTTAATTAAGAAATAGCTCTATTTCTATTATTTTTTTTATCCGATTCATTAGTATTGAAAAAGAATTAACGTTTAAAAAGAATGAATACATTCATTAAAATCATTTTTATTATTTTTTAAAATTCAGGCAGATGTTCTTAAGAGTCATTGATAATATCATAAACTTTCGGATTCTGACCTTATAAAATACAAATTACAATATTTAATAAATAAGTTTGATTGTGTTATTCGCTTTTTCCCGTAAAATTATATTTTAAAATGTTTTTAATTCTCTATCACATAACAATTCAGCCATGTTATTAATGACATCATTTACATAATAAAATAAATTTAATAAATTTGAAAATGTATTCACAAATTTGTTAATCAACTCGTACTGACACATCGCCAATTAATTAAAACCATGACAACAGTAAAATGAATTTTAAAATATGGACACTAAAATCCACTTTCATTTGTCACCTTTTTACATACCAACTTTATTTAATTTATTGCTCTATCAAATCGATTTTAATTAACAGTCAATTTGAAGTTATTATTACAGTTCAGTGGTTTCACCTTCAAGGGATGAAAGATACATATGACTTCCTGTCATTAATGAATGCTTGCTATGTTTAATTGAATTTGTATTAATTACCCTGTTCTTCATTATTCTCAGCTAAAATTAGCGCTTGTAATGGTACTAGAATTATTTCAAAGTGTACATAAATGTTCTGGAGAATTTACACACTGAAATTGTTAGACAATATAATGAATTTTATAACCAAATTATGATGAATTTCTTTATTGCTACAATGAGAAAATATAAAGGAATAGGAATAAGGAATAAGTTAACATTGTAATATATATAATGAATGTACTTGTAAAACAATTTCAATAAAATTATTTTGGTATCATACAGGTGTAGACAAAACATTTATTTTGTCACTGCTACGTGTCTACGCTGTCGTAGCAAGTGCTACGAAATTTCGCTCTACGCTGCTTCTGCTATAACGGCACGTGTGATATGAAATGAAACTTACTTCTTTGTGTTATAGAACTAACATTAAATTTTAATATTCAACATTTTATAATATATCTGTAAAAAATTGTTATCTTATTAATTAAACGCAAACATACGTTATATGTAGGTACATATTATAATAATACGATCATCGGACTTGTTTACCTCTTTTAACATTTTTGATTAAAATTACATACTAATAAAAACATATAATACGGTAGGATTGTATGCTAATTGTCAGGCAGTGTTCGGCCGATTAGCAATTCAAATATAAACCCACGAGACTGTGAATGTTCGGTGTAATACTCCGTAATACCCGAATGTATATTGCCACAAATTTTATTGAAATATCTAGCTATGTAATAGCTTAAACTACCTATAGAGAAATTTCATCGAAAAATTAGAAGTAAAAGTATACTAGCTTTCCGCCCACGGCTTCGCCCGCGCAGTCAAAGAAAAACCCGCATAGTTCCCGTGGGATTTCCGGGATTGCGTCATTTTCCCGGGATAAAAAGTAGCCTATGTCCTTTCTCGGGTATCAAAATATCTCCATATCAAATTTCATGAAAATTGGTTCAGTAGTTTGGGCGTGATTGAGTAACAGACAGACAGACAGAGTTACTTTCGCATTTATAATATTAGTATGGATAAGTGTATTTGTAACTAGCTGGAACCCGCGGTGTCACTCGTGTACCTACTTACCCTCGTAAAAATTAGCCTATATACTAATCCGGATTCTAATTTATCTCTGTACCAATGTTCATACAGACCTTATCAGCTTGTTTGCCTGAAAGAATAACTAACATCTATAGATTCTTACAAACTTTCGCGTTTAAAATATTAGTAGTATAAGTGTAAACTCTTTATATAAGTATGTTGCCAATTTAGTTGACTCATGTTCGCATTTTTCGAATTTTTATATATTATCGATATTATTCTGAACAAATACTTTAATTCCATAAGTCTTTCCAATCACGATTCAAGGTAACAAATGCTTTGTTCCACTAATCTCCGTCAAGAGACTCATATAAAACAAAATGGCGGCAATATTATACCGGTGCATTTACATCAAACGAGCGAATGCTCATTCTAACCCATTGAGATAATATTAATATGGAGACGACACCGCCTACATCACTTATGTTCCGCTCAACATACGTCATATGGCGTATGTTGAACGGTTTTTTTTAATGGTTTTAAAGTGAAACGCATCAAATATGCCTTCGTGTGTGTTACGATATTGCACAAATAATACAAATAATACAGAAAAGTGCAAAGGAATAACTTTCATTGGTAAGTACCTAACTAGATAATAATTTTTAAAACTTAGTTAGAGCAAGAAAATGGCGCACAGATTTTGTTCGTGGTGTCTCCTCCATACGTAGTAATATTATCTCAATGTTCTAACCCCACTTTGTCAAATTCTTTTAGTGTAAACAGGCGTAGAGCATGCTTTCGTTGTTCTTAGTGCGTTCGAAAGATTCTATGCAATGTTCTAATAGTGAACTACACTGAATACGAGTTTTTGTTTACACTAAAAGATCACAAAATAATGGTTTGATGTAAGCACCATAAGACAAAAACATAGAATCGATAGCTAGGTCATTCATCAAACCGTGGTGACAGATTTGATAAGGGCTGAAGTATATTTATAGCTATAATATTCGTTAATTGAAGGTCGTATTGAAAGTGATAAGCCCTCTTGTGTTTGAACCCAATTTTCTGTTGCCAACGACCAATTTTCTGTATTGTGAAATAGGTATTCTGTATGTGGTAGATGTCATTGAGAATCGAATAAAGGGCAAAATTTGATAACTGAATACCGTAGCTGTGTCTGGGGGCCATTAACGGGTCATAATAGTCTAAAATACATAATATTTTTGTCGGCCTTCAGTCTCTTGTTTATTTTTGCTATGTTACATCGGACAATACACTATTTCTGATCCTCCATCATTGAAAAAACCTAAAATCTCGCATTCGTTGATATACTGTCGATATAGAACAAAACACGGTTATTTTTATTGGACTTCAATATTGCCTGTAGTTCTTGCCTTTATGACTCATTTCCTATCTACCATCTCGCTCACACAAATGCCGCTTATGATGAAAATGGTAATACAATTCCGTGCGAGTGACAAGGACAAATAGTGATAGACGTAGTATAAAATTCTTCGTGATCCATGACTGTGGAAAGGAAATCCAGAGATAAGAATGAGAACAATCTAGAATAGCCAGAGTTTTTGATAAAAGGAAATTAATCAAGACGAACCTTTAATACTTGTCTGTTTTAACAATGCCGGTCTGTTTTTATGTATTAAAACTAGCTTATGTTACAAACATATGAACGAAGATTATTTTCATACTACGTCTGTCAAAACTTTAATAAAAAACGGCTTACTTTTTGAGATACTACAGATATAACTAAACACATTACTTTCTTATTTACTGTCTTACTAGATTTCCGCCCGCGGCTTCGCCCGCGTTTTCAAAGAAAAACTCGCATAGTTCCCGTTCCCGTAGGATTTCCGGGATAAAACCTATCCTATGTGTTAATCCAAGTTACCCTATATGTGTGCTAAATTTCATTGTAATCGGTTCAGTAGTATTGTCGTGAAAGAGTAACAAACACACACACACATCCTCACAAACTTTCGCATTTATAATATTAGTAGGATAGGATTCAAAAAATATCAAATTATATCGATTTGTTACTATTGGTAATAAGAAAGATCACAATTTATGATATAAAGTTTATTATCCACTGCTAGCTATGCGCCATAATCCATCCATTAGCTATAAACTATAATAAAACCCCAATACTTTAGAAACTAAACGAAGCAATTAAGAAAACGTTTAAAAACACAACTTTGTACCAACTACAATTAAAGTATTATGAAGGAGATTAATTTGAGCCTTCATTACAAACTTAATGATCTGAATCTTCAATCATTTATTATCTCTCTTAATTACTGGTTTAAATGGCGATAAAGCGTGCTTTTTTATAGAATTACTAGCGGTCCGCCCCGGCTTCGCCCGTGGTACATATTTACGTTTGCTCTACATAAGTCCATCCTCGTACTTCAAGGAATATAATAAAAAAGAATTATCGAAATTGATCCACCCGTTCACGCGTGATGCCATGACCAAGGAAAACGGGTTTCATTTTTATATATAGATTCCACGGCTTGATTAATTTAACGCCCAACATTATAAATGATATAAAGAACACGGGTGAATTTCTCATAAATCACCACGGAAAAGAAGGTAAAGACTCAGTTTGAGATCATTTTTAGGTTATGTAGGGTCAGCATCTTAAATTAATTTTGTTAAAATATTATGTATTTTAATGTAATACTGCATTAAAGATAAAAAAAAAAATCACTGACACTTAGTTCAACTGTTTGATATAAACTAACAACATAACATCGTAAGGAAGTAAAAATAATTTTAATACATACCTACATGAAATTTATAAACATCCAAAAACTTTACGTACTTAACTTCACGCGTGTTCAAAACTTTCTCATTCAAACGTAATCTCTATTTGCCTCTCCCCAAAACCGCAAAGCCGCAAGTACTTATCTCTTTAATTAAGTCGAAGTCGCATCAGGTGCAAACTTCCGAATGTCTCAGACAGACAAAATCTCTATAGATACATCACTCAGTTCTCAGTGAACGATAGAAGGATTAAGAAGTCGTCTCTAACCGTGAACCGCTTTCAAAGCGTTCAAGCGATTCCAGCGCTTCCCAAACGGAGATAAAAAGCAAAGCGAAGCTTAGATGAAACTGTGGAAGATATATTGCGGCGCTGCAGCGAACTGTGTCATTACTTTTTGTTGGAGGAATAGATTGTCTAACAGCTTGGTAATTTTTAGATCCCGCTTTCTAACGGAACACAAAAGTCTTTTCAATCTTTTGAGTTGAAATGCTTTGTAGAAACATTACTTACAAACAAGTATTGGATTTGATTTTAATTTATTAATGCATTTCCAACCACGAGCAACAAAAATGTATTTTTACCTCTTTTCTATATGGTTGTTTTATTCGCGTAAGGGCTGAATTTTCAATCCTTGGTTAATACTTATTCGTAGAATAACGTATAAAACTACCATTTTAAAAATGTATTCTTTGCCCGTCTTTGACAGTTTACGGGTGACATTTTAATATTATCATATTGTATTTTACTGTTCTGTGCATGTAATACTTTATTGGGCGGATAAGTTTTAACAAGCTTCTTGGTTTTAACCATGTATTGAAAAATCGGCCCTAAGTTAAATAAACTAATCCAGAATATAAGCAATCTTATTGCCAAATAGAAATCCAATCAGTTGTTTATGAAATAATAATGAATATGTATCTACAGGTAAATTAGCTTGGAGAAATTTTTGCATATGTAGTGGTGTGTATATTACTCAGATCTTAGAGCGCGTTTCCACTATATCGTTCTGGCCTATACAAAAATGTTTCGATATCCTAACATTACTATTTAATTTTATACTTATTCCTAGCAACACTTTTGTTTTCAATAAAAACAAGTTTTTATTTGAAAGAAAATGGTTTTGACTTTATAAAAAAAAATATATCATTCAATTTTACGTCCTTGAGCAAACGACAAGGCGACTACCGTGAAACAATAAAATATCGTGTCCATAATAATTTGTTTCATAATTAATATTTGACCATAATAATTACGAAACAAAACAAATAAATAAATCGTCACTTGATAGTGGAAAGTGGAAACACGCACAAAACCAGAATAAACCAGTTTACGCTGTCCGCAGGTGCCACGTGCAGTCGTTTGGTACCGTTAGAACATAAAGCACATTTCATTCAAAAATTATAATTATTATGTACGTAGATAGTTTAATTGATAAATTTTGTATTTGTTGATTGTTGTTATTATTTGTTATTATTGTTATAATATTTGTTGAAGTGAATTACATGTCCCGCAGCCGGAGGCCCCAAATGAAAACTCAGATGTACTTAAAAACTACAAAGCTAAAATGAGACTTTTACACCCATGTCTGCACGATGCAGACCGGAGTTAAAGAATGAATTTATACAGTTTAATAATTATAAAGACGTAAGCTTGGATGCTAACTATGGGAAATCGCATCCACATTCTATTCCCGTGCGAACGGCGTATTCAGCAGTTTTGTATGAAGGCAGGGCCATAACTAGTGTTTAATTTGTGTGTAAGTGTTGTAACTTTATATTGTTAATTCAATATGGCTCCAGTGTTAAAACATGGTCGAGGCAAGCCTTTGACTTCTCAAACTAAAGAATTAAACTTTAAATGTCGTTTCTTTTTCAGGTTAGTAAATTTTTCATTTTAGTAACATTGTTAATGTAAAAGTTATATGTATGTTAAATGTGCAAATATTAAAATAAAGTCTCATCTTTTTCAGAGGAGAAACACATATAGTTTAATTTAAAATCCCTTATATATACAGGGTTACTTGTAAAACACCGGCAACCTCGCAGGACAAGATAGCTAACATCATAAGTAACAACATTTCGACTTTTGATAATTTGTTAGATTTTATTTTCATACAAAAATAAATATTCATTTAATTTTCCGTCTGAATATTATAAACTCTACGCCTCCCAAAAATTACGTAAACAAAAAGCGAACAAGAGGGGGAAGGGGGCGTCGCGTCGTCCATCCGATAATTAATAGAACATAGACTTACAAATGTAAGGAGAGTATAATAAAAGTTTAAATATCATTTAAAAATAATTTATTGCGTTATGCCAAAAGTCGTAGAACAAATGTTGTTACTTATGATGTTAGCTATCTTGTCCTGCGAGGTTGCTGGTGTTTTACAAGTAACCCTGTATAAAATAAAAACTAAAAATAAAATGTTGTTTTATTTTATTTGCTGACCATACACTACTACAAACGCAAAAATTTCTCCAAGCTAATTTACCTGTATTTGTCTATATCTAAGGTCTATATCCTCTTAATACAATATTTTACATGTCAAAATTTAGTGGGACTTAAAATATAAACGCAGTCACTGATTTAATAATCTCAAACACAAGCGTTGCTAAGCTGGGCTAACTATTTCAATGCACGCCTGCTGTGTTGTACAGTCTCCCGTCACCTAATTTAATATGGGGCTGATGCAATTCACATCAATTTTCTTTACAGAGAATAATGTATGAACAAATTTCTGTGCTTTGCCGACTGATTCTATTGTATAAGCTTATTTCTGCCAACTTCTCAATTCATGATAATCAAATAAGCAGGATTATTCAGTTAGATCTTTGGAGTGCTTCAATTTACTCAAAAAACAAAAAGAAACTGTCCAATCTAGAATATCTATAAACAAGGCTAATACACTGAAACTCAAAAGGCATCTCAAGATAGGGATGAATATACTAAAATCCTTCAAGAGCAAAAGAGAAAGGCGATCACCAAGAAAATTAGGGTCGACTTGAAAACACTCTAGCAGCGAGATTGACAAATTGATGTAATTGAATAAATTAAGCAGCGGCGTGGCTACATTGGTTATCTGTCGCTTACGGCGTTATGGAAGTGGGGAGATCGGAAATTATTATCGGAGAAAACTTGAAAAAATACTGGCTGTTTATTGGTTAATGTTTAACTCCTAAGGAATTGAATCTTTGATTGGTGATTATTGTAAACTAGCTGCTCCGCGCGGTTTCACCCCCATGGCTCCACTCCTGTTGGTCGTAGCGTGATGATATAATTATAGCCTATAACCTTCCTCGATAAATGGGCTATCTAACACCGAAAGAATTTTTAAAATCGGACCAGCAGTTCCCGAGATTAGCGCGTTCAAACAAACAAACAAACAAACAAACAAACAAACTCTTCAGCTTTCTTGTAAATTATTGTATAGTAATTATCACTATTATTGTAATATAGTAGTGATTATATTGTAGGTAATTATGATTAAAAGGTTTGTTTAAAAGCGAGATTTAATTCTAAAATTATTATGAAAGGAAAATTTTTAAACATGAAAAAGAAACGATTAGAAAAATTCTATAAATTTATAAATTAATAATTTAAATGCCATAAAATAATAAATATCAATTCTAGAAAAATTCTTTCAGTGTCAGAGAGCCCATTTATTGAGGAAGGCTATATAATATTTTTTTTTTTTTTTTTATAGTGGAGAATGCATTTAGGCATACCCAGGGCACTCGGGGGAAGAGCCCTGGGTTATGTCGGACTCACCCTGCTGAGTGCAGGGTCCTACCGACTAAACTCCACTGTGTTCCGCCGTGCCGCTTTATTGACGGGGCCGCGGGTATTCGGTAGAACCGCATCCGCAGACCCGTCAGCGGCAGCCTATCTCCAGGCCCAACGCGAATGTGGCGGGAAGCCGCCAGGTCCTATATATTATTATAATCTCGCAAAGACCAACAGGAGCGGAGCACTGCGGGTAAAACTGCGAGCGCAGCTAGGCTCTTTGTAGAAATGCTTTCCCAACCAGTTTTAAAATTAAATCTTAAGTGGTTTATATTAATCTAATTATGTTATCATGATTCAAAAGAGACGAAGTCTTATTGAAGAAATAAATATTTAAGTTTTGAGTTTAGAAATCTATCTATATAAAAGAAAGTTGTGTTAGTTACTCCACTTATAACTCAAGAACGGCTGAACCGATTTAGCTGAAAATTGGCAGGGAGGTAGTTTAGAGCCAGGATAAGGACAGAGGATACTAAATATGTACCACGGGCGAAGCCGGGGTGGACCACTAGTAAAATATAAAACGAAGTTTATGATTTAATGTACCTACGTATTTTTTTTTTCTAAATATTTTTTTATCATTTTCATTGTTTTGAAATTTCAAATCAATTGGATTTTATTGTGAAACTATGATATTAATTATCATATAAAAGTTTATAATAAAATATAAATCCTTGAAGATAATATCATCCCATCACAATCCACATTTATAACTGACAATTCAGATTGGTTAAGTTTGTTGCAGCTGACACCGAATACAAAAACTTTTCGAAGCAATAAAAATATTTTCGTATGAATGATTTATGAGAACTGTAAATAAAATTTCCACAATATTTTATAGCTTGATAATTTAGATGACAAAAGATTATAATAATTTATGAGTAACCAATTATTATTATTAGAAGCAATAATTATCTTCACTTGAAATATTGAAACAAACAAACACAACCCTTGAAATATTCTCGAATTCTCGATTTTGATACTGTATTTTAATATATTTACACAATATTTATGAATATGATTACATAATATATACATAAAACTTATCAATGTTCGTATATAAAATTCATATTTACTTACTTTACATATTTAAGGCCACGTAGGTACCCGACTTAATCATGTAACAAATTGTACAAACACAGAGCCACTATTTTATTCAGTTACATTCTTGAAACTTTCAGGATTGTCGCAACTAAAGTGGGGAATTACCGTAATGTTCATGTTCGGCCTTTGTAAACATTTGACTACGACTCAAGGGACTGTACTCGTATGGATTAAACTAATTTTACAGTTCCTGCAGTTTCTGTTACGTATTTAATCTTGTTTTTTAAATCATTTGAATTTTGTTAAGTATTATCTACATATTAATATGAAAATCAAAATCTTTGTACACAATTTTACGTTAAATAGGAGCGTGAAGTATTCAAACAGTGCAAAATGAAAATATTTTTTAATACTTTATAGTACAAATAAGAAAGGACAAAGCAAAAAAGAACAATATTACAAAAAGCATCATTTGTACAACTGGCGGCCTTATTGCTGAACTTCAATCTCTACTAGGCTCTACTCGTTATAATGTGCATAAAAAAACATATAGTCTATAAACAGAATTACACGTGCAATTGCTACAGACACGCATGCTTTGTTGACGGTTCTGGCACAGTATTACAATCCATACTAATATTATAAATGCGAAAGTAACTCTGTCTGTCTGTCTGTTACTCAATCACGCCTAAACTACTGAACCAATTTTCATGAAATTTGGTATGGAGATATTTTGATACCCGAGAAAGGACATAGGCTACTTTTTATCCCGGGAAAATGGCGCAATCCCGGAAATCCCACGGGAACGGGAACTATGCGGGATTTGCGCGGGCGAAGCCGCGGGCGGAAACCTAGTATTATACCATATTGTTTAATCCATGATCTATCTTATATCTTCCGTGTTTCCAAGTATTAACCATAGGAACCTCAATAAAATATACTTTAAAGGGCGTAAAATTATGAACGTATAAATTGATAAAATGTTATATTTTAGAACATCAATTTTGCTTTATGTCGACGATTGCTTTTATAACGGTTTTTATATTGCTTTTGAAACGCTTTCTGAGTCCGAGCTCTCTTGAGTTTCTTACATTTTCCTTTGCTATAAATAATCAAACAATGAGTTATTATGACGCTTCAAAAACATTAACGAAACCACAAGCGTACTTCAGTATTTATGATACCAACTTACAAGTTAAATCTGTACCATTGACTGTGAAGTCCCATGTCCCCTAGTAGGGTAAGGGGCAGATGCATTATACATCTGTTTCACTGATCGATTTTCTTTAGGGACAAGTAGGTGATCATCCTTCTGTGTCCTGCCAGAATGAGACATTTTTTTTCTTCATCTGCACTGAGAATCGAACCCAGGATCCCTGGGTGCTATACTCACACGTCAACCACTGTACCAAGGAGGCAACCTTATTGACTGTAGTAACTACAAATATATAGTTTTACGAGTTAACTTAGGATCTAATATAAAAGTTTTCAGGCTGAATAACTGAGAATCGTGTGCACATCAAAAATCGATTCCAATCGCATTTGATACGGAATGAAAAATTTATAGCGCTCAAGTTATGTTAGCGAGAATGTTACTGTAAACTTGTCAATAAGGAATAAACAGAAGAGGCTACAACGCTATTACTAATGACATCATAATAAATATGTTACTAGAAAATTAGTATCTCAATAGTATACTGTCATAGTTAGTTAATACCTACGTTTTTGACATGCTATTTGTGTAAAAAAAGAATAAGAAAATAAATTTAATACATCTTATGTCTAACTGTTTAGGAAATATATTTTAAGAAATTCGCATATCCTTCTCATTATTGATTTAAAGCACTTGACGAATTATCGAATACTGGTATGATCCGGTATTTCTATGATTTAATTTTAATACTATCCAGTATTAAAATCTACTATCTACATTACTGTGAAACTTAATGAAATAAAATTATGCCCCACACACTCCACTATTATCTCAAGACACATACAAGTATGATTCAAGGAATCATTGGAACATACTTCCAGTTACTTCTACCATCCTAGATGTTCCAATATTTTACCTCAACCGTCAAAAACCCGACCCCGAATAAGAGTAGTACTTGACAAACGAGATTGGCTGAATCCAACGTCAAACGTGATTTGTCACTGTTCAATGTTGTGTGGCATTTGACAGCGCTTCTATTACTTACACGAGAAACTAAAATAGAACGGAATAACATTTGATGCATACATAATCGGGAACAAACCCCTTGATATATAGTCGATCATGTTTCGAACAATAGTATGTTACTAGAAGATAGATTATATTAATGTAAAAAAATATTGCAATGTAAGTAAGTAGTATTCTTCGGATTACAATATTATCTTAGTATGAGATATTCGCTACTATAAGAAACTTTACAATTTTACAAGTTTTGTAAATTTATCGTAACATTTTATAAACTTACTAGAAAATAATAAAAAGTTTTCAGTTGCAATTACGTGAGGAAAACATGCAGTTGTCAAATAGATACAACGGAACAAAAAAGATCTAAAGAAATAAAATTTCTGCAAACCAAAGTCTCTACTTTGAATTTTCTTAGTGTGTTAATCCAAATAGAAAAAAATGCGCTTATAAAGCATTTGAATGCTATAAATCGAAAATATAAAAAATTGCGCTACCAATAAAAGTTGACTCTTGTTTTATAATTTGAAAAATGTATCGTTATTAACCTTAATTGAATAGGTGACGATGTAATAAAAGTTTCACTTTAATAAACGATTCAATTTAAGATATATAATATAACTTTTACACAATCCAAACACATAATTTCAGCAAATTTCTCTAAATTGAATTTGATTAGGGTAATGGAGAGAACTCGATCATGAAATAATTGCTAATTATTAAATCCTACAGTCTGCTAATTTATTTATCCTGATTTTGACAAGTATTGTTGAGTTTGATAGCTTTCTATATAAATAAATGGTGATGAGCTAAAGTGACGGGCCCTTTATTATAAGTACAAGATAAGGTTGCTTCTCCGACAATATAAATATTCAAATTCTATGCTTATCTGTACTTGAAATTTCAAATCCGATCAGCTGTTAAAACTTGATCAAAATATAAAATAAATAAGCATGTTTGCAATACAGTGTAAAATAACTTCGAATCATAATTTAATATTTAGCTTATTCAGAAGGCTTCATCTAAATTAATGTAATTTACAATTCATATATTTTGTCTTACTCAAACACAAACATAATTTCAAACTTAAAACCTTGCCAATAACAAAAATACATACAGCTATATAGCTAATTTAACTTGGTATAGATACCAATACAGAAACATATCTATTCAATTAGGTATACTCACAATAACATACCTGAAACTTGAAAACAACTAAAATATGATATTTTGTCTCTCGTATCTATCGTTTATAACATCGTAATGAATAAACTTTCTGTCCATATAAAATATAGTATTAAGAGACAAATATAAACTCAGTGTTCATTGAACCGTTATAATTTACATTATTTGTTTTCCTCTCGACATTAAAAGGTACGTGGAGTATTTACGGGGCGAAAATTGCTTTTATATTGGTTTATCTGTAATCGTCCCACGTAAGATACGAAACTATTTCATTAGGCGAATAACGCGATGTGAATACGAGCGAAGTGATAGCGGTTTAATCCGTCAGTCCTCGGATCACAGACACAATAGAAAATCTATTGTGTCTCGGCCCGATCGGGCCGCTCGGTGGTCAATGGGTTAAAGCATAACCACGGATTAATAAATTTATGTATTCTTCCTGCCAACCCTGACACACTAAAGCCAAAATCATTTTGCACGGATGATCTGTGAAAAATAAAGTATTGGAATTTGGAATTATAATCGATAACTCTTCATTTTTTTATCTATCTCTTTACCAGACTTTGCAGTATAAAAATTGTGTTAAGGACGATATTCGTACATTATCCAGGCATTTACAGATGTCAGGATCAATTAAAAATGTGTAATGAAGTGTGTATTGCAACAGTTTTATGAAAAAACCTCTCACTATAAAAGTTGGTTTAGTTCATTACAATTAACTATCAGAAACAATAAACTCTTTCGTTAATTTATCGCTCCCGCTACCGCTACCGCCTTGCTCATCAATAACACCCACCTAAGATCCTTAGATTGACTGCTCCACGTTCAGAATAATCGCACAATAGACTGCAGATAATACGGATATTCCGAACTCTTTTCAGAAGTTACGAATCTGCCTCAATTGACAATTTATTCGTAATGCCACTCGTTTCGGTCACTAAATTGGATCTTGGAGCAGGTGAATCATGTCGTTAACTAGATTCTTATTCAGCTTATATATACAAAATATGATGAAATGGAACCCTTGTACCTAAATGTAATAATTTGATTATTGCAAAGAGCCTTTGAAAGTAGGTGGTATTAATGTTGACGCTTTTGCGATTGATAGATATTTTTTTAAGTTGCACTATAGAACTACAGAATAATAAAATTAACTTCATCTTCTGTTAGTAACACATGTCATACAGGTACTATTCTGAGCCGGTAAACTTTATTCTGCCAATATAGAGTACATCGTAATCATCTAACAGTATAAAATAAAAAAAGACGTGTGGCACTCGGGGACTGCTGCGGTAAAGCTATTGCATGCTATGCCTTCAAGCCACACCTCCGCGCCCGTCGGAGTGGGGATCGTGAGGTATTTTCGTTACGGAATTTCTGGATTCGGTCCCCGCGCTCAAGGCCCGCGATAGAAGCTATGCAATAGCTTAAAAATTAAACTATAAAACTCCACAACCTAAGAATAGATCCTATACGACAAATTTCAAAGTATAGGCTCACATACTTTATACTCTACAAATTCCATTTACGATAAGCCCCCCTAGTCAAGTGGCTTTCTGTTAGCGTAGCGTTCAATAGAATAGACTACGAATGTATGAGATTAACGTAGGCTGCAGATAAACGTATCTACAGGTTACGTCAATCTCATACATTCGTAGTCTATTCTATTGAACGCTACGCTAACAGAAAGCCACTTGACTAGGGGGGAAGTTCTATAAATGTAAAAGGCATTTCCACAAACAACTAGGGCGTAAAGTTCAGGATGTACGCCTACAAAGTACAAACTCTAGAATGCAATATGCACTAGAATAAATTGAACGCCGTCTGAAATAGATTGATAAAAGCATGTCTAAGGATCTTGATGATCATCGTGTAAACGAGATTAATAATATTCACATTTTATTTATACCGACTAACGTTGTTTTTATTTAAATACTGGTGTGCTTTCTTTTGGTCAATGACTGTAGCGATTATATATAAATGAAAAAACAAAGAGACAACCTCTATAAATTAAAACCAATTTCCAACTGAACTAAGTACCATAGTGACAATATAGATCTCATGATAATATGATGCATGCTACATGATGCATAACCAAATAAATAACTAATAAGTAATGTGCATACGTCACAATGACCTTTTAACCGGCTAACAATAGGCCACACAGAGCGAGCAGCCTCGCGAAGCAATTGCTGCGCCAAGCAGCTCGGTCAGTGTATGAAGAAAGAAAAGACATTTAATTCAACACACATGAAAGACTTAAAAATAAAAACAGAAATTAAAAAGAATGTGTGGACATGGTTCTGCCGAGAAAAGCGTCACATGCGCTTTCTTCTACCGAGCTACATCCATGTAGATGGAACTGCCTCGCGCGGAATTAGCTTCGCGAGGCTGCTCGCTCTGTGTAGACCCGCTTATTGGTAAAGGTCAATCTACTAAGGCGAGAAATCTTCATCACCAGCTAGGATATAAAGAAAATCGATAAGTGGATCTGTCGTTTCACGCTTGGAGATAAATAACTTATTAATAAGTCGTAAATTGTATTTAATATATATATATATATATATATATATATATAATTATAAGATATATTTAGAAGGATTAAGAAATAATTAGTAGGTGACACTAAACCCTAAAAAATAAATAAAGTTACAAATTAAATTATTATTTTTTTTTTATTTGAAAAAGCACAAGATTTTAGACAGTTTTCGAAAATTAATTATAATAAATACCTAGTGATCGTTCTTACTTCTTTCGTTTCATTTAATTTGTTTAAAAGCAATTCATACCGAACATTGATGTAACCATTTACAATAAATAATTCCAATTAGTTTCATGTCTCTGTTAAAACTTCTTTATCGTAATAACGAATAGAAATAGTTAGTTGAAAAAGCGTGATTTGATATTTTGTACAGGTGAACAATAAAGATAACAATATTTGAGTTTTTTTTCATCTGTCCATATAATAATAGTCTGCTCAAATAATCATATTAACTATTCAAAACCTAAAGAAAACTATCATTGTTTTAAATTGAAAGTACGTTTTCTTAGCTCGTGTGAAAACGAATATCAATTGGTTTGTCCATATAGGTACAGAGAAGATAAAGTTCACACATAAAGCCTCCACATTGATAAAAATACGTCTAGAATATTCGATTCCGTGCCAAAAAAAGATCTAGCCCCATTTATTATAACTATCGGTCACTTTCGGTCATTCCGACGCTATCATAATGGATTGGCTTCGCTAGAATAGTTTTACGTGTTTTTCTCGTTAACAAATTAAACTAATAGATAGAATAACGTTTGTATTTTCTGTATTTATACAAACAATAAAGACACATGCACAATACCTATTAGAAGAGTCTTTTTATACTATAGATTATTTATTATATAGTTAAGAAAAAGCAAAAAAAAAATCATGCCAAATAAGGACTATATTGCACCGTTATACATAAGTCAGATGACTTATGTATAACGGTGCATTTAGACCAAGGAACATAGAGCTACAGCAAGAGCATCCTTTCGTGATCTTTCAGTGTACAAACAAAAACTCGTATACAGTGTTGTTCAGTATTAGCTGTACTATTAATACTCTTCTGCGGTATTAGAAAATTGCATAGAATCTTTTCGAACGCACTTAGAACAACGAATGAATGCTCTACGCCTGTTTACACTAAAATAATTTGACATAGTGGGTTTAAAATTAGAGAATCGTTTGCTCTAAATGCACCGTAATAATAATGTTTACTTTATCGTACCTTAACATATACCTCCTTGTCAGATGTTGGTTTATAACAGCATAGTAAAATAAAGAATCCTTATTACCTTCATAGCGAAATAGTTAATACTTTTGCATTGCTTTTTAAGACTGCTCTCAGAAGTTTCAGTCGCTTTTAAAGTTTAACGCAGAAAATATATCCTTCGTAACTGACTACTTAATAAGAATTTCAAGGAATAATTATTTATTAATATTTAGTAAGGTTTATTTCTATAATGATGTTTTCCTTGAAGTTATCTGTTTTGATAATCTGTTCATCTTTTCACGTGAATTCTTGTTATTTGTTTGTTATTTTCTGGAATGAAAGTATTGAAAATTTAATTTTATCTATATTATTCGCTCCTCTAAATTTTTGTTGTTGAAACATAATTGATAACTATTTTATATATTTATAACAGCGAAATTAAACATGTAAATAGTCATGACAAAAGTTTAAAGTATATTATAACAAATTGAAACTGTAAAGTCTGTTTCGTAACACAAATATTTGCATACTCTAATAGCACGGAGAAATAATTAATTTATTTTAAAAGAGCAACTATGGAGTTTCTTGCCGATTCTTCTCCATAGATGCTGCTTTCCGACTCGGTGGTAAATTATAAAAATATGTTATGACGATTCAAAAGTGCTTCTAGAAGAAGTCTTATTGAATAAATAAATGGTTTGAGTTTGAGTTTTAATTTAAATTAAACATGAAAATAGTCATGACAGTGTTCTAAAGTATTGGAATAAAATGACTGTAAACTCTTTTTCGATACATAAATATTTTCATACTCTTATAGCACGCAGAAATAATTAAAAAACTCTTTCACCAACTTTAACAATGAATCATACATTTGAGCTAAAGTTGACTGATCGCAATTGCAAATACGCCAAATGCTATTATTTTATGTAAATTCGACACTCGTTTCGTAACTTCATTGGTATTTGTTACTTTGTTTTCATTGTTTTACGTGTAACATTTTAATTGGAGTCTCCGAGTGTATATTTATGTATATGAATAAAATATAATGCTAATAAATATGAATGAACTTTGGATTTTTGTTAATTCAAAAATTTGAAATATACCTGTGTTGAATTTGACATGTTTGGTTTTATGTAATTGAAATGATTTATAAATAAAAATGTATAAAGAATAAAAAAAAATCGATAAATGTAAATGTGTTTATGAACTTCTGTCTGTCTACAGTCTGCGACAAGAGTTCTTTTGTTTTCATAACATATAATGGTAAAGGCCTATAAATATCAACAACATTCACTTAGGTATATTCACTAACCATATTACAGATTTGGGACATAAATTTGTATCATCTTTGAAGAATAAAAGAAAGTATTTAACATACAAACAGGCAAATGCTGTTAAATCATTCATATAGTAATTTTTATTATACATCATTGATAATTTTTTTTGGATTTGTTAGAGCCAGCGCGCACGAGCAACTTTGTCTCCGCAACTATTTTGTCTCTCCACCCATGGGCTAGTATGAAAGTGCGCGCTCGTAGCGACGCAACTCCCCATACAAATTGATGGGAGAGACAAAATAGTTGCGGAGACAAAGTTGCTCGTGCGCGCTGGCTCTTAAACTTTCTCAGTCTTCTTCAACTGTAAATAGCTCTATAATGCTTCTTGTCTTTTAGAAAACGGTAAGTACCTGTGTTACTATACAACAAAATCGTGCCAAAGCGTTTACAAGAATTAACAATTTACTGTCAATGTAATATAATTACCTTACCATTCATCTTTACAAGAGACTCTTGTATGGAGATTGGAGATACTCCAAAATATGCTTTCAATTACTTTCCAATAGAAACGCCCACGAACCTGGTCCTTAGCTTCCGACTGTTGATGGATTTTCGATTCACCAGTAATCAAATTTCACACCCTAAAGGGCTTTTGTTAAAATTCCGCGAAGTATCTTGGACGCTTTTGTTTAAATACGACTTGACATTTAAATAAATTGCCCACTAAATATAGCTGACTAACTTCTTTATTTAAATGTATTTAATAGTAGACCAGGAGATACTGACACAAAATTTCGAGTCATTTGTAACAGGATGGCGGTTCTACAGGGGTCTTAGTACGCAATAATAAAAAGAAAAATGATGGTGTGATCGCTGGTATCGGTGGTTTAGTCGCGTGGGCGTTAGCCGAACTCGTCGGAAAAATAGCGAAAGTCAAACGATTTGTAACACAAAAATTTTAGTATTTACCGATAGCCCATAAAAAAGAAGTAGGCGGTAGTGTCATGCCATACTTTTCCGGTGTGACTTACAGCCCGCCATACCGACGCGAATATGTTGATTTAAATAAAACAATTATTCAACCATTTGTACCAGGCTAACTTTTGCACAGGTAACCATCGTCGTGCAGCCATTTACGAAAATCGCCATGCCATACTTTTCGGACGATTCCAAATGGTCGCCATACCGCCGAAAATCTGCAAAAAAAATTTATTTCGCCAACTTTTTTGTACCAGTATTGCATTTGGATTTTTGGAGAGTATTTGATAAAATGTGACCATTATTATATTTGCCATACTTCTAGTAGGGGGAAAAAGTGCTGTCATACTTGAAAAATTAATTTAGTATTAATTTATATAAGTGAAGATTTCCAACACCTAGATCTTTGAAATTTTGTATTTATATTCTTTGATCCTCAAACTTCCAGGAAAAATAAGTGCCATACTGTTACAAATCGTTTGACTTTCGCTATTTTCCGACGAGTTCTACTAACGCCCACGCGACTAAGCCGCCGGTACCAGCGTTCACACCATCATTTTTCTTTTTTTCATTGCGTACTAAGAACCCTGTAGAACCGCCATCCTGTTACAAATGACTCGAAATTTTGTGTCAGTATCTCCCGGTCTATAGTGTTTGTTTTCTGTGATTTGCCCAAAATTGTTAGCAGTAGGTACACTTGACATCTGAAGAGTAGACAACTTACGTATATATTCTGGGAATCACCGTTATTATATCTTGTATGTTTATTTCACACTCAGTCACTTATTTTAGTACACAACAAGAGAGAGTCAGCTAACAAGGTTACTGGTAACAGTCACACACACAATAAATTTCAACACACCGACAAGGAGGATTTAGGTAAACTTTAGAAGTATCATTTATAATATAAAATACGACATGTTCAACAATTTATATAATGAGTACAATATTAAAATAGATCGATGTTAAAATTTCTAATTTTGAAATGGAAATATTCCAATGGTAACATTTTCAACGGCTCATCACGCACTCCAGTAATTTTCCAAGAAGATCGACATTGGACTCTACTAATTATATAAAGTTGAGGGGTTTGTTTTGTTGGCGCCTTATTCTAAGGAAATCTTTACTGATTTAAACAAATTTTCCAACGTTGGATATGTACGTAATTCTTGAGTGCAGTAAGCTATATATGTACCACGGGCGAAGTCAGGATGGATCTCTAGCATCTTTTAAATAAATGGAGTGCATACACCAAACATGCAAACTACGACACGTTCTTTCACATACTTTCCACGTAATTCTTATGAACAAGTACTCACTTTCTAGCTTAAAAATTGTGAACTACACGATCCGACAATTTATCTTGAACATTTCTCTAAACGACTATACTGAGAAGAGCCCTGAATCCGTAATTATATCGCCCATCTTAAGTACTGGGAAAACCGAATTTTAACGTTAAGAAATTTTGTTATATCTGGTTTCGTGACTGATGATTATCTAAAGTCTATCTTATAATACATATACAGGGTGTCCCACTATTGGTATACTAAGCGCGAAGAGACTTGTAGTTTAGCATACACTGATCACGTAAAAAATACTTAAACAACAAAATTACGTCAAAAATTTTTTGCTAAATTTTTCCTGAAAATTCATGTTTTCTTCTCTAGCTTCGCGCAGCCGGCATATACCGCTTCGCTTATGTGAGCATTTTGTCTATGAAAACATAATCTTAAACGATAGCTCACGTGCTGGTGGTAAAGATGGGCGGGTTGCTTGTTATGGGTGTACACATAGAGTTTTAAGAATTCATCTATTTGAAAAAAAAATGCGTCTGGAATTTTATAAGTATTTTTTACGAACTCAGCGTATGCAAAACTATAAACTCCTTTGAGCTTAGTATACCAACAACGGGACTCCCTGTATAAAGACGGTATATTAAAAGAAGCCGTATACAAATAAAATAGTTGAGTTTAGAAATGAATTGAGAAAGGAAGAAAGAATAATATATTTAAAAGGAGAAAATAATCAGAAATAGGTAAACGTTATAAGTATTGTCAATTATTTAAAACACCATTTTACAAATCTTCAAAACCAATGTGTTAGTGACCACATTACAAGCACAATCTCAGCTCCTGATCCTACATAAAACAGCTATTAAACTGCTCAAAAGCGACAAATTTAAAATTCTCTGAAACAGCATTAGGAGCCATCAAGAAAATGTTCATAATATTTATCCACTTCAGAGTTAGTAGTGACGATAAGTAATTGAATACGGAGGTTCTTACAAACTTTTAGTTGACGCAAACTTGGCGAGACCAAGTTCGTAACTTTCTCGCAGAAAAGGTCTAAAATATAATAGGTATACTAATTAATTTTACACGGATCCTGTGAATTTCGCTTCCTTAGACAAAAAATAAACAAAAGATATTTAAAGTGTTGTCCTTAATTGCACATTGCACAATTTGTAATTTTAATCTATCATAATGCAGTAATTTACAGGATAAAAAAATAAATAATTATTGATATTCACAATACTTTAAAGCATTTTCGTATTCAAGTTTTATTGGACCTATTGTTTGTTCTCCACGCTTATAACTATCCTGTCTGATATAGAGCGATAGAAAATGGCCGTTATTTAAAACACAAGCTGCGCTCCGCGGTTTCACTCGCATGGCTCTGCTCCTGTTGGTCTTAGTGAGATGATATATAGCCTTCCTCGATAAATGGGCTATCTAATACCGAAAGAATTTTTCAATCGGACCAGAATCCTGAGATTAGCGCGTTCAAACAAACAAACTCTTCAGCTTTAGGTGTTGCCCTTTGCCATTCATAAAATTATATAGCATCTGAACTTGAATGAATATATTTTTGAACACCAGTCTAACTAAACGTTTATGTTAAAATGCCTAATTTGAAGACATTGTTAGTCTTTGAACGTATATTTTACGAATTCAAGTCAGCACACGACAGAAGTCGCACGAATACTAAAATATAGCGGCTGAAATGTCACGGAGGATTAAATTGTAGGGTTTAAACTGATTCAGGTACACTATATCTTATTTGAATTACATTTTAACATAATAATTAATTATAATTACGCCCTTGATATAATTGATAAGGCCGTTATTGGATTTTTTTTTTGTAGAAGGATACAAGCTACGCTGATATACAATACAACAATTTTAAATATAATAAAATTGGAAAATAACACCTTCTTAGGATATCAGAAATATCACATATGCTTGGTGCTGTGAAGGAAGGTGGAATATCACCTACGAAACGGAATCTCCTCAATTATTAGATTTACTTGCACAAATCAGGGAAAAGAAAAAGAACCTTTTATCTTTTTCTTTTATTCAATAGCATTTATTCGTTGAAATAAACTCTACATGAGGGCGATGACGCGTGTCACAAAGTATGCATTTTAAGACGTTTTTGATACAGATTTTAATAAATTTGTATTAACGTTTTCAACGAAAATAGCTAACAAAATTATAATAAATAAATAAATCCTAATAAATAAATGTTCAAAGCTCAATTTCTTATGCAACTATACAAACATGTTCCTCAAAACAAAACTGCTACCGTGCACTTTGAACCGGACGCACAAATCGACGAAAATTTTAATCTTTTTCTCAGTAAAAAGATTACGTCCCCAACTTTGTCCAGCTAGATGTTATTCGTAAATTTCCCTTGTTTCCAAAACAAAGTTTTTGAACGAACGTAAAGTTTCTCCAAATATTTATCGAACCTACGTGCCCTGTAGTAAGATAGCAGTTAACATTAAGTGGTCATAAATTAAACTTATCTTTGAATTTGTTAGCAATTTCCTATCAAGGGTTGGAAGATTAATTACGAATATTAATTAAGTGACCAAATAAATTTGGATTATTCTCAAAATTATGTGTTTATCGATGAGCAAAGTAAATTAAATTGGTCGGCTAAAACTTTATTTATGAACAAACAACTAGAATAATTCTCACCGGAACTTGAAATGGGAATACTTAGTTCAAAGTTAAATAAATATGATAGATATCTTACGAAACCGATTTAAAAGACTTCCCTTTAATATGAAAAAGGTTTACAAAGAATCACTTTGTAAAAAATTTAAAGAACACTTTGTAAAAAAACTTTACAAAGTAATCGAGACAGAGGCAAAAGTAGAATGATATAGGTATCTAATGAGTGGAAATGCTAAAAATCACCACATTTGACAAACCATACAAATAATTAATTATTCGATTTCAGTATAAAAATAAGTATTAATTAATTATATCTTGAACCACTCAATCCCCTTTACAATTGTATTAAAGATATAAATCCAATGTACCAGGCGACCAGAACATTAAAGGAGTCTTTGTTTACCCGGCGTCGTAAGCCGACAATCCAATCAATAGCAAATAATCTATTTCCTGGTACATCGGCAATCTCGGCTGGCAAACGAATTCTACCAGTACTTGAGTTATGGCCGTAGAATTTTATTTACCGTGATATTTGTTGGTATTTTGAAGTATTTCATTTTTGTTTCGGTAAGAAAACTACACTAGGCTTTATTTTACATGTGTATAGCATTTGGCATTACTATTCAATATACCTATTGTTTATCAAAGCGATTTTTAAATTCCAGACCACCTGTAGGTATAGTGCCTATTATTTTATCATCAAAAGATCATTAAAATGATATAATGCAATATCAAGAATATTAATTTAAATACGTCATTTAATTCCACATAAATATTCAAACCCTAACAAAATATACGAGAAAAAAGATATCAAGCAAAATCACATTTTAAACTTCATTAGTCACTATCAAAAATAATCTTTATCAGCAGTACAATAAGGTATAATTTGGTATAAAATCTTCATCGTTCATTCGTTCGATCAAACAGCGTCTTTATTTGCATTTATTATCCCTAATAAAACGAAATATGAACATATTTACGTAAAGGCATGTGCTTATGACTTAACCGAGATTCCTTACACAATTTTATAAAGAAGTCTGTTGAAAGCTATTACACATTTAATATACTATGTCAGTAAACAAAACAATGGTATTATCGTTTGTTTTTACGACGTAGAAATAAATAGGCATACCAGTAGATACACCTAAATCCGGCTCGAAGGATCACTATAAATATCGCTAACTACCCTAAAAATAATGTGAATTGGGTTACTAAAAGGTTTTTTTTACAACTACCTACTAACTTACTGTCATAGCTAAACACTTATAAGACAATAAACTATTTCAATAATATGATAACTAATAAAATATACGATACTAGAACTCAAACATTATGACATGAAGTAAAAATATATTACATCAAAAATGAAATGAATTGTTAGAACAATTCATTACAAAAGCTGTACAAAAATACACAACATCGTTTTGACGTTTTTATTTCAGCACCTGTAAAACATTTTCTGTTTTCCTTTAAATAAATGAAAGGTCGGAGTGTAGTGGCGTCTTCAACACTCGTTTCCCACTTGTCCGCAATATAATTATGCTGACACGAGAATTTCAGTATTCTCATAAAGTACATATTATATCTCTCAAGCTAACAAGTGAAATTCATTTAGAAATGTAGATTCTTATCTTTATGTTCTTCTACAATTGTAAATGAAAAGCGTCTGCTCGCTTGCTAAACGTAAAAATACCTAAACACCTGATCCTGGTCATCAAAATTATGCTACTTACTGCCTAATTAGTTATTTACTTAACTAATACAAATATAACGAACTCCAGTGTGACTTCAAACCTCGTTTCATACTTATTAAGACCTTATTCGTCCCCTACGTCCCTACGAACGGCTGAATGCAATCAGAAAAAATCTGTAAAACAGATAACTACAACCAACAGTCATTGGTGACGCTATGGTACCAAAGACGACTATTATTTGCGTCTAATCCAACGACTAAAACTGACACCATGACATCACTTGTCTCTGGTTTAATCCATGCTCTGTGGTCTATAGTCTACAAGCTATCTGGCTTAGAATTGAAACGGCGATGTCCGTAGAGGAATGATTCAAGCGTAAATCAACTCGGGAATTTCCGCACATGAAAATTTCCGCTAGATTTCTCTGACCTTAGAAAACATGAATTTAAACTGAAATTTCCACATCTGGTGGTGGTTTTAATACACTTAATAATGTTCATATTTTTTAAATATAATTATAAATTTATTTGCGACCGTGTAAAAGTTTTTATTACAAAAAAGCTGAAATAATAGTAACATTATGCCATGTTTTATAAATAATCTGAATATTTAAAAGCGAAAGTTTTTTTAACGTTTCATATCACTCATACCACATTTAAAAAAGTTGTTAAAATGATTAATCGATCGTCTTAATACCATTTTCACAGCGTGGTATTAATTCTCTACTGGTCATGGAATTTACATAATACATAATTATTATTTATTACTAGCGGTCCGCCCCGGCTTCGCCCGTGGTACACATTTACGTTTTCTCTACATAAAAACCATCCTCGTACTTCAAGGAATATATTAAAAAAAGAATTATCGAAATCGGTTCAGCCGTTATCGAGTTATGCGCTTACCAACACATTTTGCGATTCATTTTTATATATAAGAAGATTGGACACTAAGTTCAAATAAAGGATGTTATAAATGTGTTGCACCAAAGTCATCCAAAAGCTACCAAACCATACGATCCAGTTTAACCTACAACTAACAAGACCAAGATGATAGCAAACGATATTATATAACAGATTCCAACCTCAATTTACATCGACATTAGACGTTGTAAATGGCTTCTATTAATTTGAACTTGCTTGAAATTCATGTAAAATTCATGTTAGAACAAAAGAGTTAGAAGATGTGAGATTTTACGCGATGGAAATTGGAAACTCGCCCTAACTTCATATTTTAATATAATAGATGTGAGATAACGTCTTGTGATAAGATTTAGATACATTTCTTATAAAATGCATGAAATTATAAAATCTTTTATCTATCTATACTTATAATATTATAAAGCTGAAAAGTTTGTTTGTTTGTTTGAACGCGCTTATCTCAGAAACGACTGGTCTTTCAGCGTTAGATAGCCCATTTATCGAGGAAGCTTATAGGCTATATTATATCATCACGCTTAGACCAACAGAAGCAGAGCACTGCGGGTAAAACCGCGGGGCACAGCTAGTTCTAAATATTATAATGAAATAACAGTTATAAAGAGAAGCGGTTCTTAAAACCTTACTGCATTAAGGTGAAATTCAAGATGCCCAGTTTTGGTTTTACAGTTGTTTTCTATTCAAAATTGTAATTAAAACATATCAAAATGTGTAAGAAAACAACAAGCCACATAACATATTCCACAACACATCAAAGAGATTACAAAATCCAAATATGAAATACATTTGACATTGCGATTTAAGGGTAGCCCCGGGTAAGACGATAAGCCACCGATTTGATTTGAGAGTTAGGGCCAGCACTGATCTGGCGGCATTTTTCAGTGTTCAAAATTATTTATTTCCTTCAATTACAGGTCTTAAATTAATTTATGATTGGAACACTCCTAGTAAGTAAATAAAATGCTTGTCAGGAGGTTCCGCGCTTCCTTAACACTATTACATAAATAAAATAATATAATGATCGAGTATAATGCAAAAACATAAAGAAAAACAGAATTTAGGAAAATAGAGATTGTGTGTTAGTGTGTGTGTTTTTGTGAATGTGTGTGTGTGAATGCGAGAGTGTGTGTGAATTGTCAAACTATTATCGACATTGTCCACATTAAAACAATATTCAAAAGCGCACCGCGGCACCTTTCGCATGTGATGCACGATCGATGCTTCTCGGGCATAAATTGTTATTATTTGATTTTGAATATTGTACTATTCAGGGCAATGTCAATAATAGTTTGACAATGAAAAATGTTCTGCGCTGCGCTCCGCCACATTAGCGCTGGCCTTTATGTTATGACATAGATACTACATTTATTGTGTTACGAATGTATTACAAGATATATATTGCCAATGTTTTGAATTGTGCCCTTGTATTTTTTACTGTCACACAAATGCTGAGTGTATTTTTGTATGAATATCACTTGGTCAGGATTTGTAAGTTTCTTTTTATTCGAATATTGTTTTAATACTGTTATTCTCTGTACATTTCATCTACACATATAGATAATAAGGATAAACTTTTACGTTGAAATGGTTAATTTATGAAAAATATAAGTAACTGAAAATTAATTGAATTCAATTGGTTTGCTAAGGACATTATAAAAAAGTTTTCTTGTTTCCATTTATTTAATCAAACGTAACCAATTATCATCAAAAAATACGAAAGTTAAGTAACAAATATAATCCAAAATTACACTGATTTGTCCTCTCTAAGCAGCTTAAAATTCGTTTCCCATCAAGCCCTTTGTAATCCGGATGAGATCGGACCTAAATCGCCTTTGCACATGGACCTGAACTGATGAGCCATAATACTATATCAATCCTTTTAATATTATACTATAACGTTAAAACCATAGAATCTGCAGTAATACTATTACTTTTCTGATATTGAAGATCTCTGGGTTACTGAGTGCCTCTCTCACTAGATCATAAACTATTAAATACCTAAAAGTAGGTTACCTACCCTTCGATAGATTATAATCCTGCAAATCAAAAATGGAGAGTTATAAATTCTACTGAACTTTTTATTAGCTTTGTTACCTCACAACTTTCGACTGGATGAACGGATTTTGATATATTTTTATTTGAAAGCTCCTCCTATCTTGTCCCTTTCAAAATTTGTTAAAAGTAATTATTTAAATTAAATTCTTAAATCAACATATCATTATTATTTTAATTGTCTCTACATTTCCCGTTATTGTTGTTTAATTACTATGTTAGTACTATATCTTTGATAAAGCATAAAATACGCTTGTTAATATCCAAAGAGGTAACAATTTGCCAACCGTGGCGACTGCGGTGTTGTTAAATTGAAACATGCTCTCCGAATGGCATACATTTATCAATGCTTTTCAGCCTTGTGGTATTTAATTTATGCAATTTTAATTAACAGCTGATCACAACAAAAATATAGTTGATATGCTCAATGGTTAAGTGTTATATGTATAATTTGATAACAAAGATTGCATTTCAATTTGGATTTTACGGAATATGCATAGTAATAATTACCTGGTCACATCATATACCGCATTTTAAAAACCCACCAATCAAACTTTAGTATTCACAAAAGTAGTACACAGTAGTCAGATAAAACGATACAAAAACATCAAGAAGCTTTCACAAACACATTATTTCGTTACATTATTTGCAGCACAAAGTTACAAATAGGTACATACATTCTTTTCTCGTCAGATTGTTCTATGAAACGTATTTTAGTGTATAAATTTCAATATTGCAACTTCAAAGAACTGCATACAATAAAACTACAACAAAAAGGAAACTTGACAAATCAAAAGAAATCAGAATGAGGAATGAAATACATTATCATAAACTCAAACTCAAACATTTATTTATCCAATTAGACTTCTTCTAGAAGCACTTTTGAAACGTCATTACATATTTTTAATTACCACCGATTCGGAAAGCAGTATCTACGGAGAAGAATCGGCAAGAAACTCCATAGTTGCTCTTTAAAATCATTTCAGTATTACAATTTAATTTTACAAAATATGTAACTGTATATTATCATAATATGCCAAAGAACTGTCCTTTTTAAGTGACAACCCTCCATGGGTTTTTATCGTCATAGAACTTCAAATACAATGCTAAGAAATCAAATAAAAATTGTACAAATAACAAAGTAGGTACTCAAAGTTAAGAATGATTATTTTAATATAAAATTAATGACCCTGTATCGTATATAGTTAGTTATCTTTTCATACGGTATTGTATTGAATTTATCAAGAGTTTTTTTGTTTGTTTGTGTTACATCAGTCAGTTCTAGTAACTGTCAGTCAGTCAGTCTATCTTAAATACAAACATATTAATTGTTAATACTTACTTTTTCGATAAAGTTAACATCATAAACAACATGTTTTCTTTTATGCAACAATAAACACATATATGACTTCTGCACTGCCCGTCGAAAAGCTATAAAAATATGGCTACGCAATCTTACCGCATCCGGTCTTCCTAAGACCACTTTATAATATAAATATATATACAATTTAACATATACCATACCAGGCTCTCATGAATTATGCAGCGGTGCCAATATACGATTTCAATCCGCACAATACATTTCTATACAACGTTTAATGTTCCTTTTTCTTGTATAGAATGTCTTCATTGTACACGCAATTTTTCTTTTATTGTTTTTTTTCGTACCAATTTCTCTGGACTGTACCTAGTCAAACTATAGTGAACGTATTTCAACGTTAAGGTCATTTATTTTCTTTGACAACACAGCGTAAAGCACGTACACGTAAAAGATTTTTATTCTCTACCTCAGGCGAGCACGAAATCTATCGTCAAAGTATTCGTATCGTCATCGAGAATATGACGTCATTATGACATAAAAATTAGTTCCTTTTATATACGGTAGGGGCGCTTTTCAAAAACACGCGCTTTAATTCCCAAAAATGCTCTCCATTACGATTCGAATACGTTACGATAGTTTTCATGGTGACCCCTGATCACGTTTATTAGTTTCCATGTTTACTACATGTAATGTAACCATTTAATATCGTTGTTATTGTCCTGAGAAACCTTTGCATAAAAAAACATGCGTTACGAAATGCACACACAGATAACTCACATTTAGATTTAAATTTAAATCCATTTAAGTGAAGTCATCATAATTTTCTATAAAATCTTGAAATATATCACGGAAAAGATAAACTATTTAACTGAATATGTTATATTTGTTTCATAGTACGAATGTTTCCTAAAACTTTCACAACATCCTCGACATTCTGTCGCCGAAATAAACTCTCTCGTCCGATTGTAAAAACTTGAGCCGTCTATCTGTATTTTATGTGATTTATGAATAAAACAATAAATAGTGTATTCGAATCTTAAATACACAAAATACTGAGGTAAGGACCATTATAATGTGCAGTATGTATTTATTATCTAAGTAGGTATAGTAATTAATAGGCGCTGGCGTTGGTAGAATTTTTAGTTGTTAGTAGCTTTTGAGTTAAATGCTTACAAAATATCTTATATGTATGTAAAGTAGCAAATTAGTAATTCATTATGAAGGCTAGCTATCATAATAAGATAGTAGAATCTACAATAAGGACATGTTCTAATAAATTTATTAATTAAACTAACAAAAAATATAGAAACTCTAATCTAACAAAAACTGACGAACATTATCTACTTATAAAAAGCTGGGTTCTGTCCTTGGCTTGATTAAGCTTATTTTCCCTAAAATGTTGACATTGGGTTCTTAATCGAGGGCAAAATTTTGAACGAAAATTCTCAATGTCATTAAAATGCTTTGGTAATGATCACGCTAACAAAATAGTATTAAATAGGTACGTTATTTGTGTGTCATGAATCCAACAAGTTGGCAGCCCTGATTTTTTTTAGTCTACAAAACTTGCTGGTTTTGATATTTAGGTACTCGAAACGACGAGTGGAAATTTTGCTGCTATAAAGCCATAAAGGGTTGCCATCTAAACATATAATAAAATATACTCACAAGCTTATATAAAAATATACTCATGAAAATGAAACCAATATAACAAACGAACCATTTAAATTGATTTTTATTTACTCAGCCATATTTAAACGGCATAACAAATATTTACGGCTTCTGTGAATGAAAAATCGTTTCTATTGCATTTACTTATTAGGCTAAAAGCTTCTAATTTTAGCTTATATTTTGTTTCCTTTCGTGTTTATGTTAATAAAACGTTAACGCATTATCTTATTTTTCTTTGGTCTCGAATCATTCGTATTGATTTTGCACGCTTCAACCCTTCTAATTGTGTCAGAAACATGCAATTAACATTCGATATTTTTAATTCTTAGACAAAAGAAAAACCAGATCAAATCACTTTTTCATAACACATTTGTACAATTTACATTACCGAAACCGTTAAATTTCTCGCCGTTCCGTGTAAAAATCCCTTTCAAGTGTTGTTTTTCAAAATAATAAACAGCAAACACAAAAGAGAACAAAGCCAGTAAAACATAGGCAAATACATTTCAGGGAAATCGAGTTTCCTGTCCTGAAAATCACTTTTCATATACTGTACTAGAATTACCAATTTTCTAGGAACATTCTTTTTTGAGACTTGTTCGTATTCAGGTTTGATTAAATATGTATTTCGCCATTTAAATTCTGAGTCCGACCGCTTTTCTACGCTTGAATGTACTGTGGTATATCCCCGTTTTCTTTTTGCTATAGTACAAGCAAAGATAGGTACCTATGTAACTTTATTCATAGTGAAACTTTTAAAATGTACGATAAGGCCAGTACTTAATTAAAAAAGTACAGGACATTCTAGTTGCTAGCGCTTGCTGGCAACAAGTAACATTACCATCAAACCTTCTCAATTTATGCGCGTTTAAGACGATTTGCGCGTTTAAGGCGCATAGTTTAAGACGATAAAACACATACAAACAAATATACAGTATACTTAATTGAATATAAACAATTCTTTAAGTAATTAATTTAATTAATTCATTCAAAAATATAAACAATTAAATTGATGTTGCTCTAATACGTTTGACTCGTAATTATCAATATGCTTCATCACACTCATTTTGCAACATCTTTCTTAAATATATTTCCAAGATTTCGGACTTAACAAATCACGATCTCAAGAGCCCTTAGACGAGGCAGACGACAAGTACGATGTAATGGGCTCCCAAGACCCTCACCTGTAACTTAAGATTGGTCCCATAATATCGTGAAGCTCTTTAAAAACGTATTGTCAAGATTCCTTGTTACACTAATTATGTCGTATAATGTTTAAATTGAATAAACAGGCGATTCATAATAGAATGAATATAGTCGCGTATATAGTATAATAATAAATGATAGTCGCGGAAGAATTCCAACAAATACCCGCGGCCCCATCATTAAAGCGGCTCGACGGAACACAGTGGGGTTTTAGTCGGTAAGAATCCGACATAACCCACGGCTCCTTCCCCGGGGGCCGTGGGTATCTTTGGAAGATTTCCCCACTGTAAAAAAAAAAGGCGATTCATAATAGCTTATTTGTTTCAAGGTATCTGTTAAGATGTTTTTAAGGAAAAGGAAGTAAGGAATGATTAAGTAAACAACAAAGTTTTCTTTATTATCCCAAACTGGGGATGTTTAATATTAAATGCGTGGTAAAAGTTAAATCACAAAACAACGTATTTATTGAAACTTATCATGCTAAATAATATAACGCTTTAATAATGAACCAGCATGAATTTCTTTTAACTACTCTAAGCCTACTGGTCCGGGAGCCAGCAGCAGATTTTATGACCAAGTTCCTCTCAAGCGGTAATTAGTAAAATGCATCAAAGTATAGTATTATGAAGCCTCGTGAACGTCAGCTGGAGCTCGGTTGGGGGGAAGAGCGGTTGTAGCCTCCCGTATCAGCTGACGGTTTTTCCACCAAGATACAGCCAGCTGACATATATATTTATCCACAGTTGCATATAAGCTATCATCAGGTAAATTTTTGTTTGAGAGGAAATAACGGAAAATAAATTTTTCTTTAAATTTAACTTTCATGTTCGAGACACCAGCTGACGTATAATACACCATGTTGTAACCAGCTGACTATTTTTTTTCGTTGAGCTATTGGGTTAGCTACAATTTGACAAATTTTTAGCTGAGAGGAAATGAATGAATGAATGTATTTTTTTTCCTATGTGCGTGGGAGGCTACAACCGCTCACCCCCCCCAACCGAGCGCCAGCTGACGTTCACGAGGCTTTATAATACTATACTCTCATGCGTCTGACGAATTATCTCTTGAGAGGAAATAGTTAACCAAATTTGCACCTGGCTCCCTAACCATACCTAAATCATCATCATCTGAGAAATTTAGATGAGTCAATTCCCAATGCATAGATACAATAATTTAATTTTCTTTCATATGTAAACCAAATATGAGGTCATAATACGTACATGCCAATCAATTAAATCAATACATTTCAGGTATCCCATAAAAACAACACAATTTAATTAGCTGAAACATATTTTAATTTCACAAAGTATCATCGATATTAAGCATTGCACTTTTCATTACGCTCACGTAAAAGACTTTAAATGCTCGTCGACATTTTATAGTTTTCATTCAAGGGCTCAATTTGATAGAAATCGTCATTAAAATTCAATAAAATCGATGAATTAAAATACAAATTAAAATCGCATGCTGAATAGCTCAAGTTACTAATGCATTCAAATTTTAATAAATATTTTTGCATCTAGGTATGCTCCGCAGTTGTAGCTGTGGATTTTTTAGGTTTTTTTTAGAAGCGTTGTTAGTTTTCTTTTTTGTGCAAAGAACGTAGCAAACAGACAGTCTGACACATTTACTATTGTTGTTTATATACCTAATTATAAATCTCTTTTACAATAATCTTTAAGATTGTATTCCATTACATGAACTTTGAATAAATCAGAAAAAATATTGTTCATTTTAGTTCAGAAATACAAATAGGTATGGAATTCCGAAACCATATCACGTTACGAATTTTTCTTTTAGCCTTGTTATTTTGATTTTATTCTTTTTATGTATAAACATTATATATTTTTATTCTTATATATTTACGGGTGAAGATTGAAATACAATTGCTCTATATCTCTAGATATTATATTCCCAATTGTTTGCCATCACATTTTATATGGAGAATAACTAAATAGTATCTAATAAAAATAAGCAAATAAAAATCTTATTAAATTTGACTGGTTAAAACCGTAACCAATGACTAAGTTTTTTTAATTATTTTGCGTATAAGTTTTTTAGGGGTCCGTGGATCATGGTACGGGTCCGTTTTTGGAAGGTTGAGAAAGGCTGATCTAACGAAATAACCTAGTTTCAATTCAAACGTTGTTGTGTTCCTTTTCACTGATAAGTGTATAAAATTTGGATTAAATCTGTCTGAAGTCGTTCAATTTAGAATCCTAGAAGGCGTTTACAGTCGGTTACATACAAACATTCAGGTGAAGCTGATAAAAGCGTATGAGATTATAATCTACAACGCGTGACCAATTGCGTGTTAGATCACACACGCGTTCACCAATTATTGGTCTACAACGTCACATATTGCAATGAATATTAAACTACGTTTAATACACAAATCCAAGCCAATATTGATTCACGATCACGTTTCCCAATCAGAGATTAAGCCCCATATAATACTTGATGTCCTGTATAACGTAATAATCTCCTTCGAGCTTGTAATATGTTCTGCTAATCTCTTTGCAATGATTTATAACAAATTGACTAATATCTGTCTAAGGTTAATTCTAAAGACTGGAGATAGCTTAGTTAACTCTTATTAAAGAAATGAATGGTTTATTTCACTACAATCAATATGCTTTCTTATGTTTTTATACATTTTGAGATAAAATCTGATTAGTGAACTTTCTGTATAATATACTATTAAAATTTATTAAATAATATTAGAAATGCTTTTGTAGCAAAACATATTGTATTAATAAACTTTACATATAATGAACCGAGGACGTACCTACCTAATAGTCTTAATATTCGTTAAAACAGTTCTTCTACGTAAAACAAAATTTTTAAATTTTCTGTATTTCTGAAATTGGACTACAAGACAAATAGATAATAGATCCCTGACCATCGAGATTGGGCTCGATGCGTGATAAATTTGGACGAATGTTAGCCCTTAGGACGCATGGCCTTGTCTGGACATAATTGAAACGTGACGGCCGGAGGACGGCAAATTTCACTTGTTTAATTTATAATCATCGTTGTTTTTAGACTCTGTAGTGTAGTGTAGATTTTTGTTCCACGTATCTGTTCAATCCTCAAAAGATGGATTGTTTCAAAATCGTCAGTGAAAGCAGCTAACTGGTAAAGTTATTTCAGCAGTACTTTTTTTTAGGATAGCAAACGAGCAGACGCCCCGCCCATAAGCATCCACTCCACAGGGAAGTGGATGTGTTGCTGTCCTCAAATAATAACACTAGAATGTCTGAAATTAAAAAAAAGTAAGGAGCAAGAGATTCTACTTATGTACTGTGTATTTTCTTTCCGACAAAATCTTCCAAACGGCTTCCAAAAGCTTCCAAATATTTAATATTGATTTTATATGCAATTTATTAATGTGACAGTTACTATTTATACAGCATTAACATAACCAATAAAGGAATGATATAATGCTTTAACATGTTCAACCCGCGTACCATGATGTCTTATAGCAGTATTATTTCCAGTATGGAAAAATGACAGCGCTATATGGGTCTAGTGCCATCGCTTTCCCACACTAGAAATAATACTGCTATAAGATATCATGGTAACCCCATGGTTCCACAATCTTTAGACACCAGGAAAAAACGCAGCCAATATAAAATATATGATTACTGAAACAATTTGTCACATCTCTACCCTCTACATAAGGAAAATGGTTCACATTTCTACAGACTACATACTGATATTATTGTTTAAGAAATGAATGATGACGTACCTCTAATTAATTTGTGTAACAGTTTTGGAGAAGCTTGATAAATTACTACACATACACATATTATTATACATAGTTGTTGTCTAACTCTTGCTCAAGTTTCATCATTTCATACATTTTATCTTTACTAATATTATAATGCTGAAGAGTTTGTATGTTTGAACGCGCTTATTTCGGGAGCTACTGGTCCGATTTGAAAAATTGATTTGAAAAAAAAATTGAAAAGAGCCATGCCAAAATACCATACTTAAATATTATTTCCATATTCACATAAGTAAGTACACCATTTCTTCATATTTAGTAATAATTAAAGTGTGTCCGTTTCTGCAGTTTGCAGTTTTTAATTAATGGTAGTATAGGTACAACTAATCAGTCGGCCATTTTGATTTGTGGTTTGCTTCCAGTTAATGAACACTGCAAGCTCTATTTGTAAAATTGGAGAACAATAGTAGGTACGGTCTGTAATTTAAAATATTCCGTTGTATTATTTACATCACATAATAATTCAAATAAAGCTTCTAATTAAGGGTGTTCATTACCAAACCTAAGAGACTATAGTCACATAACAAGAATAAGCCCGTTTTATGAAAACCTCTAACCATAATTACTGATCCAAAATGTCAGTATTCCATCAATACCGGTCTGGTGAATACGAATAAATATTAAATTTTATCAAGTTAACGAGCGTTGCGAACGTGATCTTCAAGTCGACGAAGGCCTGAACAATACCATTCTAACGAGGAGCGGCCCTTGTGACAAAGGAAGTATTAAATTACTTACAGCTTACTTTTGCTTCGGGCAATAATAGACTTGACAAGCTAGCATCAGGTACTCTTTTCAAGGACTCATTTTTCGTGGATAATGTCGATGTTGCTATATGAAAAATGAAAATATTCCCCGAAATTCGTTCTATGGAATATCTACGCTTTTAGGGGTTTCGCTGCACTAGGATATTAAGGACTGCAAAGGTTTTAATTTGAAATTTTCGTGCTCGTACGCTGAACGGAGTTAAAAGTTAAGAGGAAAAATTGGTAAGTACTCAAATGCCTTAGTCTCTAGTATAAAAAATAAAAAGGCACTTATAACATTAACTCTTAATGTTACTTGAATCAAATATATTATAAATGACTCTATATAATATTATTTTATACGCCAAATTCATGTACACAAAGTAACCACATTCTCTGTCAAGCTATCAACAACAAAATACCTATAAAATGTTATGATTCAGTCTACGCTTATTAAGCACAGCGAACTTTTCATTTTATACTCGATGAAAACATAATTTATAATTATTGCGAACCCAATGTATTATTATAGTGTTCTCGAACTTCAAGCAAACATCATTTTCGCTACATTTATTTGCTACTAGCGGTCCGCCCCGGCTTCGCCCGTGGTGCATGTTTACGTTTTCTCTACATAAGAACCATCCTCGTACTTCAAGGAATATAATAAAAAAAGAATTATCAAAATCGGTTCAGCCGTTCTCGAGTTATGCGGTTACCAACACATTTTGCGATTCATTTTTATATATAAGATATGCAAAATTCAGCATTAAATATGCATGTAGAAAATTTTCAAGGGATTTGAAATTACCATACTTAGTATTTTTAGTTTAATTCTCTTTTCATTCAGTAACTATATCCTTTGACGTTCAAATTGCGTTTATTTCAATGAACGTGCTAAATTAATTTGTCTGCAAATTATTCAAATACACTGGTTACAAAATGGCGAACTTCTGAATAAGTTAACTGTGAAACTTATTACCATGTAATAATACGGATTTAATGTATTCAACACGTTGTGTATTCTCTTTGAATTAAATAAAACTTCGTTATTATTTTGTTTTGTTAAAATCAATTGTTATTTTGTGAAATAAAAACTTGATATTCAATAAAAATGTTTACTTGTTTATTATGATCTATTGTTCAATATGAACAATTAAATTTACTTATTTATAAGAATAAATGGTACGGCAGCTAGTAACGTTTAAAAAAAAGTCATTTTAGTATAGTTGGTTTTTTGATATACTGTTCCTCTTGCTATTTCGGTTAGAGTCCGGGCTGTCTGGCTGGCCGCAGTGGTTGCGTTTAGTAGTGCGCATCTTATCTGCACAGGAAAATATCCTTAATTTAAAGTCATTTTTTAACGCGTAATTTTTAATCTTTTGCCTTTAGATCTATCCATAAGACATAATTTTTTTATTGCAAGACGTTTTTTTCGTTGTTAAATAGGTGCCAGACGCAATTTTTTATTTCGTTTTTATAAAAAATTCAAATTATTTTAGAATGTCTGTAATTTTCATGTTATGTTCTTCAAACATAATATAATCTAAAATTAATTAGCCAGACGCTAATTTGATTGTTAAGTATTAAATATGTACAAATAAAAACGTAGTGAAAGTAGGTAAGCATAACAATTTGATGATTGTGTATATGGAGAGATAGTTTAAAGTGCAAGAGAGATAGAAAGGGTCGGCCGTGAAAATTAAATAACAATAAACAATAACTTTTTTTTTCGAAAATATAAGATGGATGGAAATTGAATTGTTCCTACTCTAGGATTCCCTGTGTTGTGGGAACAAGTACCTTCCATGGTACATTTTATTACTTAGGCTAAAAAATAAACTATGTATTAGGGTACATCAACAATCTTCTATACAAAACAATTTTTTTTATTACTTAACTAGCGACCCGCCCTGGCTTCGCACGGGTTCGCAATGCTGATACTAAAATATACACTACAGAAAACTGTGAACGTTGTTTAAAAAAACATAGCGGCCCGCTCCGGCTTCGCACAGGTGTAAAATATATAGCCGGGCGACCGGCCGGTACCGCCACGTTACGTCCCGCAATTTTTCAAACTCAAACTCAAACATTTATTTATTCAATTAGACTTCTTATAGAACTTTTATAACACTTTTGAAACGTCATTACATATTTTAAAATTTACCACCGATTCCGAAAGCAGTATCTACGGAGAAGAACCGGCAAGAAACTCCATATATTATATCCATACTCTTCCATATCCATAAATCTGTAATATCTTCGAAAATATTCACTTAAATCATACGGTGTAAAGGGCCATATAGATCTATATTAAATGAACAATGTATTCAAGGTATTTTATTGATTAAGGATTAATGCTGTATTGGTTAAAATCGCTTCGAAAATAAGCTATTATTTGTCGCAAAAAGTAAATGACAAAAAAAAGTTATTGTGGGTTATCCATAAGAGATAGACATATTATTATACCA
This sequence comes from Colias eurytheme, assembly GCF_061535395.1. Lineage (NCBI taxonomy): Eukaryota > Metazoa > Arthropoda > Insecta > Lepidoptera > Pieridae > Colias > Colias eurytheme. Next base: position 7,787,978 of record NC_143000.1, on the reverse strand, counting down.
TCACGGACTTTTCTGTAGACCTTTTCAATGTGTACAATACTTAGTACATTATTTTGATAAAACTCGTAGGGCGTTTCAGCCTGCGTTTGCAATGTAAGCGGAAAAAATGTAGTTATTTACGACATCACATTAGAAACCTCAAGAATAACAGTACTTCTCCACTATTTAATGGATGTTATTATACATATAAACCTTCCTCTTGAATAACTGTTCTGTTAAAAAAAACCGCATCAAAATCCGTTGCGTACCTAGTTTTAAAGATTTAAGCGTACAAAGGGACATAGGGACAGAGAAAGCGACTTTGTTTTATACTATGTGTAGTGATGATGATGATAACAATTATGTATAAATCTCGTGTCACAATGATTGTCCTCAATGGACTCCTAAACCACTTAACCGATTATAATAAAATTCGCATACCATATTGTGCAGTTCGATCCAACTTGAGAGATAGGATAGTTTAAACATGTAGGTACCACGGGCGAAGTCGGGGCGGACCGCTAGTATACCTATATAAATTCATGCTAACTTTTTAGTTAAATTCAATACAAACTTAAACATGCGAGTGTGTGTGTGTGTGTCGTGTGTGGTGTGTGTGTGTGTGTGTTGTGTGTGTGTATGTGTGTACATCAATATTGAAGCTAATTTTTTAGTTGTCTCAAGCTTCCAATTTCAAAAACTCTTCAGTCTGAATGTACGGTATACATTACTTTAATTTATTTTTCACTTTTATGTTTTTTTTTTTCATTTTAACTTTTATTTATAAGAACAAGTGTAAATAATATTGTATTCTTGAAATTATTTCCTGTCGCATAATTTATAATACACTAGCTGATGAGCTGCATGCTTCATTACTTTTATTTATTTATACACATTATTTAATACTTAACAATCGAATTAGCGTCTGGCTAATTAATTTTAGATTATATTATGTTTGAAGAACATAATATGAAAATTACAGACATACTAAAATAATTTGAATTTTTTAAAAAAGCGAAATAAAAAATTGCGTCTGGCACCTATTTAACAACGAAGAAAACGTCTTGCAATAAAAAAATTATGTCTGATGGATCTATCTAAAGGCAAAAGAGTAAAAATTACGCGTTAAAAATGACTTAAAATTAAGGAAATTATCCTGTGCAGATAAGATGCGCACTACTAAACGTAACCACTGCGACCAGCCAGACAGCCCGGACTCTAACCGAAATAGCAAGAGGAACAGTATATCAAAGAACCAACTATACTAAAATTCTCACTTGTCAACGTTGGTAGCTCCTATACGAAAATCCTTTCAAAATACCTCAATGATCGAGACGTAAATACACAAACTTCAGTCAAGCTACTAAAAAGTAGAGTGATAAAATTCATTTTATTATAGGTTTCAGGAACAAGCGAATTGAAACCTAATTTATAATACTGCAAGTCAGCTTTTCCAACATAACTAAATGCTCTTCCACTAAACTAGATTAACCATTAAGGGTTGAATCTTTGAAATTTGATTCATGAAGATAATAAAAATCTATTGTCGACATTTTTTAATGAAGCGGCTAATATGTAAAAATGTAAATTTCTGCTAATATGAGGTCTTTTTGAATACAAAGGCTCTTTATGTGGAGCAGTAAGAAAAAAATTATATGACTATAAATATAAAATATTATTATACATAGTATAATAAATTTGTGCTTACTTAGCTTATGTAGGAATTTTTAATTTAATAACCGCCTTTATAAGGAGAAAGTCTGTAATAATTATGAGTTTTCTTATATGTATCAAAATATTAATTCCACGGAATTAAATACAATCCTATAACTAATATTATAAATGCGAAAGTTTGTGAGGATGGATGAATGCATGTACGCTTTTTACTCTTTCACTACAAAACTACTGTACAGACTAAGATAAAACTTTACAGTAGTATAGGTTATACGTTAGAATAACACATGAGCTAAAGCTATTGAGTAAATATATCTGAAATTACCTACCTCGAAATAACGATCCCCTATGAGTATTTCATGTTGGTACAAAAACATAAAATAACACGTTTTTTTGCTGACAATCTTGATATTGTATATAAAAAATTCTGCTTGTTATCCTGACGTATCCTTCATCATTTGATTGATATTCCCTTGAGAAAATGTTTAGTTATTCGATATTATTATATAGGCTGTAACTAGTAGGTACCTACTCCCGTCCGATTAGGGCCCTTCTGGCCTCCTCCACTCAAGCGCAGCTCAAGCCGAGGTTCGTGGTCCCCGTCAAGGGGGGACGCCCTTGTGCATATCGCTACCAGGGTGAACCTTCAGTTCACCCCCGCGTCCGCGTTAAAATGTAAAAGCCCTTCTGGCTAACATTGAGAGACACCACACAAAAAAAAAGGTACCTACTGTTGAAATAAGTTTTTATATAATAAACTAATGAATATTATATTCTTATCGGTTTTTAACTTTCGTAGGTATTTATAAGACAAAGAATTTACGAAAATGAGAAAAGTTTTTGTAAGTTAGAATACCTTATAACAATAAAGCTTGCTATTGGCAAAAATAAGATATCATCTCCTAAAAGATTCATATTTTTAATATTTAATAATCAATTTTGACGTGACAACGTCTTATAATTCGATAGCCAGCTGCACGCACGAAAAAACATGACTCCGGACTGAGGACTGAGGCGTTCCGTGGCTTGAAGTGCAAGCGAGAGCGCGGAACGAGCGACATGGTCCGGGAGCCAGCAGCAGATTTTATGACCAAGTTCCTCTCAAGCGGTAATTAGTAAAATGCATCAAAGTATAGTATTATGAAGCCTCGTGAACGTCAGCTGGAGCTCGGTTGGGGGGAAGAGCGGTTGTAGCCTCCCGTATCAGCTGACGGTTTTTCCACCAAGATACAGCCAGCTGACATATATATTTATCCACAGTTACATATAAGCTATCATCAGGTAAATTTTTGTTTGAGAGGAAATAACGGAAAATAATTTTTTCTTTAAATTTAACTTTCATGTTCGAGACACCAGCTGACGTATAATACACCATGTTGTAACCAGCTGACTATTTTTTTTTCTTTGAGATATTGGGTTAGCTACAATTTGACAAATTTTTAGCTGAGAGGAAATGAATGAATGAATGTATTTTTTTTCCTATGTGCGTGGGAGGCTACAACCGCTCACCCCCCCCCAACCGAGCGCCAGCTGACGTTCACGAGGCTTTATAATACTATACTCTCATGCGTCTGACGAATTATCTCTTGAGAGGAAATAGTTAACCAAATTTGCACCTGGCTCCCTAACCAACAAAGAAGCACAATCGGCCGTTGTCACGTTCAACTATCGTCAGTAAATCGACTTTACAGACAACCAATTTTTAACAATAAACGATAAATTCAGGTGTGAATGTTTGAATCCGATAAAAATGATGCGATTCTTTTAATCATTATTAAGTCATCATCAACCTAATGTACCTAGCTTAAGAAAATATCAAATAGTAAATAAATAATAATAGTAAGTATAGTAAATCAGTTCAGAATTTAACCGTACGTGTCAGTTTGGTGCCAAACGAGGTTCGATCAACCGCAAACCAGCTGCAGGTGATTTCATTTAATTTCATTGCAACACTCTACTAAATAATATTTGATTAATTATCATTAGCGAGTGTTAATATGTTTATTGGCATACCTAATATGTAAGTATGGCTACGAAAGTTGAAATGGCAACTCTTTACGTTTCTAAAGAAATAGTTTTAATATTATTTTAACGTTAATTTAACCCATGGAGCCCCGAACGGCCGGATCGGTCCACGACACAATAGATTTTCTATTGTGTCTGTGATTCCGGGGCCTGAGTTAATAAGAAATATATATATCTCTTGAATATAATTTTATCTTATTGAATGATCTTAATAATGACAATAATATTTATTACATTTTAATAATTATGCACTATAAAAGTGAAACGACTGTCCTTTACTACTTATTTTCCTTTCCTTATATTACACTAGCCGCTCCGCGCGGTTTCACCCCCGTGGCTCCTCTCCTGTTGGTCGTAGCGTGATGGTATATAGCCTATAGCCTTCCTCGATAAATGAGCTATCTAACACCTAAAGAATTTTTCAAATCGGACCAGTAGTTCCCGAGATTAGCGCGTTCAAACAAACAAACAAACAAACTCTTCAGCTTTATAATATTAGTATAGATGAACCGATTCTTATTTATATCAAAGTCATTAATCTCATTAAAGTGAAGTTTTAGTGTTGTGTTTCTGAAATGTGTTGTTATAATATAATTATTCTCTAATCTATTTTGATACCTAGTTTTGCACTACATTCCACAGAAATCAAACCCTGAAACTTTAAAAAGGAACTCTTTCATAAAACACCAAGTACTTATTCAAATATACGCTTAAAAGAGCACACATTTTCCGCCGCTTTCACAAGTAACACAATTTAAAGTTTACATATCCGTTCCTGTCTACAATTTAATATTGAATAACGTATCACTTCCGTATTTTGCCAGTTAATTTCATATCAAAGCTGAAGCGGAAGGCCGTGGCATATAAGTATGGATTTAGCATATATGGTGAAACTGATTCAATTTGTAACTCACTGATAGGAAATGTCGAAAATATTGTTAGAGCTAAATAATAAGATAGAAATGTCAAATGCCTCTAACATAATTTTATAACCTTAAAGCCAAAAAGCCTGACCAGACAAATACCTACGAGTTGCCTTTTTTTCGCATTTTTGTTATAATTAATAGACATGGACTAGACCATAGAGCATAGACATATCTAATATCAAAATAATATAAAATAACGAAAAGATGAAACTGCTTCAATTTGTAAGGTGAAAATCAGAATAATTCTAACCCAACCATACATTATATCGATTATCGAGCGATGTCGAGTCTATAATAGTCTCGCTAGTATGACAAAACCCGACTGTTTTTCATATATGTATATAGATTCACCAATACAATACAATACTTACTAGATTGGCGCAGGGACTCAAAGTGAGTCTTGGCCTCCGACAATAAGAGCCTCCATTTAACTCTATCTGCCATTAATTCAATTCAATTTCAATATATTGATTAATCAGAATGTCGAATGCAGTGTAACCTCTATTTGACCTTAGTTTTACCCTTAGCATTCTGTAACATATGATTGTCCTTATACCCTTTCTATCAGATGTGAGCACGTGATTTATAGCCTTCATAACCGCAATATAGATTTCCTAGCTTTTTCTTAACTTCCCAAAATCTATGTTTGGAATGATAATATCTTCCAGTTCTAGGGAAAAAAATTGGTTGTCTGTAAAGTCGGTTTACTGACGATAGTTGAACGTGACAACATCCGATTGTGCTTCTTTGTTGCTCGTTCCGCGCTCTCGCTTGCACTTCAAATGGAACGCCTCAGAGCGAGGTAACGCCGCATGAGTTATGTTTTTTCGTGCTCGCATCCGGCTCTATCGAATTATAAGACGTTGTCACGTCAAAAGGTGTTTTGTTATATTAGATCTAGATCTAGCCATGTGTTTGGACAATGATGTGAATAAATATTTCCTATTGTATTTATAAATATACCTATAAAACTGTATACTGATGACTATATATTAGATAGGGCTACTTTTTATAATGTCCAGTATAGTATCTTATTTTATCATTCGATCACTATGTGTTTGTCATTTACCAAATTCATCAAGGAGTTCTGTGTTATGTTTTAATGTGTAAAAAATATTTACTAATTATAATTTAAGCTACTGAATGAATTAATATTCCACTATTTTCACAGTCGAAAAAAAGTAAAAATTTAGCTCCTACAAGGTATGTACATAGAAAAACACATACAAAATCAGTTTCATAGCTATAACGCTGTCAATTTGCAGAGTATCCCGGTAATGATGTTAGCAGAGCGCCGAAGCATGCAGACAACGGGCCAATTTAATTTTGCCGTGTTACCTACGATGTAGGTACGGTAGTTTTACTTTAGATAAATAGTTCAGGAAATAAACCTTGTTACGCTGCTAACGGGACGAAAATAACGTTTTTAACGGTGTTTCACGATACTTTTGTCATTTTATTGATGTGTAACGAACAAAAATGCCGATAATTTGAAAAATAAATAAGTTGTGATAACACAACATATAAATGTTAATACATAACATACATACATAACAATACCAACTGATAATTTTTGCTAAATTGTCAGTAATTTCAAAATAGCATAGGAGTCATAAATTAATTAAATTATACACCTGAAATTCAAAGAAATATGTGCATATTAATCAACCATGACACACTAAAATGTTCGAAAGTTTTTGATTAAGAACTGGCTTAATGAAATAACTCCAGTAAAGTTACACACTGCACAATTTCATAAATCAAAAGAAGCAAACATAAGGCTTGTGTGACTTTAAACTTAATTAGAGGATTCTTAATTAAATTTGTCAAGTCAAGCGTTAGAGATACTCTGTTGTTTAACTTTTAACCGTCTCTATTGTTATGTAACTGTCATTTTATTAAAAAGTTCTCATGTATTTAAGTAGATATAATCGAGTTGTTTACTGGCTGTTTTTTTGTTTTCGTTTTTTTTTTGTTTTAAAAAGTAGTTAGTTATGATGATTAAAAAAATGCATTTCCAAATTTAAATTTCTCACCAAATTTTCTTAACTGCCATGCAAGTTTGGCCCGCTTAAAAATAATAGAATCTGTGGTAAAGCTTTTAGTATTTAATTTAAACATATTAAAGATATAGCGATATAAATATACGGAAGTTGTGAGTAAAATAAAACGTTCAATATCAAACGAAAATGTTTATATCCACTATCGTTTTGAAAGGATAACTTTCGCTTACAAACTGCAGTCTTACGACACCAAAAGCTTTGTAGGTTGTTATTGTGTCATGATAGATAAATTGGAAGCTGGGCCAACGTGTTGTCACCGGATTTACGAATATGACAAAAAATACAACACGTTTGCCAATTGCAAAACGAGCGCTAAAACTGAACAGAATAAACAACCAAATTTTTGGGTTTATTTTTGAGGGTGAGTAATTTAGACGGATTTATGAAATGTTTAGATATTACCTATTTAGTATTTAGTATACTAAGCGCGAAGGGACTTGTAGTTTTGCATATACTGAACACGTAAAAAATACTTAAACATCAAAATTACGTCAAAAATTTTTTGCTAAATTTTTCCTGAAAATTCATGTTTTCTTCTCTAGCTTCGCGCAGCCAGCATATACAGCTTCGCTAATGTGAGCATTTTGTCTATGAAAACATAATCTTAAACGATAGCTCTCGTGCTGGTGGCAAAGTTGTATGGGTGTACACATAGTTTCTAACAATTCATCTATTTGAAAAAAAAATGCGTCTGGAATTTTATAAGTATTTTTTACAAACTCGGCGTATGCAAAACTATGACTTCCTTTGAGCTTAGTATACCAACAGTGGGACACCCTGTATAGCTCTATTTTATTTGTTTTACATTACATAAGTTCAAAAAAAGTGCACGCAGAAGCTTCTCGAACAGTAAAATCATGACGAGCACTAAATATATCAAAAAAACATTTTAAGTCATAAAAGATTACAATGAATTGAGATTTAAATCTATTGTTAAGTGTTTAATTTCTTAAAAGACTCTCGTAAAGTTGAACGCAAGAAAAATGCTAATTTTCTCAATGTCGGCTCTCTTACCCGAAATAATATCTAGGTAATTTAAAACCTCTTTATATTTATCCGATATTTTTACGCAATGCGATTTGTGATTGACCTTTGTAAAAACCACTTTTATTGAACAAAATTATCCGATCATTTTTATTTGAAAACTTTATAAGTAATAATTATTAATACAAGGTTTGGATTTGTTTTCTATTTTCGTCAGAATATCGCCAACTTCCATTATGTTTGATGCGTAAATGTAGTAAATGTAGTTGATAGATAACATCTAAGGATAACATAAAGATATTTGGCATTTTTTAAATTCAAGAATTATTACGCACGCGCTCCAAAACTGTCAATATTTATTAATATCTTAATTTTACTCCGAAAAAACTATATCTTTTTGACCTAGTTCGTAGGTACCTATTTATCAAGTAAAAATCTGACATAAGCTTTCTTTTCTTTCTTTCAAAGCAAACTTGAATTAAAATTAAATAATCCGTACTAAAGGTCAAAGGAACTAATAAACCACAGCTCATTTATTAAGGTGGGAACCGAATGCAAATCGGAAACTACGTAGAAAAGTGACCACAGATAATATAATAGTACAGATAACTTATAGAGCAGCTGTGGCGCGCTAAATTCCTAGTTTTTGAATTCGTGCACAGAATAAAAATTTACGTAATTGCTCCTTTATGCACGTTGAATGCATTAATCCTGTTAATGCTTCTATTATCGCTTTCTGTATTGAATTTAATTTAATTTTACTGAAACGGTAAAGTTCAACCAACATTTTATATTTGATTGAGTTCTAATAATTAAAGTTCGATAAAATTGCTCGCCGTATAAATAATTAATTCATTTAAAAATTGGTATGAGAATTTTAATTATAACTATACCTAATTGTAAAGAAGAATATACTTAGTTTTACTACAAAGTCTCATATGACAAAAGAAAATCGTAAAACTTTTATGACTGCCATTCTTAAATAGCATCAGAGTAGCATAATAACGCCTATTAAATAAAACTACTCTAGTACAGTTAAAAAATTGTTAAATAGCCAGCTATATCTAGTCTCTGGCCGTCGGCCAAATTCTCATTGCACTGTATAGATAACTACCCGACCAAATTGAGACGTAATTTTTTATGAATGCAGAACAAATAATTGGTTTTGTAGCATTTTAGATTTTGCTATTCGAGCGCAATGCTTGATTAAAAGAAAATCGTCCTTCAGATTACAAGTCATGTTACATTCATAGTATGTCTGATTTTTGCTTTTAATGGGTAATCCCGCTACATAAGCTCGGTTAGAATTTATATATATACGTATACTAGCGGTCCGCCCCGGCTTCGCCCGTGGTACATATGAAAAATAGATGTTGGCCGATTCTCAGACTTACCCGATATGCACAGAAAATTTCATGAGAATCGGTCCACCCGTTTCGGAGGAGTATGCAGACTAACATTGTGACACGAGAATTTTATACAGGATGTCCCACTGTTGGTATACTAAGCTCAAAGGAGGTTATAGTTTTGCATACGCTGAGTACGTAAAAAATAATTTAAAAAATCCAGACGCATTTTTTTTTCAAATAGATGAATTTTTAAAACTCTATGTGTACACCCAAAACAAGCAACCTGCCCAACTTTGCCACCAGCACGTGAGCTATCGTGTAAGATTATATTAGAGAAGCAGTATATGCCGGCTGCGCGAAGCTAGAGAAGAAAACATGGATTTTCAGGAAAAATTTAGCAAAAAATTTTGGACCCAATTTTTTTTAAAGTATTTTTTACGTGATCAGTGTATGCAAAACTACAAGTTCCTTCGCGCTTAGTATACCAATAGTGGGACACCCTGTATATAAGATATTCATAGGTACAAAGGAAATTTTAAATAAAGATAAGATATAGAAACATTATCTAGTTTTTTTCTTGTTTTACGTATATTATCAGCACCTCCGATTTTCATTTCATTCATCAGCTCAGTGTTATTCAAGATTATATTTATTATTCAAGTTATTCAAATTTTTTTTTTCTTCCTTTTCGGCAAACCTATGAATAAGAAGGATTTCTCTTTACACTTTTAATATGTTCATTATATTAAGTAGTAAAACAACATAATAAATACCTATACATATGTAATGAATACATCATCTACTACATTAAAATTAATGTCAACAAACATACTCCCACTCGGAGTTCCACACGAGTAATCCTAACTTCATTACTTACTCATTTTATAATACGCTAACATACAGTTTTTAATAGAAAAATCTAAGCCTTCAAAGTCTCACATAATTAAGAGTGAAAGTGGAATAAAATATTTAAGTTAAATAGCATAAAAACTGCTACGAATTGCGAATTTAGTAAGCTGTAATTAGGTAAAAACATTTTCAAAGTATCGATTTATAAAATACCTTCATTACGCACATACACACGATATATCTCACAATCGGTACAACGAAGTCAAATTGATCGAGACATCTAAATAATAAATGAGAAACTTGAAAAACAATACAACTTGGTGAGTAGTTGGAAAACAAATAATTCATTCTCTTAAATATGGGCGTGGCGACTTTAGACGCTTACGGTTCTTCAACAAACAACTTGTTTGTTGGATAATTGTGTGTCACCAACAATGTAAACATCGTTAACTGCAAAGAAATTGCTAGAAATCTTCAAATGCAGTTCCCTTGAGATTGCAACTTGCTGGCCTTTTGCATCGCGACTAGAGAATGTAACATCTACACAATTAGTATTTGCATGATATAAATTTTCTAACATTTTCTTCTATAATAAAACTGAAACTTTTATTATACATCGTCTAAAACTTTTTGGTCTGTGTAGCGCATGTCGCGTGACGGTCGGCTGCCGAGTAGGTATAAAGCAGTGTTCGGAAAGTTTCACTTTTACCGTGGTTTCATAAAACCACACAACATTTTTTTTTTATCTATTTCTACTTAATATTATAAAGAGGAAAGGTTTGTAATTATTAATGTATATATGTATGGTTTTCACGCTTTAACTACTGGACCGATTTTGATGAAATTTGGCACAGATAACCTTTAGACCCTGAGAAAGAACATAGGCTACCTTTTATTGCGAAATATGTACCACGGGCGAAGCCGGGGCGGACCGCTTGTTATTTATAAAATCAGTAGAAAACGTTATAAGCACTTTAATTTTAACTAACTATATTCAACCATATAGACTCATGGCTGTTGATATTGAAAATTTAACCGTTAAAAAAATAATTGCATTGTTATTAATCTTAGATGAGATATTCCAATATCAGTAGGTACTAGAACCATCAAACCCATATCAAGTGAAACTTCCCAAATACCTGCCCAATTTATCAAGCATCGTTCTTGCTAATTTGATCTCCCAGTTAAATCATATATTTTAAACGTTTAATCTAATATGCTATATATGCGAACCCTGACTTCACCCAGATTGAGCAAGATAAAAAAATATCCTGTCAATCCTGAATAGTGTGCTTTCTATTACTGAAAAGATTTTCATAATCGGATCCATACTTCTGTCTACAAACACACAAAGTTTGAAACTCTCCTCTTTATTATATTAGTATACCTAGATAAAACTCACAAGTTTTCTCTTGAGATGTTCAAATCACTTCATTTCAAATTCAATAAACAAATCAATATCCGAAGGGCCTGAAGGCAATCTTATTGGAAATCGTAAAACAGATATAACCCGAGTTATACCTTAACCTCATTTAGGTAGTATAGGTTTCAGGCTGCCTTCGCTCTTCCTCCTAAGTTTCCTTATGCTATAACCCGTAGTTTTAGTATAGGAGAATCTATTATGCGTGGTTGTATAATAATATTGCAGCATCCCTGTTGTACTCCTTACATTTTTTATAGGAAAGACAATTTCAGTAGTGAAAGAAAAAGTTATTGTCAATCCCTGTCACATCACAATGATTTCCCTTCTCAATATTCTGGTTTAAAACGTAAATTAATTAATTCATTGCTTGCCTTATTCCTTTTTAGAAATCAGCTTAACTAAAAGAACAGAAAAAACAAAACGCTTGCTTCAACCATTAAATATCGCGAACATTCCGTGAACTATTTCAAAAGGACATTGGAAGCCCAATAAAAGCATGCAATTTAAATATAATGGTGCAGTATTTCTTGAATAATCTTGAATAATCATGATGTAATCAACAGGAAGTTATCAGACTTACAGCCGTTCGCAAAGGAAACGGAGTTCAAAAAATCTACATAGATATTATTTAAGTAGGTACCTAATAAATAAGATAGAGCAAATCTTTCATAATAATAATAGAAACAAAAATATATCCAATAGCTTTTAAATGTAACATATCATTAAATCGATCGCATCGATATCGGTTCATCAATTCTAAACTTATGAAAGAACGAAATCATATTTGTTCAATACATCATAATATAATATTCGCAGGCTTATAAACTATTAATCTTACATACTAATAAGTTAATAACTACTAAATATATAATAGTCTAAATAATCTAAAACTCACCATAAAATATTTTATATATTCCAAAACTCAATTAACACAAAACTTTCACAAAAATCATTAAATCGAATTAAAAACACATCACACCACATAAAGTTAATAGAGATTACCATAATCTTTATCGATAAACTATTTCATCGTAATTCGATAACGTTCGGTGTTGTAGAAATTTGAATTTATCCGCTGGCGGGAGTCTGGTTAAAATCGCCGAGCCCCCATCCGCAACTTCGGCACATCGTTTCGAACTGAGGGATCGCGATTCTGTAGACAGTGATGTGACTGGTTATCGATAAAATCGTCAGATCACAGTTTATGCATTGTTGCATAGCAATTTCTTGCTAAATCTAAAGAAGAGCATTGTATTGTTGTGAGCTTAAAGTTTAGAATCTTGTTTTACTTTAAAGAGCTTGGAATCGTAAAGGTTGCTTAATTTTTTAGCAAATAAGAAAAAAAAATTACAAAGATTTGATTATTACGTTTGCATATTATTTTATAAGTAACAATTTATTATTTCAAATGTTAGTTTCACATAGACAAATCACAATTTTCAAAGTACATAATTTCATCAACATTTTCATTTGCATTAATAAATCATTAACTTACTAAATAATGCAAACAAGCACCACTTAAATCTATATCAATATAGTAACTTACCTTTGAATCCCACTTAACACCTCGGAGTTATCTATAAAAGAATGTATCGACAAAAGTCTATCGACCCCGCACATCCATGTCTTCCTTGCTTCCAGCGATAGTAAGCATAACATTGGCTGAAATCGCGCATGTGCAAACGATGTTTTTCTCAACTGATAACTTGAATCGTCTTCCACTAAGCCTTATATTCATTGCTGAGTGATGACCGAGATATCGATATGGATTTGAAAACTATAATAATATACCTACTTGTGTATAACTTGACCTGATTGTAGTTGATAGGATTCTTAACAAAAATCCGTGGAGCGAGCATTCAGGACACGTATAAGTTAATTATATCTTCCAGTATTATCTGCGATCTCTATTTCTATTGGTAATTTATGAAGAAATCAATGTTATTACTTATTAATACCGAAAAAAATACTGTGGATTATTGTGTTTAATCGAGTTTAAAATATAGAGTTTATTCTACGTTCATAATATGGCAAGTTTAAATTGTAGAGTTTACCAATATAGGTGTTTATACGAAATTTCTTTCTTACAGAAAATTTCACATCGGTAGAGCCTTGGTAGAGCCATTTGCAAGTTTCTTCGAGCCTAACACATGTCAATATTTGTTCAGTATGTGTATTGGTAAACAGTACGAAACATTTTCCTGCTTATACGGTTTTTTCGCCTTTCATCTGTACCTATATAGTATTGATATGTTGACAAACTCAATTCTACTTATTCTTTGATACGCACCAGGTTGACTTTTGGTGACAAGAATTATAACCATCAGAATGTGTGGATTAGATCAGCTTTATTGGTAAAATATCGAGTAATGCACCTCTTATGTAGTGTCTAAATTTTCCCATATTCTTTATGACAATATACTTAATAGATTATAGTGGCTGGGAGCCGCTGCATGCAGGCCGATGACTATTCTTGAAGTATTTGGGCACGCCGCTGTTCAGCAGTGGACGTCTCACAGTTGATACAACGGCGAACTTTTTCTGCATAGCAAGCTTATAAGAATACGGCTTCTTCGGTTCTACGGTTACTTCAGATTTTGATCGATTCGGTTTTATAGTCAATGAGCTACGAGACTCAATGCACTAATGTTTACAGATAACACATGTGTGGGTATAGGTATGTATCCAGACGTTCCCTTTTGGAGTCTGGGGTCACTGATCTATTTACCTGACGTAAACACTTAAACGCTTTTCAATTTATTTCACACTTGACTACCCATTGTTGAGATTGTATGCAACGTAGAAATACTCAAGTTAATGTAAAATTAAATTAACTTTTATCATTTCAGAAGATACAAGTTACATAAAAGTATTTACAAAGGCCAATTAAAAGTTTTCGTTTATAAATCTTTAAGTTATAACAAGTTTAGACTTTAATAATTATATTGTTAGTGTACCGAGAAGCTCTAAAATTCTAATAAAACCTATAGGTATCTAGCATTCGATGTCCATTATTAAAATGTTTTGTATGAAGTAGAGAGGAAACGAGTTAAATCGTGATATCATTAAAAAAAAACATGTGGCACTCGGGGACTGCCGCGGTAAAGCTATTGCATGCTATGTCTTCAAGCCACACCTCCGTGCCCGTCGGAGTGGGGAGCGTGAGGTTTTTTCGTTACGGAATTTCTGGATTCGGTCCCCGCGCTCAAGGCCCGCGATAGAAGCTATGCAATGGCTTAAAAAAATTGATGATAATGCCTGACGGGTAATAAACATCATTAGATTCTATCAGGCCAAAGTCCACTAAGAATGTGAATGCATACATGATAGCCTAAACATTATTGCAGTAACATCTGTTCCGCAGATAAATGTTCATTTATATCCAAGAATTAAGTGATTAGTCTTCTGTGCCCTGTGTCAGTACAAATTCTTGTATTGACTAAAAATTCACAAACATTCTATATATTTGTTTATGTATAACATTTTACCCACATTTCCTGAAAAAGGGAAAACAGTGTACCTATTTATAAACCTAAACCGTAATCTTGATATATTTCACGCAATCAATGTGTACATCCTAATATCGAGGTTATAAATCTCTGCTGTATTTATTTACAAAACGCGTTAGGGAAAACTGGAAACCCACCGCCCTTTTATTACTATCTAAAACCACTTTATATGGATATACTTTGAATAATTGTCAGTCTTATGGTGCAGAAATAAAAGTGGTCCATTGGAGTCTCAAATCAAAAGGTATGTATCAATCCATCTTAGTAAAAAATGTTTGAAAAGCTACATATTATATTACGTAAGAATAACGCCCCAGTAGGAAAACTCTCGGTCACGTTTGTGTTATAATTATAAGCTTTTATTATGTCATCTATGCCGCTTTAAATACAACATACTATATAATAGGAAAACAGAAATGGTAATGGTCTATATATAGTAAACCTTTGTTATCATGATTCAAAAGTGCTTCTTGAAGAAGTCTTTGAATAAATAAATGTTTTAGTTTGAGTTTGAAGAACCCTTTCACACGAAGTTATTACGAGAAGAGTGATAGGTCCAACTAGGATGAGTTGGTGAGTCTTTTACACCTTGACTTACCTTTAACCAAAGATAGATATAAAATTTTGATATAGCAATAATAATTCTCGTGTGCACTGTATCAAATCCTATTCGCACTTTGCCGATTTGAGGAAGGCTGTTATTATAAACCTTTCCTAAAGGCACGTTCTGCACGACGCTTTTATTAGTGAATGCAATTAAGTTATCAAAATAAAGAAAGAAAACAAAATAAGTTTAAAATTTTACATTTATTCACGAATACTTCACTTCAATGCTTACAAAAATTCTTAATTAAGATCTAAAATCTGGGTTTATTTTTATTGGAAAAGAAAATTATTTTGAGATTGAAACACAAATTAAAAAAATTATATTATTCTTAACTATATCAATGAAATCCAGATTCATTTATCAAACCAATTAATCTTTCATAAAATTCATTAAAATCTAAGAAACATAGAGTAAAGTACCTTGAACCGCTTCAAACATCATGAGAATTTGATATTTAAATTTTAGCATTCAAATGGTTTATTAATATAAATTTAGGGATCACGAGTGGCCGATTGGTCAGGCATCGCCCCTGTAAGAAGACGCGGATTCGAATCCCGCCTCGTGATCTAATTTTTTCTATTCTTTAAAATTTATATCATGAGATTTCCAAACACAAAATAGTCGTCAACACTTCTATCAACTCCCAAACAAGACACTTTACCCTATCTAACCATACTTATTCTATCGGGATAAGGAAAAAGGTTCCACTGTAGATTATCGTGAGTGATTAAATTTTTTTCCTCCGCTTTTCCGGCGTTGTCTGGAACAAAGCTTCGTCAGCGCGTATGAGCCGGTTGACCGCGCGGCTTAGCGACACATCTGTTGCCAAACAATTGATTTTTATTTTATCTGTGCTTGCTGTGTATGGCAATACTCTGTTTGGTTTTGGCGGGAAATCGTTTGGGGACTGTTAATTTTGAGTATAATGAGATAGAATATAGAGGATGATGGTTTAATAGTTTGAAGTGGATAATTTAGGAATTAAAAGAAATTACGAATTTTGCTGCTTAATAAGGTATAAAAATATTTTTTTACGTTACATTTTTTATATAAAAAGCCATATCATTAATAAATAGGATGTTCTATAATAATTAATCACACAAAATATTGCCATACGTAATAAATTATACTAATGAAGACGGTAAGCAGATTGTGTAAATTTAATCACCCATCGTGAAGTAAGATGATGGTTAGTCAAATGAAACAATGTTTTTAAAAATTTAGAAAATATACCTTTAATATTGTGATAATAATTCAACAGTCCACTTACTTTCTCATATTATGCTAATAATAAATAATTTGTAAACTTGTCAAAATATCGTCTAGAATGTTGTTAAACTATTTTTTTAACTTATAATTTTAATTTTGATTGTGACAAACATCATAAAAAGGCGCTTTTATAATGCCAATAAAGTTATAAAATCGTCTTCTTAAATTTTTATAACAGTGTTGCCACTGTAACATTTATTTATCCTTAAATTCTCACGAATTATAGCAAAAAACAGCCCATTCCATTCAAAATTCAAAAAGCACATTCCATTTTTTCTTTTACTTTCTAAGCTATTGCATAGCTTCTATCGCGGGCCTTGAGCGCGGGGACCGAATCGAGAAATTCCGTAACGAAAAAACCTCACGCTCCCCACTCCGACGGGCTCGGAGGTGTGGCTTGAAGGCATAGCATGCAATAGCTTTACCGCGGCAGTCCCCGAGTGCCATACGTTTTTTTTATTAAGTTGACAACACCAATCGACATTTTGACAAGTTCACTCATATAAATATCTACGTATAGACATGCATTACGAGTCACTTAAGTACATCCTGTTTTCACGAGTAATGACAGAAGTTGTCAATAGTTCCCCCATTGATACAGCCCAAGTTTAATAGTTATATTGCGTTGTTCGCTTCAGCATTTGCATGACATAATTTAAATTCACGGTACATTCACAGTACAAGCTTTTGTTTGAGTCATGCAGATGCAGAATCATTTTAAGATTAAGTTTCCACCCGCGACTTCGCTCGTGCTCGTTCAAAAAATTGGAACATGCAATATTGTAATGTACTTTCTATGATCGAAATATTGAAATTCTATTATTTTTATGCCCCAATTTAAACGAGGCGAATGGTAAGATAACTTTTCATAAATCTATATGCCGCAAAAAGTTATAGCAACAAAACATTATTTATAGAAAATAAAAAATGTATAGTTATAAATGGAGAACTAATCCATATCAATTTTCTGTCAATACTCGTGTAAACTATTGCTTATAATTATTATACCATTACTAATATTCATTCAAACATAATAATATCCTAATGAATACCATTGTACTTTTTAAGGCAGTTTATATTAGTCCCTTAAAATTTATTAAGTATACCAGCATGCAAATAAATATATTTTTTTAATTGCATACACCCAAAAAATTACACCCAATATCCGTCTTATTCTTCTGGAAGATTCGAAAAAACCTTAAGGCATTTTATCAAAAATTAAAATAATTAAGTACGTCATACCGTCGTTAACATTGTCATAAATATCATAAATATGTACCCAATGTACTCGAAAACCAATACTTATTATTAATCAATTAAATAATTACCTAACTGAACTAGATTTGTGACTAAAAATTCGATTATTATTATTATTGAACACAAAGACAATTCCCTCACACCCGACTAACATCCTTGAATTATAAATATAGTTTAAATAATTGTATAAATTAACGTTTATAAATAATGTACCTATTCTTATTAAATCCAAAATATTGCCCACATATAAATTTTACTCTAATATCGTTGCGAAATAGGTTTTCTCTAAATAAAGGGCTTCTTAGTTAAGTAATGTTCAATTAAAATTATTTTATTGTGTCACTAATTCTCTAAAATTAAAAATATCATATTTTTTATCCTTCGAGCCGGATATAAATAGCAGATTTAAATACAATTCCGAAGTTATAGATAATAATACAAACAAATTTGTATGGCAAGACAAACGTTGTAATAAATTTAATGAGGATAAAGCAACTTAAAATATTTTTGGAATGTACTTATAATATTTTTTCTTAAGTTGCAATAGAAGTCGAATTATATTCGGCACAATCATTTATTCTAATTGAGCAATTAAAATCAATTCAACAAATTTTAAATTACCTACCAATACAATAGCTAGAAAGAAATCGTACTGATTTCTAGATTTAATTTTCATAAAACAACATCAATTTCGCAACGATGTTTCACGTGTAGTTGAAATGATGACATGTATAAACAAAGATGTCATAAAGGATTTAAATCGCGATTTATTCATTATTATACTTCCAGAATGTATTTATTGACTAGTACAATAAAATATCCTACGTACAACCAACAAATAGTCCGCAACTGAAACCTGTCAAAGCACCATAAAATTTAAAAAAAATTAAAAAAAACGTTCGCAAAAATTAGAACACTTAATTGCTACAAAAAATTATCGTGTTGCGGTTTTGGTCTCAAATATATTCTACACTCCACACACGACTATCAACGAATAAACCGCGATTTAAACCCGTCAAAACACCAAAATATCAACCAATCACTACAAATGTTTACCAACCCGGCGTGGTATAATTGGCCAATCGCCTCATCCTCCTCGTATTACGGTCCTGGTCTCTAATATAGGGTATATTAGAGACCAGGACCGTAGACCGCACACAACTACCAACGAATAAACTGCGATTTACGCCCTATAAAAATCAACCCAATTTCTCCAAAAAAAGACGGGTTGCACTCCGGGAGTGCCGGCAGAAGTGAAAACTTGATTATTAACGTTCAGCATGTTTGATATTTTGGAATGGTATCCGTCTTACGCATGGAATATAAGGGCTAAAAAAAATCCGTCTTACGCTTTTTCGATCAGGCCACGTGTCCTGACGCGAGTTTAAGATTTTATACCCAACGCCGCTAAAGAAGTTTTCACTTCAAAAATCCTGCCCTAAGCCCTTTAAAATGTTTACCAACCCGGCGTGGTATTGGCCAATCGCCTCATCCTCCTCGTGTTTCGGTCCTGGTCTCGGATCTTCTTCTCCATTTCAGCATTGGTCAGGGTTTCAAGGTGTGGAGCCCATATTTCCGCTTCTGATGGTTGGCGGTATGGCGTCTATGGTAGAAAAACATTGGATTAGGTATAATTTTAAATATGTTTAACTTAAGTGTAGATAATCCTTACTTCCTATGTATGCTTAAATCTTTAAAACGACGCAACGGATTTTGATGCGTTTTTTTTAAATAGAGAGAGTGATGCAAGAGGAAGATTTTAGTATGTTATTTATTAGATTTTAGACAAAGCGGGCAAAACCGCGAGCAGAAAGCTAGTAATATTATAATCGATAAAATGTGTTTGTTAGTAATTAGTAATTACATTGTTTTGTTTATGTCTTTCTTTTACATCGGAATAGAGCGATTTTATGATTAATTTTTGTGTCTGGATATAATAAGGAGGCTAGAGAGTAACATAGGTTTAATTTACCCTCATTTTTTAAACATATCGGTCCATTGAGAAATTCCTTTGACTGCACAGATTGTAGTTACTGGCCGAAAGCTTGCAGTTTATAAACATTATGTTACTTATTGGAGAAAAAAATGAAATAAAAATGTTGCAAAAGCATCCTTTTCGTAAACGAAGTAACGTTAGTATTATAACTACTAATATCATCCAATACAAATTATACAAGGTATATTATGGATGTATATATGTTCTCTGTGTTTATACTATTTTATTTATGTATTTTAAACTTTATAAATGCACCTCTTGGCCATAAACTAATACTTACACTGTTTTTCTTTGACCACCAGGTTGTCTGGAAGAGATCGCTATCTTAGCGATAAGACCGCCTGTTGTGCTCAACTGTGTCTATTTATTTTATATATTTACTTTTGTAATTTTTATTTATTGGTGCACAATAAAGTATTTTTGTTTGTTTGTTATACATACCTCAATAGTGGGCAAAGCTTCACTGAACCCATACGTCCGTTGGTGCCAACCCAGCTGGCCCCTCACACTGTAAGCGATCCCAGTTACAAATTCACCGCCCAACCCCAATTCTGCACATAGCTTCATTGCAAATTGTTCCGGATTGTTCTCCTTTTCTGACATATCCCATTCCACCTGGAACATAATGTATTTTAGTGTGGAAATAATAAAAAAAATAGTAGTTATAAAAATACTAGGTTTCCGCCCGCGGCTTCGCCCGCGCAGTCAAAGAAAAACCCGCATAGTTCCCGTTCCCGTGGGATTTCCGGGATTGCGTCATTTTCCCGGGATGAAAAGTAGCCTATGTCTTTTCTCGGGTATCAAAATATCTCCATACCAAATTTCATGAAAATTGGTTCAGTATTTTAGGCGTGATTGAGTAACAGACAGACAGACAGAGTTACTTTCGCATTTATAATATTAGTATGGATAGTATGGACTAGCAAACCGGGCGAACTCCGTTTCGCCACCAGAGACACCTTTTCTTTGCTATAAACCTCACTGAGCCCGAGACCTTTCCAACGAATGCAAAACCGTGGTGCAAACCGTGTGCAATCGGTTCGTGCGTTCTGGAGTTATAGCGTCAGGAAGGAAAACCCGACTTCACTACATAGTATAAAACAAAGTCGCTTTCCCTGTCCCTATGTCCCTTTGTACGCTTAAATCTTTGAAACTACGCAACGGATTTTGATGCGGTTTTTTTTAATAGATAGAGTGATTCAAGAGGAAGGTTTATATGTATAATAAGATCCATTAAGTAGTGGAGAAGTACTGTTATTTTTGAGGTTTCTAATGTGATGTCGTAAAAAATTACATTTATTCCGCTTACATTGCAAACGCAGGCTGAACCCTACGAGTTTTATCAAAATAATGTACTAAGTATTATACACATTGAAAAGGTCTACAGAAAAGTCCGCGATGGTATATGTCTATCTCTTATGGATAACCCACAATAACTTTTTTTTGTCATTTACTTTTTACGACAAATAATGGCTAATTTTCGAAGCGATTTTAACCAATACAGCATTAATCCTTAACCAATTAAATACCATGGATACATTGTTCATTTAATATAGATCTATATGGCCCTTTACACCGTATGATTTAAGTGAATATTTTCGAAGATATTACAGATTTAAAAATTGCAGGACGTAGCGTTTGCGGCCGCCCGGCTATGTATTTTATACCCGTGCGATGCCGGAGGCCGGAGCGGGCCGCTATATTTTTATACCTATACAACGTTCACAATTTTTCTGTAGTGTATTTAGTATCAGCATTGCACCCGTGCGAAGCCGGGGCGGGTCGCTAGTATTTTTATATAGTAGATTTTGTGATACTTTGTAATTAATAATTACTGCTTTATTGACAAGATGCTACATTATAAACATATTCCAAATCATCAGTTAGAAATAAATTTTGTTTACAGAAAATTTTATGATAGAATAACTACACATGAACAACTACTACTTATGATAATATACTTTTCTATTATAAATCATTGAAATGGTATAAAAACAAAACATTAAAACTAATATTTAGTCCAGTCTAAAAAAAATAATTTTTAAATTGTAAGAGTTCTCTATAAATAATTTAACATTAACTTACGGTATCAACCAAAGACGTGTTCCCCACATGTATATTCAACTTAATAATGACTCGTTGATCGGTAGCCTCTTCCAATATGGCTGGTGGCTCGCTTGGAAAGGCCTCAATTTGCTGCTTAATAGATGATGCTATGGCCGGTATGAAAGTGCTTGTGTTGAGTTCTAAATCATCGCATAGAACTTCGGCGAATTGCTCTGGGGTTATAATTGATTCTGTGAACGAAACATATTAAAAAAAATTATTGCTTGATGTCATAAGCAAGATTTTTAAAAAAACTGCATTGCTTGAAATTGTAACAAGAAATTTTTATTTTTTATCAATCTTGATCAAAAAAAAATTATTGCATTATAAATACATCAAAATTAAGTACAACCATTTTAAATATACTCAATGTATAGGTAACAGAATTTAATAAAAATTAATATTTATTACCATTCTTGTTCCAAGTGAATGTATCCCTTAGTTTCTGACCTTCAATCTCCATATCAAGTCTGATGGGCACAAGAATTTGCTTCTGTGAAGCATTCTCTAACATAGCCGTCATGTCTGTATCGTCAAAGCAGAGCGGGAATGTACGGACCTGAGAATAAAATAAAAAATGTGTGCGTGTACTAGTGTACACACGTAAGAAGTGAAACTTCTTTATGACCTTATTTTTTCAAAAAATAATTTACTATATGCAACTTTACAGAAATACGTCGAATCACGCGTGGTAGGGATAAGAAAAAGATGGCGCGTAACGGAAAAATGTCACGCGTAACGAAAAAATGTTACACTAAATTTTTTTCCAATCCCGATAAAGAAGTTTCACTTCAATTAAAGAATAATAACCCACTTGTCATAAAATATAGCACAATAATTATGGTAAGAATTCACACTATTTTTATTGTTATGTAAGAAAAACTATATGTTAATTATGAAATGTTTAATTAATTAGACGTAGAGTGATGATTGTTAAATGAACGTTCAGCCTAGTCATTCATTTAAATAGGTATTGAATGGGTTTAATTCGTAGTTATTCAATCAAAAAGCAGATTCAACCAGATGACGTATTATGTCGTCATCTGGTTGAATCTGCTACGTATGTGCTTATTTAAGTTAGAAGTAGTGGATCTACTACTAACTTAAATAAGCATCATTGCATCCTCATTAAAATTCAGTCAATTTTACCTTCTTAGTATGAACTCTGGTCCTACTGATGGGTGTAGCTTGAGGCACCGCATCCAAATGTGACGAGTTCGGCATGACAGGCAACCAGGAGGGATTGTGCGGCTTTTTGCTCTTACCCTCTCTAGGCGTTGCCATCTCTTGGCTGACTGACACTGCTTTATACCTGTTGCAAAATTAAATATTGTGATCATGTTTTGTGAAGGTGCATGTGTAGATCAAATTGGTTACAACAATTAAGTACAGATGTGTTTATATAGGTATTATATAGGTACCTATTTGTCGAAAGATTTCCGCCGCGTCTTTATATTCGCGAGTTTATCGCGACCACTACACCAATTTCCATTGTATTTTCACTAACTGAATGTGGGGTTCTCAAAAATGCTTTTAGTACATAATATATTGAGCTCATGTTAAGCATAAAGATCGTTGGGTGTTCAGATCACGCTGATAGCACAAATTGATATAGATATGTGTTTGATGTTTATATGTATAAACTGGGATGGGGTTGTACTTTTTCAGAGACACTATACTCACATTTTTTATTGTTTATTACGACACAACACAGGAGGAGAATAAATTGACTTATACAACACACACACAGAACATAAAAATTACTGTAATATATAAATAAATGTTTAGATTATACAACCAATCACAATATGTATGCAATCGAAATGAAACAAGATAATAATAACATAACAAAATATTTCTGTCTACCCTCGTTTCGGGCGATAATTAAGTCGCGGTACGAAAGCTACCCGCATACGTCATACAGCGACTATACTTTGAAGTAACAAATAATATAATTACGAATTTACGAGTGAAAAGAACGTCATGATTTCTTTGAATTGCACCATGAATTTTAGAGCGTTGAGATGTCGATTTTTTAAACGGGCCGTGACTTTTCATAACAAACTGCTGTTCTCTTTCCGCGTAAATGCGTTTTTCACTATCACTACATAGTATAAAACAAAGTCGCTTTCCCTGTCCCTATGTCCCTATGTCCCTTTGTACGCTTAAATCTTTGAAACTACGCAACGGATTTTGATGCGGTTTTTTTTAATAGATAGAGTGATTCAAGAGGAAGGTTTATATGTATAATAAGATCCATTAAGTAGTGGAGAAGTACTGTTATTTTTGAGGTTTCTAATGTGATGTCGTAAAAAATTACATTTATTCCGCTTACACAAACGCAAGCTGAACCCTACGAGTTTTATCAAAATAATGTACTAAGTATTATACACATTGAAAAGGTCTACAGAAAAGTCCGCGATGGTATATGTCTATCTCTTATGGATAACCCACAATAACTTTTTTTTGTCATTTACTTTTTACGACAAATAATGGCTAATTTTCGAAGCGATTTTAACCAATACAGCATTAATCCTTAACCAATTAAATACCATGGATACATTGTTCATTTAATATAGATCTATATGGCCCTTTACACCGTATGATTTAAGTGAATATTTTCGAAGATATTACAGATTTAAAAATTGCAGGACGTAGCGTTTGCGGCCGCCCGGCTATGTATTTTATACCCGTGCGATGCCGGGCCGCTATATTTTTATACCTATACAACGTTCACAATTTTTCTGTAGTGTATTTAGTTTTAGTATCAGCATTGCACCCGTGCGAAGCCGGGGCGGGTCGCTAGTTTTTGTATAAATCAATGTTTTTAGTTACTTCTTTCATTAAAACGCAAGTTTAATTAAATACAAAAAATCATTGTCATTACAAAAGGTTTAACTATACCACACATATGGAATATTTGTATTAATAAAATTAAAAGAAGGAAAAAATTATAAAACATTTAACACAACACAATTTAAATACTTATTTCTTTTGTATAATCACAAAATACATAATAGTAGCTAAACGCTAGTATAATATATTTACAGTACGTATATAAACTAGATAAAAGCCTATAAGGTAAATTTATGGATACAGATTTCAACATTCACACATCATACTTACGTTACCGTAACTTCTGTAACAACCTACTCAAAAAAGTAAGGCGAGTGTTCGAAGAAAAATTATTCGTCGAGGCCGGTAAGGACACTAAAAAAATGTGGGGAGCTGTCCGTAACGTGTTAGATCAGGACTCATGTACCTCATCATGCACCGAACTTCTTAACACGCATAGTAACCCACTGGAATCAGTTAACACCATAAATAGCTTCTTCGCCAGCGTAGGTAAAAATATGGCTAATAAAATAAATGCAACAAGTCAACCCAAATTTGCAAACTCAAGCTTAAATTGCTCAATGCCTAATTCGATAGTTTTCTTGGAGATCGATGAAAATACAGTTGATGGTATAGTAAGTAACCTCCGCATTGATAGTGCCCCTGGGTGGGATGGCATTACCCCCAAACTACTTAACGCTACCAGATCAAAACTTGTACCTCCCATCACACACATCTGTAATCTTGCTTTAACTTCGGGTATTTTTCCTACAGCTCTCAAAAAGGCTATCGTACATCCGGTTTACAAGGCTGGGGATAGAGATAGTATAAATAATTACAGACCAATTTCAGTACTGCCAGCTATCTCCAAAATTTTAGAACGAATAATATACAAGAACATGAATAGCTACCTTGAGAAATATAAAATCATCGCTGACAATCAGTTTGGTTTTCGAAAAGGCATGTCAACAGAAAATGCAGTCGCTGCACTTCTAGAATTTTTAGTTAAAAATATAGACAACAAACTAAAGTGTATTGGCATATTCCTCGACTTGTCCAAAGCTTTTGATACTGTCTCTATCCCTATCCTACTAAAAAAGCTCGAGCGAATTGGTATCCGGGGAACGGCTTACAAACTACTTGAAGATTTCCTCTCGAATCGAACTCAATCCGTTAAGATTGGTAGTCACATCAGCACTGAAGAATCTTTGGAATTTGGCTTACCCCAAGGTAGTTTACTATCTCCACTCCTCTTTCAAATATATGTTAACGAACTTTGCCAACTTGCTTATCCTTCTACACGTATCATAGCATATGCTGATGATACTGTCCTTTTGGTGAGTGGCCGTGACTGGGATGAGGCAAAGAAAGGAGCGGAAGGTGCTTTAAGTGTTGTTCAAAATTGGCTTTCTTCAAACTTCCTGAGTCTAAATGTTCAAAAATCTAAATTTATTACCTTTGCCAGTAAAATATCTGCCATTCCACCTGAACCCTCTTTCAAAATTTTAGCTCACTCGTGCGATAGAGTAAATACCTGCAATTGTCTATCTATAGATAGGGCCGACACAGTTAAATATCTCGGTGTCTGGATAGACTCTTGCCTTTCCTGGAAACAGCACCTTAACGCTATCTCTTCACGAATAAGGAAGTTAATCTTTGTTTTTAAAAAATTACGAATCCCTGCTAATAAAGACGTTCTTAAAATAGTGTACACCGCATTATGCGAATCAATTATTGGTTACTGCATCACCGCTTGGGGAGGTGCTCCGAAAAACAATATTCTACAAGCCGAACGAGCTCAAAGAGCAGTGATTAAAACTCTTCTCAACAAACCCTTCAGATATCCAACGAAACAAGTATACACTGATTTTAAGGTACTTACTGTGCGCAAAATGTATATACTCCGGGCAATGATGAAGAAGCATAAAAGCCTTCCCGCAACTAAAAGTAAACTCTCAGATAAGAGGCGACCCCCGCCGATATGTCCAGTCATATATACTAATACTAAGCTTGCAAAAAGACATTACGACTACCTAAGTGCACATCTATATAATAAATTACATAAGACACTTAATATACACAACATGAACACATTACAATGTAAGTCCAACCTAACTAATTACCTTCTAGAGCTTAATTATGATGAATGTGAACACTTGTTAGATCATTATATTATTTAATCCAAACTACAAACTAGAAAACACACACACACACACACACACACACACACACTCTTACACACACACGCACACCCACACACACACACACACTCAATACGTATATCCTTTCTTTTAAATTCTTTTAGATTTTTTGTTAAATTTCTCTCATATGTATAGGTACATATTTTTTTTTGCAAAGAGTTTATTCTTTAAAGTCATCAAATTTTCGGCTAAAGTGATACTTGCATAGTATAGAATTGTTATAATATTCAGGTATATATCTTGTATCAACGGACGGATAAATGTCTCCTGTAACACAGGACATTTCCTAGCATAGGAGACATTGTTCAAATATTGCAATTAATTGTACCTACAGCTACGGTTTTATGTTTTACTTATATGTAAGTTATCCTATAATTGCATGTACATGTATATTTTTTGTTGTCAAATAAAGAATTTTATTTATTTATTTATTTATCAATAAATAGTTTATTTCATGAGAGCATTTTTGTATATTTTGTGTGTGTATTTAACAACCTGTTTTATTAATGGACATGCCAGCCATCACAATATTTTCCTTCACCAATTCGAGTAGTGGTGATCCATATGCACCCATAAATTTAAAATGCAATTTACAGTACACCCGTTGTATTTTGATAATCTATTAACAGTGCAGTGTCAGAGTATCAAATTTGTTCGATTATAGAGATTAATGCGAAAAAATGACTTAACAACTAATAAGATGTTATAGGTAGTTCTGTTTCAGATGTGTAGAAATTATGCTTCATTTGACACGTTGGAATTAAAACAATATCTTCGAATAGAGTATGGTTGCAATGGCACATAGAAAGTAATGTCATGAACTAAGGTGGGATTACGTTTTCATTGGCGGAGGCTAGGTGTTGCCCCGGAATGGCAAATAGACACAGATTTGCACGCTGCCATGTTATTCATTATATTTAAAACATTAAAAAATTTCTCATTTATAAAGCATTTGAATTCTATGAAACTAAATATCAATTTTTTTAATTATATACTACGCATAAATATTATTAAATACATAAATTAATAATGTGTGTAGCCACAATTCTCTATAGCCACCTAACTGGGTACAGATATAAATCAAATAATAAAATTCAATGCCAAAGAAACACACTATTGAATTTATAATATGACTAGCGGTCCGCCCCGGCTTCGCCCGTGATACATATTTACGTTTTCTCTACATAAAAACCATCCTCGTACTTCAAGGAATATAATAAAAAAAGAATTATCGAAATCGGTTCAGCCGTTCTCGAGTTATGCGCTTACCAACACATTTTGCGATTCATTTTTATATATAAGAAGATTTATATTACTATGAAATGTATGTTACTATGAAATGCAGTTCCATTATAAATTACTAGCTTTCCGCCCGCGGCTTTGCCCAAATTTCCAAAGAAGAACCCGCATAGTTCCCATTTCCCATTCCGGGATTTCCGGGAAACCTATCCTATGTTTTAATCCAAGTTACCCTCTATATGTGTCCTAAATTTCATTGTAATCGGTTCAGTAGTATTTGAGTGAAAGAGTAACAAACATAGACACACATCGATCCTCACAAACTTTCGCATTTTTAATATTAGTAGGATATTATGTACATATGTATTAGAATACATTTTGTATGACTTCAATGTATATAAAAATCGAATGCTAAAAAAAATCTTGGTAGAAGAAATATAGGAAACATAAATATCATACTTACTTTTCATCATTACCCTCAATAATATCCTCTACTTCAGAAGCTTTCAACAAAGATACAGAACTTGAAAGAACGTGAGGCCCCAAACCGTTGTCGACTAATCGTTTCCTCTCTTCATTCGTGAGGGTCCTCCTGGCCATGCCAGGGTACTTCTTGTATAGAGATCCACGGAATAACCGTAAATAATTTCCAACCTGTAAACATAGAAAGTTTTATGCATATCGCCTAATAGATGTACTTGGAACTTTGATTATCATATAACAAGTTGGAAAACACAAGCAATTTTCGTTATAAACGCTTGTTTAATAACATATTTGCAGTAGCATAATATATAAGTACCTCAGACCCAACGCAATAAAAATCACCCCCTTCTTCGATCTGAAAGCTTATCGGCTTGTCGCCGTAAGTTCTTAATGCCATATTGCTTGCTTTTGTTCTTCTCTTCAAATAACTTCACTTTATAATTGTAATAAAATAATTAACTCAAAATCTAAAATCGTTGGGAACTGCCATCAATAGTGAGATTGACAATTATTATTCAAGCGACGCACAAACGTCAAATGTGACATAAGAATATAGATATAAGAATATACCAAAGACTTTGTTGATAAGTGGTTGGTTGTTAATAATCTTGGTTGTTAAAATAAATTCCAAAGAGTAGAAAGTTGTTTAAATCCAGACTTTAAAATGATTCAATTAAGGATTCAATAATAATTAATCCTAGATAATATAAAAGATAACAACAATCTACTACTTTCAAAATAGCATTGCGCCCTGAAATTCGAATTTTGAAGTTATATTTGAATTTTTTTATGAACACATTTGACTTGATTTTTGATTATTATCATTCCTTTCAAATAATGGATACGATGTTTAGCAATTAAAATTAAAAATATATAAATAGATACCCACAAAATAGCAGCATTTCAATTTCCATCTCACAAAAACGGTACAAAAACGAACACGATACGCATATATGTACTATTTGTCATGGGATTAGCGTACATTTTCATATTATGAGCGGTATTTCGGGCGTTGGGCGTAAGCATGGAACTTGGAAGTATATAGGCGTAAGCAAAAGGCATGAATGGCGAACAAGGAATTGATGTAAGCGCCGCACCACAGAACAGTAAAAGTAGATAGAAGTGTGATGTGGGCGTGGCCCACGTGTCAATGATAAGTTTAGATCACCTAACTTGCTCTCAGTTGTGCGCAGAAAAATATTCGAGTCGGTTGTCAGCTGTCAAACCTTTTTTCCATATTTATTCATTAATTAGGACGTGTTGTTCGTTATAAAGAGTGCAAAAATGATAGCAGACGAAATAATATCAGCAATGAAGGCATTTCATACCGTCGGTAAGTCTTATTTTAATTTATTTTAATTATATTTTATGTTATAACTTCGCTTGTCGTAATTTGTCAAAATTGTATACAAATATCTAGTCAAAATGAACCTTAATCCATAAGAAATTAGTACTATTATAGATTGAACAGCAAACAAGACTTTCTGGAATATTATTGCAATAAACAAACGAATGTCGCTTTAGTGATGCTTGTGGTGCATATCGACAGTATCGATACTTTAGAAAAGACAAACATTATAAATATTAAATTTTATTTTATTTTTCCTTAGCTTTCATTTGTCTAATTTATTTATAGATTTCCCAAAGAGGCTAATTTAAAAGAGAAATGGATAAATGCAACGTGACGAGTTAACTGGATGCCGAACAGTACTAAGCGGTCTAACAAAGGCCACCGATACATCAAACCTACAGCAGTTCCAAGATTTAAAATAATGCATATTTTCTGTTTGTATTTTGTAAATATAGATTTATACTATTCTATTCCGTTTTTTATTTAATAATAATAATATAAAAAGACGTACTTAGTAGTAATAAACATACTCCAAAATGTGACGCATTATACTATACTCATATAAAAGGAAGAAAAAAAAATACACAAAAAATATTTATTTGTGAATTATCGATAACAAGGCTGACATCCCTCAGAGCATAGCATCAGATAAATATCAAGTTAATGTCATTAATGTTGAGTGACACAAATTTCAACCTTATCTCTATGTGTTGCGTTTCAAATTTATATCTATCGAAAACTAACGCCCTCTGTTGTGGAGTAGCTGAATGTTTTCGAATTTGGAATTTCTGTGCAATGAGAAACAAAACAGCTAATATACCTAGGGATGTTATACTAAAATAAACCGTAACATCGTGCGTTAGGGTACATATTGAAATGCTGAATTTATAACCTAAGTCAGTTTTTACTCAAATTAAGCTGTCCAATCAAAGGCATAGTTTACTTGTAGTGTACTGTATAACTATCGGTTTAAATGTGTGGGTTTGGCGACACTGGTTTTCATACTAATTAGACATAGACCGGGAGATACTGACACAAAATTTCGAGTCATTTGTAACAAGGATGGCGGTTCTACAGGGGTCTTAGTACGCAATGACAAAAAGAAAAATGATGGTGTGAACGCTGGTACCGGTGGCTTAGTCGCGTGGGCGTTTGTCGAACTCGTCAGAAAAATAGCGAAACTCAAACGATTTGTAACACAAAAATTTTAGAATTTGCCGATAGCCCATAAAAAAGTAGTAGGCGGTAGTGTCATGCCATACTTTTCCGGTGTGACTTACAGCCCGCCATACCGACGCGAATGTGTTGATTTAAATAAAACAATCATTCAACCATTTGTACCAGGCTAACTTTTGCACAGGTAACTATCGTCGTGCAGCCATTTACGAAAATCGCCATGCCATACTTTTCGGACGATTCCAAATGGTCGCCATACCGCCGAAAATCTGCAAAAAAATTTTATTTTGCCAAACTTTTTGTACCAGTATTGCATTTGGATTTTTGGAGAGTATTTGATAAAATGTGACCATTATTATATTTGCCATACTTCTAGTAGGGGGAAAAAGTGCTGTCATACTTGAAAACTTAATTTATTATTAATTTATATAAGTGAAGATTTCCAACACATCGATCTTTGAAATTTTGTATTTATATTTGTTGATCCTCAAACTTACAGGAAAAATAAGTGCCATACTGTTACAAATCGTTTGACTTTCGCTATTTTCCGACGAGTTCGACTAACGCCCACGCGACTAAGCCGCCGGTACCAGCGTTCACGCCATCGTTTTTCTTTTTGTCATTGCGTACTAAGACCCCTGTAGAACCGCCATCCTGTTACAAATGACTCGAAATTTTGTGTCAGTATCTCCCGGTCTAACATTACAGCACTTCTATATGTTTTTATAGTGCCACAAATTTATCTGACCCGGTGACAGTGTCACTGATGTCGCTTTCTTTTATATAAACAAAATATTCCGTATGAAAAGTCTGTGAAAATGTGACATTTCAAAATGGCGGCACGTAGTTCCAGTTTTTGCCACCGGGTCAGACTCGGGGGTCAGATAAGTTTGTGGCACTGTACTGTTCTGTGCGCCGCACCATGACAGCATGCTAGGCGTCCACTAGGCGGATCGGGCCGGGCCGCATCGCAACGCAAAAATACGCCGGCCTATGTTTTGTATGAAACATCGTCCATTAGCGACGGAAAGGGTCGGGGCGGGCAGCAACGTATTGGCGGATATCGCTTCGCAGGCGGATTTCTGCCGGGGCGGTGCGCTGCGGCCCGGCCCGCCCCGACCCGTCTAGTGGACGCAGGCAGGCGGATGTGAGCGGCGAGCGTCTGTTAGATAAAATCCGCCTAGGCGGTCCGCCGCGCCCCGTACAGGTGGACGCAGGAGCAAACAGCGCGTCCATTAAGAGACGGCCCGTTGCGATGCGACCCGCACCGATCCGTCTCTAATGGACGCCTAGCATTACAATTTATTGTCTATGCATTATTACTCCATGAATGAAATGTCAAATCATTGAATGAAAATAAAAAATAATTCAGTCAATTTTTACCAGTTGTAGGGGGAGGTACTCGCCGCGTGCTCCAGTCGTTGTTTTTAACGACAATAATTGTCTGAAATTTTTATATAATGTCTTCCCGGACAGGAAATTTCAAAAATCCATTCTCGAGACCATGGATGACTGAAACTGGAGCAGCGGCGGCCGCTGGAGGTGGATCAGTGGGACTGAAAGGTGTTGTTGCTGGCGGCATAACTGGTGGCATTGAAATTTGTATAACATTCCCAACTGAATATGTGAAAACACAATTGCAATTAGACGAGAAAGGTGAGTGCTTATCGTATGATACTTTATTTGATCAGTTTATGTCACAATAACATTAACGGAATCTGTAGAACTGCGATAGTGCGATCGCGGCGATAACATTATCGAACATTGCCGAATAATATTTTTCCGTCTAAAAATAAAAATTGGAGTTTACGTCATCCACACTCAAAGTATAAATATTTAATTCACTTCAGAGTCTGAAGTATGGAAGGAACAAATTTATTTTCCAATAAGAATCTTGTTAGTGTCGTTTTCGAGGTTACGTTACAATGAGGCGCTAAGTCGTATTTGTAAAATAATACTTTACTTAGCGACATGGACTTTGTTCTTTTTAATGTACGCGGGAAATAAAGATTAGTGATATATTGTTACATGTATCAGTTTCTTCAAGGTTATTTTACTCTAATAAAATAAAAATCTAACAGGAATATTAATTATATGCTAACTTAGTTACATTTCACAAAATATTTCCTTATATATTTGAATATGTTTACATTACTCCACAAACCTATGTTTATTAAGTGTTTGAGTTCATATTGTTATACTTATATACATTTATCTTTCCAAAAGTTTTAAATTTCATGTTCAGCAAAATTAAAAATACATTACACATCAATAATATTTGTAGGTCATAGATTCTTGTTACATAATAGACATCATAATAGTTGTTGCAATCATTACAATATTCTTCCTTTCATAATATTGTAATAAGTTTCCTGTTATTAAATAGCCTGTTCTGCTGATTTCAATAGCAAATAATATAAATTTTCCTCTAAACCATTAAATATACCACTAAATAAAACAGCTCATTAATGGTAGCTTCATAATTAAGTAGTCAATATTGAATAAACATGGTTTGTATTAAAATAAAATTTGTGTTTGTTTAAACATTAATTACTATTGTCTATATATAGTATTTATCATTAACTAGTGGTCCGCCCCGGCTTCGCCCGTGGTACATATTTCGCAATAAAATGTAGCCTATGTCCTTTCTCGGGTATCAAAATATCTCCATACCAAATTTCATGCAAATTGGTTCAGTAGTTAAGGCGTGATTGAGTAACAGACAGACAGACAGAGTTACTTTCGCATTTATAATATTAGTAACTATGGATTATCACAACAATACAGTTTATTTAGTAAGGTTGTTGTGTCTCTCTCTATCTCTATCTCAGTATTATTTCATAGAACACTCTATGAAGGGGCTTAGACATACTTACACAAAAAACATTCCTAATTTATAAAATATATGGAATCATGTTCATTATATTATCTGAACAAGGTTTGTGATTATTCTGTAATATTAATGGTTATTTATTAAAAACAGAACTACAATCTATATGTATATATAAAACTCAAAGGTGACTGATATAGTGATCTATCAACGCACAGCCCAAACCGCTGGACGTATCGGGCTGAAATTTGGCATGCAGGTAGATGTCATAACGTAGGCGTCCCCTAAGAAAGGATTTTAGAAAATTCATCCCCTAAAGGGGTTAAATAGGGGATAGAAGTTTGTATGAAACTTTTTATTCCTTGGATGTATTTGCATGAAATTTAGCACACATATAGAGGGTAACTTGGATAAACACATAGCATAGGTTTTATCCTGGAAATCCCACGGGAACGGGAACTATGCGGGTTTTTCTTTGAGAACGCGGGCGAAGCCGCGGGCGGAAAGCTAGTAAACTATAATTCTCAAAATGTATTATCTAACGCATGAAACCATCTGAATGTAACAATTTTAATTCATCATTATTTAATCTTATTTTTAAATTGTAGTCATATGAAAATTACATTTAACATAATTTCAATATAAATATATTTCAAATATGTAGTTGATGATAACTGATAAGAGATTCAAAAGTAGTTAAAGTGAAGATGATAACAAATTGTATGTTGTCACTTGTGATAAGAATTATAGTTTTGTTTATAAAGTGTAAATGAGGCGTGACTGGGCCAATTTAAATAGCTATGTGTTATTGTGTAAAGCTTTTAGTTAGAGTGTGCTGTTTTTTTATAATAAATTCCTTTGTTTGATTAAATATTACACTGTTCCATTGGAGCTTATATGGGGGTCTTGGCCTCCGAGACAAGAACACTTCATTGATCTTGACTAATTAAATTTATGGATAACTAGCTTTCCACCCGCGGCTTCGCTCGCGTTTTTAAAAAGAAAAACCAGTTCCCGTTCCCGTGGGATTACCGTGATAAAACCTATCCTATGTTTTAATCAAAGGTACCCTCTATATGTGTGCTAAATTTCATTGTAATCGGTTCAGTAGTATTTGCGTGAAAGAGTAACAAACATACACATACACATCCATCCTCACAAACTTTCGCATTTATTATATTAGTAGGATTTTATACAAATAATAATTATTATTGGTGGCTTTTAATAAGTCGGGCATATAACCTTAGAAGGTATTAGGTAGGTATTCCTATAGACTTTGAAAGTATGTTAACTCTTCTAATCAAATCAAATTGTTTAAAGATACCTACTATGAATAGTTAAAAGGAATTAATGTTAATAGTTTAAAGGAATTAATATTATACAGGGTGTCCCAAAAAGTAGTGATATACTGAAGCTGGGAGGTAGAGGACTTAGAGGGCTATCCGAATCACCCCCATGTGTGTTATGCGATTTTTCGTATTTTCGGAGTTATTACATTTTTTTCAATTTTTCATCTATCGCCGAGTACGATGAGATTTTTATTTATGGTGACGTGAATTATTGCGCTAGATGCTTGATTTTTTTTGTGTGCTAAGCTGAAAGATAGGCCAATTCAGTATGGTAACATTTACTATCGTTAGATCTTTGAATGGAATAAAAAAAACAATTAAATGCCAAGAAAGATAAAATTACCCAGTATGTTTATAACTTCAAGGGCCCATAAAAAAATAAAATCACATAAAAAAGGTTTTCCATTTGGCTTTTAAAAACTTGCTCTATCGATCAGGTAGCTACCCTAAAAAATTCATTTTATTATTCTGAAGGCTACAATCGAAAAATTGAAATCTTAATGTGGTAAGTGCAAAATTTTTATTAACATGATGATCATTAAAACCAATAAATAGGTGTTTAATTACCAGAATTTTTTTAAAATAGCCCCGCTGTTGCTCAATGCAAGTGCGACATCACCGTAAAAAGTTATCTTTTTAATGTCTGAATGTTCTTTTATCATTTTTAATGGTTTCTTCTGCTACTATGAATTTCCGGGTTATTTCGTCCAAATTGTGGCAGTCTCTCGTCTTTGTAGTATCCCCACGGAAAAAATTCAATAGGGTTTATGTCCGGAGACCGTGGAGGTCAGCCTAAAGGGCAAAAATACCCTGAAAGATGGATTGGTCGTTGCAGCCTGCGCATGCGCCGGTGACGCCTACCTTAAAGCCTGGCCTCCACGGTCCCTCGACCTAAACCCCATTGAATTGTTTCAATGGGGATACTAAAAAGACCTCGGCTACTTGAGAGAATGCCCCAATTTGGACGAAATAACCTGGAAATTCATAGTAGCAGAAGAAACCATTAAAAATGATAAAAGAACATTCAGCCATTAAAAAGACAACTTTTTACGGTGATGTCGCACTTGCATTGAGCAACAGCGGGGCTATTTTAAAAAAATTCTGGTAATTAAACACCTATTTATTGGTTTTAATGATCATCATGTTAATAAAAATTTTGCACTTACCACATTAAGATTTCAATTTTTCGATTGAAGCCTTCAGAATAATAAAATGAATTTTTTAGGATAGCTACCTGATCGATAGAGCAAGTTTTTAAAAGCCAAATGGAAAACCTTTTTTATGTGATTTTATTTTTTTATGGGCCCTTGAAGTTATGAACATACTGGGTAATTTTATCTTTCTTGGCATTTAATTGTTTTTTTTATTCCATTCAAAGATCTAACGATAGTAAATGTTACCATACTGAATTGGCCTATTTTTCAGCTTAGCACACAAAAAAAAATCAAGCATCTAGCGCAATAATTCACGTCACCATAAATAAAAATCTCATCGTACTCGGCGATAGATGAAAAATTGAAAAAAATGTAATAACTCCGAAAATACGAAAAATCGCATAACACACATGGGGGTGATTCGGATAGCCCTCTTGGTCCTCTACCTCCCAGCTTCCGTTCATCACTACTTTTTGGGACACCCTGTATAAATATTTATGTAATGAACACAATATAAACTATTGTCATTGGTCAATGATTCCAAAGTGCATCCATGATTCTAATAGTGAAGATATTTTTTTAAGTAGTTTGGCTAAATCTAGTCATTGTTTATTGATATTGCAGTCGCATAATTTATTTAATCGTGCTATATGAATAACACGCACAAAGTATCTTTATTAATCTAATCTACCAAGATTCCATCAATCGCTGTATAAAATATTCTTTAACGAAATTTTCAGAATGACTTCCAACTATTTCGATCAATAGGCAAGCCCTTCCCCATTTCTTAATGTAGGCCAACCCAAACAAAACAGTTCCAAACAGAAACAGTCAACACGACTCGGCTATCGTAATTCGTCAATAAGACCAAGCCTTTATTATGCCCTTGCTTATTTATTCGTGTTAATTTGAATCAAAACAATCCATTACTTTGATTGTTTAAGCTATTATGATTCGAAATGTAAAAGATCATTATAGGTAACTATACGTATTATAAGAATTGAAATACATATACCTAGGTGATTATTACTTAGCTACATCCGAACAGTAGCATAGAGTCGAGGGAAGTTTGTAAAATCTGTATATTTATAAATCTACAAACATTCGTAGGTGTATACAATCAAACACGAGAATAAATTGATCTCTATAAATACCCACAAACTATGCACTAAATTGATGCGGGCTATAAACTTTCAAATGACCGCGCGATGCAAAAAAAACTGAAGAAAGTCCCAAGTCCAAAAGATTTTTATGCGCAATCTTCAACTCTATCATAATATTTATTTCGAAAATAAGTCGTCATTATCGCATTATTTTTAAGATTCGTTTGATCTATCAATAACAGAGCTATCGTTTTTCTTTCATAACTAACTTTCCGCCAGAGGTTCCCCCGCGTAGTCGAAGAAAAACCCGCATAATTCCCGTTCCCGTAGGATTTTCGCGATAAAACCTATCCTATGTTCTTCGATCAGGTCACGTGTCCTGACGCGAGTTTAAGATTTTATACCCATTACAGAAAAAGTGCTCAACGCCGCTAAAGAAGTTTTCACTTCAAAACAAACATTCAATATGTACACTTTTGACTTTCCTACGATTTTATTATAGGTAGTTATGTAAGTATAGATAAAAAAATAAACACGCTTAAATTTAATTCTTTTATTGTCACCGATCCTTGATAAGTGTACAAAGTTTGAATTAAATCTGTCTGTAAAGTGGGTCTAACTCGAGTCTAAAGCAGTCGATTACACACAAACATACAGATGCAGCTAATAAACGCGTGTTAAAAATATTATTATATAGGTCATTCACCAAAAGAAAGTCCCAAAAATACATCGGAAAATTCCAATGTAAACCTCGTATAATCTAATCATTTCTGACTAGTTTCACAATATCTTGCGTAACAAACATTAACGTGACTTGTATTAACGATGTTATTGCACTCTACGCACTTGACCTAGAAATTAGTTTCCATATCGCTTGATACAAACCTCTTTTGGTCATTTGTGGCTATTACCACTTATATAGAAATAGAGGGTTATGTATGTGTCCAAAATTAAAAACAACAAATATCCGTCTTCAGTTCTGGATGAAATGATTAGGTTCTTATTTCTATCTAATTTCCAAATTTCCAATAAGTTTTTGTTAAAAATTGAAATTAAAAAGTATAGAACGAATGTTGATGTTCATTACTTATAATGTAATTATTCAATTTTACAATGATATAGAATATTAAATATTATGTTAATTAAATGTTTGCTGCGCTATTACCTTTTTAACAGTTGAACCGTGAACGGTAAAGATTCCTATTACTAAATCGTATTTAGTGAAACTTCAATAAATTAAATTAAATCCTTTATTTGTACTAAGCTTCTAAACGTCTGATAGGTACAGGTAAATTAGCTTGGAGAAATTTTGCGTTTGTAGTAGTGTATGGTCAGCAAATAAAATAAAACAACATTTTATTTTTAGTTTTTATTTTATATATATATAAGGGATTTTAAATTAAACTATATGTGTTTCTCCTCTGAAAAAGATGAGACTTTATTTTAATATTTGCACATTTAACATACGTATAACTTTTACATTAACTAGACCGGGAGATATTGACACAAAATTTCGAGTCATTTGTAACAGGATGGCGGTTCTACAGGGGTCTTAGTACGCAATGACAAAAAGAAAAACGATGGTGTGAACGCTGGTACCGGCGGCTTAGTCACGTAGGCGTTAGTCGAACTCGTCGGAAAAATAGCGAAGTCAAACAATTTGTAACACAAAAATTTTAGAATTTACCGATAGCCCATAAAAAAGAAGTAGGCGGTAGTGTCATGCCATACTTTTCCGGTGTGACTTACAGCCCGCCATACCGACGCGAATGTGTTGATTTAAAAAAAAACAATTCAACCATTTGTACCAGGCTAACTTTTGCACAGGTAACCATCGTCGTGCAGCCATTTACGAAAATCGCCATGCCATACTTTTCGGACGATTCCAAATGGTCGCCATACCGCCGAAAATCTGCAAATTTTTTTTTTCGCCGAACCATTTGTACCACCCTAAATTTTTTTTTCAACAACTCCTGAATGATTATAAATAGAAGTGTGATAATGCCATACCTGTGGGAGGTGGCGAATGTGTATAAGATTTTTTTTTATTGTAAGATTTTATTCGTATTTTGAACGATTAGTAACAGTATGGCACTAATTTTTCCTGTAAGTTTGAGGTTCAACGAATATAAATACAAAATTTCAAAGATCTAGGTGGTGGAAATCTTCACTTATATAAATTAATACTAAATTAATTTTTTAAGTATGGCAGCACTTTTTCCCCCTACTAGAAGTATGGTAAATATAATAATGGTCACATTTTATCAAATACTCTCCAAAAATCCAAATGCAATACTGGTACAAAAAGTTTGGCGAAAAAAAAAATTTTTGCAGATTTTCGGCGGTATGGCGACCATTTGGAATCGTCCGAAAAGTATGGCATGGCGATTTTCGTAAATAGCTGCACGACGATGGTTACCTGTGCAAAAGTTAGCCTGGTACAAATGGTTGAATTGTTTTTTTTTTAATCAACACATTCGCGTCGGTATGGCGGGCTGTAAGTCACACCGGAAAAGTATGGCATGACACTACCGCCTACTTCTTTTTTATGGGCTATCGGTAAATTCTAAAATTTTTGTGTTACAAATCGTTTGACTTTCGCTATTTTTCCGACGAGTTCGACTAACGCCTACGCGACTAAGCCGCCGGTACCAGTGTTCACACCACCGTTTTGCACGCCTCATAAGCGAAGCGTTGAGGTGGGTACTACTGTCACTTCGCGCAAAACATCTGATTTTTCAAACTTAAAATGTCTTTATGTATCATACATTGCACTTGTAAGATAATACATACACACACATATTAAGAAAAAACACTATTTTTAACATTCATGATATTTTTGATGTCATTTTTGTTATTTAAACTAGTTAAAAAACAGTTTAAAAAAGTTCTGTCTTGGACGTCCGTGTGTCTGTATGTGCGGAGGATTTTCTTGTTAACACGATAGCGACCGAAATACTTTACTAATCGAGTCTTTTTTTTTCTCTTACGCTTGAGTATGCTCAGGAATAGAACCCTTTTATTTTTCAGGGTCTGATTCGATGTGGTTTAATTGTTATTAAATAAACAAAAATAATAATTAATAAATAATTATTAAAAAAAAAATTATGAGGCGTGCACTTTTGGATTTTCCAAACTATTTCTTTTTGTCATTGCGTACTAAGACCCCTGTAGAACCGCCATCCTGTTACAAATGACTCGAAATTTTGTGTCAATATCTCCCGGTCTATACGTAATAATTATAATTTTTGAATGAAATGTGTGCTTTATGTTCACGGTACCAAACGACTGCACGTGGCACCTGCGGACAGCGTAAACTGGTTTATTCTGGTTTTGTGCGTGTTTCCACTTTCCACTATCAAGTGACGATTTATTTATTTGTTTTGTTTCGTAATTATTATGGTCAAATATTAATTATGAAACAAATTATTATGGACACGATATTTTATTGTTTCACGGTAGTCGCCTTGTCGTTTGCTCAAGGACGTGAAATTGAATGATATATTTTTTTTTATAAAGTCAAAACCATTTTCTTTCAAATAAAAACTTGTTTTTATTGAAAACAAAAGTGTTGCTAGGAATAAGTATAAAATTAAATAGTAATGTTAGGATATCGAAACATTTTTGTATAGGCCAGAAGTCAGAACGATATAGTGGAAACGCGCTCTAAGATCTGAGTAATATACACACCACTACATATGCAAAAATTTCTCCAAGCTAATTTACCTGTATCATTTTAAAAGAAAATATTTTGTACTAGCGGTTCGCCCCGGCTTCGCCCGTGGTACATCCCGTTTTCTCTCCATAAAAACCATCCTCGTACTTCAAGGAATATAATAAAAAAAGAATTATCGAAATCGGGTCAGCCGTTCTCGAGTTATGCGCTTACCAACACATTTTGCGATTCATTTTTATATATAAGAAGATTATTCTATGATAAAGAAAACATTTTCCTACTTCTGATTTAATCACGTTACAGTATCCTAACAAACTATAATCATTAAGTATTGCTATATACTAATACTCATTAAATAAAACATTTTTCCAGGCGGTACCAAGAAGTACACGGGTATATTCGACTGCGTCAGCAAGACAGTAAAGGGCCATGGCGTGCTCGGTCTCTACAGAGGCCTCAGTGTGTTGCTGTATGGATCCATTCCGAAGTCTGCAGTTAGGTTTGTATCGACATACGTTTATTATGAACTTTTGTAGGTAATGCAGCAGTGTGTTATTAGGTATTTCTGCATCTAATAAGGATATACTGGATAGGATAGTACCTGGATGAGATAAGTCTTCAGCCATTACCAATTAGATCGACAATAATTGTGCAATTATTTGTGTGTTTTCATACTTATTATTTTTTGGCTCAGTAGAATAAAGAATTTATTCATACATTAATATTGTATATGAATAAGGATAACGTCAGTGATGAAATACAAATTTTAAACCCACTATTTTGACAATATTAACAGAAAAATTGTCGTAGCTTAGAAATTCGTGCTAAATATATTAAAATGTTGACCAAATAACACTAGGAACTAATTGAATTATATTGAAGTAGCACTAAGGCACTAAGCTAATTGTATTACCCCTAATAGCGGCTAATTAGGAAATAAATATTGTCCTTGTATGTATATTGTATCGGTTAATTGAAGATTACCAAAAGACATACAGGTTAAAAAGAACAATAGCTTCAAACATATTATCATGAAAATGTACTAATGTAATACTTCATACACTTTGCATACGCCATGCATTTCACACACACGCGTATAGAACTCTTTATGGATAAATTTCGATCACAAGGCAAGAACTAGTAATCAACAGTTTCCTATATTCAAACTGACCTCATACAAATACATCCCATCTACATTACGATTTCAAAAACACGTTTAACCTTCAACTTGAAAATTAACATAAATATTACGTAAATCTGTTATCGAAGATTCGTCAATTCACAATTGGCCAATATTGCACGCCTCATAAGCGAAGCGTTGAGGTGGGTACTACTGTCACTTCGCGCAAAACATCTGATTTTTCAAACTTAAAATGTCTTTATGTATCATACATTGCACTTGTAAGATAATACATACACACACATATTAAGAAAAAACACTATTTTTAACGTTCATGATATTTTTGATGTCATTTTTGTTATTTAAACTAGTTAAAAAACAGTTTAAAAAAGTTCTGTCTTGGACGTCCGTGTGTCTGTAAACTCTGTATGTGCGGATCCTTTTTCTTGTTAACACGATAGCGACCGAAATACTTTACTAATCGAGTCTTTTTTTTTCTCTTACGCTTGAGTATGCTCAGGAATAGAACCCTTTCATTTTTCAGGGTCTGATTCGATGTGGTTTAATTGTTATTAAATAAACAAAAATAATAATTAATAAATATTTATTAAAAAAAATTATGAGGCGTGCACTTTTGGATTTTCCAAATTATTTTTAATTCTTGTTCTTTATCGAGAGTTGAATAACATTACGCATATTATATGTAATATGAATTAGCTATAGCATAGGGATTTTGATGGACTTGTGAATAGACTCGTTGGGATGGGTTAAAGCAAAATATGATCATTACCATATACAATAAACATATTGTAAAAAAAAAAAAACTTGAGGACAAAATAGACCATCTTGGTCACAGTTTTAACCATAGAAATCTAAATAACAAGACACTAGAAGTCGTAAGCGTGCGTGACCTTGTCGCCACTCAGGTGATTTGCACATCACCAGTGCATTCGTCACTGTTCAGTTGCTCTGGAGACCTATGAGTGTATACATGGTGTGTTTCAGCAATTCCCATTGCGGAAATTCTTCCACAAGTTGTAATTATACTTATAAAGGAATAATATTTCATCGGAAAATATTTTTTTTTAGAAATAATGCCGTTTTTCCTTAAAATTATAGAATATTTACAAGTATTACGATTGTCACCATAGTAATCGAAATAACAATGAATGACACAGTCGACCATTCTTATTATCACGTTTGTTCGTATTGGAGCAAAAAGTCTCATATACTTAGGGATGTTATTCTAAAATAAACCGTTAATTTGTGCGTTAGGATACATATTCAAAAGCTTAATTTAATAGATAAGTTAGTTTTCACTAAAATCAAGCTGTCCAATAAAAGGCATAGTTTACTTGTGTGTACTGTTTAGCTTTCGGTTTGA
The DNA here is from genome assembly GCF_061535395.1 of Colias eurytheme. Taxonomy (NCBI): domain Eukaryota; kingdom Metazoa; phylum Arthropoda; class Insecta; order Lepidoptera; family Pieridae; genus Colias; species Colias eurytheme. The sequence continues at coordinate 7,744,061 of NC_143000.1, read as the reverse complement.
ATGTGTTGATCTTGGCGACAGCGGTTTTCATACGAATTATGACATTATAGCCCTTCTATGTGTCTTGTTATTTAGATTTCTATGGTTTTAACCTTGGTTGTGACATCCCTGTTTCTTATATGAACTGTCCTCGGGGAATACATAAAAATCCTTTCAGTCCAATGAAATAAAGGATCACGTAGTGACTGTAAATGAAATTGGACCTGTACTTTGATTTGTTACAAGTGATGCAATTGCATTTTAGAATATCAAAAGCAAAAATTAACTAGTAGTAGGTACATACTTTTTTAATAAGTGAAACTATAAAATAATTTTGTCTAGCATTCTGTAAAGAAATATACCTATCCATTTTTCTTTTTATCTCTCATTAACGAAAGAAAATCTCTCAATGTATCGATTAAGACTTCCTACGCTAACAAAAACGTGATCTTCTCTAATTAATATCGTGACAGGCCAATTCAATTGAGATCAAATGGCACACACGCATATCACCGCAAGATGCTTAGGAACAGCATGATAAGAAGTTCATTGAGTCATACGGTCGGCAGATAAGTTCTCAATGACATTCCGGACGATTACTTTTGTGACTATGTGCATTTGTTATAAGATTCTTTTAATTGCTGTTAAGACTTAAGACCCCCTTGTATGAGTTCTTGCCTTGTCCTTTTACCGGTACAATGTATGTGAGATATTCCGCGGCGACTAGTCTCCGAGACTTGCAGGATACTTGAATCGCCTGTGCGTATCGCAATGGGAGAATGGCCTAAGTTCTCAAAACGTTAGGAGTCAAGGACCGTTTCCTTTGGGAGACCTCTGGCTCGGACCGCTTTTGGATAACTTCCGCTTATAAGATAAAAGCAACCTTGAGTATATAGTAAATAGTAATTGATCATATTTTATCAAAACAAATATTTTTTTGTTTATATACTTTGATTGATATGTTGTCAGCAATGTCGCCATGGCTTCCGCGTCGTGAGACAGTGCCTTGGACAGTGTCATACGAGCTATAATACAAGGGATAGTACAAATTTGAATACCCTGAGTTTTATATAGAAACCGTTTGATGTTTTATATTATTAATATATACCGCTATTTGTTATATAAGTTCTTATCTTAAATTATATCTTATTTGTCCAGATACGATCGTATTAGATATAGTACTGCAGTTGTTTATGTCAAGCGATATAGTCTACAATTTTTAACGTCATTATGAGTAAATATCATTTATCAATGCTGATAAGTACAGATTTAGAACAGATAGAACGGTAAACTTAACATCGCGATATTTGATAAATAACACGTTTAATATCGATGTATATCATTAGGTGCCTAGGTAACAGCAATATAAAAAAAGCCTTTTATCAGTGCGCTGAAAAGCATAATAAACGATTGCCTTAACCAAAATAAGAATATTAAAAAATGAATAGGTTTCCTTTTACCTTTTAAATAAGCACGTGTTGCACCGCACCTGTAAATAACACCCCTTTAGATAACACAAATCCTATCGCCGCATGATGTATCACACATTCTTAAACCCCTGCAGATAATATGTGATAGAAATCAACTTTGAAGGACATTACACAACTAGAATTTTCTGTTAGAACCATTATATTACATAGCTATTAAGGGCCAGTTACTTATTCAGAAAAAAATAGAAATTACTTTACTAGCCACATGTAGTAACTAAGAAGAGCGATAGAGACCAACAAACCGCCTCAATTTCAGATTCGGAGTGTTCGAGCAAGCCAAGCTATACATGATCAATGAGAATGGTACTTTATCGAACTCCGGCAAGCTCATGTGTGGTCTCGCAGCTGGTGTGGCTGAAGCGATATTCGCTGTGACCCCCATGGAGACGGTCAAAGTGAAGTTCATCAACGATATGAGGATGGAAAAGCCGAGGTTCAAGGGATTCTTCCATGGAGTCAGGACTATTGTTAGGGAGGAAGGTTAGTTGCGGGATCTTTATATATATACGGAGGGTTTTTTTAGAATACGTGTTTTTTTTTTATTTTGAAGGATGTGTATTTGTATTAATTGGGATGGTAGGTTCTTTCAGCGTCTACGACATTCATCATTAATCATTAACAGACTGCTTTAGAGATGCTTTTGTTAAGGAAAAACTCATCGATAAACATCGAGATCACTTTGTCCTTTAGTTTCTCTGCCAAAAATAATGAGTACAAAAATAGAAGTCATGACTCTTAGCCAATAAAAACAGAATTGGAGTAAATATCAATACCATCATAAAAACACTTTCCTTAAAAATTCTCTAGATAACATCCACCACATTTTGACGTGACAACGTCTTATAATTCGATAGAGCCGGATGCACGCACGAAAAAACATGACTCATGCGGCGTTACCTCGCTCTGAGGCGTTCCATGTAAGGCTTGAAGTGCAAGCGAGAGCGCGGAACGAGCGACAAAGAAGCACAATCGGACGTTGTCACGTTCAACTATCGTCAGTAAACCGACTTTACAGACAATCATTTTTTTAACTCAAATTTTACATATCTTGAATTCCAGGTGTCGGCGGCGTATACAAAGGGGTGACAGCAACAATCATGAAGCAGGGCAGTAACCAAGCGATTCGGTTCTTCGTGATGGAGTCACTAAGAGACTGGTACAAGGGAGGGGATAGAGATAAGCACGTGCCGAAGTATATTGTTGGACTGTTCGGTGGAATTGCGGGTAGGTGTATATTTTGTTTTTTCAAGTGAAACTTCTTTAGGCGCGTTGAGAGTAATATTTCAAAGTCGCATCATGGCAATACCGTCATAGAGTAAGGCTACGATTTTGGTATCCTTGAATCTTGCCAAAGAAGTTTCACTTCTGACACGTGCTCGGCACACACGCTCCTTTTTTTCATGTGTAACATCTATTTCCATGATTTATTTTAATAGATCAAATTAGTAAAGGTAGGTTTGTATTTTTAACCGACTTCAAAAAAAGGAGGAGGTTATCAATTCGGCCGGTATGTTTTTTTTTATGTATGTACACCGATTACTCCGAGGTTTCTGAACCGATTTACGTGATTCTTTTTTTTGTTCGATGCGGGATGGTGTCGAATTGGTCCCATAAAAATTTTATTCGGATAGGCCCAGTAGTTTTTATTTTATGAGCATTTTTGTCTGCATATTTGTAAATGTTGCGAGTGCAAGTTTGAAGTCGGTTGTTTTTAACGCAGTTATCACTTGTATATTTTATAGTAAAATTTGTTTTTATAGCAAAGATTAGGTGAAATGCCTCGTCCAAACGTTCGTATAATGTGCAAATGTATGCTCTACATAATGAATGGAAATAATATTTGCATTAAGTCGTCGTGTGGTATGCGTATTCGTGCTAATGTTGACGACCGTCTCAATTGTAGTTTAAATAAAAATAAAAACTATAAATAAATAAATATGCTATTTTGTAAAGTATTTCTTTGTATAAAGTTTATCACTAATTCACAAAATTATCACGGATAAACAACAGTCGTGTTATCTCTGCGTGTCAAGTAAAATCATGAATGTGGACTTATTTCAAAGTATTTTCCTTGTATATAAGGGGTTCCTATCTTTATTTTATAGAATACTAGCGGTCCGCCCCGGCTTCGCCCGTGGTACATATTTACATTTTCTCTACATAAAAACCATCCTCGTACTTCAAGGAATATAATAAATAAAGAATTATCGAAATCGGTTCAGCCGTTCTCGAGTTATGCGCTTACCAACACATTTTGCGATTCATTTTTATATATAAGATTCATTGATTCGTATAGATTTTTTATTATTTTTATAAGAATAATTATAGCTGCGTACACCAATAATACATAGTATAGTATTCCAAAAATAGAATGAAGCAAGGTTTAATAATAAATTAATAGTTATGAAAACAATATAATAAAAAACCTATTTATTTTATTCAGGAGCCGCATCAGTCTTCGGTAACACACCAATCGACGTAGTCAAAACCCGTATGCAAGGTCTCGAAGCCGCAAAATACAAGAGCACATGGGATTGCTTTATCAAAACATGGAAACATGAAGGTCCCCTAGCCTTCTACAAGGGAACAGTACCACGACTCAGCAGAGTTGTATTCGACGTCGCTATAACGTTCACTATCTATGACAGCATTATGGACGTCTTCAACTACGTGTGGAAGTAACCACAGACAACACAACCACAGATAAGACATACCATAGACTATAGAGTTAGACTATGCTTTTTTAAATGACGTTTGTCTATGGACCTAGTTACCTTGGTGGTAAGATTCAAATTTTGTAAATAGAATTGTTTTTTTTTTATTAGATTTGGTATTACGTTATTTTGTCGAATTCAATTATATTGTATAACAATAATGGAAATGTTACTATGTAGAATCGCGTTTTTACTCAAAGTAATTTTTGTATAGCGATATTTAGATGTTAGGCGACGTATTGAAATGAAACTGTATTTATTATAATTATTAAATCAGTTTTCAGCCACACTTGGTACAAATAAGCGGAACTAGATTAAGTCTAATATATTTTTATATTAAACACGTGATGTAGGTTTGCTGTGGGCGTAGATGGAAGAATCTACTTTTTTCTATGAGATATTTTCTTATAACCAAGTACTTTAATTGTTCAACTATTTTTTATTATAAATATGATCAGAAATCAGGTTATTTATCTCATGTTTCGCTGAGATATCCATTTTATGGCATGTGCCTCTTTTGTGTGGTATGGCCTAGTTTTTGTATTACAGTCTTTTCTATATTATCTACAATATTTTATATTTTATAATCGGGTTAATAACTGAAGGTTTCTTGAAATAATTGCATTTCTTTTCTATGCCTTTTTCTACGATTTTCATTGATAGTTATTATTTTATTGTTTTAACAGAAATATTGTAATGTCGGCTGTGTTTTGACGAGGTTTTATAGATTTTATTTATCAGATTATTTTATTCATGTTTTGACTTGTTTCTTTAAGAATCTCTTTCAGTGCTCTTCGAGAGTTTTCATTTCTTGACTAACTTATTTTGTATTTGATTTTATACTATGTGAATGAAATTAAGCATTTCTTGTCTGCCTGTTTTCTATGCATTTTGATAATAATTATTATAGTTTAAGATCTCTCATAAGAAGTAAAGGACTTTAACGAAACGCGAAAACTGAAAACTATATTTGACGGTAATAAAAGAAAATTATCTTTTCCGAGCCCCTTTACGTACTTTTGAGAGATCTTAAATAGACATTCCGTTTATTTATTATAAAGTTTATTTATTTTTCTAATTTCTTATTCGCATTTGATGTTAAATGTTACAATTATTTATTATTTGTTTTTGATTTTAATAAAATGCCAAATAAAATTAATGTGTTTTATTCTGTCCAAGTTAAATTTGTTCTTTTAGAGCTAGCGCACCTATGGGCTCGTAAGAAAGTGCGCGCACGTAGCGACGCAACTCCCCATACAAATTGATGGGAGAGACAAAATAGTTGCGGAGACAAAGTTGCTCGTGTGCGCTAGCTCTTACAGTCGTAACGAATTCCATTCTAATTTTCATTTCTCTGACTAATTACTAACAGGAATGAATGCATTTTCGCATGCTTCAAAAATAAGCAAGCTTCCGATAGTTTGTGATAAAATGGTACTGTATCAAACAGAACAAATTATTATTAACACAAATACTTAGATTAATTAACTAATAATTACCACATATACATTTGGAGTTTTAACGAGTGGTATTAAGGGCTATTTTATTTTATCACTCTGGACGGATTGCTTAGAAAGTTCTAACGATTCTTCATTGCGATTCGATAGGTTTGTTATATTCAGAATAATTATGATATCTTTAACCCATATTCAAGGTACCTAACTCCTAAGTAGGTACTTATAGCATATTTTGAGCATAATAAATTCAAAATGATACTGTTTGCACAGTAGAACTTTAAACGGGAAAAACAAGGTAAGGTTCTAAAAATTGAATGGAAGTAAATACAACAATTTGAAAACAATTCATTTAATAAAACAGTCAAACACCAATACATATATAAAAATTTACACAACAATTGATATAGAATTATAAAACTATCACATTATATCACCAATAACTATGTTACAGGCAGTGACCAAGGCAATAAAGGTAGCTATAATAACAATAAAATCAATCCAACATAAGCACAGGATATATCCATTATAGATATACCTACCTAGTCATTATGTTTCTCTGATTTTTAATTAATCTTATCATAGAAAAAGAAAAACACCTTTTTGGATTATAAAAAATTAAATCTTACATTGGTTTCACGTTCAACTATAACTCAAACAATCTTATGTAACATTTACTATCTTACTGTGTTTTTGTTCATAAATATTTTACTCACGAACAAAATTATATTATTTAAAACGCATAATTCTTATATTTAGCGAAAGAGATCCCGGGAACGCATCTATGGTCAATATTAAAACTGTCAACTAGCGCCATCTCTTGTTCGTTTAGTGCAAAGTCGAAAATGTTCAAATTGTCTATGATTCGAGATTTCGTGAACGACTTTGGTAGAACTGCAATGCCTCGTTGTATCTGAAAATAAAATTAATATTAAGAAAATATACTTAGATATCTTGTCCTTGGATTTAGACCATTTATTTATGTGAACTAAATTTATATTAAAATCAATTATTATGCAAAAACAATATAAAAAGAAAGTCTATGCAAATTCAATATTAATTATAATACAGTCAATAATGATAAACTTGTTCAATGATTACAAAAACAATAGATTAATTGTAGGTTATAATTTGTAGCATGTCTGTAATTTTTTATAATACTAGCCGCTCTCGCGGTTTCACTCGCATAAAAGCGGAATAAAAAGTAGGTATGTCCATTGTCTATGTATTAATACAGACTACTTGTATTAAATTTATTTTTACACACCCTTTAAGTAGTTTTCGTGCGAGTGGGTACAAAAATACATACATTCAGTATCAATTCTCACATCTATGTACTTAATATAAATAAATAAAATAAAACTTGAATTTCAAATTAAGAATTTTCTTATAAGCTAATTCTTATAGCTTAGCTTGTGAACTTACCAAATATTTCAAAGCGATTTGCGCTCTAGTTTTTCCATACTTGTCAGCTAAGGCACCAAGTTTAGGGTCAGATTTTATTACATCCTTCCCAGCGAATTCTGGTCGAGCGTCTGATATAAGGCCTAGGGGAGTATAGGCTACCGGTTGTATAGAATGCTTCTTGCAAAAATCAACCAACTTGTGTTGTGTTAGAGTTGGGTTTATCTGTAATTTTTTTTTACATTAAAAGTATAGAGTATTACAAAAGAAATATCATGATATTTACTATGAACATAGGGAAGTGTGATTTATATATAATTTATATTTGGAAAAAAATCAATGATAAAATATTTTTATTTTATTATAATTGGTTTGTTAAAACTAATTGTTTGTATAGTGTTTATCATGGACGTATAAAAAAAGACGGACGCCGTATTACGAACAAACAACGTGAAGCCACCATAGTAAGCTAGCGATCGTGTAAAGACAATAAACACGCACACACTCTCACCATAGTAAGCTAGTCGGCCGCCATTACGTCGTGAACTACCGACTGATTAACTGCGTCACTGTTTCACAAAAAATATTTAAAATGCCGTCTTGCGTGGTTAAATGGTGTCGCAACAGTACAATTTTAAATAACAAAACACAAGGGATTACATTCCACAGGGAAGCAAGTTATTTCTTTTATGTTTTAATGACAAAATTATTACGGCAAAATTTATAAAAAAAATACAGCCGCCATTGTCAACAGGACAGCTGTTGCCATGGTAACATGGCACACACACATGGATGTTTCGCCGCCATTACTAGGCTTCACTCAATGTTTAGGCGATATACCGTCCGTCTTTTTTATACGTCCATGGTGTTTATTTTATCTGAAACTAGCGATCCTCGAATTCGAATGTTTATACTAAAACCTTCTTTGAGAATCACTAGGTATCTATTATTAAAAAAACCGCATCAAAATCCGTTTCGTAGTTTATAAGATTTAAGCATTTAGCATACATAGGCACATAGGGATATATGACAGCAACAGAGAAATCAACTTTGTTTTATTGCAAAATGCAATTTAAATGGTAATGTTACACATTTTTCATTAAATTAAATCGAAATAATAATTAATTTACGTCATAATGTGTAATTTTACAATTTCCTGTGAATATTCAAATTATTTTTATCAGTAAATTAGTAATTATATGGCACTTTAATTTGAATGTCACATTATACATATATATTTCTTTATCAATTTTTTTTAAATAAACTGCTTTCAATAAATAAAAAATGAAGAAAAAGTTAAAGCTGACTTTTAACTTTAATTTTAAGGTTTAATTTTCTTTGTTAGAAACAGGTAATTTTCCATTTTTGTTAAAAAAATAAGCACAAGCAACAAGTATGAAATGCATTTTCTCTTCTTTCATTCTCATCACCAGAATGAAAAAAGGATGATATAAGACTAATAATACATACATATTATTATTTAATTTATTTCAATACAATAGTCTACTGTGCTGGTTTATACCCCAAATCCTATAGAAAAAATTTTATAATTTTAATTTATTTCCAACCCCCTAAGTGGCTCGTAATCTCAACATTAATTAAAGGCCTTGGAACAATACAGACTAAAAATAATGGAAATAATTATTTACCTCCACTTGATTCACGACAGGCTTAACTTTAGAACTGTTCAATATCCTCTGAAGCTGTTCCTCATTGAAATTGGACACTCCAATGGATTTAGTGAGACCCAAGCTTAAAGCTTCTTCCATGCCTCGCCATGTTTCTACATAATCTATTTCTTGGTCGTCACCTTTAGACTGAAAATACGTTTTTATTTAAAGAATCTATAAAAGAAATTAGTTTTAAAACTCCTGATTCAAGAATGGTTGAATGCTGCTTCAATAATGATTATACCAGTTAAAACTCTTTGATTTTTTTGGATAAAAGTCAACCCGCATGAAGCTGGGGACTGGGGAGAGCAGCTACTTATTATGTAAAGAAAAATTAATTTTAATTATGTATTAAAAAATAGAAAAAAAAATCTTTTTTTTTTGCTACATCATGGAATTTTTCTATAAAACATGACCTTAATTTTTTGGTGAATTCATTATAACTCACATCAATTGACACAGGCCAATGTATAAGATACAAGTCCACATAGTCCAATTTTAACCTTTGCAGGGATTCTTTAAGTGCAGGAACTACATCTTTTTCTGCATGACAATCATTCCATAGCTGAAACAAAACAATTTTATTGATTCATTACTGATAGAAGTAGAAGAATAAGGTTTAACAAGGTAAAATATAAAAAAAAATATTTAGCAGACGATAAAATTTGTAATATTTTGAATTTATTTCATTTTTACAAATTATTGTAACTAATTTGATCACCGATTCGGAAAGATTTTTGGATCGGTGATAAATTTAAAAAATATATTATGAGAGATAAAGTGCTTCTAGAAGAAGTCTAATTCAGTAAATAAATGTTTGACCATACCTTAGTAGTCACAAACAGTTGATCCCGAGATACAATTCCCTCCTTTATTTTGTTGTTAATCCCTTGACCGACTTCCTCTTCATTCTTGTAACAGCTAGCCGTATCTATATGCCTGTAGCCTGCATCTATACCCCATTCAACAGCTTGCTGGTATTGACCAGGTTCGGCTTTTCGCTACAAGTTAATTTTATTATTTATATTTAGCTATAGTATTTTAAATTAGTACTTGTAGAAGTAGTGTGATTTTTATTACATAATTTTTTTATGTAATGTGTGTATTTGTTCATGATAGAAAGTGATTTTTGGTCATTGCATTCTATTTTTTCAAGTATATTCCTCATTTTTTAAATTAAACAAATTGATTAAAATTTCATAAATATAATGAATCAGATGATATACAAAAAAAAGGTGATTTGGGTTCAAATTGTGGACTAATTCTTTGGTTTATCAAAGCTGTAAATGCATATTTATTTTGATGAAATATACAGAAAATTAATATTTTTTTCTCCCATGTGGTCCTTGCGTAGTTTTTGCAAAGACTACTCTTGAAGTTATATGCATAATATTATTTTATCACAATTCAAAACTATACACATATAAATGTTTCAATTTATTGGATCTAATCTAATATGACCTTTAAATGACATTTAAATTGACGAAGTTGTAAATTTAATATTGAATAAAAAGTCTTAATTAAATTGAGAGAAAAGTTTGATAAAGTAGGGTTTGTGTTAGTGTATATGTGTTATAGCCACAGTTATATATGTGTTATAGCTATAGTAATTTTTAATTTGTGAGCTCTCAGAGAATTGATAATTTTTTAAATTGTAATTCATAATTTTTATGATGTATATAATCATAGAGAAAGGTTGATTATATTTATAAATTAAAAATAGATATACAAACTTATAAAGTAATAAGTAGCTTTAATTATTTTTATAATAGGTATACCTATCAGCTAGAAGATTTATAAAAGTAAATATTTACCGCATAGGTTCCAAGTCCGACAATAGGCATTTCTAGGCCATTGTTTAATTTAACAATTGGAGCTTTTAAAGCCATATTTAACAATAACTATACAATATGTACAGTAATTATTAAAAAAAAGTTAGTAGTTGATAGAAAACGAATAAACAATTAAATACTTATCGTATTATTGAAAAGGGTTCTTATATAGTTTCAAGATAACTTGACTTGACAAATTTATAAGTGCAAATACAATACTTATTCAAATGAATATTGATAAGACCAAATAACCTTTAATAATCATTGAATTATTTTGTAATTTGTAAACAAGCAAATTTAAATTTGCGGTCGGTCGTGGTTCTGTCATACAAACTTCAGAGCCATTGCCATATCTAAAATTTGAATCGGGTTCCGTTCATAAACCTAAATAATGAAAATTTAGGCTTTCGTGGATAGAGTCTGTCAAGCGAGTCGAGTCCACAACCCTTTTACTGATTTCTTATAATGGCAATACTATGATCTGTCAAACAGATTGTCACAAATTCTGTTGTAACCTCGTAATAATCCGGTTTTTGTTGAGTTTTTTAATGTTATAATGCCGAAACCTATTAAAAGTAGTGTCAGGAGCTTGTTGTTTACAATGATTAATAAATATAATCATGTACAGAGTTAATCTGACGACGTGTTATCGCAAAAACGACGACTTTTGGATGAAATCGTTTCAACATCAGGTAGGTTGGCAACAACGTGTTGATACTTTTAGCACAATTGTCTAACTTTTTTTATTTTACTGTGATGTGATCACGATTTCCGTTTTGGTTTAGATCCAGACGTCGTGTTCATGACCTTGAAACTTACTGGGACATCTATAAGTGAAAACTACTATAAAATTGTTGTTTTTTTTCAGCCACCTTGGATGATGAATTAATAAAAAGCACAATTCATAATTTAGTTAAGCAAGTCATAGCCATAGAAGACAATAAAAAAATGAAATCTGAAACAGACTATCTGACAAATTTGCTGCTATGACAGGTTACTTTCATCATTTCTGTGCGTAATGATGATACTGGCAGTGATTTTTCATATGAAGGCATTGAATTTCTTGTTTCTGATTTTAGTTCTGATTGTGACAAATAAATACTTACATTGAAATGGTTTTTTTTTATTTATTTCAAATATGTTTTTTTTTATCAAAAATTCAAGTATCAATAAGTTTTCAGCGTGCTATATCAGTGTTGACACCTAAGATTTTTGAATTTGCCGCCTTTTTCATGGGACTAGACTCGCTTGACAGACTCTATTGGCTAGGTTCCCAGGACCCAGGCCTAAGTAGTTAAGGAATGAAGAAAAGACAGACAGGCGGTATGCTTATTTTAGCTATTTTTAACTTTTACTGTACATACCTAAATGGTACCTACTTTTAAACATGGTTGAAACTTGAATCACCACTGAATCACAGAGAAAAATATAAGAATTAAGAACTGTGTCGCTAACTCTCGTTAGAGAGTACCGTAAAACGGGGTGAATAGAATTCACGGGGTGAATAGAAATATTCTTGGGAAAAAGTCTAAAAGCCTGATATTTGAGAACTACTTCAAAAATCGCAATAGTGTTTTTAGTTTTTACAATGGCAACATTTTTTTGTTGGTCTGACAACATTTGAATAGTATGAAGTTAGCAATTTATGTCATTAAGTGAGTTCAAAGTGCAACGGTTGTATGTATGTCTTTTGTGCTCTTATTAACTTCTCTCTAGTTATTATTTAAATTGTGTTTTTGATTGTGAAATAACTTTATTCAACGGTGAAGTGTATCCGGAATAAATTGAAAAGGTAAGTTTTACTGATTAGTTTGATTTTTATTGGTAAATTAGTAAAATAATTGCACCCATAAATATTTATGATTAAGAGGTGAATAGAGACGACTGAGGGGTGAATAGAAACGCCATATGAGGTGAATAGAAACGGCAAAGGGGTAAATAGGAACGAGAAAGGGTTTAATAGAAACGCGAAAGGGGTTTTTAGAAACGCTTTTGATAGGGTTGGCACTTTATGCAGGTTGTTGAGTTTTAACTTTATTACCTAAGTACCTACATTTTTAAAAAGTTGATTTTTTAATATTTAATAATTAATTTTGTGTACGCAGGTATAGTTGCGAGCAATATGCCACGCAACTACAAACCGGACCCTCGGGGTAAGAAATATATAAAATATGACCTCAACTTAATACAACAGGCTGTTAATGAATATTCTGCGAGTAATTGTTCTCTGGATACTATCTCAAAGAAATATAATATACACAGATCTGTTTTATACAGACACTGCACAAGAAATATGAAAAGTCAAGGAGGTCAAACTGTTTTATCCAAAGAAACTGAAGAAGAATTTATTAAATATATAAATAAATGTCTTTTATAAATATATAAATATCTTTTATTTCATTATCTCTGTGACGTCACTACCACTATATAAAATATTTTGACAACCCTATCATTTTTCTCTATTAACCCCATATGTCGTATCTATTGACCCCGTATTCCGGGAAAATAGAAATTGACCAGGTTTTTGTCTTTTTCTCCTAAGTAGATAATAATTTGGCATTAAAATTGTAATTAGCTTGTAAAATAGCAAAGGACTCCCACAATGAAAGCAGCTTTATTACCCGAAACTTACAATGTATATTTTTAAAGTCGGTTTGAAAGTCTAGATTGTTTCTATTTACCCCGTTTTACGGTAGTATATTCTTTGGTCGCTAATATCAGCTGTCAAGTGTCAATTGTCATTTGTCAAAACTCACGTGTGCTATATTATGTGTCCAATGTCATAATAAACTATTTATATAATAATAATTACAGAACATTTTCCAAAAAAGTTGTAGTACAGACTACACGTGCAAATACTTATTAAAAGTTTCAAATTCAAACAAGTTTGTAAAAGAACCAAATACCAGAAGAAATGGACGAAGAGGTCAACAGCGAAGCATTTCGCAGTGTTGTTAATTTTTTAGAATCAAATGTACCACGATCAGACGTAGCCAATATTAGAAGTGAGCTAAAAAAAGATTTTGTATTAGGAAAATCTAAAAGTAAAGTTCAAAAACAGAAAGTAAAGAAACGCCGAAATAATCTGCTATCACGCAACGAAAAAAGGAAATTGGGTTTTTATTCTATACCACGTACTAATAGTGTAAAATATAAGGATGTAGAGGCAATCAACGCAATATGGATAGATTATATTTCTGAAATGCTAGAATTGGATAAATCAGTTCCTGATCCAATGAGTAAGAGATGGGATATATTTACGCAGATTCTCTATAAGGCAGATTTTCACGGCAGCTTGCTAGAGGTGGTGCGTTCAAAATGCCCTAGTTATGTTGGTAAAAAGGGTATATGTATTATGGATACAAAGAATACTTTAAAAATTGTCTCCAAAGATGATGTTGTAACAACCATACCTAAAAAGGAAAGTGTATTTGATATGTACATAAAGAATGTGAAAATTACTCTTTTTGGTAAACATTTATGTATCCGGCCAGCTGAACGATCAAATAAGAAATTCAAGAATAACTTCCATCCAGATTTATAGAATTAAATATATTTAAGTTATAAATTGTTTAGGTATTTCATTTCAGAAATGGGGCATGCATAAACTACCTATGTGTATATTTTTAAATATAAATTGATTTTTTTTAAATATATAATAAAGAATTTAGATTTCTTGACAGATTTTTTTGCTTTATTACAATGTTTTATAACTTGATAAAATAAATCTTTTATTGAGGCATTCAAAACTCAAACAAGATACAGAATTTAGATTTGATTATATAGAATTAAAAACAAATTCTCGTTTGCCCTAGTGGGCTAACAGGCAGATGCATTGTCCATAAATCTCATCAGTGGTTGATTTTCTTTAGGGACAAGTAGGTGTTCTCAGCCCTCTGTATCCTGCCAGACCAAGACATTTTTTTTTCTTCGCCCCTCCAGGAATCGAACCGGTTCAGTTCTAAACTCACACGTCAACCATTATACCAATGAGGCGGTTGGAATTAATAATAATTGCCCTCAGATTACTATGTATTCAGTTATTATTCAGTATTCATTGTATTGGGTTTTGTATTTATGATGATGATAGTTGGAGTTGTAATAAATACATATTTAAACATAAATTTAAAAGTATTTTATCCTCCCCTCTATTAGATCATTTTAATAGGCAATATCTATTCAGTTTTATCTTTATAGATGTGACCTGCTTAAAAACATCGATTAAAGTGGGGAAACTTGAAACATATATATCAATTTTAAAAATCATCAGGCAAATCCCTGGTCCTATAATACATATATTTTCTTTCGTATATCTAAGAAGCTAAGGAGCAAAATAACAAGTATCTACATTACTTTTTGCCACAAAAAAAAAAACTGTCAAAGCCACTGACCTCCTGACAGTGTATATGACGGTATATGACGTTGACATTTGATTCATAGTTCCTGGTTCATACTTCATCGCGTTTATTTTTGAAAATAAAAAATAATTTATTTTCAGTTTGCTATTTTATTACTTTTATAAAGCCATGGCAAACAATTCAGATGAACCAGCCGTGTTAGCTCACCAATGTTATCTGAAGAAGGACTATACATCCGCACTACAACACCTTAATGAATTAGAAAATCTTGTTGGAAATAACAGTGTCTTGTTGAAACGTATACAACATAACAAAGCAGTAGTGGAGCTAGCTGCTAGTGATATGAAGAATGTGGCTAAGTTCAAATCAACGTTAGCAGAGTGTACCGGCGTTTCCTTCCCTGACGAAGATGTCAAAGAGACAGTTTCGCCTTTCGCGATTTATAACTATGCAGTGGTTCTATACCACTCACGTTACTATTATCAGAGTGCTATAATACTAGAAAAGCTGTTAGCTTCAAAAGTAGTTAAGGACAAAAAGTTACTACAGCAAGTAGTGTTGCTCTTATTGGAATGTACACTATGTAGGCGTACTTACGATAAAACTATAGAAATAGCAAAAACACATGGCGAGGGCTTAAAATCGAATAATGAGGTGAGTGATTTGTATCAACGTTTGGTAAGCAGAGCTCAAATATTCCTTGGCCAGAAGGTACAGTTAAAGGCTGATTCTATAGAAAATGTTTGCATCATAGCCCAGCAACAGTATATAAACGGTAATATCAATGATGCTGCCAATACTTTGGGGCTTTATAGATCTTTACAATATAATTATGATGTAAGAAATGAGGGTGAAGATATATGGGCAGCAATAAACAATAATCTTGGTGTTATATTTTTATCAATCAAGAAACCGTACATAGCTACTAAGTATTTTCAGAATGCTTTAAAAGAGCACTTTAAAACTATGGAGAGTGAAGACAGTGAAAGATTGATTGCATGTAAGGACAGACCAATATATGTTTACAACCTAGGATTAGCATTACTTGCTACGAAGAACACTGAAGGAGCTTTTGAGTGCCTCGTTGAAGCAGCGAGGCATTACCCCAATAATCCACTAGTATGGGTTCGATTAGCTGAGTGCTGCATTAAAAAATGTTGTTGTGATGAGGCTCAGAAGTTCATAGTTAAGAAACTTGGCAGTGGGTCCCATACAAAAGTCCTTGTTGCCAAAGAAAAGGAGAAATATTCTTCGTCTGGTGAATCCTTTGCGATACCATCACTGTCATTAGAATTTGCAGCACTATGCCTGAAAAATGCTATCACATTACTGCCTAATCAAGATCCTCCTGTAGATGTGTCGGTACCAATGATACAAGCACCACCTGGTCCACCAATAAACTGGAAACATAGGTGTGAATTGAAGAATTCCATATTAGTTCTACAGAGTTACATCTTTTTACACCTCCAAGACCCTTTGGCAGCGTTAGTTAGTGCTAATGAACTTTTAAGCCAAGCAGATGCATCTAAGAGTAATAAAACTTGGGCACACATTTACGCAGCAGAAGCTTTAATTATTCTTGATAAAACAGTAGAAGCGATAGAACATTTACAACCAACTATGATACATGAATTAGTATCAGGGTTGCCAGATCAAATGAGAGACGTTATTGGAGTAGCAGTATGGGCAAAGGCAGCTGTGTGCAATATCTTACGAGGAGATCTCTTACAAGCAAGAAAAGTGCTGCAGCAAATTAGTTCTGCAAAAGTTTTACCTTTACAAATGTATGTTGAGATCTGTTTGGGCAATGTAGAGAATTGCCATACCATTTTACGTAAAATACGCTATACTCATGTATCACAATGACATAGACATAAATTTTTATAAAAATTGTGTTTATATTTTATATTAAAAAGTAAATTATTGATTTTTGTTTCAATCTTCCTAGATGAGTATTAGACGGTGAATGACGAAATAAATCAAAGAAAAGAAAATTGTGTACGAATGTTGTTCAGTCAATTAAATTTGCAATTGCAGATTTAGCTAACTTGTTATATTAGAATTTTTGAAAAATTGTTGGTTTAAATGGTGAAAATTAAGTTTTTCAAACGAAACAGAACAGTCAAAGCAAACAGTGTTTACTGTTCTGTGATTTTAACACGATTTTTATATTGGATTGTTCTCTCAATTTAATATTTGATTTTTGTATTCGTTAATCGTTTAAATCCTTTAATTCCAAGCCTTGTTCCAAACTATGTTTATTTGAATAAGGTAGAATGGAACTGAATGGAACGCATCTGGGCTCTGGCATAAGCCAATCTGTCATATTTTGACATTTCGCTATTGCAAATTTTATTGAAATCAAAACATCGATAGCACAATGAGATGCTTTTCAAAATACAGTATAATTTTAAATGTAAATGAGTCATAACAATACCATTGAATCCTATGATAATGAAATAGACAACAAGGATTTAAAACAAAAATGTAGGATCGTGAACAGCAATGGGTAGGAGGGGGATATTTTTATTAGCAGCTATCGTGGCTACATTGCATTTCTCCATTATTCTATTTATGTTGAGCCCATTGTATTTTGCTAAAAATTCTCATTATGGAGGTAGTTACGCAAATCACCTTTCTTTGAGGCAGCCAAATGTAAACTGGTGCAAAGAATTGAAGTTTCGTGTTCCACCATCTAATAATGTCGTAGCTTTGGTGTCCTATCCTGGAAGCGGTAACACTTGGCTGCGATATCTCTTGCAACAAGCTACAGGTTTGTCGTTTTTATTATTGCTAGAAAATAATTGAGTAGGTACATTTTTCCAATGGACAATACTTTATAATCCAATAATAGGCTACTTCAAATCAAGTGAACTTTTTAATTTGGTTTGCTAAAGCATTAGTATAAGTCTTATTCAATATATACAGGGCTGTTTTATTTTTATATTCATACTGTCATAATATCTTAATGTATATAAATCTCGTGTCATAATGTTTGTCCTAAATGGATTCCTAAACCACTTAACTGATTATAATAAAATTCGCACACCATGTGCAGTTCGATCCAACTTGAGAGATAGGATAGTTTAAACATGTAGGTACCACCGGCGAAGCCGAGGCGGACCGCTAGTATTAAATAAGTATAGTTAGGTAGTTGTAATGTTATTTCTAATAATTGCAGGCATTATGACCGGCTCAATATACATGGATTATGGTTTGAGAGTGCATGGCTTTCCAGCGGAGAATGTGACGAATGGATCAGTATTGGTTGTTAAAACTCATGAAGGCCCTCCGTCTGATAACAAGTTTCAAGCCGCTGTATTGCTCATAAGGAATCCGAGGGATGCCATATTGGTATGAATAATAATATTAAAATGTTTGTTGTTATGTGTTTGAAATATAATTAAAATTTAAAATAATGGTAACAGACTCCAGTATACATTTTTTATATTCATTATTCATTTTGTAACAAATAAATTGAATTTGAATTAAATATTATTCTAAAATGGTAGTTATTATTTTTTTTCTATGCCTAAATGTTTAACTGCTGTATGTTTGTTATATTTTTTTACACGCTTTATTAGCTTCACCTGTATGTTTGTAACCAACTTCTTTGGGCGCGATTTTGACCCACTTTAAACGGCCAGATTTCGTTCAAACTTTGTAGATTTATTGAGGACCGATGACAATACACTAATTTGATAAAAATTTTCTATTTTTTAGTTCGGTTTTCTATAAAAAGAGTGTTTTTTAGTTTTTTTAAACTAAGTATTATTATTATTTTTGTTTGTCTTCATAAATCTAGTTATTTTTATCAAGAACTTATACAAACAATGTTCCTGTGTTTTGCATGTAATTATAAAATTTTATCATTTTATTAATTTTTAAGAAATATTTGATGAGTAATCATCAACTTAAAAATACTACAGTATGCTGTATTTGTATAACATAATATTATGTATTTAATATATTTGTATTTTTTTGCTTTTTGTCATAATATCTAATGGCTTCTTATTTTGTTTGTATTTTCAGTTTGTCCCGCTGTACATCAAGCTTATAACGAGTATAATAATTATTTAACCACGAAAATAATTTATACAATAAATACCTACAAAAGGTTAGATGTACTTTATTTTTGACCATTTTATTTTTTATTTATTAACAAATCCTTATTGATTGATAAAATAAACGTTCCTTATCCTTTACTTAATTTTTTATGCCACATGATGATTCCTGCTTGCATTTGCTTTTGTGTTTTTTTTATAGAATATTTAGATAATAAAATATAGCACTCATAAGATTATAATATTGTATTGATTGCAATGCAATGGTCGAAAGTGATCTAAAAAATTATAATACTTACTATGTACTATGTAGTATGTACATAGTAACTCAATGTAATAAACAGGGTTTTGATAAAAAAGTTAAATTGTGAAAACTTTTTATGTAAAAATAAATCTTATGTTATAGATTAAAATAATACCATAGATAAACTACTATAGATGTAAGCCAAATTGCACGCCTCATAAGCAAAGCGTTGAGGTGGGTACTACTGTCACTTCGCGCAAAACATCTGATTTTTGAAACTTAAAATGTCTTTATGTATCATACATTGCACTTGTAAGATAATACATACGCACACATATTAAGAAAAAACACTTTTTTTAACATTCATGATATTTTTGATGTCATTTTTGTTATTTGAACTAGTTAAAAAACAGTTTAAAAAAGTTCTGTCTTGGACGTCCGTGTGTCTGTATGTGCGGAGGATTTTCTTGTTAACACGATAGCGACCGAAATACTTTACTAATCGAGTCTTTTTTTTTCTCTTACGCTTGAATATGCTCAGGAATAGAACCCTTTCATTTTTCAGGGTCTGATTCGATGTGGTTTAATTGTTATTAAATAAACAAAAATAATAATTAATAAATAATTACTTATTAAAAAAAAAATTATAAGGCGTGCACTTTTGGATTTTCCAAATTATTTTATTTTTATTTTAGCAAAATTCCATATTGTTTATTTCAGGCTGATTTTAATAGAATCCACAAGGGCCATATAGGCACAGCCCCAAAGTCTGCATTTAAAAGAAAAACAAGGGAACATAAATCTGGTAAGAAAATTATAGTTAATTTTTATTATTTTTGTAGAATCAATAAATTATCTCTCATGTTTCAAATTCTTCATTTATTTATTTAATTATAATTTACAAGTGTACAAAATCAAATTTGTTGACTTCTGAGGGATGGATTATTACAATTGATTGTCTTGTCCATTTGATTCTTTGGTCACCTACAATATGCAAATTGCATTGCAATAATATATTGTCTACGCAGTTGGTTAATCTCAATCGGGAATGGCTGCCATGGTCGAAACAAAATCGGTGCAGTCGTTTTTAAGTTTATCGCAAATAGACTGATGCGTCTTTGTTTGATAAAATATAGTGATACTAGATTTCCGCCCGCGGCTTCGCCCGCGTTTTCAAAGGAAAACCCGCATAGTTCCCGTTCCCGTGGGATTTCCGAGATAAAATCTATCCTATGTGTTAATCCAAGTTACCCTCTATATGTGTGCTAAATTTCATTGTAATCGGTTCAGTAGTTTTTAAGTGAAAGAGTAACAAACATCCATACATCCATACTTACAAACTTTCGCCTTTATAATAGTATTAAGATGTGTGATTTAACAAATTTAATTTATCTTTCAGACTGGGCGACATATGTGTCAGTAGAGCTAAGATCTTGGGAAAGTACACACAAACATTGGTTGAACGACTTTCCTGGGCCCATTCATATTGTGTTCTATGAAACTTTGGTGGACAAAACCAGACCGACGATGCAGGGGATTTTGGACTTTCTAAATCATACTGTTACGGAGGTGAGGTATATTTTCGAATTGAGGCCATGAGAGCCAGAGCGGCCTAACTTCTGAAACACAAGTTTGCATAGTAAGGAAAAACAATGAGCCCTGATTTCAAAATAATTGTAACTATTTTATTAAATATATTACATCATTATTTTGCTGTTTTGTTCTCTTAATAAGTAATATTCTTTCTTTTAGTGATTTACTGCACCATAGACACCTTACTTTACTGATTTATTTTCAGATAGGCCACTATTTTAGTAATTTTGAATGTCTTAATTATTAAGACATTCAAAATTACTAAAATCAAATCAAGTACAATACCCTTAGAAGACAAGATACATTTAACATTGTACTGATTGGTTTTCTTTTTATAACAGACTAGCTTTCCGCCCGCGCTTTCGAAGAAAAACCCGCATAGTTCCCGTTCCCGTGTGATTTCCGGGATAAAACCTATCCTATGTGTTAATCCAAGTTACCCTCTATATGTGTGCTTAATTTTATTGCAATCGGTTGGGTAGTATTTGCGTGAAAGAGTAACAAACACACACATACATCCATCCTCACAAACTTTCGCTTTTATAATATGTATTAGTAGGACTAGTTGCGCCCTCTGATTTTACTTGTGGTTAGATTTAAACAGCAAATATGGGATACATTAGTAGTGATCCTTTCTGATAATTTAGCTTTCAATAGATTAAATAATTTTATGTTTATTATAGGAGGACATGAACTGCGCGATGTACAACAAAGAAGGTATTTATAGAAGAAGAAAAAAATACAAAGATTTCGACCCGTTTACGCCGAACATGTATGCGGCGTTAGAAACTGTCAGAAATCGAGTGCGGGATATGGTCATAGATTATCAAAGAACTCACAATCGCACAGAGTAAAAATTGTTGCTCATAGATAAAAAATAGTGCAAATTTGTAGATAAAGTAAAAAATTATGAATTGTTTTCTTTTCATATTTAGAACAAGTGATCTTGTCTATGAACATATTTTTTTTCATAATGCTATTGACTATTTGACTCAATGCGATTAAATTTTATTTTTATATTTATATTACCATTTTATGCAGTGGCAGTGAGTGGCTCGTAAACTTGTGTCGTCAAATGTCCAAATATTAACTGTTTTTTTGTACCTGAATTAACAAAAAAGTTGTTTTTTTTTTAATAATACTCATTTGTATTTGTTACTTACATTATTTTAAATAGACTAATGGAAATTTCTTAGGCCTAATGCTATAATTCTAACAAATACCCGCGGTCCCATCATTTAAGCGGCTCGACGGAACACAGTGGGGTTTTAGTCGGTAAGAATCCGACATAACCCACTGCTCCTTCCCCGGGGGCCGTGGGTATCTTTTCAAGATTTCCCCACTATAAAAAAAGGCCTAATGCTATTTATATGTTTTTGTTGTATAAGTGTTGTATAGGTGTTTAATTAAATAAATTTGCATATAATATACATTTACATTTGAATATTCAGAAACCCCGAAAAGATGAAGTTCCTACTTTAACGAACTATGTACTTAATTGAGGAAATTTATATATTTATATTTTCTAATATTATTATACTGTTATGTACAGTGGCGGTACGTTCATACAAGCCGAAAAGCCCGGCTTGCCTTAGAAATTCGCTAAGAGACAGGAAAATACCTTTATTCACGTTTGAATATTCGCGCGCAATGAGCAACTCCGAATTCAATGAAAACTCACCTACAATAATATAATATAATATGTATAATACGCCTAGCATAAAACAATGACGAATTCGAGTAAACTTTTAATTTCATCCTTCTTGCTATCGGAATAAGGTCGTACCTTTTATTTGGACGTTACAACCTAAATTCGATGGATTATAAATAGTGCGGTGTCTCGCTTGCACGCGTGGGCTTTTACCGGGCTTTGCGCTCATCTCTTCTAACGTATGAAATTTCGTCGGAGTAGATACATACCTAGCTATAGAACTCTATAGCAATTTCTAAGGGAAAAAAGGCCCGGCTTTTTAACAGTGTGAAGATAGTTACGATTGCGCGAACGAACGTCGTGAATATTATTGTTAAATTATAGTTTGTTTGAGCGGGTGATTATACCGGTGTAATTTAGGTTAAGTTTTTCGAATTTTGTGGTAAAATAAGTGTCGCGACAGCAGATTGTGTTGTAAATTGTGGTGGTTTGCTTTGTGCTCAGCGGGGGAAAGGTAAAATCATTAAACTTTACTGAAAAACAATTAATTTCTTCATCAAAACCAACTCCCGATTTGTGCATTACCGAAACTAGTAAGTCACTTATACGAAATTTTAATTGTAATGTTTACGAACGATTTCATGAATGAGAATTACTTAGAAAAAGCCTTTCCCCAGCTGTTGAAACTTGCACATATTTTGTTAGTTACGATTCCTGCTAGTAAATAGGTAGTAGTTCTTCCACGGAGCGTGCTTTCTCATCGTTAAATCGTATTCATAGGTACGTATTAATTATTAAGAAATACGTATAAGTATTTATTTGGCCAAGAACGCCTTTCTGTATTAGGTATCAATAATTGCCATAGAAAAGTAGCTGTTAGGTACTTAATTGAATTCTAAAACAAACACCTACTTAGTTACTTTCTATAATTCCGATGTTATAAAATCTTTCCTTCAGAAAGATTGGCGTTTTGAATTAGAATATAAATGATCTGTACAATTTTATTAATAATATAATGTCATACAGTTTTATATAATTTATCGATTTTAATTTTTAATGATAAACGTTTGACTCAACTGTTTGAGGGCGCGCGTGTTTAAAAGATTTGATTCGGTATGTAGGTAATATGTTCACATTTTTTTTTAAGTTTTATAACGAACATAATTACACAGTATACCTAGGTAGGTATCTTATTCATG
Organism: Colias eurytheme; assembly: GCF_061535395.1. Lineage (NCBI taxonomy): Eukaryota > Metazoa > Arthropoda > Insecta > Lepidoptera > Pieridae > Colias > Colias eurytheme. Next base: position 7,720,409 of record NC_143000.1, on the reverse strand, counting down.
AAAAGGGTACCCATCAAACACTTTGAAAAATTTGGGCTTGCCCAGTCCTTATACCCTAGGCACGCCACTGGTTATGTAGTTGTTTGTTAGTTGCTTTAGTTAGGATTCCTTTAGCAGTTTATACTTAGTTTTTACTTTTTTATCTTTCCAGACGATTAGAATTTCCCGATTATAATTATAAGATTGTAAATAATGTTATTTAGTATAAGTAGGTAAATGTAATGTGTAGTTAAACATGAATGTTCAATGTGTGATGTTTTACTTAGAATAAATAAATAAAAGCATTTTTAACATGTTAACACTGTTTATGTAATCTTCCAATTTATTTTGGTAAAAAAGGGATATTGAAGAAATATTTCCCATAATTTCTTGCCTACTACTCACAAATAATGGTTGCAATGTATATTGTCTTTAGTATCGTGTTGATAATATTTAGCTCATAAAAATCTATAAATGATTAGTAAACACAGTACCTCTAAGTAAAAACCACGTAAAATTTCGTCATATAATAAATTATATACCCAAATTGTTAACTTTGCTGCAAAAACGCCAACAAATGTGTGTATGCGTAACTAATTTTGTCTTGGCGTTTTTTTCACGATTAGTATGACTTTAAAATTCATCATTTCTAATAAACAATAGTGATATTTCAGTGTAAGGTAAATAAATTGATTCTTGCTTGCTCAGCCACATCTAGTCTTATTAATTCTAGTCGAATCTGTTATTAGATTAATTGTATGTTGTCTTGAGGTGCTTTTCCACCGATAATGTACGAGGATTTGTAGCGAGGCATGTGTTTGTAAATAACCAATAGTATCGCTTCAAATTCAAAACTTTGAATTATATTAAGCGACTAGCTTTCCGCCCGCGGCTTCGCCCGCGTTTTCAAAGAAAAACCCGTTCCCGTGGGATTTCCGGGATAAAACCTATCCTATGTGTTAATCCAAGTTACCCTCTATATGTGTGCTTAATTTCATTGTAATCGGTTCAGTAGTATTTGCGTGAAAGAGTAACAAACATCCATACATACAAACTTTCGCCTTTATAATAGTATACTAGATTTCCGCCCGCGCCTTCGCCCGCGTTTTCAAAGGAAAACCCGCATAGTTCCCGTTCCCGTGGGATTTTCGGGATAAAACCTATTCTATGTGTTAATCCAAGTTACCCTCTATATGTGTGCTAAATTTCATTGTAATCGGTTCAGTAGTTTTTACGTGAAAGAGTAACAAACATCCATACATACAAACTTTCGCCTTTATAATAGTGTTAGGATTAGGATTAGGATATTATTGATTTTTACAAACACATTCCTCGCTACACATCATCGCACATGATCGGTGGAAAATCACCCTTATATAATGGGTTTATTAATATTGTAGTTAGTTTAAGTAAAAATGAACATTACAGAACTCATTGAATATAACATTATATGCATCCCATTGAAACAAATCAGTATTAGAATAATTGAAATGCCAAAGTTAATATACGTATTTATTATACAGTTAAATTATGCTTGGAGAGTATGTGAAAATGAGATTATTTTTCTGTATTCTAAATAATAGTGAGTAGAAAATTAAATGTTTAACTTCTTTTTTGGTAATGTTAACGTTATAGCCGTCCAGAAAATCAATATACCCTTAAAACTACTATACCTAAAATAATGATTTCATCTTGTATTGTTAATTGTAAAATAATTTAAACTAATGCCCAATGTTGCAATGAAAACCATACTGTTTTTGTGAATAAATGAATAGATGTAAATATTTTTTTCGTTTTATTTTATGTATGCCACTTCCATTACAGAAACACTCCGAGAGTGAACTAATTTTATCAACGAACATTTGCTTTATTAAAAAGAGAAAAAAGATTCGATTCTTTCATACACACTGAAATCTCTATATATAGGCAGTTATAAAGCATGTAGCTGTGTACATAATAATATGTATACTTTTTTCACTGATTAGACCATATCTCCAGGAGTTTGTATCCGCACTAATGTGATTTTACCGCAATTGCGCCATTAAGTGCGTCGCAGTTCACAGATTTTAAATATGAATTAAGAAACATAACCACACGAATGTGCGCAAATCTATGCAGCGCGTGGGCAAGGTATTGAAAACTGCCTGCCAATGCACATACTAAAATGTAGGCCTGTGGCACAGATTAGATACAAGCCTGTGGCTACTCGGTTTATAGTATTTGAGATTTTTTTTAATGAACAATTGGATAAATAAATATTACTAAGTATCAAAAATATTGATAGATTTTGCAATGATATTAAAATATTGGAAAATTTGACGTATATTTGTAAGGATCGAAATTGAAATAATAAGGATTTTACCAGTAATGTTTAGACATTATACAGTATACTTAACAGTAAATACTCTTGATGGAATCTGATTACTCTATGATTCGATATAATGTATGGCCTTAGCTTATGACTTGCGTTTTGTGTATGGGATAAAGTGTACCTCATGATTGACTAATATGACTTGAGTATCAGGAAAAAATGCAGGAATGAAAGACAACAATATCATAAAACTAAATATGCTTTATTTCACATTGCGTCAATATTAATTGGTCACAAACAAGTTTGCACGACGACGGAGCGGAGACGCTCCGTGATTTGTATTACAATATAAAATATATGCAAATAACAACATTCTCCGGCTCACAAATAATTTATGCATTATACATAAAGCGGTTAAGATTCGCTCTTTTCAATGTTTCATTTATACCCGCACTTTTTACACTAAATAGAAAATATTAAGAGAAACTAAAACAAATGAACTGACGTCATCTCACGTCACAAATGTGACGTGTCACAACCCGCCATTTTTAATTATTGCATTTCTTTGTTAGGATAATATAATATTAATCGATATGAAACAAATAAATATTCTATTTAGTATACAATGTACTGGCTCAAGAAAAGTCTAAAACATGAAACATTTTAATTCATGAAAGCTTGAAACATTCCTTTTGTTAAAAAATAACTGATACAAGTTTCGAGATTTCATAGTCATCCTTAACCGTAGTATATAACTATAATATATTTCATTAAGTTTTGGCAGCTTGTAAACTATGAAATCTCATCACTTTTACAAATTAATAAGCGATTTGTTATAATTTCAATTAAAAATAGACCAATATTACATTCATATACAACAAGAATTGATCGGCATTCGGAAACTATGCGTTATACATATAAAATTATTGTTATTAACAATAATCGCAAACTCAACGAGCACGCTTAAATTATGACCAGTAAAATTTAACCTCTAATAACATGTAATTAAACTCTTAATATTATACAAAATTATCATCAATATCACAAAAAATCGATAAACTCAGCGCTAATTCTTCATATACCGGAATACTTAATTTTTGTCAAAAATACATAATTTTGATACATAATTAAAACTATTTATAAATTCAAACTATATTAACGACACCTCGGTTATAAATATAACGCATTATACAAAGCGAAATAAAGTAGAAAGAAACGTGAATTTACAAAGAAACAATATTGTTTCCGAACGAGCGGAATCAACGGAAACATCCGAGTCGATTTGGCAAATGTGAATTCGACTACGCAATAGAACTGTACAAAACGTATACAACATAAAGAAATGCTATTATACAAAAAAATAAAACAAAACTTTACAAAAAAATGTCTTTACTTAATTCCGTTCAACGTAACGACATTTAGTTTTCGATGTGGAGGCAACGTCGCGCACATCTAAATCAGTCTATATAGTTCGCATTCGTACATCGTTCAACAAAACTACAGCTCAATATCAGCCTTCGTACTAACATTCTCTATCCGCGAGCCGGTTACACCGCAACGATACGATATCGTATCGCACGCGTCGTGCACGACTATTTTAAAATAGCGTCACGACATAACACACCGACTCCACCCTACGACGATATCTCTTTCTCTATATTTAATATTCATATTCACATGTACGATATGTTTCGAGTTAATTAAACTCCACTTGAAAGGTGATTTCATTTCTAAGTTCCGTTTCTATTTTATGAAACGACGCCATTTCCTGTATCGACTATTGATTTTTGACATAACCTGTGATAAACGTCAAACACCAAACATCCATAGCCCATAGGGAATCGTATTATTTATTATCTATCGTCGTAGGGTCTCATTTACCTAAACACCTCTCGGCGCAATTCATACCTAGTCGATCCCAACCGAAGTGACACAGGCACTCCGCACCCCATTCCATAGACATTAAAAGTGTGGCTAAAATATTTAATTTATTATGAAAACTGTCATAATTTCTTTTAGATAAGGCATATCGTATTTGTTCATATTATATCACACGTTTAAACGTATTGTGCTATGTCATTGTACAGTGACAAAAATATACGATACTTAGTAAGTTAAAAGTTTATTAAGCTTTTATCTTCTAGGCTTTGTTGCACCATACTTTGGTTATAGTTAAAATTAATATCAAATTTAACAATAACGATGACTTTTACAGTTGCTTCGAAATGTGTTGGGTATTTTTAAGCATAGTTAAAGTTATCAATGTCGCAAGTCAAATGACATCTCATTTTGTATTTGACGCTTCTGACAGTTATGTAACGTTAACAATAGCTTTAACCGGTGAAACACGAGCGGTTAAAGTTAGTGTTAAAATTATGACGTCATCTATAAAATTGTCAAATGGCGCAAAAAACTTTTCGTAACCGTAACTTTAAAATGTTTGTTATTGCTAAAGTAACATGATGCAACCCAGCCTAAGTCAAAAATGTATTAAACTTTTAACTTTAAGTGACTCTCGTAAAGTGTTGTCACTATAAATTCTCACTTGAACACTGTGACATAATAATTGTCATGATCGATGTTTGGACATTTAGGAATATATTCAAGATGACTAGCATTCAAACTGCCGTTTGAACTACGTCCTCACTATATATATCATTATGTAATGTATTCAATACTGAATGCAGGTAAGATGTAACCAGGTTACGAATTAGATTATTAACCTGATTTTTTAGGTTCTGTCAGAGAAATAAACGTGTTTTTATATGTTTTGTATTTACACGTTTTTTCCCATTTGCGTTATCGGACATAAAATTAACGGCCATAATCTTCTGTCAATGTCAAATTAGAAGAATTTTATTTCATTGGATCAGTTTTCGACATTTTAGTTTAAAAATTGACAGCTCAAGATATTTTTGCCTAATTTCTTTTATCCAAGGCATGAAATGTTTTCGGAAAGTTTGGACGTAGTTCAAAGTTGGATACTATGAAGTATGTACACTAAATAAATTCCCACTAATGTTAATATTGGTGTTGTGTCTGTTATGAAGCAACTAGAATTCATCAATAAACAACGGACGTCCTTCACGAATAGTATTTCAATATACTATAAATACTATATATTAATAAAGTATATATTTGTACAAAATTGAAAAAGCCACGGTAACCGATTATTGCTTCTTAATGAGGTAAATATTTTATATATTTTAATATAAATTCTATATTTCGTGAACGTTACGCGTTTTATAATTAATTTGTTTTAAACGACAATGGTTGATGATCATCGATAGTTTAGTAAATCGAATACTCAAACTCTATTTTGAGTCGACGTTGAGTTTGAGTACCCGAAAAACATGTAGAAATTGTATCTATATTGTTTGTGTCGAAAGATAGTTTAGCAAACGATCGATTTCTCGAATGGTATGCTTTTCGATATTTTAATGAAACACTGAGCGGATAACAACTAAGTAGTTGAATTACAGGTTGATCGACTAGTCGACAAACATCGTAACGAAGTATGGGAAATAGTTTATATAATGAGTGTTCTCTCTCATTTTAACCTCAAAATATTAATATTTGGACAACCAATCAAGCGATAAGTAAAGCACTTGTCAGATTAATCGACTACTAAACGAATTTACTCGTTAATTAAACAACCAGCCTTAATCAAGTGAATAAATAAATAAAAATATTACGACTGATCGCTCGATTAGTCGTACAACTACAGCAGTTCATTCACAAATTCATTTATAAGTTATACACAAGTAATGAATCTTCGGATCGATCGCTCGACTAGTCGTCTAACTTGTATTACAAATGTTCCGATTATTTTCTATCAAGGCATTACACAGATGCAAATCGACAACCACACAACTGTTATCACAAATTAACGAACAATGTCCATAATATTATGTCGGTGTACAGAGGGAATCGCAGACTTCGGATCGATCGCTCGACTGGTTGTCCAACTGATGCACGAAATAGTTTCACAAATAAGTAGACCCCCCTTTTTGCTGCACACCATATTATTGCTATGTATACCATATCTGGAGGACTATCTTCTACCCATAGTGAACTATATCGTGGGTTCTCTGTTTAGTGTATACCATATCGAACATGTCTATTGTCTATGCGAACTTTGTATCGAAAGGGACTTGCACTGCACACCAATTATTGTTTGACTGTATTTGTATACCATATCATGGGGGACTATCTCTGTACCATATCGAGCGTGTCTATTGTCTGCGAATTTTGTGTTATTGGGGACTATATCTGCATATTCTGTGGGGATTATTTCTGTACGAGTGATTCTGCGTAACATAACTATATCGTGGGGGTGTTCTTGTACCAGACTGTCTTCTGTATTGGGGGACTATCTCTGTACCATATCAAGCGTGTCTATTGTCTGCGAATTTTGTGTTGTTAGGACTATATCTGCATATTCAGTGGGGATTATTTCTGTACGATCTTATATTGTATATCGTGGGGTGTTTTTGTACCAGACTGTCTTCTGTATTGGGGGACTATCTCTGTACCATATCGTTGTATCTTGTATATTGCATATATCTCTTGATGCTATATGTGCGGTCACCGCAGTGCCCTACAGCGGCGGCAAACACGCACTGCACCCACTTCACCCCAAGAGCTCATCTCTGAACACGAGCCGCAGAAGATTCCGCCGCACAGTCTGCAAGGAAAATGTTAATGTTTATTAAATTATATAATAAAATGTCAATTGTTGTAGTGTTTAGAGAGGTTTGTAATCAGAATAGAAGTTGCAATTTTTGAAGAAATTCGCAATTTCTATATTGTGAAAAGGATAGTAAAATATCAATGGTACGATATCAAAAATGTATGTGCATAAATTTACGTTTTTGTCTTATAAATATCCTATCCTTAATTTGATTAAGGAAGTAATAGTTCCATTTTGATTGACACGTGATTGCGAGCTGGTCACGTAGCGTGCAGCATCCCTGGCAACCTTTACCGTGGCCAGCACAGCACAACGGGTTGCGGCAGCACACCGCACAGCACAGCACAACTACGCACCTGCAGTGGTGGCGGCGGCGCGCGAGCCAGAACGGGTTGCGGCAGTGCTGGCAGCGCGGCGCGGCGCTGTCCGGCAGCCACACGACGCCGCGCGCCTCCTCGCCCACCTCCACCTCGGACGCGCTGCCGCTGCTGCTGCCGCTCGCGCCGCTGCTGCCGCTGCTGCTCACCTGTGGACGACGACCCTAATGAGCTCCTTGTACACTTTGAACATGTAATAGATTGGTCTAAAATGATGGTATGAGATCCCACTTATCCCACTAAATCCAAAATTTTATGTATATCGACTAGGTTGCCAGTCAAAATTTGGCCGCAAGCATTGTTAGTTACATTTTTTTTTCTAATCAATTTTCAAAAAACATTTCGTTCACTTGTTATTTATATAAAATGCACTATGTACATATATGTATAATGTCTACATCATGGCAAATCATATAAAGATTCTAAAAAATCACGGTTGCCGTTTTGCACCTGGCCGCAACCTGCAGGTTCCTGATCCCAACTTCGCAGGTTGATGATTTCGATCCATTTATACGTTCACGCGCGGCGTAACGCCGGCCCCCGCCAAAATTGGTTGTCTGTAAAGTCGGTTTACTGACGATAGTTGAACGTGACAACGTCCGATTCTGCCTCTTTGTCGCTCGTTCCACGCTCTCGCTCGCACTTTAAGCCTTACGGAACGCCTGAGAGCGAGGTAACGCCGCATGAGTCATGAAAATAAAACATACTTAATGTCTCACCGTATGCGTGTCTATCTGCGGGGGCGGGGGCCGGCGGTGCGGCGCGGGGGGGGACGCGCGACGTAACGCCTCGCGCGCTTCGCGTAACTGACCGCTCAGCTCTTCTACCACTTTCTGTGGGATAAAGGTATATGTTATAGTTATGTGTACTTAATGCGATGGCAAATTAAACATTGCAACATTATTAAAACATAAATGACATCAATTTTTCTTATTTGATTAGATTTTTTTTTAGATAATATGCAAACATCAATATCTTACACTCCTAAACTGGCAAATTATTAACATGCATTGCAACATTATTAAAAAATAAACGAGGTCAATTTTTCTTATTTGATTAGATTTTTTTTAGATAATATGCAAACATTGTGACTGGCAACCCGTCTCGGGTTGAGACAAAAGTTGAGAACACATAGTTAACACATAGTTAAGAATTCATCTAAATAGAAAAAAAATGCGTCTGAAATTAAAAAAAAAAAAGTTTCCGTAATTAGCGTATTCAATAGATTAAATCCCCTTGAGCTTTACACACTGCCGTCGTGACACCCTGTGTAATAATAATAAATCACTGCACTGCACACTACCGTTAGGACACCCTGTATAACAAAAAATCACCTTCTGATACAGTATAATCTGGTGCAGCCGCGCCTGCGTGGGGTTGTCGGCGGGCGGCAGGCCGTCCAGCTCGTGGTGTGCCCGCACCGCGCCCGCCCCGCACACGCACCGTGCCAACGCGCTGCACTCGCCCGCGCCCGCCCCCGCGCCGCACACGCCGCACCAGCACGCGGTGCTGTACCGACCTGGGGGGAAAAAACGAAATGATATACAGGATAGGGATTTAAATTCACCTAGAGTGTAGTAACTTGTATAATTATAATTAAGACAAAGAGAAGATCTCAAGAGAAATTTAATTTTTTTTAGGAATTACATATTGCGATATCAAACTGAAAAAATCTGTTAAAACTACACACTGTACTTCATTGAATGGAATATTTGGGTGAATTATAAATTACATGATGAATCAAATTATGGAAAACCATGCAATAAAAAAATAGCACCCCTAAAAATATCTTAATCAAAGACGAGGATCTTAAGCAAACCACTATTTCAAGTCTTAGAATAGTTAGGAACTGTATTTCATTAATTTATGCTGGTATAAAACATACCTGTACTACAATGACAGCAAGCCGGTCGTCTTGGCGACGCTGGGCAAAGAGTAAGTTGGCTCGGCACTCTGCCTCTGGACGGGTCCGAGGTTCGAATCTCGCGCGTTTCACCGTCGCTCTCTGAACTAGCGCCGCTCGATGATACGCCACCACCTGAGGGGAAAATAAAATAATATTTTTACTTAAGCTTTTTAATTTGAAATTAACTGTTTTATGTGAGAACACTTGTTGTATAAGTGATTAAGGGCCGATTTTTCAATGCTTGGATAATACTTATCCGTCCAATAAAGTACTACACGATAATATTAAAATGTCACGTTAACTATCAAATACGGGCAATTAGAATACGTTTTTAAAATGGTAGTTTTATACATTATTCGACGAATAAGTTTTATCCAAGGATTGAAAAATCAGCCCTAAAAGTAAATTATATTCTACATTTTTTGTAAATTGAAGGTCTTTTTATATTATTTCATTCGTAGTGTGCGATGAGGTGCGGCTTACGATAAAATATGTAGTTTATATCTATTTTACTGATGACCTTTTTCGTAGATAAAGGGTAAGTGTAAAAAGGTGAATTTTATCGTACATTATATACAGTCAAAATTACAAGATAGAAAAACAACATACCATTTAATTCAACTTCTAAAAACTTCGCCGTAACATCAACAATGCCATTAACAGAGCCGTTGCTAACACCGTTTTCCCGATTATGATTCGTCGAACCATTGACTACATTGTGATTGACTATGTCCCCCTCTGTGGAGTTGCAATTGTCTATGATCGGGGTTTCCCTATCGGACGAGTTCCGGTTGTCTATGGTGGGCGTGTCTCTGTCTGACGAGCTTCTGTTGTCTATGATTTGGTCTAATCTCGGTGGGCTGGGGTCTATTCTGCTCTGTGGCGAGTTCTCTGGGATATCGAACCCGGTTGACGATTGGTTGCTCGATTCTGATATAGATCGCCACGTTATACTGATGTTTCTCGTTCTACCAACTTCTCTTGATGTCTGGAATAATTTATAATGTGTTTTAATATAAAATCATTTGAGACACACACGCCTCCATTGGTAATTTATTATGATTGGCTCAGAACAGTTATTTCATACGACACACAATTAATGACTTCATAAATACGATAAATTCAGCTCTAACCTTAATTATTAATAAAAAAAAGACGGGTTGCACTCCGGGAGTGCCGGCAGAAGTGAAAACTTGATTATTAACGTTGAGCATGTTTGATATTTTGGAATGGTATCCGTCTTACGCTTTTTCGATCAGATCACGTGTCCTGACGCGAGTTTAAAATTTTATACCCATTACAGAAAAAGTGCTCAACGCCGCTAAAGAAGTTTTCACTTCAAAAAAAAAAAAACTACACTCACATCGGCCATCTCTATAACATCGGTGTATAGATCGCAGTCGAAAACGTTCCGCTCGTCCACCGGCGTGCCGCTATCCGTGACGTCAGCACACACGTCACCGTTAACAAGCGGTATTTCGTCTGTCTGTTTGTTGTCAGCTACGGAAGCGAGCTCCCGCTCGAGCGATGAAGAATTGCTGGTAATGTCGCGCGGTTGGCTGTCGAAGTAGTCTGGGTGGAGGCTGACAACCTAGAAGAAAAAAATAATAATCAGCTTATTTTTTAGAAGGCGAAGTAAATTGTGCAGGAGTTTTATTCATAAAAAATATGAAAACAGAAACAGAAACCGATGTAAAAAAGAGTGTATTAAATAAATAATATCTTCTCTTATAAAATCTGGTATGTCAAATAGAAATAAAGGGAAGATCACATACAATTCTATCCCTATGTAAGTTTAAATCTTTAAAACTACGCAACGGATTTTGATGCTATTTATTTAAATAGACTAGCTTTCCGTCCGCGTTTTCAGAGAAAACCCCGCATAGTTTCCTTTCCCGTGGGATTTCCAGGATATAACCTATCCTATCTCTCAAGTTGGATCGAACTGCACATGGTGTGTGAATTTTATTATAATCGGTTAAGTGGTTTAGGACTCCATTGAGGACAAACATTGTGACACGAGATTTATATACATATATGTATTATTAAGATAAGATAGAGTAGTACCTGATCCTCACTCTCGGCATGCGTTAAGCAAGTCTGCGGCAAGGAATCCACACAACTGTCCGTGAGTGCGACGCCACACTCCGATCGCTCCTTCTCTTTCTCCCCTTCGATGGTTCTTCCGTTCACTACTAGTGATAATTTACTGGAAAAAAATAATTTTATTTAAATTTCACTGTTTTGATATGAATTGAGCGATATAAAGTTGGTTTTGGTGATGTTTGTGGAATTTTTTATGTACTTTTTAGACCTTCGATAAATAAACGCGCGACGTCATATTTTTTTTTATTTGGTTGGCAATCTTGATTTTTAGGATTTTTACGTTGAAAATATATTACGGATTTTATTAATTCTATAAATGTTTTAATTTCAAGTTATCACAATTAATTCTTTTATTTCCGAATGCATCTTCACAAATAAATATGACAAGGTCTACTCACATAACATCTGGCGCTATGCTGGGGTCACTACACCGCCTCTGCGTCGTTCGCTTCTCGCCTTCATTCAATAAGTTATCACAGGATCGCGTTTTTGTCATGAAACCTACAAATTTACATGTCATCTAATAATTTTGTGCGTGCGTTTTATACAAAAAAAAAAAAAAAAAATTGGTACTAGTAAGGTAAGGTTAACACATTATATCAAAACGCTTGTTAAACTGTCGAAGTGTGTTTGGAAAATTCTAATCAAAAGAAACAAGCATTAAGCAAAGTCAAGCTTATTAGTATTTACATAAACGTGCGTACCTATTAACAAAGAAAAACATATTTTAACAACTCATTCGCTGGCCAATAGCAAACTAAAATCAACCTTATTCCACTGACTTAAAGTCGTTTTGACGTGACAACGTCTTATAATTCGATAGAGCCGGTTGCACGCACGAAAAAACATGACTCATGCGGCGTTACCTTGCTCTGAGGCGTTCCATGTAAGGTTTGAAGTGCAAGCGAGAGCGCGGAACGAGCGACAAAGAAGCACAATCAGACGTTGTCACGTTCAACTATCGTCAGTAAACCGACTTTACAGACAACCAATTTTTTACAAGAGCATAATCTCGTACCGTTATGCGGCAGCGCGGGCGCAGCATCCGGTGCAAACAGCGGCGCGGGCGGTGGGTCGAGCGCTCGGGCTTCGCCCTCCGCGTCGCCCTCGCCTTCGACTCCGCCTAGGCCTCCCCACCATATCTGCATTGAACGCACGCTGCATTCTGGCCAGATCACCTGTGGAAGAATACAATATAGTAATAATTATTTATGTGGTTTATTTTATATTTATTAGTAATTGGTGGCCGATGAAAGTAAAATAACGTGGTGAAAGTGGATACGGCTTCGATGCAATTAATGTGAATTTAAATAGGCTATACGTGTGAAATTTTAAATAAATGAAATTAAAATGGTAGAACAATTAGAATAAGATAATTTTACACCGCGTTTTGATTCAATTTGAAGTGAGAATTCATAAGCCCATGTAAAATACACGAATAAAAAAATTAAAGATTGAGTTCTAGTCTCAGTTTGACTGCAGCATAAAAAATAACCTGTCAACAAATGACACATTAAGCCCGTGCTACACTCGCGGCGTGCCCGCGACATGCGCATACCACGTACCTGATCGATGTTGGACGCATAAAAGTAGTCGCGAGGCGAGGCTAGCAGGTGTCGCACTGTTTTTCGGCTGCTACACACGACCATGCACGTGTGGGCGAGCTTTATCTGTTGTAGTGCGAGTGTTCCACACACGGTACCTGGTCGTGGTTGGGCGCGTACAGGTGGTTGCGGTAGGCGGGCGCGGCCAGCAGGTGCCACACGTGCGGCGTGCTCGCGGCGCAGTCCGCGCGCTCGCGCCGGCTGTTGCACAGGAACGTGCCGAACATGCACGAGTGCACGTGTGTCGCCAGCTTTATCTGGAAAGTGCGGAAATTAATAAATAAATAATAAATAAAATAAATCTTTATTTCACCTTTTGGATATACAATATTGATTATGAGGCTCTGGCTCTCTTGCTAGGCATAGCCTGTGTAAAGAAATTGAGTTGTATAATATGGGAAAAAATAGTATTCCAAAGGATGGGTATGATGATGATTCCGCAAATCAATTTAAATTGTATCGGAAAAACGAATGTAGCTGCTTAATTTTATATGCAAATAGATATTTTGTCCTGAAATAGCATTAGGATACGATTACATCGCAAAAGAAGTGAAACAACAAATTAATTTTCATTTACTTTTAAGTAGTTTGATAATAAGTTTGATCAAGTTAAGTTGCAAGATTTGCCTGTTTCATTGGTCTTACAAAAACAAATCTATACGATTTTTCCTATAACATAACTTTAGTTATGAGAAAAATACGACCAAAACATGACTCATCATTATATTCCACGCCACTCACCAAATAAGCCTCATTGAACTCAAAAGCGCATGGAAACTGCAGCATCAGCTGATACACGAGATGCAACCACTGCAAGAAGATCGGCGACCGCTCGTTGGGGTCTTCCCCACCAACCTGGTGCCCGCAGCGCTCAGCGAACTTGTGCCCGAAGTCGAGCCATTCACGCTCGATTAGTGTGCGGAAACCCTGCGACACATACAATTAATATTAAAACAATGAATATCAAGTGTTGTTGTAATAACTCAGGCCCCGGAATCACAGACACAATAGAAAATCTATTGTGTCGTGGACCGATCGGGCCGTTCGGGGCTCAATGGGCTAATGTGTATTATAGTGTGCATGTGTCGGGGAATTCTAATTACACTTACCATACTATTTAAGTGCAGGTATTGTAAATGTTTGTATATTGTATGACTTCAAAGCGAACAAAAACAATTAAAATTGGTCAAATAAATTGAACTATTTCCTAAAATAGATAGTTAATTGATGAAAAGAAAAAAAAAACACTAGATGTGAAATTTAAAATGCTTTATAAATATAAATTCTTCTTTCTTCTTCTATTCTTTATTAACTTATAAAAAAACATATACATGTGTGAACGTTGATTGACATGTGTGTGCGTAGAGCATATACGCATGTGTATATGTACGCACACACTCACCTCGAGCGTGCGGTAGTGCGGGTCGAGCAGCAGCTGCGCGGCGGCCACGAGCTGCGGCGTGCGGTCCCAGCCGTCCGAGCAGTGCACCAACACCGGCCGGCCCGCACACACAGCTCGCGCTACACCGCTCGCCGCTCGCGCTATACCCGATAAATACTGCGGCCATAACGTCCGCTCTAGATTACTGTGCCAACTGTAAAACGAAAATATTATAATAAGTCACAAAAAAAAGACGGGTGGCACTCGGGGACTCCCGCGGTAAAGCTATTGCATAGCATGCCTTCAAGCCACACCTCCGTGTCCGTCGGAGTGGGGAGCGTGTGGTTTTTTCGTTACGGAATTTCTGGATTCGGTCCCCGCGCTCAAGGCCTGCGATAGAAGCTATGCAATAGTTTAAAACTTAATTGAACATCTTTCTCGAAGTTATCTCTAAAGAAAGGTGCGAATAAATAAAATAAAAAAAGAAGTTATAGACACTAGAAGGAATACGGTAATTTCAATCTTTAGGGCTTTACACTAGAACCTATTAGCCATACAGTGTTAGGGGTTAATGTTATATCAGCAACAAGTTGTAACATAAAAGAAAGATGAAAGGATATAAAAATCGCAGCCAGACACTTTACCCACTAGAAACAGCATTCTAAATTAACCCATTGAGCCCAGAACGGCCCGATCGGTGCACGACACAATAGATTTTCTATTGTGTCTGTGATTCCGAGGCCTGAGTTATTATTGGGGCAATTTTACGGTTAAAAATAGAAATAAAGCTGGTTACACACTTGGCCTGATCGCTCGGCTCGGCCACCAACGCCCGCAGCTGCTGGAAGCTCTTGCGCACGTGGTGTATGTTCGGCAGGCTCATGAACTGTATGTCCGCGTGCGGGTAGTACTGCTGGCACTCGCAGCCGCCGCCGCGTGCTCGGTTCGTCACCGCTGAGGCGAAGGATCGCGCGTCCACTATTAGCAGCTTGAGTTGCTGCAATATATTAATAATTGAGGAATTACAAAATAAAAAATTTGAACAAAAAATAAACACGCATAATTAAATAAACAAGAAAATTAACGAACATCATAATTAACTCATTTTTTATTGACTGTCAAAGACATCCTTAGAAAATTTTGGCCCTCACTTCCAAAATACAGCTAAACAACAAGCCATATGAACTTGATCCTCGCACATTCCGTATTCATTCCAAAATTTATCACGAAAAATAACATTATACTTATATAGTAATTGTTTACACACACACATTCTAGTTATGCTCCAAAAAACATTCAACCATGCTGTCTGGTCTGGTCAGAGGAGATAAGAGGAGATCAGGTCTGACGATAGTGGGGAGCCCTATCGTCAGACCTTTTTAAGCGTCTGACACATTCCTTACTCATCTCACCTTATTAGGCGTCTGTTTGTCCGCATTACACGCAGCTACGAACGCAGCTAGCAGCCCCTCATCGTCACTGGAACGCCAGCCAAACCAACCCACTTCTGGTTGAGAGGAGCGAGCTATTACCGCACCTACACCACTCGTCTCCCCTTATGAAGCGTCTGACACATTCTCCACTTGTCTCACCTTATTAGGCGTCTGTTTGTCCGCATTACACGCAGCTACAAATGCAGCTAGCAGCCCCTCATCATCACTGGAACGCCAGCCGAACCAACCCACTTCTGGTTGAGAGGATCGGGCTATTACCGCGCCTGTACCACGATGCCGCCATACTACCGCTGGGATGCGGCGCATAGCTCGAAACCTGCAGGAAATAAATGATTATTTCACTCACATATTCAGAATTTGATGCTTGTTTATTGCGCTTTTACACTCAAAAACTGTTTATTGAAAACCATTTTTTAGGTCAATAAAAGTAAAATTATTGAGTGCTCGGGATTTGGTTCATAATATGCTAAGAAATTTTTTATACACAAGGTCAATGAGAGATAATTGTTTTTATGTAGGTAGTTGTATAATAATATTTCTCTCACCGTGCAACAGACTCAAGTTGTTCATCACCGATGGTCGCGGGTACTATCAATAGAGGTGGGTACGAAGAGCACAGTTTGTATTCCGCATTGGCAGCTGTCACTCGCCACGGGCCTTTTGGTGAGAATCCCAACCTTTCCAACTGGAAAACAAACATATTAAACTGAATAAAGAGCTTAACGACAAATAAGCGTTAATTATATGAATCATTAATTTTGTCAAAAAATATTTTAATCTAATTTCCGCAATAAATAAACTGTATGTTAAATCAAATGAAAAACAATATGCGTAACAATATTTGTAAGTAAGTTACGTCAAGCTACGTTTAATAAAAGGATTCTATATCTAATTTCACAATAACAATATAAATAACAATCAACTAATCACAAAAACACTAAACATACCAACCAAGCAAAGTGCGGGTAGTTCTCACCTCTGGGCCGAACCAATGCCTCTGCGGCGCGTGCGAAGCGCTCATTAGCGCTCTGTGCACCGACGAGGGCGGTTGTTCCTTCGCCCACGCCGCGTACGCAGCTGCGAACGTTTCCTGTAGCGACGTGATCGGTGTTATCGCTGTACCGAGCCGCCTCCACCATTCTAGACATTGCTCGCCTGTGTTGAAGGAACATCTGTAAAGGGAAATTACTTTATAAATACATTTTATTTTTATTTTCCTCTAATAAATCGGAATGCTTTTACTGCTTAATTAATATTATTAGATCGTTATCGAATAACATGTCCCTTATTTTTATTCAAAAACCAATAGTTCATAAATAAAACATGTTATTGAATATCAGTTGCAAAATATTTGAAGAAGATTCGTAATTATTTGTAAAGTTGCAGCGATTGCAAGGCAGATAATTTGCTTACATTAAGTTAACGTAAAATTGCATTGCAAATTCCGTCATGTTTGCGTGTCTTATTTTATAGTATGCTGTCACACTTATTTTTGGTGTCATTTGGTGTCGTGCATGCTACTAACCGTAACAAATAAGAACACTTTATATGTAATGTGCGACAAAATTCATGTAGAATATATTCTATTGTTATTTATATATACACTTTAGACCTTTTATGGTATGGTAAATGTTAAATTAAAAAATCTCAAGTGTAAAGTTTTTTTCAACAACAACAAGAATTCCAATGCAAGTGTAGTGCCACAATAATAAACTCTTAGCAATGATCTCACCAATATTTGCTGGCTACATTATACAATTCCGAAATCACACCGTCTATCTAACGCTGAGCATTCAATATTTGTGTACATATAGCAAATGAGAAATGGCCAAGTGTTTGCTAGCACTCTGCAAATGTTATGCGAATGTTTGCTTGACACTCGTTGTGAGGATAATATTTTCTCGGAATATAAGAAGTGTTCTAAGACGTTTTCATAGAACTAGCTACTAGATGATGCCCGCCGCTTTGTCTGTGATTGGTTACACTTCAACTTGTATTTATTTTATTTAGTCAAGTATCATCAGGTACCTAATAATACATATATAGTTATATATGTATTTGCTTTGCTTTTCTATAGTGTTATAGTTTTGTAGCGACATTAGTTTTCTATTTTGCAAATGGAATTTATTTCAAATTTTCTTTTATATAAATTCTTAAATACACAATTTCTTAATAATATCCAATCGTAGTTTTCTGGTGAACGAAGTGCATTAGGAATCAGTTTCATCAATCATCCATACATCTTAAATATCTCATTTGTACTATCAGATAGCTAAAGTACCTATTATTCACTCATATTTTCAACGTTCGTTTAACTGTTCGACAAACCAGCGTAGACTCATTATTATTTATCCACTTACGAGACATAACAACACACAAAATCATTAGTTAATTAGACCACAAATAACACAGCAACTAATCTTATTATTAAGCATTGTAATCAGGAATTAGTGACAGTTTTCTAGGTCACCTCCAAAAGCGGACAAATTGAATAACGCCCCATTATCATGCTATCGAAGGAAGTTTTTACTTTCTTTATGTTGTGTGCTATCAGTCATTAACCCCGTTACCAACAGATGGTCCCTTATCAATAATATCCGTTGGAAGTGTTTGACAATTATACAAATATAAATGTAAAGGGAAGGATGTGATATGGTAAAAATGAGTGGGATCCTTCGCTTGATTTTTACTTGATTAATGTATAAATATTTCATTTTAATATTTAAATGATTTCATATTCTTATTCGAGATTTACTATTCGATTTATTTCGGACAAAATAATACAAAGGATCACTTATTTTTCAGCAAGACATTTAAACACTACACTTACTGCAAATTAAACTAGGGCATTACAAGTCGTTGAGGCACTGAAGGCCCGGCATCGTTCCACCTAATTCTATTCTATCGTGTCTACTTCTCTAGAGAGCATACTATGCCCTATAGAGTGAATATATTCAAATCAAATCAAATAAGTTTATTTGGGTCGTATATACTCACTTTAGCTGCCGTCCGTGTTTGCACAGCACAATCAGACAGAGTCGATCCCTGATCTCCAGGACATCTATTTATCTTAGAGGCACTATTTATCATAATCTATCTACCTCCTAATTATCTACATGCAGTATAGTATCTACTTCTCTACAGAAAATGCACTCACTTTAGCTGCCGTCCGTGTTTGCACAGCACAATCAGACACAGTATATCCCTGATCTCCAGGGCATCTATTAATCTTAAGGGCACTGACGATCCGGCGCCGTTCCGCCGTTTCGGCTGCAAGTGTAGGCGGTAGTTGGACATGGCTATGGTGCCGCCATCTGACGTCCTGCCGACCCACTGGAAGAAAAATTTAATTTTGATATATTATATAGGAATTTGTGGTTTATTTAAATACATCAGGATAGTCGTCATATTGCAATCTTACCTACTATTGATTGATGTGGGGTTATTGAAAACTGTTTCTTATGTACAGTAAATAAAGAATATTCAGGTCTGAGAAGTAAACACCCACTTTAGAAAAAGGCTTAATATTTTTGAATTGTGCATTCGAATCAATTTATTTACAGTCACCATTGAATAGAAAATGCTTTTCCTTAAAATTTAGGTATGGAAATATACTGAGATAATGAGATTTTATTCACATGCAATTGTGTAATATTCTTTGTTCATATCTACGTACATAAAAACGGATATAAAAATATTAACTAATAAAACATTATCTCATTAATAATTAGCCTATTTAATAAAAATAATTATTCCAATAACGTTATAATTACAGCAACTGATCGTGCATTGAACTCAAGCTCGACCTTTGCCAGGTTTGCATTCATGTGCATTTGTACAATGCATATCCTGTTTAAATTCAAACAGATATAACTAATATTACATAAATCAAAAGGTTTATATGAATGCAAAAATAAATATTCAACTGACAAAATGTTTGTTATTCTTTTACAAAAATTCTCAAAAAAATTGATGAAATTGTAAATTCATACTATAGACGGATAAAGAAGTCAAGAGTTTTTTGAAGTGAAACTTCTTTAGGCGCCTTGGGAGTAAAATTTGAAGGTCGCGTCATGGCAATACCGTCGTGGCATGTGTAGGACGACAATTTTGGTATCTTTGAATCTAGCCAAAGAAGTTTCACTTCTGACACGTGTGCTCGGCACACAAGCTCTTCTTTATCTATAGCAGGCTGAAGCTGGTACTATGTTATAAGAAATTAAGAAGCCACTCAATTCCTTGCATTTTTCCTACCAACACTAGGTAGGTAATTTGTATTATTGTACCCATAAGGTACAATAATACAAATTTTATTTGAATATATGTATAGTGTACACCATTATCGTATATAAACACTCAGATACTCATATCATGTTCAAATGCTCATCCCTTTAACATTTGTAGTATAAAATCTGAATTTCTGTCACGTTGTACCTACTTCGTCTGTTGGCATGTTTATGGAAGATACACCTTGAATTTGGTATCAGTTTATATACTTTCTGGGTACAAATCTACATTGTTTCAGAGTTCGATAAAATTCATGTCATAGAGTCATTTGTTATGGTGAAAACAGGAACACGTTCACAAATGAGAAATATGCTATACTGTATTATCGTTGGCATATTTCTTGAAGGTATAAAAACATTACTATTATTTACAGAAGAAATGTATCCATGTGTTTAGCATATTAACCGTTGAATGAATCAGAACACGAGCAGTTCATGTTAGACTGTCGTTTAATTAAAAAAATCAATATGGTATTTGCTACCGTGCATTCACTTATCTTTTCAAAAAATCAAAGAAATATTAACAAATTAATTTACACAGTGTTGTTTGTTTGGGAAGACTCTACCCCATTAAATTACTACAATGCATTTGCTCTCAATTAACATTTTTGCATCTCAATCTCATATAACATAGCTCAAGCGGTTACCTGCACGAACTCTCCGCATATGGGCGTGAAGCCGGCATCCAATCCGGGCTCATCGTAGTGTGTGCGCTGGCGCGGGTACAAGTCCGAAGCGCGCACGCGGTGCGGCGGCGGCTCCGGCTGCGGCGGCGCGCGGTATCGCTCGCGGTCGCTCATCTCGCTCGACGCCGTTGCCACCTGAGCGGAGAGAATATGGGATGAGCGAAAATTGAATATAGGATGAGCGAAAGTATAATATTGGTTGAGCGAGGATATTATTAAAGTTTGTAAATATGTAGCAGTGGAAGCTAGCTTGTGTCTGTATTATGTATATAATTTAAACTTATATATATAGTTATTTCAAATATCAACACTTCATTCTGTACGTTTTCATCCGTATTTTTTTGTACTTATAAACTGTACGTTAGTGACATATTACTGAGTCTATTGGAAGAAGCAGAATTTGCCGTCACGCATTTATTTGTCGAGTGCGATAAGTATCATATTATGCATTTGAGCTATAAAGCATATCACAATGTTTATATCTTCAGGCTACTCTTTCGACAATAGTCACATCCAAACACCCAACTTATCTAACTATACTAAAAACAAAAACCTTATAGAAGAACACACGTAACGAAGTTCTTTTCATATTTGGCATACACTGCAAACAGAACAAATAGCACTTCATAGGCACATTGCTGACTATAGTCTACTATATGACTGCAGAAAGCCAGATTAGTCTATATTATAAAGAGGTATAGAAAGTCCAAGATATAATTAAACAAAGACACTTCCACCAAGTTTGGAGTTCAACTTGTACTGATAACTTATTTCGTCGCAAGATACCGTGCAGGACAGAGAGGAAGGACTTTCCTTCTCGTTTCGAGCAAAGTCCAAGTGTCCTGCCAGTCGTTATATGATAAGGACTTGTAAGGTTGACGTCTGAGATGGACAACAAATGCATTTCCTGGTTGCATGTTGAATGATGTTTGTGGTGTAAATTATACTGCTTATTACACTACTGACTATACAATATACATACATAACTATAACTACATTGCAATTTTAGTATCCTATACATTTGTTACTTAATGCTTTTTGAAAGTATCAATTCAATCTTATATTTAAATCTTAACGAATCAAGTAAATTTACAAACAAGTAGAAAAAAAATGTATGCGTGTACTAGAGTACACGCATACGTAAGAAGTGAAACGTCTTTATGACCTTAAAAATGTCACGAGTATGGCGTAACGCAAAAATGTCACGCGTACGGCGTAACGCAAAAATGTCACGCGTACGGCGTAACGCAAAAATGTCACGCGTACGGCGTAACGCAAAAATGTTACACTAAATTTTTGTCCAACCCCGATAAAGAAGTTTCACTTCAAAAATTGTATATGTATCAACAAAATAAAATATACAATTCGTCCATAAACGTACAATAAACAATAAAATCATTTGCTCACATACTCTCTATGCGTTCAATAATATGTGATTTTCGCTCTATTTCCCTCTAGTCAATCAGTAATTGTGTGTAATATAATCATTCAGCGCCTAACAGGGAACCGCCCATATATGATCAATGACTTTTGTACTATAAATTTATGATAAATTTTTATATTTAATAGTGAATAAGTAATAATATAGCTGAACCGCAAACTAAGAACTTATAGAATATAATAAAAATTTAAGTACTTATTAGGAATTCTTTAATTGAAGAGTTTTCCTGATAAACTTATAAATTAACCAATTGAATACGTATATAAAAAACAGTTAAAACCAAATTCAAATTCCAACTGTTTAAAAAATAAAAAATTATTGAACATAATATTCTCAAATCGGAAACGCATCCTTTACAGATTGTGTTTCACCAACTTACAGTCCAATAAAACATTATCATTTTGTTCAATTGCAACAAACAGCTCAAACAAGCAAGGAAAACGTTAATAAAACCTCGTCAAAACCCTTACGTATGAAGACCATATAAGTAGCATGTGAAAAATGTTTGTGATTCATTCAAAAAACAAAGAACAAAGTCCTGGGAGCATTTTCTCACGACTCGACGTGAAATAACGACAAAACTATTGCATAATATACCTTATGCAAAGTCCATTGTGTATATGTTGTATCGAAATCTATACTAATACTAGCGGTCCGCCCCGGCTTCGCCCGTGGTACCTACATGTTTAAACTATCCTATCTCTCAAGTTGGATCGAACTGCACATGGTGTGCGAATTTTATTATAATCGGTTAAGTGGTTTAGGAGTCCATTGAGGACAAACATTGTGACACGAGATTTATATATATTAAGATTATAAAGCTGAAGAGTTATTGTTTGAAAGCGCTAATCTCTCAACTACTGATCTGATTTGAAAAATTTTTTCGGTGTTAGATAGCCCATTTATCGAGGAAGGCCTTAGGCTATTAGGCTATATATTATATCGTCACGCTAAGGCCGTAAAACCGCGGGGCACATCTATTAGTTTTATATGTAGGTACATTACAACGTGTATGAGAAAGAAGTAAAGCCAAATATCTGATTGTATATACCCACTGTAATAAACGATGACACGAGATTTACTGCCCACAAATTTTCTGATCAATATCTTGCCTTTTTAATAGAACTGTAGGATAATCAATCTTAATCTTAATACTATGTATTATAAAGGCGAAAGTTTGTAAGTATGGAACTATGGATGTATGGATGTATGGATGTTTGTTACTCTTTCACGTAAAAACTACTGAACCGATTACAATGAAATTTAGCACACATATAGAGGGTAACTTGGATTAACACATAGGATAGGTTTTATCCCGGAAATCCCACGGGAACGGGAACTATGCGGGTTTTCCTTTGAAAACGCGGGCGAAGCCGCGGGCGGAAATCTAGTAATCAATAATCCAAAAGATAGCAACCTTACGCCACAGAATACTTAATAGTAATTATCTAACTTACGCCTTAAAACTTTTATAGAGCAATATTAAAAATATATCTAAATTACAAAATATCCACGTCAATAACGCTACTATTTATAAACATAAATCATTATCATAACTCTAAGAGCATTCCATCCATGATTAATGTAATTATTTCTTTTATGCACATACGACTTAATTATATAACGTTTACGATGATTCTTATGTTTTTTGTTCAATGGGCTTGGATGAACTTTAAAACTTGCCTCGTCATGATTTAACCACAAAAATATATCATGTAATATGTAAAAACAATTGAATAATATTACTACAGCATACTAGCAATGGTTGAACATTGTTGTATTAAATAGTAATAAATATTATGCTACCAAATTTGCCCACTCCAACAACATAAATAATGCCCATATATTCCAAACTTCTGGCCAGCTAAGACCGCTAAATCGTCGAGTTAGGGGACCTAAACTTTCAAAACAAATATCTCGTTTGTAATTCACGACTAGCAGCTCAGAAGCTTTTCAGTGTAATTCTGGGAATCGCGCGTATGTATATCCTTTCAAGTTTGTGGGCGTTAATTTATTTAACCCGGAACAAATCTCGATTCTCCCCTCCTTTGTTAAATCTTTAAGTGCATTAACATCATAAATAAAATTCGTTAATATCCTTCCTTCGAATGAAGAAGTTTAAAATTTAAATTATTCATGGGTTCATTCACTTCTCGATTGTCCATACGCCTTTAGTTTCAACTTAACTTGCGTGTCGATTCCAAATGTTCTGTTTATAATAAAATAATTTACATCTATAAAATAAATAACACTGCTTTTCTTTGTTTTATTATGTATCTTTTGATTGCAATTTCAAGTTGTTCTTGCAATGCTTGATAAGTTTCTTTGTAGATTAGAGACACATAGAAAAAGTAGTACAATGATTTGCGATACAATCTAATGAACCAGACGTTCATAAACAAAACGATCGTGCCTAACTTTCCATGTATGGGGCACTAACAACCAACTTCCTGTTTGTGTCTACGAACAATTTTACTCGTCGGAGAATCCCCGCTGCAAGCGTTACTTTACTGTTTAATTGTTAAACAAACAATGCGTGTATCCAGTCCATTCATAGGAACAAATGCGACTTTCCCACAAACAAAAGTAAATCCTTAGAGTAAACGAGAGAATTGACTCACGGCGCCCACATTAGGCAAAACAGCTGCATCATTGCCGTGAATAAAGGGAACGGACAAAGATAAGAAATAAAAGCTTTCTATTACACTGAACAAATTGAGACATTATAGCCAAAACCTATTAGGCCAGTACGATCGTGGGTAGGATTCACTTCGACCTCTTAGCCTAATCTTAGAAGCAATTTCAGTTGAGAGGCAAAAAACAAGCTAACCTATTCAATCCCACTACAATAACATATAATAATAGACGCGAGTGTTTGTGAGGATAGGTCGATGTTCGTTATTCTCACACAAAAACAGCTGACCGGATTTTGAGACAGGATTAACACAAATTACGGGGTAACGATTAAAACTGCGGCTGTAAGCTGATGTATTTATAGTTCATATTTTAATAAAATGTTGCAGGTCTAAATTTCAACCTAAATAAAATTATAACACACAGAATATTGCTTCAATACATTTATTTATTCATCATTACGACATGCCATTAAATAGTTCAGGATCCATCGCCCATTTTTGCACTTGATTACTATCAAGCTAATTTTCTGTGAGTAGCTTTATTTTATATAGCTTAGTAGTAGCTTTATTTAAATATTTCAGAACCATCAAATCAAAATATTTTATCCTTGTAAGCTACCACAATCGAGAGTTTCGTACAAGCAAAGATGGGCGATGGATCCTGAACTAAAAGGTTATTTGCTCATTGCGACAGTGACTTAAAAAGTAGTAACTTAAAGTAGGCAGAGCAACTAAACTACATAGATCAAGAGAAAGAACAAAATCTCTACCCGTACAATGTGCGACAAACATCCATCTCACGAGTCACGTAACCGCCCTAAACCCTGAGCATAAAAACAGTACCAACTCCACATTTATTTATAACCGTTAAAGGCAATAAACATCGCTTTCTATCCGATGTGCCTACTACGTAACATTCCCCAGTGGTGACGCAACGAAGCGCCAGCGCCTATGAACACACAACAATAAAATTATGCTCTGAATCATTTATTAATATAAGGGCGCTTGTGCACTACAAGGAATTTTACTGTCCGGCATTCCGATTTTTTACGGTCCGGTGTGGCATGAAAAAACCGATGAATTGCTTGTGCACCTGTCCGTCTTTACTCGGATCAGTGCGGTACAGTTCAAGGAAGTTTGGCGGTATAATGCTATCATAAATGATTGTTTTTGCATTTTACAAGAAATAGAAAAATATAGAAGGTGAAATATTATATTATTTCGTTATAAAAAAAAGTAAAGTTCCGTAAGAGATTTAAAATGCGTGTTTCACTTATTTATTTTAATCGGTGACGAGGAGCTAAAGCTATTCCCACTTGAACTTTAACTTACCAACACTTACTTAGATAATAATTACACGACTCGACAAAAAAATTTTCGTTCTTTGTCCTAAAGTTTATACTATTATTTTCCAGTTAGTTATGCACAAAAACGAAAAGAAAATACCTTTTTTCGGTATAAAGTTTGCTTTTGTGATAGTTATAATAATTATACTCATTTTTCAATTTTTTCATAAATTTTAATTGATTTTAATATTTTTAAAAAGACCGCGCGGTGAGAGTGGGGTATTAACGTTTACACTGTGCCGCTAGATGGCACCCGAGTGATAAACAACCATTAAACAACCATCAGGTGTTATTTACAAGCCCAGAATAACTTAAAATGTCGTCACGAAAGTGCAAATACGATGCTGATGCATTTTGTTTTATATGTGGTCAATTTATTAAAGTTCGAGACGTGAAATATGAACTAAAGACATCTTACGTTCTCTGTGAAGCCTATGAAGCATATTTTGACTGTCCTGTACGGAATCAAGATAAGCCATGGGCTCCACATGTTGCTTGTAGATATTGTAAAAGGTGTTTGGAAGGTAAGGCAAATTACAAATTTTAAGGCCATGGGCTGCAGGATGTCATTAAAAGTACATATGCTGCATACTCATTTGGATAAATTTACAAACAATATGGGAGCCTATTCCGAAGAGCAAGGAGAACGTTTCTATCAGGACATCATGAATTTTGAACAACGCTATCAAGGCCAATACAATGAAAACATGATGGGCGACTATATTTGGGGTTTATTGAGAGAAAGTAGCTATGAACATAAAAGAAAAAGTAAAAGTGTGCACTTTTAAGTTATTTTCCACTTTTCTGTAAGCTAATTTGATAGTAAAACTTAATAAAAATAATAAACATTTTTATTTCAATAGTTTTATTTTCAATCAAAAATTAAAATCCGAGATTTTTAAAAATTTCGTTCAATCAGTCTTCTAAGCACAAAAGCAAAGTTTTTCATGCCATATATTTTTTTTCCGTCTAATTACGACCTAAATACCGAAATTTAATGCTTTGCAATCAAAGTCAAATTTCATGGTGACCCGTTGTTATAGGTCAATGCTTGGTCAATGTATATAAAATAACAATACCGACTTCTCAAATCTCATTGCCAACTAAAAGAAAGTAAAACAAGAGCTTGCTTTCAATTGGCATATGCAGTAAAAACAGTAAAATCCAAGCAAGTGGGCATTCGAAAACAATTATACCTACAGCGACTCGTAGACAAAAAAACCATCCGGAATAGGGAAAAGTAAAATGTCGGACAGTAAAATTACGTATAGTGCACAAGCTAGTATATAGATTAATGGCGTGCCATACCGGACCGTAAAAAATCGGAATGCCGGACCGTAAAATTCCTTGTAGTGGACAAACGCCCTTACTGCAATGAGCTAGATTAGTTATTGTGCGACGTGTGACGTCACGCGTCGCTTTGCGAAATGAGAGATGCATTACTTAATAACATTACAAGTGTTTTAATCATTTGTTGCACAACAAAATAAGAATACCTATAAGAAATGTTACACCATTTATCGATAAAAATCAATTACCTAACATATCGTAAAAGTGTAATTTTACTGTAATTTGCGAGAAATACCAAAAGATTAATAGTTACTCTTCAATATAACGAGAGTCAAATGAACGATATTCATTTATGAAATAGGCATGATGTTTAAATAACATTGTAAGAAAAGTTTATTGCAAGTATAAATTATAAGTACCTTGCAACCTTGGCGTATAACTCCAGGTTAAAAGTATTAAAATTTAAAAGTACTAAAATATTTCCTAATCGCATTTAAATGAAATGCAAAATTATTTCAAACGCCACAAAATCACGTCATTATTTCGCTAACACTGACTAATTACACTCATTTAAATACAAAAGAATTTTACCATCCGCGCTTTGCTATCATAACTGTTCACAAAGTGAATTATAAAATCGATATATTAATAATAAATAATTCCACTTTGTGTTCAACTTCACCTTCGAACTCTATAAGTACTCGCATAGTAGAGTTTTCCTTTTTAAATTCTAAATTAATCGATTTTGTCATGGCTGGTTAGTACATTTGTTATTCATAATAATTAGATAATCGATTTAAACTTTCTGTATTATGTAGCTCACATTACTTGGAAAATAGTATGATGATATTTAACACACAGAGAATAAACTTACGAACAAATTATGATTTACGAATATCCACTTTCAAATCAAATAAAAAAAATGTAATTTAGCACCGGAAAATCCGCATTCACAGGGTGATTTTTAAAGTGCATTACAAAAGATTAAAACAATTAAACGCAGCACTAGTTCCGCGTGCACAAAGCCTTACAAGCGAACAGTGGGCGGGTGCCACCCACAGGCGCATTCACCCGCGCACGAGCGACCGAAAAAGGCTTCAAAGGCGAAACGTGGCTTTGTACGCGACTTTCTTTGAGATTATCTCAAGTTACGAATCACCCTGTATTCAAGTCAACTTTTGAAGCCCTTTGTTTAAATGTATTCCGCTTTAATCCGTAGGTGCTTTAACAGTCTACTTCAGAATTCTCGAGTTGAGCTTTGAATGAAAAAATATCCTAATTTCCTGTTGGGTGAGGGGATGATGTACAATATGCTATTTGTATTTCCTTTTTGCACGACTCATAAGCGAAGCGTTGAGGTGGGTACTACTGTCACTTCGCGCAAAACATCTGATTTTTCAAACTTAAAATGTCTTTATGTATCATACATTGCACTTGTAAGATAATACATACACACACATATTAAGAAAAAACACTATTTTTAACGTTCATGATATTTTTGATGTCATTTTTGTTATTTAAACTAGTTAAAAAACAGTTTAAAAAAGTTCTGTCTTGGACGTCCGTGTGTCTGTATGTGCGGATCCTTTTTCTTGTTAACACGATAGCGACCGAAATACTTTACTAATCGAGTCTTTTTTTTTCTCTTACGCTTGAGTATGCTCAGGAATAGAACCCTTTCATTTTTCAGGGTCTGATTCGATGTGGTTTAATTGTTATTAAATAAACAAAAATAATAATTAATAAATATTTATTAAAAAAAATTATGAGGCGTGCACTTTTGGATTTTCCAAATTATTTGATATCTGATCTCAAAAGCTTCTGTGATTTTGTTTGTAAAGTTTTATTTTAAACAGATGGATTGAATCTCGTCTTTCGTATCAAGATGATGTTTAAAATGGTCCTTATGGAATGTCACAATAAGAGAAATTCTCAGTGTTGACTCAAATCTGGGAGTCTAGATTTGAGTTCAAATTAAAAGATTATCTGGATATTTATTTAATTTTTTTTTCTCGCAGCTACATTGGCGCTTTAGTTTACAGATGAGCAAAACATTTACGTTAATAATATGACACAGCATAATTAAATAAAAACAAAAAATATATCACGTGATACAATCAACGTATCTATAATACGTACCTAATTAACTAATTGACTACAAGGTAATTACTGGCCAATTTTTTGATCAGAAAACAATAAACTATGTAGTTTTTATGAAATTTTTTTACTAGGGACAATCATTAAGTAAGCATTCATAAAGTAAGGTCACACGTGTTAAAAACTGATGTCAAGGATACTAATATTATATTATCTATACTTATAATATTATAAAGCTGAAGAGTTTGTTTGAATGCGCTAATCTCAGGAACTACTGATCCGATTTGAATCATTCTTTCGATTTAGATAGCCCATTCATCGAGAAAGGCTATAGGCTATATATACGCTGAGACCTAGAGGAGCGGACCCACGCGGGTGAAACTCCGGAGCGCAGATGCCAGATAGTAATTAATAAAAGTAAAATACATTTTAAATCAGTAACGACAAATTTTATAAAAAACTCTCTTAATTGAATGATTACCAATAATTAATTACCAATAATAAAATTAATTACCAATAATACACAATAAAGTCAACAAATTTTCCACTACCTACATTAGAAAGACTCACAGAGACTTCTCAATAAAACCGTCCCACGACTTTACGACTCCATCGAAACGTTGGATCAATAGTT
Source organism: Colias eurytheme (assembly GCF_061535395.1). NCBI lineage: Eukaryota > Metazoa > Arthropoda > Insecta > Lepidoptera > Pieridae > Colias > Colias eurytheme. Next base: position 7,690,182 of record NC_143000.1, on the reverse strand, counting down.
ACTTTGTAAACACACCATAAATATATTATTAGATCATCAACACTAAAACAGAGCACAAAGTATCCAAACATTAGTCATTTAAGCCATCGTCGGAACCGTGCGGGTGGGCAACTAAAGTTAAACCGACTCAATTAACTAGACATCTGTTTGTATCGTCTCCAACCGCCCCGAGTGTTTATATATTCAGTCGTGTAGCTGAGTTTCTACCACAAGTTCGTTAACCTTAACTATTTGGTACCCATAAAAACCTCAGGCGCATCGAATATTCTAGACGACAAAGCGAACAAGTTACGGTTCAAATTTGTATTCACAGTTACAGTGATAAAGTTTAAATTAGAGTGGAGATTGGTTCAATAGATCTAAGTGATAATATTCATCAATATCCGCTTGGAGGGGACAGAAATTGCCTACGGCTAAATCTCAAGGTGGTCTAAAGATACGGTATCGTTTTATCTGTCTGTCTTAAACGAAGTTTTTGCAACATTTGGTTCAACGACACAAACAATCTTTTTATAATTTAAAATTGCTCTACTAGTTTTCTCAAACGATCTCTATCTGTAAGTACAAATATGGATTTTCAAGTAGCTTTTAAAATCCAATGTACGTAAATTATTCAGCTTTTCCAAACAGTTACTTAATCGAAAGGTAATACAATACAGGGCAATCGTTTTAATTATGTAACAGAAGTACTGGAAAACACTTATAAATTCACTTCCCTGTTCAAACTACTATCGGCATTCACTTATCATCAAAGAATACATAATGAGTCTATTATAGCAATTTAGCATTTTATAACAGAACTCAGTAGACACTTATTTCTTGCCCAATTCAGAATTCTGTATGTTCCCTTATCATATTATCTGGAGAGGTGTGATCTATTTATATACGATAATTTCTAGACCTTAGATATCAGGGAAGTTGTCTATGTATCAACTATTGAAAATAATATAAATCAAAAATTTTCATTTATAATTGCAGTGGCCATAAACATACTGTACTTTGTAGTCGGTGATGGTTATCAATATGCATGAAAATAATTAATATAATAAAAGCTAGCATTTCAAGTAGGTATTTGAAAATATATTTTTAGCATGTTGTCGTTTGAACTTCACCCAGTAAAAAAGTCTGTGAGATAGCTCTTCCGCATTTATTTATACCTAGTACATTTCACACGCCTAGATACCATCTGTTGAGTAAAAATAGAAAAAGTATTTCATCTGCACAGGCACCAATACTAACCAAACTATACGCCTGAAATTTGGAATCTCCAAGTTCCATAGACGATCTCAATCTTTGATCAGCCGCATAATCACATGGTTCCATTTAGTTTCGTAGCCGTGACGTCACATGCGAGTGGGGGGCCTACGATAGGTGATGTACTCGCAAGGACGTTCGCAACGTGTCGGCCGCCGGTTGGCCAATCGCGGAAACGCCACGGAGGCGAGCCCTCAATGGCGAAACGTCACCGCTCAATGCGTTATGCCAGCCTGGTACTCCGCTTTGAATAGACAAAGGTCCGTGGGATATTGCGACACGCGACCCATTCACGGCCCGCTTGGGAATTGTTCGTGGGTTGAATGGGCGACTTTTTAAGAATATTTTTATTGATTGGTAAACGCTTGACCGAGATAGCGTAGCGTGAGACTATGATTTCGAAAAAATATGCACGTTGAAGTAGCTTCTATTAGACAGCAATGCTAATGAATTCTGATTTAAATCTTCTATATAACCTTATCATTAAAATGCGATATATGTGAATGTAAATGCATATTAAACAGAAACATTTATACAGCAACGTTTTTGACAATAACGGGTCTGTAAACGAAAAATTAAAAAGTGACCCTAACAGTCTAAAGAATTTAAAATCACCTGACAACGGGCTTTTGAATTGTGATGAAAGTGAATTGAGGTCACAAACAAAGATGGCATAATATCCGTGTTCAAAAGTTTTTTTAGGCTAAGGTTGCCTGGCCTGGTTGAGATAAAATTTATTTATATATATTAAAATTCAGAGTCTGGCTTCTATTTTGTTTTCTGGGATGTACAGAATGAGATTATTTTGAGAAAATACGTAAAGGGTAAAATTTGTGTAAAAACTTAACTTCTGGACGCTCAAAAGAAGTAGAAAACAGCATAGAGCACAGAGCATGATGAATAATGGCATAATAAAATATATTGTTTAGACATCGGTTTAGAAACCTATTTTACATAAGATGCAGAGTGCAGATACGAGCGCTCAGGCAGATATACGAAATACACAATATTATAACCAGTCTTGAGATAATTGTTTAGGTCTTGGCAAAATAAAGTTCGCCCTGGCTCCTGCTAATTAATGTTTATGAATAAAATATTGCAAATGATTTAATTTTAACTAAAACGCTTTTATATTAAGTACAGATGGAGTGTATTAAATATAATAAAGAACAACTGAAACATTGATAAGATATCGAAACAAAATACGATTATTTGAAGATACATTAAATAATTACGAAAAATAACAATGTTTCAATAATTTTATCTCTGAAATTCAGTTATAAATAAACATACCTAGATAAATTTGTTATCGCATTTTTTGTCCCGATAGGTACCTAAATGTTATGTAAATAGGTAGGTATGTATAATTCAAGCAGTTGATATAAGAGTATCAAATGAATATAATAGAAATATTTACATTGCATTTTAGTAAATATCAATACATATAATAAAATTCTAGAAAAGTGGTGTCTGTACAATGAAAATATGTAAAAAAAAATTAGCAGGGGTTATTACTAAATCGATCCCAAACCCAAAACTGTTGTTAAAAAAATTTTTGTCTGTTTGTCTGTTTGTCGGTTTGTCTGTTTGTCTGTTTGTCTGTATGTTTGAACACGCTAATCTCAGAAACGGCTTATCCGATTTAGATGCGGTTTTCACTAATATATTGTGGTAAGCTTCATTTAACATTTAGTGTTTATTTCATGTCAATCGGTTCATAAATAAAAAAGTTATGACCATTTAAGTAATCACAGCGAACATTTGCTAAGGCATTCTATACATGAATTACTTTATTACGTAAATTATACGCTAAAGTTATTCCTTGACATGTCCAGATGATCATATTATCGAAAGTCCCCAAGCGTGGGGGGGGGGTGGTTATGCTGAGGGGGTAGTAGGGGGGGTCAAAGGACCTTTATTTAGATTTTTGCTCATAAGTCTAAAACCTGCACAAATAGCATTATGGTTACTTCTAGGTAAATTTTCTATATAAAAGGTCTTTGAAATTATATCGTAGGTATTATATTTTTAACCCCCGACGCAAAAAGAGGGGTGTTACGACCGCTATGTGTGTATTGCGTGTCTGTCTGTGCCACCGTAGCTCGCTAACGGGTAATACGAATTAGATGCGTTTTTTTGTTACATTAGTTGTTTATTATATTATATAGGGGTAAGTGGGAATGAAAAAAACGAATGTTAGTTGTTAATGTAGGTTATACCCAAGTGATATATCAAATGAAAATAGACGACATGTCAGAAACAATTAGTCAAATTTTATCAAAATCGGTTCATCCATTTATTTGATATAGGGGTAAAAGTGGGAGTAAATAAATGAATTTTATCAAATATACTCAAGTGACGTATCTAATGAAAGACATGACGTGTAAAGTACAATAAGACATATTTTATCAAAAGTGGTTCATCCATTTATTGGATATAGGTATTAAAGTGGGAATAAAAGTTGTCAAATAATATACCCAAGTGGCATATCAAATGAAAGGGCATGACCTGACGTGAGAAGTATGATGAGGCATATATAATCAAAATCGGTTCATCCATTTATTGATTTATAGCGGTAAAAGTGGGAATGAATAATCGAATGTGGTCAAATAATAATATAATCAAGCGGCATAACAAATGACGTGTGAATTACAATTAGTCATGTTTTATCAAAATTGGTTAATCTGTTTATTACATACTAGATTTCCGCCCGCGGCTTCGCCCGCGTTTTCAAAGGAAAACCCGCATAGTTCCCGTTCCCGTGGGATTTCCGGGATAAAACCTATCCTATGTGTTAATCCAAGTTACCCTCTATATGTGTGCTAAATTTCATTGTAATCGGTTCAGTAGTTTTTACGTGAAAGAGTAACAAACATCCATACATCCATACATCCTTACCAACTTTCGCCTTTATAATAGTATTAAGATAGGGCACCTTAGGGGTGATAGTGGGGATAAATAATCCATATGGAGTACCAAACGAAAGGATATGACATGTACATAATATATAGGTATGATTAGACATGGTTTAAATCAAAATCGGTTCTGCCATTTACTAGGGGTGATAGGGAAAAGTTGAAAGTCTGTGAAAGTAGAAGGAATATGGGAGCGGGAGAATAACCACATCCTGGAAATTTTGAACTCTTCTTCTTCGTACCTAAGTTTTATAGCTCAGTTTAGTAATAAATTTTACTAACAGTTCTTTTGTGTTATTATTTATTTTATTTCTTAACTTTATAATAATGTGTAAGTACTTATAATTTAGTTGTATATGATAGTACGTGTCTCAAGACGTGTTTACTCAATAATTGTGTGTTTAGTAGTAACTACTATGCAGTCACTATTCCGCGCGGACGAAGTCGCGGGCACAGCTAGTACTTTAATATTGTTATTGTATTTAATTGAAGAACTGAGGATAAAAATATATTCAGTAGCAAAACCTCCTTTTAATTAGTAACAATTAAAACTAAGTTTCTAAAATGCAATAAATCAAAAACGATTCCAACTTAGCCTCGTGATCTCGCATAAAATTACGAACTATCGCCATTTTTTGCCGCCATACTTCCACGCCATCGTAGTATTTTATCCCATTTAGTTCATTCATAAAATCCTCCAAGTACAGCGCCATGTCAAGGCACTAAAAGGATCCTCAAGACAATTAGACGCACCACTCGAACAATACACCACGGATGTTAATGAGCCTTGTTCTCGATAGCTATAGAATTAACAAATTTCAACTCTATCTCGTCGCATTGTAATTCCATATCGAGTGGCAGATACATCGATGGCGTGCCAAGCATCTGGCGCAATGCTTATTCTATTCAGTCGACGTTGAGTCACGGGGTTTCTACAAACGGAGTTGATTGAAGGCCATTTTTAGCTCACGTATGATATAATGATAGTAAATACAGGCGCCAGATGTTCGATCGCGCTCAATCATGCCGATATCGTAAAAAGCGAGACAGTAATTGCAATGGGAAAACATTTACAGCTCTAATGCCGACCATTGAAGATCTCCTGATGCAATATAGAGATATGAAGATGATGAGTTTGCTTTCTTCATAAAACATTTAAATGTAATACAAATACACGATCTCAAGACACTTTCGATTTTATGTAAAGCTGTGCAATGTTTTGCTTATAAATTAAATCTTGTCCATTTTTTTCGTCAAGTGTCAATCAACCACTACGTGATTAATTGAGTTTAAATATCACGAATCTTTATACAGACTTCATACGCAACAAGGAACAGAATTAACTGCTGATGAAACTAGCTTCGCAGTAATCTAAAATCTTGTCATTAGAAGCAATTTGCCGTCAATGCTCGTTATAGAATGGATTGGAACGTAAGCCCAGTCTGGTCTTGACCACAACAATGGGTACCAGGGAGCCGGAGCCATTCAATAAAGCGTAAACATGCCTGAGTAATGAGTCAGTGGTGCAGCGGTACTTATTGTACCCGCCATATTAAACCACGATAAAGGTTAATCGGCAAATTAACTGGTGAACGCTTTGGCTGCCGTTTGGTAAATAACAACCATTCTACATCCTGTTAAATCACTGATAACATTAAAAAGGAAGTAAGTTCTACGAGAAATAACAGCGCATTCCATCGAGTATAAAATTATTTCCTCTGACCTTTAATATTAGCTACATCGTGCGCTTTTCTCGCTTATTAAACTTTGATCATGCCGACGCGAGGCAACAATTTGCATGTATCGAAACAACTTATTACTACAGACGCAACTACACGTTTCGACAAGCTATTAATAGCACTATCAATTATATTTCACTTCTGACACGTTATATAATAGTACTTGATGTTGGTCAATTGTTCGCAGAGTTATAAATTGCGTACAATGTTGACAAGATTGTTGGTGAATAAGACAAAAGATAGGGAAAGTTAGCTTCTCCGTCGTCACCTTGCGCGCGTCATTGACCCATAAAATTACTTGCAAGATTATGGCGAGGAAATTAATTGTCTTTTGTTCTTTAAACCAACCGACGGTGTTTTCTTTTTAGCGTGAACAATTGTAGTGGGATATTAGATAATGAAGCTTCCGTGTTGTTTAGCGTGATCAGGATATCTTCATATAGTCATGATGGGGGCAAAGAGTTTTTATTATTTGGCTCTCTGAGCGGAATATAAGGGAAGAAAAATGTCTACCTATCACCTAGTATCATTGTATTTTTTTAATCACGTCCCTTTCTCGAACTTCTAAATCTGTGAATTTTGAAAATTCTTTGTGAAGGTAAAACATCACAAATATTTTTAATTCAATCAGTCGATGAATCGACAGGACGTACTAACGTCCCTGTTAATGTAAACTGCAAACTGAGACAAAGTATGTCATTCTCAATAAAGCAAATTGTTGCCCTTTGAAGGGTCTGCAGTTTGCACCAGATTCACGCATCTTTATTAACGTTTTCCGTTCTTTGTTCAGTAATCTAAACGTTTTACAGTTCAATTAGTTTAATGAATTTATAAGATTTCCTCTGAGAATACATCAATCAATACTGGAAGGCCAGATGAGTTTTTTAATGTTTTATTTTAGTAATGAGGACTGAGTAAAAATAATACACAATTTAAACTGTTTTACAATTAAAAATACATTAACATTTTCATATATGTATTAAGTTTATGAAATACTCTACTTTAATATTGTTTAAAATTCAACAAGGTGTACCGATTTCAAGAAGAAGCAAAATGAAAACAATCCATGGAAAATTATGTTAAATTATTTAAGCATATTTATGATTACATTATTGTTTCATAAAATTCACATAATTGTTATGCATGATCATTTGTATTGGATTACATTAATTACCCGTATCAGTTAATTGTTTATTGAATTAAAAAGGGTTTTCGCTCCTTATCATTAATAATACATAAATCAATACCTTATCAAAACAAAGCAAATTTGCAAAATTTGAGAGCGCTACAGTCATATCATTTGTTTATATATCATTTGTTTATTTTGTTAAAAGATTAAACTTGAAATATAATTTAAATTTATTTAATTTCTATACCTGGGACCTTTTGGGACCTTGGAAGTTATCTTTATATTAGCAAAGAATAAAAAGTTCCAAATCTTGCAAACAAGTATACGTAAGTAACCTTCCTAAGCGCTGTCTTTTAATAAAAAATAAATACCAATAAATAAGAAACGTATAGAAGCAGTTTTAACGAATGTAGCACATTATGGATGAATAAATGCGATTCAATCTTTATGAAAACACACCCTAACTAAAAGAAATAAACCATTCATCTATACTAATATTATAAAGAGGAAAAGTTTGTAAGTATGTATGTAAGTATGTATGTATGTATGTATGGTTTTCACGCAAAAACTACTGGACCGATTTCAAAAATTCTTTCACCATTAGAAAGCTGCATCTTTACTAAGCAACATAGGCTATATTGCATTTTCAAAAAAATTAGAGATCCTTACCAAAAATGCAATAATGTAACCCAAGGTGTAAAAAAATCCTCAATAAAACTTCTGTCATCGCGTGCGCTGCGGAATCTATTGAAGATAGAACAAAAAAATGTTCTACAGTATTATAGAATGGATCAATATCTACAAGAAAGTCCGCGATACCATATGTCCATCTTCAGTAGTTATGTTACTACAACAACTTTTTTACGTTTTCAAAGTAAATAGAAGTGCCGACAGTAATCAAACCATGTTATCCATACACATATATTAATCCTTATCCCATTAAATGATGTTTTATTACAGACTGTTTCAATACCAGCAAAATACTTTTTAAATGAAAAGAATTGGATATTCCATTCAAAAGATATAACGAATTTTTAAAAGTGTCAATCTACAGAAAATAGTAGTAGACCGGGAGATACTGACACAAAATTTCGAGTCATTTGTAACAGGATGGCGGTTCTACAGGGGTCTTAGTACGCAATGACAAAAAGAAAAACGATGGTGTGAACGCTGGTACCGGCGGCTTAGTCGCGTGGGCGTTAGTCGAACTCGTCGGAAAAATAGCGAAGTCAAACGATTTGTAACACAAAAATTTTAGAATTTACCGATAGCCCATAAAAAAGAAGTAGGCGGTAGTGTCATGCCATACTTTTCCGGTGTGACTTACAGCCCGCCATACCGACGCGAATGTGTTGATTTAAAAAAAACAATTCATCCATTTGTACCAGGCTAACTTTTGCACAGGTAACCATCGTCGTGCAGCCATTTACGAAAATCGCCATGCCATACTTTTCGGACGATTCCAAATGGTCGCCATACCGCCGAAAATCTGCAATTTTTTTTTTCGCCGAACCATTTGTAACACCCTAAATTTTTTTTTCAACAACTCCTGAATGATTATAAATAGAAGTGTGATAATGCCATACCTGTGGGAGGTGGTGAATGTGTATAAGATTTTTTTTTATTGTATGATTTTATTCGTATTTTGAACGATTTGTAACAGTATGGCATTAATCTTTCCTATAAGTTTGAGGTTCAACAAATATAAATACAAAATTTCAAAGATCTAGGTGGTAGAAATCTTCACTTCTATAAATTAATAATAAATTTATTTATGAAGTATGGCAGCACTTTTTCCCCCTACTAGAAGTATGGCAAATATAATAATGGTCACATTTTATCAAATACTCTCCAAAAATCCAAATGCAATACTGGTACAAAAAGTTTGGCGAAAAAAAAAATTTTTGCAGATTTTCGGCGGTATGGCGACCATTTGGAATCGTCCGAAAAGTATGGTATGGTGATTTTCGTAAATGGCTACACGACGATGGTTACTTGTGCAAAAGTTAGCCTGGTACAAATGGTTGAATTGTTTTTTTTTAAATCAACACATTTGCGTCGGTATTGCGGGCTGTAAGTCACACCGGAAAAGTATGGCATGACACTACCGCCTACTTCTTTTTTATGGGCTATCGGTAAATTCTAAAATTTTTGTGTTACAAATCGTTTGACTTTCGCTATTTTTACGACGAGTTCGACTAACGCCCACGCGACTAAGCCGCCGGTACCAGTGTTCACACCATCGTTTTTCTTTTTGTCATTGCGTACTAAGACCCCTGTAGAACCGCCATCCTGTTACAAATGACTCGAAATTTTGTGTCAGTATCTCCCGGTCTATAGGTATACTATTCGAGCAGGCCGTAGTGCGTTGGTTCACGGAATATGCGTCTTGACGGAACACAGTGGGGTTTTGGTCGGTAGGAATCCGAGATAACCCACGGCCCCTCCCCTGGAGGCCGTGGGTATCTATGAAAGATTTCCCCACTAAAACAAAAAAAAAAGGCCGTAGTGCGGGACGGGGTAAAGGTGATTTTCATGTGATTAAAAATTAAGCCTATAGTAGACTTTTCACTGTAACGATATCGCTATCTATGCGGGTGAAACCGCAGGGCATTGCTAGTATGCTATAAATAAGTTAATACCTCTGACATAACATTCCCATAACCTAAATTCATACATCACAAGTCACAATGGAATGCCACCTCGATGCGGGCTCATTGATACTTACAGCAAGAACCTCGTTATTACAATAGTATATCGTTTTTACAATAGCTGCTACAATAGCTTTCGATTTAACGAACATTCCGCGATCACGAAACCCGGCTGAATCGAGGTCGTTTGTAATTTAGATACAATTAATTGCGTAAAATTGTATTCGCAATGCTCTAGGTAGACTAGGTTTTAAGGTGATGAATTAATTTTTCTAACATTTACGGCCCTTTTCAAACCTTCGTAATTTTTATATTATTAAAGTTGTCGTGATGAAAATTCTTGACAAGAAAGTTCAATAGTAACACAATACGTCTACCGTTTTAGAAACATGATTCCATGATATTTTCTCGATAGAAAAAAAATACAAAGTTCTCATTGTTATTTTTTTATAATCTCTGGCATCTTCAAAATAACAAACGTAAAGTTACGACTTTTTGGATATTAACTATAAAATATACAACCTATACGTCTACCGATTTAGAATTTTGAAATATGCGATGGTTTTGAAATAAACAAGAAATACTTGAAATTAGCGCGCGACCAGCCAATATAGCGAGAGCCGCCCTGTACCTTCCTACCCCGATCGCTGCACGAGTCATTCCCGCTACGGCCGTCACACGGGGAACTTGTGTCGCTCGCGCAATCGTAAAAAAGGGTGACAACACGATAAGACAAAATGAGACAAATGGGGACAATAAAGAAAATAAGAAGAAGAAACATAAAGGTTGGAGAAAAAAGAATGCTTACAATTGGAACAAATTAATGAAGAAGTTGGTTTTATTTTAAATTTGATGATAATTGTATTATAGACGATGTTTGATATGTACCCCTGTTTTAAGTACATAACGAATGTGTAAGATTTTTTTCATTTATAGCATAGATAATCTTTTCAAAAATCCGGAATCCAGAAGGAAAATAAACCCACTGATTGTTCACAATGTGAACCCACTCCTTCGTAAGTACCTTTATTCAGTCAAAAATGTATGTTATCAACGTTCTACTGGTTTTATCGCATGATTCCATTTTTAGCAAAAAGCAACAAAGTGCAAAGAAATAAAAAATCATGGTGAACTTAGTGGAAGTATGGCGGACGTGTTATGGAACAGGAGCTCATTGGAGTAGTATTATATTTAAAAAAAATACGAAAAAATTTCAAGAATTACATTTCTTAGTAGGTGGTAGATAAGTATGTTGTATAAAGAATTTGATGTTGATATTTATTTCATTTATACTTGCTACACCTGTGCGGGAAATTGCTTAGTACTAAAACAGGTTTATATTCATATTTACATAGTAATGTGAGTTTTAATTTCGAAAAATTTTGTGTAAGTATATTAAATTGAGTTCCTGGGTGATCTGGAAACACAATTGGGCCCGGAAGATGGCGCTGCAGTCACTCCTCCTAATCACATGAACCGATTTGGATGAATATTTGTGTGCACATTTCATTGTTGTGGGATGATTGGTTGATTCGTTTTCACATTAGCTAATATTATGTATTTTTGTTGTAAACTTAATTTAATGTTTATAAAACATTATTATTGGTATAAATAAGCCAGTGTTCGTCTCACATTGCTGTACCTGCCTACCTACCCTACCAGGGCCTAACTTTGTTCTGGCTATTTTATTTTGATTATTTGTAATGAATAATTACAATTATAATAGAGTGCAAAAAATAAATACATGCGTCAATATATTTTGTGTTTTTTTTTAAACAATTTTTCTATTTAAAAAAATATCATTCCGACCGCGGCTTTGCCCGCTTGGAATTAGGTTATATCGTGAATCCTGTTTTATCCCACAGAAGTGTTCAGTTCGGATAAAAAGTATCCTATGTGTAAATCCAGGCAATTAGCTATATTTTATCAAAATTGGTAATGTAGTCTTGACGTGATTAAGTAACAACTAACAAAAAAATATACAAATTAACATCCAAAGTTTCGCATCAGCTTTACTGTATTAGTGATATCTTCCACTCTTGACTTTGACTGAGAAGAATTAGGGTTTATAACTTCTTTCAGAAATAGTACCTTTCATTTCTGGGCATGATGTAATATCTACGTCAGCATCAAATTCTATCTAAATCAATTCAGTAGTCCGCGTTATTGATTACCATTTCATTTTTTCAGAGTAACAATATTTATTGTTATTTTAAAGATTATTTATAACCTGTATTATTTTGTAATAAAGTAAACATTACGAAATAATAATAATTATTAATAATGTCTAAGTAGTTGTTGGAAAGAAGATTATTTGTTTATAAGCAAGAAAATAAAACCAATAAATCAACAATTGAATAAATGTATAACAATATTATAACTGTATGACGACTCCATACATGTTTGTCCCGAGTCGGCCAGCGGCAGCGCGGCGAGTTTGCAAGAATGACTTCGCGCACACCCGCGTTCGCGATAGCGAGCTATTAGACTCCGCCCGCCAAGCAGTGGATTTTTTTTTGTGTATCGTCTTAAAGTACAGGAGCTCTTTAAACAGTACTATTTCCAAAGTGGGAAAGAGATAGAGCGCTAGACCGGTCATCTATAGCGCCGTCACTTTCCCTCACTGGAATAAGTACTGCTATAAGACGTAAAGGTAACCCCTCAGAGCTTGTGCGAGATTAATGCTAGCACTGGGTATTTAAAATTAGCTCGTACTTTATGCACGTGTATAAATAAAGTACTGTCTACTAGCTCATTAAGTACTGATTAAGTTAATCATGCTAGAAAATAGCCCATGAAATTCTTTAAAGCGGCTTAAAAGGAAATTGAAAAATCGTACGACTATTTCTGGATATAGTTAGTCATTTTCTGCTAACATAAAAAATGTCAGTGTATTAAAATTTTAGAACCTTTAGAGATTCATTCAGAATTTGCTTTACGCAGGGCTAAAACTCTTGATGAGTTTTCTTTGTCTATGCCACGTTTAATGCAACGATTAGAAAAACAATACAATATTAATAACAAGACTTTCAGTTAGTCAATAAAATATAACAATAGTCTTCCGTGAAGAAGAAAATCATATTAATGTTTTACAAAGAACCTTGTAAAAGTATCCACGAGTCACGACATATCTCTTACCAACATTACCTATAACATCATAAATTCCTTTTTTAACGAAACATAACTTTATGAAGAAGTATTAGACGGGAAAAAATTTAAAATCAATTACTATACTAACTGATTGTAATTAGGAGAAGATGAAGGTTCTCTAGTGAGGACAAGGACATAACTTCACGACATAGAGGGGTCATGTCATATAATATCATGTTTGGGCCACACACCAAGGTAAATGTGAACACGATATCATTTCAAAAGCATATAACAAATAACAATTATCAGACACTTTCGGAAATTAACCTTGGAAATAAAAATTACTTTTTTCGAGTTCAATTTAAATAAATGAATAGGTATATATTTAAATTTAAATACATACATTAATTTTGTAATTTAAAATGTATTCGCTTTTCACCGTGATAAGATAATAATTTCCATTTTCAATTCAAAATAAAACTTAATTTGAACATTAATCTACGTCACATGTAAAAACTCCATCTACCCACATAATCGAACACAATAGAGAAAACAGTTGAAAATTCGAAGGTTCACGTCAGTACCTCTTTGTACTCCGGCGAAGGCGGTCGTGGCGGGTATTTGGACGCCATTCTCGCGCCCGCACCGCAGCCCTGTGCTGCGGGCGGCTCATCTTCAGGGTAGTACAGGTGCACGAAATCTTCCGTGTCCAGGAAAGTATTGATCAGCATGCTCTAACAGTAACAGTCACACTTCGCACTAAACACTAGCTATCGATAGAGGAAGCACGTCGAACGATCTTAAAGTTCTATAACGATGCATCTTTGCAATAAATATAAAACGTTAATATGTAATAAATAATATAATCTACGCGTGTATAATATGATCACAATAGAGTTCACATCCACAGTGTTTTTTTATCACTACGCTGTCGCTCAAATTCCATCACTTATCTGTTAGAGGAAAAAAACTATTTATTGCATGGTTGTCATAATACAATAGATATTTTCAACGTTTGGCGCTTATAATACGATGCTGGCTTGCGAGGATTTCACTTAATGTTTTTCATAAGAATCAATTATGTATTCAAACCTGTTTAATAATTTATAATTTATGAATATTCAAGGTATTTTATTATAAACAAAAGCAAATGAAATAGTCGTTAAGTATTCTGATAAAAACAGGTTTCGCTTGTTGATATTTCTATAATCTATAGAATATTATTATGCGAGTTACAATGCACTTTAGGGTTTTCACATTCCATTTTCCGACTAGAATATAATCGTAAACGATAAAATATTGTAAAATAGTTGAGATTTATGGTCTATTGTTAATGTTTCTTCATTGAGACATCTGTTGAGCAGTATAGCGTCATGAACATCAGTCATTTTTTGCATAAATAAACATGGATTGCATTTTTGCCATCACCCTCTACTTCCTTAACTAATAGCCTCACTATAATGAGTCAAAGCAATCTTATTATACGAACATGTAGTTCTGTATACAATACATTACAACAATGCTGTAAATGGTAGTTATCCTACATCCACGTTTCTCCCAGAGCCTTACGTAAGTGCCCGACTCACACGCGAGCGCTGCATGTCGATCGCCCTTTCGACATGCAATCATAATGTGCATTGTATATTGTTTATCCGTCTATTGTATACAATACCTACGTTATCTCTAATACACTTGTTCCTTCAACATCGGTCAATGACCAGGGCAGGCGTAATTTTGTTGTAAAGCGGGGAAGAATGAGATTCATCTCTTCATTCTTGATAAGTCCGTAAGTTACACTTTTTGTTAAAAAAAACATTATTGTTATTAAAAAGCACCCCAAGATCTTATCAGCTTTATTGCTCAACTTTCATTTTAGTCAATATTTTATCTTCCTACCCGATCCATTTTCCCAAAAAATCTGAAGTAAAAATGCAAAATAATAAAATCTTCAGCTAAATTGAAACGTTTATAGTAAACAAACTATAAAATGGTGAATTATAACTCTTTAAATATTCAATTTGATCACGACCTCGTTATTCCCGCGACAAAAGCCGTCGCTTCCATATTTAATTCATTGCTAACATTTGTACCTATTCCTTGGTCGTCTAATTCCTTATTAATCCTTCAAGTATGTCAATCTGATTCTACGTGTATGTCTGCTTAACCTTTATGATTGTCTATCATCATCACATCAAGAGATACATCTCTTAATCATATAATAGGCAACCTTTTCGACCTTCCTCATCCTTATGTAACGTGGCTATCAAGCGTGTCCTCTGATTGTATTGGTATAGGTTAGTTTCGTGCGTCAGTTACAAATTGGTCCTTATTTGAAGGTGTTAGAGTCAAAAATTTCACTTGATGGGAATAAATAAATGCGGAAACCAGTCGACTCGGAGAAATAGGATCGTTCTACTTGGATTACACTGCTACTGGTGTTGAGTCGACGTATTCGTAAACGACTGCTGGATAATTACTACCTTGATACTTATTAGATTTATCAATCATTTCCTATAGAAAAAGTTTTCAAATGGTCTTGTAATAATCAAGCGTTCGATTTCATTTACCTCGATATTTTGTTTTTATGTGTCCTGGCCGGTCCATTAAGCATTCATTATAAAAGTACTACTTGCAGCTAATTGCTCTTTTAAATGTATATGAGCAATAAAATTATCATAAGTGCAACGGACTTGCATAGTTTATTTTATACCATTAAACCTACTTAATACATACTTACCGTAAATATTATTCTTATAATAAATTATCTAAGTAAGGACATTAAACTATTCGATGGTCAACTAAAGAAATCTTGTTTTTGTCGTGTTGGTTTAATATTTAGAAATCGCTACTAAGGGATAAGGTTGCGTATACAGTATGAAATCTTTGTTTCTCTGTACTTTTGCTTGTATGAAATGAATTCATTTATTCGACTTTTATTCTTTTAGGACTATCTACCTCTGATTCTTCATAATATGAATATACACTTCATATTTTGAAACAATGCCTTTCCAAAATCAGAACAGATAATACAGTGAAAGATCCGAGTAAAGACCCGTAACTGAATTGAATTTACATTATAAGTGGATGAACTTTGATTCCGCGTAGTTTCATTTACTATTGCGTTGGTAAACGTAAACATCTGACGGATGTAAATGATTATTTTTATTTTTAGCAAAAAAATGCTCATTAGTATACTTCATCTATACAAATTACCAAAAATTGAGTTTGATTGTAAAGTTAAAATGCGGTAGATATAAGTTAACAGCTGCTTTGTTAAATGAATTTGAAAGGACATAATATCAATTATGCAATATCTATGCAAAAACACCTATAAAAATCTATGCGAGTTCTAGAAAAATCTCATCTAACCATCGACAGCTTCAATCACGTATTGTTATTTCTTTAACGTTCGACACATAAAAAAATTATACTTGACGTCATGAATTTTTCTAACTAGTCAAGAAGTGCTAATTGCGAATATTCGTGAGTCCTTAACATGCTGTTAATGATGCTAAACATACGCAATATATCAAGCTTACAATAGCTTTTATTTAATTTCAATTCATTAATTAGCTAAAGGTTCTGTAAATCATACACATTGTCACGGTCACGAAAAATCTTAATTAACTTCTTTTAACCGAATGTGAATTCTCAAAAATTGATATTACGTAATTTTGATGGTTTTAGGACCTCTCCTAGGTACGTTAAACTTTTCGGATATCCATCCATCCGTAATAAAGGTTATCGTCGATCCCTTATGTTTAGTATAGCATGTACCTACCTACCCAATTTTCAGTTCAACAGAAAGTTCCCGCTTATAACTTTTATCATTTCAAAATTCTCGTTCTAAAAATCAATTAAACATCATGCTAATTCAAAACTCCCAACATTTTATATCTTATACCGCATCGAAGAATTAGGAAACAACCACAGATGGTACGAATGAATGAGATAAAATGGCAAAAATATTTTTTCCACTTGCCATTATTAAAGGATGTAAATTGTAAAGAGTACGAATCCCGCAGACACTTGGCGGATGCCCGCTCCAATTTTATTGCGTGCCGGCGTCGGAATGCGGTCAGCGGCGCCTATCGCCCTCATACATCGACGGATAAAATTTTCCAAGTGGAAAACAATTAGAAAATCAGTTTTGCACCGTTGGGATGTTTAATTTGTAACGATTTGTGTGATTATCTCAATTTTCAAGATAATAGAAGGAATATTTAAGATGATAAGATGCGCTTGAAAAAATAGAGATTAAAAAGACAAAAATGCTTCATATGATAAAGCACGACTAGCCAAATTGATTGCAAAGATCAAGATCTTGAAAATATACAATCATTAATTTAAGGCGTAAATATACCATTTTATTTGTAGAACTAAGACAAAAACATTAAGCAATTACTCACGGTGAGGAATACAAGGATCTTGAACACAACGATACTGAAGTTACAGTTGTACACAATATAAACTAATTAATTCGTCAACACGTCCTGTTTATTCAGGATTCTGCCAACAATAAGATCAATAGTAACATATAAAACCGTCTCCAATAGCTGGACCGCAAGCATTATTCAGTTGCCTCTCATTCACCATTCTCAGGTTACACATCTAACCGACATTCCACTGAACCACAATACGAGCGAGGGATATTAGAGCTTAGCACTTTTGCAATAGTGGATTTTTTCGCAGTTCCAATTCGACATTTTTGCCGTTACTCTTGGCGCGGTTTGTATTTCTGAAACACGAGAATCTACCGTGACTGCATTTTAGTTTGACGTCGCGTTTCAAATAGACCGACACCTAATACAAGAGTCTAAAATTGCAACTGGAATATAGTGTTACATTTGTACACGTATTTGTTGTCTCATTCGTCAATTTAAAATGTGGCATGTAATCGAAGCGAGACATCGACTGATAAATATTCAATTTCATTTAAATCTTCAAGAAATAAATATGGCGATGACAATGTATGAGGACAAACCTAATCATTTTAGAATATCTAGGTCATAAAGAGTTCGCAAAACATTTTTATTACTTCCCTGAGATTTAATTCACCTCCAGTCCCAAGGCTTCGTGATATCATCGCGAAGAACATCACGTAAATACGTGCATTTCGTTCCGAAATATTCTAATCACAACCTTCTGCAAGTATTAAATACGAAAATAACATTCACGATATCATAATGTGTACAGATAGCAAAACAAAGGCCAAGTGCAGCACGCGGTTTCAACATTTTTGTATTCAATTGAAACCTTTGACATCTGTGTTTAATTTCATTGAATAAATCAAATTGTCAAACATGTTTTCACTCTGTTGGATAAAACAGAACCATGTTTAAGAGCAATCAAGTTTATGAGATTAGTAGAGCAAGGTCGTTTTCCCAGTCAAATGAATATGGAACGACCTTGCCAATGAAATTCACTTCTTGTGTCCTTTGTTGTTGTATTTACCAAACTAATTTACGTAGAGGTATAACGTTAAATGTCTTCAAAGGTCAACTATAGGCAAACGATGACAACATAGGTAAATAAACAAGTTTTTAATATAAGCATCATAATATATATGCCACATTATATAATTAAGGTTGGACTTTGTGAGACTAAACAGGTATTTATAGCTTGACAAGTCTAGCAGTATTCTAACAATCTCGGTTGTTTCAATTATGGGGAACAACAAGCATCACAAAATTATTTCTTAATACCTTCAACTATGAAACTCATAATCGTCTTTTAAATTGATGCACATTGCAAAACCCATGAAGCTGTAGCATATATTTATAGCGACTTAAAGATAGCAAGCACGGTGTAACTGGCCAATGGGGAGACACCACGATGCGTTGCGCACAAAACAAGTACGAGCGTTACAAGCGTCGCGTTCCGACCATGACCTTCACCGGCGTACAAAGTTGTAAATAATAAATTGCAAGGAACTATAAATAACAACTCGGCCATTAATGTACGATTAAAATTTGTGTCGGACACGAAGTCTGGAGATGTTGAGAGGACAAAGAATTGGAGGATGATTATGCATTTTCATTTCTTCGGCGTTTCATTAGTCATCCAGCCAATATACCGTTCCGTATAGTACCCGTTGAAGAAAATGAAAATAGTGCATTCGATACAAGGTACATCACAGGAGTATTAAATACATTATATGAATTTGTATGCGTATCGGACATTGTCTAATACGTTAGTACATCCTTTAAAAGTCAAGATTGAATGAATGGATAGTGCCGGTGTTAACACTTCCGCGATGAAAGGTAAAACAGAGAAAACAACCTTCAAGACAGTGACCAATACAATTACAAAAGAAAACGACAACACTCCTACGATGTCATAGCTATATATACGTTATAAATAAATTGGTTAGATAGTTTTAGATCGCTAATCACATGATTGTCTCGACACATAGTATTGGTTCTACACAAATATATCTAGTATTGGTTCTAAAATGTATCACAGTATAATGTAGGCTAGTTTCACATATAGATGTTCATAAAGCGAATAAAATAATTAATGTCTTTAAAACATTTGGTACGGTCACATTCTCTGATAACAAGGTCATCTAGATATTATCAATCGAGGCCACATTTGTCCAACTGCACGCATGTTCTTTAAAGACCAAAAGCAACTGATTGCAGTAGTACACTGGGGTAGATCCCTTTAAAAATAATAAAAAGTGCAAAAAAATCGCAGTCGGATGAAACCCATTAGAAAAGGAGGGGAATATGATGAAAATTAAAGGAAAAATAAATTACGGTCAATCCGAGTTCGGGAAAAGGGAGGGGGGAGCTTTTAAGATAAAAAAATGGTTTCTCTTGATTTCCGACAAAACTACAAGTCCTACGGAAAAAAGTTCAATGGCAAAGTTGTAGATAATAAAAAGATCTACAACTTTTGTATTGATAATTTTTTCACATAACCTCAAAATTTAGGTGTAAAATTTAAAAAACCAAGTTTTTGGTTTTTTATTTTTATCTACTTCAAATTTTTTTTTTTTTCTACGAAATTTGGTGGAAACTTGCTTTATTATGTCCCAAATACACTGTAATTTATTTGACTGAAAATATTTATTTTTTCGCCTTATTTTGAATTAATACCAAAAAAACAACCTAATTTTCAATCGAAAAGTCACCCGTCAAAATATCAGCTTTTTTCAAAAACTTTGGGAGCCTTTTATTCATCAAAATCTCTACTTTTATATGGTGTAAAAAAAATAAACCTTACTATAGTAAATGTTCTCAGGAAATGCTTACAAACAGTGTCATAATTAGCTTTTACTAAATCAGGCACACTTCTCGAACTCTATATCTTCTCTTGTATCGGCTTTTCGGTAATATTTCAAAAGAAAAAAAATTATCTGTTCTAAGTATAATATTTTACAGCATATTCAAAAGCAAAATGATGTCGATAAAAACATTTCAGGTAGTTTGAGAAGTGTGCCTGATTTAGTAAAAGCTCATTTTCACACTGTTTGTATGCATTTTCTGAGAACATTTACTATGGTAATGTTTATTTTTTTTTACACCATATGAAAGTAGAGATTTCAATGAATAAAAGGCTCCCCAAGTTTTTGAAAAAAGCTGATATTTTGACGGGTGACTTTTCGATTGAAAATTAGGTTGTTTTTTTGGTATTAATTCAAAATAAGGCGAAAAAATAAATATTTTCAGTCAAATAAATTACAGTGTATTTGGGACATAATAAAGCAAGTTTCCACCAAATTTCGTAGAAAAAAAATAAATTTTGAAGTAGATAAAAATAAAAAACCAAAAACTTGGTTTTTTGAATTTTTCACCTAAATTTTGAGGTTATGTGAAAAAATTGTCAATACAAAAGTTGTAGATCTTTTTATTATCTACAACTTTGCCATTGAACTTTTTTCCGTAGGACTTGTAGTTTTGTCGGAAATCAAGAGAAACCATTTTTTTCTCTTAAAAGCTCCCCCCTCCCTTTTCCCGAACTCGGATTGACCGTAATTTATTTTTCCTTTAATTTTCATCATATTCCCCTCCTTTTCTAATGGGTTTCATCCGACTGCGATTTTTTTTTGTTTCAAAAATTATCTACTCTAGTCTATAGCCTATTGCGGTTATAATGTGAATAGTATAAATAACACCACGACATTTAATATAACGGATATGTACACAAGTTATAGGTATTTGCGATATTTCCTGAATCAAAGCATAAGATTTATGTAGATTAGATTGTACGAGTTATGTATGGATATAACAATTCTTATTTTTATTTCCGCTGTTCAACACATAAAGGCATAACTAGTTATTATTGCAATACTATAATTCTCCTCATTTAAAAACCTTGTTCAAGTGAAAGTTGATCTCGGAAGGAATAACTTCCTGAAAAGAAGAAGTGATAACTCAAGTAGTATTTTGGGATAAAGCTCGCCAGTAATTTACTTGCTCGCAAGTCTTGATTATCTACAGAAGTCAGAAAATTGTTCAAATAATAGACCAAATATATATCAATGAATAGAAAACAAATAATATTGTGGTCCGATATGCTATGAACTTTATCATGGCAAATGACCGAGGTGATATGGTTGCGCGATAAAAATATTCGACTGTATGGTGACCCAGTTCCCTACAGGCCACTCAAAAGTGTGTGTTTGTTTATCACTGAACTGGAACACTGGCTTCCTAAATACAAGTTACGTGTTAAAACTGTTATCTTATCAACAAGAGATAATGATAGTAATGTTTATATTTATGCAATTAATATTCGCTGTACGCTCTTAATTTAGGATCATTGTAAAAGTTCAAAGTTTCAAGTTAGTAGTTAGTTTTTCGTGGTCTATACCACGTGACCATACAAATCGGTAACGATTTTCTAGGAACTCAGCTGTAACTTTCCAACCTGCGCATTAGGTTTTGCAGCCACGTGGCTTGACCAAATACTACAGTATATTATATTTTAATTGAGTCTACAACTTTACAATCAGACTCTTAGTGTTCTATATGAATATTTAATGGGTGTTTGAAAAACATAGTTCATTCAATAAAAATAGTATAGCGAGTTGTGTCTCAAATATTGTAAAAGTTCTAGTAAAGACTTGGCTGTGCAAAACATTAGTGAAGAACGTTTTTTCTTTACTTCTGTTGTACATGCAGAGTTTAATATAATACAAGTTGTTATAAAACCGGTGAAATGCCGAAAATCCGCAATAGATCTGTTAACCAGACATGCGCAGAAGGTTCTTTTGGCCACGTGGCGTTTTCCAGTTGCATAACCTCTCAGTTCTCACAAATACGATATGATGTCCTGCCAATGTGTATGTCTAGACTGTATTGATGCATAGCATATTATGTATGTAGTTAGGAGTTTTGCCACGCTGTACGTTGCTATGTATGTATTTTAATTGCAAGACCTATTACAATATTATAATTAAGTTTTTCTGATAATGAGATAGATTTTTCTTATCAGATTTTAAGTCATTATATAAATCGTTCTTACCGCAAACTTAATTAATAGTAGCATACAATTATTTACGTTATCAAAATGTTGTGTAATAAAACATGTTCATGTTATGATTATATTTTAAAACTTCTTTCTGAGTTATATTCGATATGTTTGTTTTGACTTTACGTAGTCATGCAAATATTGCAAGCGGTTGCATTGTGTTAAATCGTTGCAATTGTTAGTAACAGACCAGATTTCACCCATTCGCCCGTACCAATAAGTACCAGGAAGCAAGAAACGAGAATGTGTAAGGCCACGCCTACAAGCCCTTATAGTATAGTACTATAGCCGAAGTCAGCCACGTTGCACCGCGACACTTTCATACTCAAGTTCTTTTGCTAATATGCACGTGTATAGCAACTTGTCACCTTATCTAACAAGTGAATGAAACGAAATTCCAACTGAAAGTAATAAACTTTGGAATGTAACTACTGCTACTGCTAGGTACAAAATAATGCCACAAAAAATTCACAGATTCATTCACTAATTTACGTCCAAATGATGAGCCAATGTTTTGTACTAGTGACCTCGTACGTAATCACAATATAAAGTAATAACAATCGAATATTTTGAGATCTTGCAAAACGGTATAATTATTGAGGAATGTTATCAGAATATTTAACGGCGCGCGTATTATAATTAATCCAGCGTGTATAATGATGTAAATATTTTAAAGGTGTGTGTTACACAAATATTTATTGAATTAAATGTGTAAAAATAGACTATTTGATCGAATAATTTTGTTTCATTAAGTAAACGCGCCATAATGTACTGTAGACGCCACGAGTACACCATGCCGTGGGCCGACATATTCGGCTCAATAGTGATAAATTCTGATCGATCACCACATAGAAACACAAAACAACATTCTTTAGTGCAACTGTAACATGTGATACTGTAATTTAAAGCATTATTTCCGCCAGCACCGTATTATTTGTAACCATGTGTCGAACACGTCGGCGCACAGTGGATCCAAATTCAAGTTTCATGGACCTAGGATTCAATATCGGTCTATCGCGCTGATTTTTTTTTTCAAGACAGATTTTTGAACACCGATCAACTTTTTCTAATGGTAAAAATCCCCTAGGCGTATAGTTTTTGAGAAAAAAAATTGTTGAGTTTTTTTTGTATGGAGAAAAATCTTTATTATTTTTTTTCTCGCGTTGCTTTAAATTGCGAATGCTTAGATTCATATATTAAGTAAGTCCGGATGATATAGTATCCAGAAAAAAATAAAATATCTGCATCGACTTGCAACCCCGCGCAGGAATGATCGATAAAAATTTCAATTTTCCTATGCTCTTTTCTCTTGTATTACCTGCGTTTTGTTGCTCAATACTTGCTTATTCGTACCCCTTTATGACATTAATGAATATTGAGAACATTTCAGCCCACTAAATACGTTAAGTTATATTTTTATATCTTAAAAATTTTCAAAAACGGGCAATTATAAAATAAGTCACAGTACAACGTAACCCGTGCCTAGAAACCAATTAAGTAACGACAACAACCTATCTGGAATGCGGTGTTAAAGCATCTACAGACGCTCCGATTTGGTTGGTGCCAACCATCCGACCACGACCAAATCGGAAAGTGTAGAGAGCGGTCGGTCCGACATAATTATTATTAATATTGGTTTGACGTGGTCGGATGCGAGGGCGATACCGACCAAACCAACTTCCTATCCGATCCAACCAAATTGGAACGTCTGGAAGCTTTGTTCCGACCAAATCGGCTCATTCCATAGAGTAATATAGGTAATTGGCTCATTCATATTCGCAACGCCGCCGGTGTAGGACGTCAACATGAACGCCGAGGGAGTTACGGTCACCGAACGTGACATATTAATAAAATTGCTGGAACTATATAAAGACTTTCCCTGTTTGTGGGACTTAAGTAACAAAGATTACGCAAATAGAGATGCCAGAAATCAAGCGTATTTTATTATGTTAGAAGTATTAAAAAAAATTGACAGTGCGGCTACATTAAAAACCTTAAAAAATAAGTTGTAAGAGCCGCATATGACTGTAATTTTCTCTATTTCTATAGTAGAATTTAGCCTATTCTCTTCGTACTATGGTCAACTGACATATTACTCTATGGTCAACTGACAGCTGGAAGGCCAACCGTCGGACAATCTGTAGCAATGTTGGAATGGTTGCCTTGTCGGTTCCGATATGGTTGGCACCAACCAAATCGGAGCGTCTGTAGATGCATTTAGTCCCAGTTAGTTCCGAGTATATTTAAACAACCTCGTTAGTGCCCAATCGTTAACGAGGTCCAAGTACATAAACAACCTCGTTAGCTTTAACGAGGTTGTTTATATACTCGGTCGCATTTAATCCTGCATGCCCTTACTACCTAGTACTCTTAATTGATATAAATAAGCCGCACATTACAACGCACTATACAATGGCTGGCTTGAGTACTAATTTGGATATGTTCCTGATTATGAGGAAATTTGGTGATTTGAAGAATTTCAACCATTTGTTTGAAGTTATCATCTCAAAAATCCCATATGAACTGTCTGAAGAAGATCGCAGTAAACACATAGATTTTTCTCGTAGAGTTATACACATTATAATGAAAAAATGGTCTGAGTCAAGCCGATCTCTGAAGACGTTTCTGACTCGGGAAAACAATAAAAGGTGGTTGGAATCTGACATCCAGTGGCCTACTTGTGATTCGGTGGACTTGAATGTTTTGTTTGATGATTGTGCGGATGTAGATGAAGAAACTCAGACCAACTTTTCTTCTTCTATAGTTGAATCAGTTCCAACAACGTCCACTGCTGAAGCAAGTACATCCACTGAAAAGATATCTAGAGTTCCATTCCAAGATTTGAGCAATAAACAAAAAAAACGACGATCCGACTCTACTATGAGTGAAAAAAATGAAGAGGAACTTTTTTATTGCTTTACTGAAAAATTAAAAGCTAACGGCAAAGCAGCTTTTGCGAAAATTTTAGAGCATTTGGAAAAATACCCTGATACTATACCAAGTGTATCAGAATTTTTGTTTATTAAAAAGAAGCAAGACATTCCAGAAGACAAATCCTTGGCTGTTTTAACATCTCTTAATCTTTCCAAGTATATAAACAACCTCGTTAAAGCTAACGAGGTTGTTTATGTACTTGGACCTCGTTAACGATTGGGCACTAACGAGGTTGTTTATATACTCGGAACTAACTGGGACTAACACCGCATTCCAGATAGGTTGTTGTCGTTACCTAATTGGTTTCTAGGCACGGGTTACGTTGTACTGTGACTTATTTTATAATTGCCTGTTTTTGAAAATTTTTAAGATAAAAAAATATAACTTAACGTATTTAGTGGGCTGAAATGTTCTCAATATTCATTAATGTCATAAAGGGGTACGAATAAGCAAGTATTGAGCAACAAAACGCAGGTAATACAAGAGAAAAGAGCATAGGAAAATTGAAATTTTTATCGATCATTCCTGCGCGGGGTTGCAAGTCGATGCAGATATTTTATTTTTTTCTGGATACTATATCATCCGGACTTACTTAATATATGAATCTAAGCATTCGCAATTTAAAGCAACGCGAGAAAAAAAATAATAAAGATTTTTCTCCATACAAAAAAAACTCAACAATTTTTTTTCTCAAAAACTATACGCCTAGGGGATTTTTACCATTAGAAAAAGTTGATCGGTGTTCAAAAATCTGTCTTGAAAAAAAAAATCAGCGCGATAGACCGATATTGAATCCTAGGTCCATGAAACTTGAATTTGGATCCACTGTGCGGCGCGCAGCATTCGCCATAGTATAAAATTCCATTGCGGACCTTACGAATGTTAACTTATTTGGCGTCACTTTACAATATAATCCATTTATATTTGTCGGAGACTTCACAAAACCACAGATATGTAAACTGAATGTTGACGAGAGAGCGTATTTGGGGTATATCCATATTATATTAGGAGGGTTGCGGTGTCGCATGAGATATGCGACGATCGCGCGCGGCAGCTGCGGGGCAACTGGAAGTCGCGCGGCGGAGGCGCGCGGGACGGGACGAGGGGACACTCGCGAGGGGAGCCGCCGGCGTCTGAACGCTTCGCATCCACGGTCTAGAGGTTGACTCGTAAATTGTGCAACGTAAGCGGGCGCGTGCGTACTTGCACAGTGCACACCTAGCTGCTGCTTCGGAACTGCAAAAAAGGCGCTTTTCTACTTTATTGCATGTATCGAGTAACGAATCGTTTTCCGCGGGATACAATAAGTAAGAGGATGTAAGGCGTTTAAAGCAATTTCGCGTTTTTGTCCGGCTTCTTTGCATTGTCGTATGTAGAGAAGTCCAAAGCAAATATTCCATTCACTCGCAGTCGCCGAGTAGGTATGCGGATGTTATCCAAGTTTGTAAAACACATAGTTACCGGTGTTTTGCTTTCCATTTGAAAATATTTCAATAAATGAGCAATTTATATGAAGTCGCCGTGCTAATTAAGGACTTTCTACTTCTAAGCCAGATTCTATGAATAATTCTTACTTAGAAGCTATTAACTTCTAGGTTAAATTCTGAACATGTTAAAATAATAAATAGTTCGATGTATTGTATAGTTTAATATTAATAACATTAAAAGTTAAAACCATGGGTGTATCGAAGTAAACCATTTCTAATCGCTATGGCGACAGAGAACTTTATTACCACAATGTCACGAAGCATTCAAAGTACAACCAATTTTATGAACGAGTAGTAAAACAACTTTATTACACTACTAGGTACTTAGTTTATAAAATTTATGTTACATATTATGTACTATAAAAAACCTGGATCCATGGGTGATGTTGAATTTAAATCTTTTTAAGTAGTTAACTGTTTTTTAGGTATTTAAAAAATTTTACAATTTAGGTAGGTACTTTTTTTATTCAATACCCTATATTTTTATAATTATTGTTTACACAACTTTTATTTTCATTTTTATTAAATACTTATAATATGTAGTTACTTAGTTCATAAAATTTTGTGAATAAATTTCAAACCGGTGTGTATGGCTGTTACTAAACAAGTTTCAATGTATGTTATTCTATATTTTTTGTAATTTTTATGACAGAATATCTTGTGTCTATAGTCTATACCGAATAATCTACATTTTCATTATTTTTTAAAAATATTAATTGTCCCTAATTCTCCAGCAACCCTCACTAAACTTAAAACAGGTGAAAAATTTTCACCTGTTAAGTTTAGTGAGGGTTGCTGGAAAATTCTAATACAAAATAGCCAAAAAATTAACACCAACATATCTCCATCTGCAAGGTTGCAAAGTTCCCCCTCAAACAACTGATAAACAATGTTATCACGTCACGATAAAATGTGTATAAAACTAACTGCGTATTGATAACCCCCAAAATGTAAGACATAACAATTTTTCATTCAATTACCTATAACAAAAATTTAATAATCCGTTTTCGTATAGAAAATCATATAAAAAACATCACAATGAAATTGTTAAGACTACAGTGAAGATAATGAAACAGCTGATAACAATAACATTGTATGTAGTTCAAGGTCGAATGAAAACGTAAATAAAACCCGTCCATGGAAAATATTTTAATTGGAGCATTCTCAAATAATGTAACGAGAACTATTAGCGAGTGATTATGTATTTTTTGTAAATCATCCATCAAAATTATCCTGTTTAAAAATAATTATAGAAATATAATCAACACCTTCATATTTTATGAATTGGACCTACCTAGAATCAATTGTGCATTTTTGATTTAAAAGTAAACAATACAACAAATATATCGGTTTAAAGTTGTAAAAATTGCAGGCAAATTGAGATTTTTGCAAAATTAAATAATTTATTTTATAGCTCTACAGTCTACATAATATCATAAGCAAATGGAATTTTCTGGAAAGTCTGCGTAGGACATTTTAAATGAGAGCTTTTGCTACTATAACATTTATAGTAGCAAAAGCTCTCATTTATTATTTACTTTTACTTTATTTACTATAACATCGTTATAATCTCATTCCTTGAAGCAAGATTACATTAAGAAATGTTATCAGGTAGGCTAGAAATCATAAACAAAAAGTAAATTTTAAACATTAACTTACAAATTACCATATCAACATGTAATGGTTAAACAATAGATACACAAAAAACCTCATATTATCATTTTTGTTTACCTCAAGGCAAATTTTAATTCACGTGAAACCGAAAAGATTCCATAAGTCCTTATTAGCATAAAAAATAAAGGTCTTAAAGGTAAAAAAAAAACAAAAAGCCCGCCATAAGAACATTCGAAAAAAGAAAACGTTCTACGTCCATCGAGATAGAATGTACTACGTACTAGAGAGGCGATCGCTACTACACTCTCTTTAACACGAGCTAGAGGTAAGAATCACAAGTCTCTTTAGTCTGTGTCGGACTGTGCCCCCCGCTTGCCGCGTCAACACGTGTTATTGCTCTGTTCAAAATGCCTTCGTGTTTGCTTAGATATTGTTTTAACAGTTCCCATAATACAAACAAAGCCCGAGGAGTGACTTTTCACCAGTAAGTTTCCTTATTATGAGTAAGTCATGCATTTTACTAATATTGTTATCATTTTGCGAAAAATCACCACGCGTTCTGCGTTTCGCGCCATTTTTCATAGACTAACAGCACAGACGTGACACTATCGATGAGTCTGTTAAAAAAATGTAACTGGATTTTTTTAACTATGTATATACAATATCTACTAGGAAAGATTACCGTGGTGTAGTACCTAAATATTTATACTTTTACCCGACTACGCAAAGTAAAACGGTAGGTTATATTAAGTAATATTTATTTATTTACCTATTTTTATTTATTAAAAAAAGCCTAATCAATAGTTGTTCCAATAGGATTTATAAATTATTATGCACAACAATTACAAATAAACACAACATTCACAGAAACTAATACAGTAAAAGTTCCTTAATCGCGCTTCCTTTATTCGTGTTTTCACTATTCGCGGATTAAAAAAATGCGACCCAATTTCTATATTCACGACTAAAAATTTTTTTTATTCGCGGATTTAATAAGTACATACATAATAATAAAATTATTCCAATAGGTATCTTACCCAATATCCTTGTCAAATGGACTAATAAGAAAGTAAAATAGATCTTATAACAAGTTTGCCTAAAGTACATAATATTATGTTCTTAAATGATATCGCCGAGGCCTTTGACACAAGCCGCCTTTGTCGCAAGCCACCTCTGCAGCGATTGATGTTTTTGAGAATGTAAATAAACAGAATGGAAGCAACCTTATAACTCAATAAATAAAGTATATTTTTAAATGTAGTTCCGTTTATAGTAAAGTTACAAAAATTGTGATCGAGTAAGGGGGCGTCCATAAATTACGTGAGGTGTTTTTTAAAATTTTCTGCACCTCCCTCCCCCCCTGGTGAGAAGTCGTGAGAATTTATTCAACCCCTCCCCCATCCTCGAATCTCGCGTGAGATTTTTCAAAATGTGAGTTTCTTATACGTAAACGCCATCAACATTGAATCATCGTATCCATTTAAATTACATCATGAAGCAAAAACTGATAAAACTATTGATTACTACACAAAACGACAAAAGCTTAATAAATTGATATTATTTAAAGGAAATTAAAATACATAGTTTAATATAAAATCCTCGTTTTATTAATTCCCTAGTATCAGTACCACCAGATAGTACCGAGTAAACAGATTGCACAATGTGTCGCATCTGCACGCATTGCTTAATCTTTGAACTTGAAGCCACGCCTCGCTCGTTCCACACGTACCCCACCACATCGGCCGCGCGCAATGTTTTTGTTTGGAATAACCCCTCTAGTAATATATCTCGATGTCTACGTCTTAACTCTTAATGAACGTAATTCGGGAAAGTTCTAGAAAGAATTCATGGGAAAGTGTTCTGTCATGTGTGTAGTCACGTAGCGTCACCGATAGTAGGACAAGGGCGTTCGGAGTCATGGTTTGTTCCATTAATATTACCAATGTTAAGGAAACGCCAGACTTGTTTATTCGTTCGCCTGTTGTTTTGTATGACGCGTATATTCTCGAAGTCAAAAATAAATTACATAATGATTTTGAATTTTGAAGATCTTCATCATTTGAATTATATTCGGAAGCAGATTCTCTCATGCGTGCATGTGCATGTGTTTTGTATAAGCACATGTTATTTTATCTTGCCCTCTTATCATTCTTCTGCATTCATAAATCAAATATAATTTTTTATTTTTAAGTATGTGGGATCGTATTTTATTTTGATGAAATTTAATATACTTACAAAACAGATTAAAATCTGGTTTTTCAACAGACCGTAATTCAGAATATTATGTAGTATGTATAAATATTTAATTTAACAAATATTTTTGAAGTGAAACTTCTTTATCGGGGGTGGACAAAAATTTTGTGAGACATTTTTTGCGTTACGCCGCGCGCGTTACATTTTTTGCGTTACGCCGCGCGCGTTACATTTTTGCGTTACGCCGTACTCGTGACATTTTTTTTCTTATCCCTACCACGCGTGATTCGACGTATACTTTCTCCAGCGGAGTAGGGATATCGTATCGTTTTAACGTACGTCCTACCACTTTACTTGACCGTTTTTCTATTGCACTCGTATTTATTTCCAACGCTCTATGGTGACGTGATAATATTATATTAAAGTGATCAGCACAATCAAAGTGTTTATTTTAATTATTCTAATTCCAGTGAATTTAAAAAAAAAAGTAAGTAATTACATATCTTTTTCTAATACTTAGGTGTAATTATGGTATTTATTTTTCTAAGTTATTTAAAATTAACCTCACTTTTTGATTGTATTTTTCAATTTTTTCAATTTTATTATAATATGTATAGATAATATTTATAGATACACTAGCACGTGGGTGGAATTATGTATAATTTTTTTCTAATACTTGAATGTTATTGTGGTACATATTTATTTTTCTAATTCTAAAATATTTACAGTTATTCTCAGTTTATGATTGAATTTTTTAAAACACCAACACGTGGGCGTGATCATGTTATTTATTTTTCAAGTTATTTAAGCTTAACCTCTGTCTTAATATGTATATATTATGTACTATGTGCGTCATTAATTTCTGACTGTTTCGAGATTTGGTGCAAAATAAAACAGTGTGTAAATAAAATTAAACAATCGAGTAAAAGTATAATTTCATAGATAACACGTTGAGAAGTTCCCTGTATAAATATATAATATACATATTATCTTGTATAAATACATACATAATATGCCTATAGATCTTTACTCAATTGTTTTATTTTATTGATTTTTTACAAATTTTATTTACACACTATTTTATTTTGCAC
Source organism: Colias eurytheme (assembly GCF_061535395.1). Taxonomy (NCBI): domain Eukaryota; kingdom Metazoa; phylum Arthropoda; class Insecta; order Lepidoptera; family Pieridae; genus Colias; species Colias eurytheme. Next base: position 7,658,605 of record NC_143000.1, on the reverse strand, counting down.
CAAATTTCGAAACAGTCAGAAATTAATGACGCACATATTATATATACGTTTTAATATAGAATATTTTTTATTTTACAACCTTTACAACTTGATCATTAGGAATTTATTACCTCTATTGTTCGAACAAAAATAAGTTACCGACTTTAAGAACGTGCCGACAATGTAAGTAGGTACACTATTGTTTCTTAGAAAACATTTTAGGAGTATACGATAATAAATCTATGACTCACGTAAACACGTGTTTGCTTGATTGATGTCAGGTGTTCAATTATAATTTTATGAATTCAAAATTTATAAGAATAAACCTTAAACTCTCTGTCCAATCAAAATCCGCCTAATTCGAAATCCTTTATAAGCTGAAAACGGCAGTGGCCGGCGTAAATATTCAAATAGGTAGCGAGGAGCGAAGCGACGAGCATCTTAGGTTAACTTTTGAACTACCGCACGAGCCGAGCGAGCGAAGCGAGCGAGTTGCAGCAGCGGCCGGTGTAAATATTTAAATAGGTAGCGAGGAGCGAAGCGACGAGCATCTTAGGTTAACTTTTGAACTACCGCACGAGCCGAGTGAGCGAAGCGAGCGAGTTGCAGCAGCGGCCGGTGTAAATATTTAAATAGGTAGCGAGGAGCGAAGCGACGAGCATCTTAGGTTAACTTTGAACTACCGCACGAGCCAAGCGAGCGAAGCGAGCGAGTCGCGGCAGTGGCCGGCGTAAATATTCAAATAAGTAGCGAGGAGCGAAGCGACGAGCATCTTAGGTTAACTTTTGAACTACCGCACGAGCCGAGCGAGCGAAGCGAGCGAGTTGCAGCAGCAGCCGGTGTAAATATGTAAATAGGTAGCGAGGAGCGAAGCGACGAGCATCTTAGGTTAACTTTTGAACTACCGCACGAACCGAGCGAGCGAAGCGAGCGAGTTGCAGCAGCGGCCGGTGTAAATATTTAAGTAGGTAGCGACGAGCGTGTGACTAACGTATTTCTTTAATATTGTATATAGTAAATTATTTTTTGAAAAATAAGGACATAAAGAAGTTTCACTTCTTACGTGTGTACTCTAGTACACGCACACATTTTTTTTTTAAACGAAGTAAGTAAGTAATACAATTTATGATGATAGCAAAAATATAAATAACTACAATTTTAATTTTCCAAGCAGAATATCTTGTAATAAGACATAAAATATTTGGCTTGTGCAATGCCCTAACTAACTGAATTGAACATTATGAAATTGAGTTCATAAATGGGCATAATAAAAATATTGAATAATTATCTGTTGATGCCGCTGTTAATTGAAGTACCTACAGCTTGATTTTCCTGAAGATTAAGATATTCTTACTTTCATTCTCTACTATTTATATATACTAATATTATTGAACGCGCTAAAGTCAGGAACTACTAGTCCGATTTGAAAAATTATTTTCGTGTTAGACAGCCCATTTATCGAGGAAGGCTATACTAATACAAGTACTTTCGATATCAGTTTAAAGTTTTTTGTTATCTGTAAATTACTTACGGAAAAATCGCCTGTGCACACTTAACGATTACACCCTGTATAATATATATCATCACGCCATACGGGTAAAACCGAACAGAACAGCTAGTTCGATAATAAAACTAATCTATCTATGAACAACCCCTCTTTAAAATACATTCAATCATCAAAATCTGCTATTCAAATTTCAAACCACGATCAAGATCAGACCAGTGAAGTATACTTACTTACCATTTTTACACGCTTTATATTAGCTTCACCTGTATGTTTGTAACCGACTTCTTTGGGCGCGATTTTGACCCACTTTAAACGGCCAGATTTCGTTCAAACTTTGTAGATTTATTGAGGACCGATGACAATACACTAATTTGATAAAATAAATAATAGTTAAAAAAAAATAAAAAACACGCTTTTTATAGAAAACCGAACTAAAAGCGTGTTTTTTAGTTTTTTTAAACTATTATTATTTTTTTCGTAACTCACGTGTACTTCACATTGTTTTAACCCAATACGCAAACGTGCTTATTAAATACTAACATGAGATATACCTAGATATTACCTACTTACTATACTCGAGGCGCCTATGCGCTATGGCTTCCCGCCGGCCTTGACCACGAGGTTAAGGGTGCCAGACGGTATATAGCGACTCGTCCCTTCTCATGATAAGCTACTTCTACGGTCTACCATTATGACGTTTTGCGCTCGTAACCGGGTCGTTGACCTAATTGGTCTGGAAAATGTTGCGTGTGAAAAATGTTCGGGTTTGGTAATACGAATTGTAGCCTGTAGGTAATAGGAATAGAGTAAATGTTCGATTTTATAACATCACATTATTATAACCTATTGAATTTCTAAGAAAATCACACGGAATGCGGATAGAGAGATATACAAAACAGGAGATAAATATTAAATAATAAATTTATGTGCAAACAAGAACATTGTTGCACTTATTTATTAATCTACGATAAGCAATAACAGCAATAAAATAACTAATGCTTATTTATAGTAGACTAGTTTTCCGCCCGCGGCTTCGCGCGCGTTTTCAAATAAAAACCCGCACAGTTCCCGTTCCCGTGGGATTTTACGGGATAACACCTATCCTATGTGTCAATCGAAGTTACCCTCTATATGTGTGCTAAATTTCATTGTAATCGGTTCAGTAGTAGGTAGCAAACTTTCGCATTTATAATATTACTAGAGGTCCGCCCCGGCTTCGCCCGTGGTACATATTTCGCAATAAAAAGTAGCCTATGTCCTTTTTCGGGTATCAAAATATCTCCGTACAAAATTTCATGCAAATTGGTTCAGTAGTTTAGGCGTGATTGAGTAACAGACAGACAGACAGAGTTACTTTCGCATTTATAATATTAGTATGGATTATAGTAGGACGTTTAGCAATAAACTAATGTTTATTTATAGTAGATAGTGGTTTAGTACCAGCTAGTTATTGACGCACGTAGTTATCGGTTGAAAATTAATTTAAATTATTTCTTACCGTAAACATCTTATTTACTTATGGCATTTATTACCTGAAACAAAATAGATGAACATTATTATAAATATACATCACACAGAATTATTTAAAGCGTAATAATTAAATCATTTTGACCAAGATATACACCCTAAGCTAAGTAATAAATTGAGTCCACTTCAAGTTTAGCACATTTGGTTATTGGCCTAGATTCTGGGTCAACACCCAGCGGTAAGCGCATATTCAAAGTCCTATAATAGAATATCTAATGGCCGTTCCCAATATCGTATCTATCTTCGGTTTGACCGTACTAAAGATAGAAAATGCTATCTATCTTTTGCTAACTATCGTCTGGAGGACTAACTGCTTTAACTAGAGGTATATTTTTCTCTTGGAATTTGTCTATTTGAGCGTCCCAATAACGTTTTGACAGCTGTCAGCCAGTAATGGCCGTTCCCAATATCGTATTTATCTTACGATAGATAGAACCTTACTAGCTATCGGAGATAGCTGTCTATCTATAACCGTAGTTTGAATATTGGGAATGGCCATAGCCCATAAGTGTCCACCAAATATGTACCTACGTAAGTATATTAAAGATTTTACAAATGGTAGACTATTTAACTAACTTCAGACCGAATTCTGTTGATAGGTACTCTACTTGTGTATGTTTTAACATATTTCTAAAATATTTCCATGTGAAACAATAGTATATCTTCGTTTAGTTTCCATATAAATCTTGTATTTCAAATACTCTTAGTCCTCAACCCTATATGTAAGTATGTTAAATTAAATTTATTAATATCCTTGATATATGTCTAACACAAGTATTTATATTTTATAGTCACAATATGATCAAAATTCAAACATGATCGCCATGAAAACGAATCCGCTAATGCTCATTTCATAGACACACAACATTAAGTTGCCTTGGAAATATAGTACTTCAAAAGAATGCAAATAAAAAATAAATAAAATCACACAAGCGCCACTTATCGCGACATTGTGATAACCGTTATCAGTACCACACACATACCTTACGGCGATAAGGTTACTTATAAACATTGCTTGTGTTTAATTACAGCCAGGTACGTATTATACAAAGAAAACAAACAAATTTGCATGAGCAATTTAATAATGGTAACAGGATATATTATTCAATTCAGAATTTGGAAGAAAAGTACCTATTCAGAGTTAAAACGTATCAAAAGCTAAGAATATAAACAGTATTTATTGTACACTAGCTTTCCGCCTGGGGCTTCGCCCGCTTTGTCTAAAACCCATTCAATTATTTACTTAAACCTTCCTCTTGAATCACTCTATCTATTAAAAGAAACCGCAACAAAATGCGTTGCCTAGTTTCAAAGATTTCAGTATACATAGGGACAGAGAAAGCGACTTTGTTACACGCTTTATATTAGCTTCACCTGTATGTTTGTTTGTTTGTAACCGACTTCTTTGGGCGCGATTTTGACCCACTTTAAACGGCCAGATTTCGTTCAAACTTTGTAGATTTATTGAGGACCGATGACAATACACTAATTTTATAAAATTTTCTATTTTTAAGTTCGGTTTTCTATAAAAAGCGTGTTTTTTAGTTTTTTTTTTTAACTATTATTATTTATTTTATATTATGTAGTGATAATCTCCAACATTTAACATCACTACAACATAACGCTCTCTATTTGTAAAGCAATACAATTTTACTGTAGGGACTAGCTAACTTAACTTTGTCGTGTAACGAGTTTGAATAAATATTTACAACAGAATGACCATAACCATCATCAATTCAAAAGAGTAGCATAGTAGCATAAAAATATGATTTCAAAACCTTATTACCTACCTATTTAGGGCCGATTTTTTCAATTCTTGGATAAAACTTATCCGTCCAATAAAGTATTACACGATAATATTAAAATGTCACGTAAACTGTCAAATACGGGCAATTAGAATACGTTTTAAAATTGTAGTTTTATACATTATTCGACGAATAAGTTTTAACCAAGGATTGAAAAATCAGCCCTAAGTCAATATTACGAGTGGGGTAAAATGTTTCCTTGTCAACCTACATATAGTCGAGCCAATTTAATAGGCAACATTTGACGTCTATCAATTTTATCTTCGAAGAGAGGTAACCTGCATAAAAACATCGATTAAAGTGAATTAATCAATACGGATTTGAAACATTTGTCAATCGAATTTATTAATTTATGATGATTTTTATTCACAAGTAATCAATGCATTCGATTCTAGATGTCAGATTTCGATTTTTAGAGTAACGTCTCTGGTATTTAAAAAGAAAAAAGGTTTATTGACACAAAATTGTAGCGACGTTAGTTCTTCAATTCAGAAATTGTTTATTATGTTTAGAATGGTTTATCAGTAAAATGAAATCTTAAAATTACTTGTATCGGTCATTATTATATGTAGTCGTAATTGAAAAAAGTTAAGCAAATGTGCAGTTCTAACAAAACGAAATATCATGTTATTCTATGTCGTCGTTACTAGGTTACGTTGTTGAATTTTGTTGAACTGTCAAATGTTGCCTATTAAAATGGCTCTACTATAATATGTAATATCAACGATACGACATGTAATTTTCTAATAGCTTGGAAAAATACTAGAGAGAGAAAGCTTTTAAACTAATAAAAAGTGTCAGTTAAGAGGTTTATGTACGTAACCTTTATTGACTTGTTTTTTTAACTGAATCTTATAATCTTTATTTTGAAAGATCCTTTTATAATGTTATAGACCCATATAAAAACGGGATAAACATTAAAATTAGTCGAGAAAAGCCCGCTTGGTTTTTGATTCCTTTGTGTAGGGTTTTTGGGATTTATGAATACTTAAGGGATTATTAAGAGTTAGTTCCAATTTTATAGATATACAGTTTTAATCAGGATATAAGGAAGTAGGCCTTAGGGTATCTAAAATTTAATAGTAGGTATACTTAGTTCAGGAATTTCAGTTAATTTGTGTGCGGTGCGTTATTACGGTGATAAAATGTAGGCAATAAACATGTAAATTCTAAATCCCTACTTAATATTATAAATGCGAAAGTAGCTCTGTCTGTCTGTCTGTTACGCTTTCCCGCTTAAACCTCTCAACCGATTTTGATGAAATTTGGCACAGACAATCTTTAGACCCTGAGAAGGAACATAGGCTACCTTTTATTGCGAAATATGTACCATGGGCGAAGCCGCGGGCGGAAGCTAGTATCATATAAAACTGAATCAATAAATATGTATTTTTAACTGTAAACAAAAACTCCAAAACATGAAGTCGACGTAGCAACACAATTCTCATTCCGAATTACTCATGACTCAGGTCACGGAACAAATTGTACTGCCTATATCAAAATATACTGCGACGTAAACCAGGATGAATAATTAGCATTGAAATAATACAGACGGTGTCAATGAACCCGCATTCGCATATTTGATAAGCTCAATCGAAACTCAAGGTCGGAATGATTGTACTCACATTGAAAATAACATTTTTGATGATTAAAAATATTTACTGCTTCTACGATTTCCTTTTAAATTTTACTAACAATCTTTCCCTCTACTAATTTCTAACCTTTATTTAACTCGCTTTAATAGTAATAGTAGTATTAGTAGTACATACAACAATTATTCCAATTCCTCATTGTGGAAATTATAAATAATAATAAGACTCGAATCTCTACATAAGTAGAGTCAATAATAAATTATATGTATATGCTTACTAAGTACCTATCTATACTAATCTATAATACTCTATACTAATATTATAAAGAGGAAAGGTTTGTATGTATGTATGGTTTTCACGCATAAACTACTGGACCGATTTTGATGAAATTTGGCACAGATAATCTTTAGACCCTGAGAAAGAACGGCTACCTTTTATTGCGAAACATGTACCACGGGCGAAGCTGGGGCGGACCGCTAGTATTATATAAAGCTAAAGAGTTTGTTTGTTTGTTTGAACGCGATAATCTCAAGAACTACTAGCCCGATTTGAAAAATTCTTTGGGTGTTGAATAGCCCATTTATCGAGGAAGGCTATAGGCTACATGTATATCATCACAATAAGACCAACAGAAGTAGAGCCACGCGGGTGAAACCGCGCGGAGCAGCTAGTTTATAATAAGACTAGAATCTGTACATAAGTAGAGACGTAAATAAATGGTATAGGCTTGATGAGTATTACAAATCTTTAAGCCTTCAATGTATCAGGTAACTTAATCTAATACCGACCCATCGCAGCTTGAGTCTCAAGATACGCTTATCCGGTTTAAAACACTTAATTTGAATACTTTTAAAACCTTTTAGGGATCATGAATAAAGCCTCTTTAAATTTTTAAGTACTTTGACACTTAGAGCGTATACGCACTATGCGGGTAGCCGCATTGCGGGTAGCCGTCCGGCTGACCGCAAGGACAATTATGTACGTAATATTCATTTCTATGCGCACTGCGATGCGGCTACCGCAGACCGCACAGTAAGAAGGGTAAATGTGTGTAACTTCTTTGTGTAAATGTAGTAAATAGCTGCAACTTCTTCCTATTCCATCTTTGAAATGGATTGACATGACGGCAAATCGCAACGGTTCTTCAACCGCACGTTGCGGTTGCGAATGCGGCTGCCCGCGATCCGGCTGGCCCACAGACATGTATATTAAGTAGACAACGCAAGTACCGCGATCTGTATGAAAACCAAGCGTGTCATATTTTTTGTACTGACCTTGACGCGTTATGACGTCACGAGCGCGTTTTAGTGATGGTAATTTCATTTTACGCTAAATCGATTAGGACGCCACTCGCGCGGCGATTCTAGTATCGTCCTATCCCATCGAAGTAAATCGAAAGAAATCAGATCAAACTAGATCTATGTCTAACAGGTAGTTAAATAAATGAATCGTAATCGATTACTAAATCGATTCAAGACAGAAAAATGATAATTACCATAGACAGAGGAATGATAAAATAAAGTTATAAACCTTTTAATATTCTAATAAGTAAACTAATGTGTTTTAGCTTTTTCGTACATATGCCCAATAGCTGGGTCCACACCGGCCGATCCACCGCGATCCGATCGCGCGCGGCAGGCGCGCGATCCAAAGATGCGGGCGGTGTGGACGTGCCGCGCGCGATCCATACACGCGTTTTGCCGCGCGCGATCCCTACCTCGTGCGATCCGTTAGCGGGCGGTTTTTGTACCCGCTTCAAAGGTGCCTCAGTTGCGTGATGCGCGCGGTGTGGACGGTTGTGTTGGATCGCGCGATCCACCTCACCATGGACATCTCAGAAAGTCGAATATCTCAAATTGAATAGCATTCATTCTTGCAAAATTGTGTTCCACTTCATCTGAAACTAACTCTGCGTACAGCTGAGTCCCAGATTCCAATCGATTTTTGTAAAGTTGTTTCACCCAAAACCGTCGATTTCTTTTTTTTGATTTTTTGCGCAAACATTTCAGTATAATAAAAGTTACTGCTGCAACGGCAAGACGCCGCCGTTGTACGTGTGACTCCATATCGTACATGAGTTAGACTGGCTGAATCACGGATCGCCTTAGGATCACTTGGAGCGCATATTTTGGATCGCAAGTTTTTAAAGTGGATCGGCCTAACAGGATCCACGATCCATGCTCCGCGATCCTGGATCGCGGATCGCGGGATCACTGGATCGGCCGGTGTGGACCCAGCTATTGAGTTACCATGTACTACGTACTAGAGAGGCCATCGAAAGAAAGTAATGAAACTGTCAATCAATCAATCTTTATGTCCCGTTGCATCGATCCATTTTTCTTTTATGTTCGGGTTACTTGGAAAACTGAAAAAACAAACACAGTCTAAGCAATAAGGAGTTTTCTTAAAAAACTCCCAAGATGACACTTTAACTAATGGCGTCCATGTCATAATATTTACTTTTAGTACCTTTGCATTAAAATACTTAAAAGTTCTAGGTCAAGTCGTACTAAATGACAAAAAAATTCTATGCCTTTTTTTCTGAAAAATTTCTCCTTCAAATTATCATTTTTCTGTTCGATTATAAAATCGATTAGAATCGAGAACTGTTGCATCAAATGAACATCACTAACCACAAAATTGGACAGAAAAATGAGAACAGAAAAATGAGAAGACGCTATTCATTGCTTGTTATCATACGACGCGATCTTTACCGTGCCAAGTAAAAAGCCGCAATGTATTCCGAATCATTTCGTATGATTTGGTATCCGTGTTTGTCACGATCGTTTTCCACAGATATTCTTTATTTGATTTTAAAATAAATAGTGCATATTCTGATTAGAAAATTACTTACCGGTGGAAGGAAACATCTCTGCTAACTCGGCCACTCACAGCTGTGGAGTTTCTACAGTTTATAACGGCGCAATTCGGCATTTTACTTTATTCAGCTTCACGTCTTTCCTTGGCGAACTGCAAGCGCGGACTGAGTGTGCCAGCGTCAAGTAAGTTTCATAAACTTAGTTTGGACACGGGAAGTACATACACTCGCTTAGTCTATCTTGATACATGTCTGTGGGCTGGCCGCATTCGCAACCGCATCCTGCGGTTAGCCGGACGGCTAAACGCAATGCGGCTACCCGCATAGTGCGTATGAACCCTTACGACGTCTATAAAATTTCAAGGGTGCATCCATTATATAGGTAGTTTATTGCACGCCTCATAAGCGAAGCGTTGAGGTGGGTACTACTGTCACTTCGCGCAAAACATCTGATTTTTCAAACTTAAAATGTCTTTATGTATCATACATTGCACTTGTAAGATAATACATACACACACATATTAAGAAAAAACACTATTTTTAACATTCATGATATTTTTGATGTCATTTTTGTTATTTAAACTAGTTAAAAAACAGTTTAAAAAAGTTCTGTCTTGGACGTCCGTGTGTCTGTATGTGCGGATCCTTTTTCTTGTTAACACGATAGCGACCGAAATAATTTACTAATCGAGTCTTTTTTTTTCTCTTACGCTTGAGTATGCTCAGGAATAGAACCCTTTCATTTTTCAGGGTCTGATTCGATGTGGTTTAATTGTTATTAAATACTTAAACAAAAATAATAATTAATAAATAATTATTAAAAAAAAATTATGAGGCGTGCACTTTTGGATTTTCCAAATTATTTATTATTTTTATAGGATAATGAAAAAAATGTATTTAACACAACAACACTACCGGGCGATGAAATATGTATGATATTTTTTTCAGTATATGGCCTGAATAGTAGTAACTCTGTAAAATATATCAACCATACAATAAACAATTTTTTCCAATAGAAAACATATATTATAGTACCTCAGACACAAATTCCTGAAAATATAGAATTGTATAGATATTTAATATACACAATGTGCGGTTCCTTCTCTACTATACCCAAAATTTAAACGATTTACAAATTTGCGAGTATAATTTCGACAGGAGTTATAATTTAAATATTTTTTAATATTTTTATGTGAATATATGAGAGCAGATGAGTGACATGTTACAAACATGGTATTGGACTATGATGTATAAAAAAGCTTTAGATACGTTACCCGCTTTCTATTTTGGCAAGAAAAACTCAGCTAAGTGCCCGAGTTTCACTTAGTCACGCACTTTTCAGCGTCGTGGCTGGACGTTCTTTTAATTAAAAATTATTCTATATTCATCTCTTTCTTATAACAGATAAGGCGTATGTTGACATCCATGTTGTTTCCCTTTCTCGGAGCGATCGGACGGAGTATAGGGCCATATAGTGCGTTAGTAAGTAGGTATGTATTAATTACGCTGTTTTTAGTGCAATGATGTTGGCGTATGCCGCGTCTACTAGTATAATAGAGTCATTGGTATTGGATATGAAAATGTGGAAGAACAAATACGTCTTATATGTATTACCCTATCTCTATATGAAGGGAATGAAGTATAGGTATTATCTCTATATATAAAAAAATGAATCCCTATTTCCCTTGGCCACGGCATCACGCTTGAACGGGTGGACCGATTTCGATAATTCTTTTTTTATTCCTTGAAGTACGAGGATGGTTCTTATGGAGAGAAAACGTAAATACCACGGGCGAGGCCGGAACGAACCGCTAGTGAGAAATAAAAATGTCAGAGATAATAGGTACACGCTTTTCTGTTCGAGGATAAATGCGTTGTGAAAATAATGTGTTTTTGGGCCGTATACAAATATGGCGTATACATATAATAGGTATCATAGATACCTCATAAAGGAATTAATGAACAATTTAAAGAGCATAGCCTTTATTAAACATCGCCATTTAACTAACGGCCTGGATAAAATTCAGCCATTAGGCAGGAGCTAAATTAAACGTTACATTTTAAAAACGTGCGATGTTTGATAAAACTTCAAAGGTCTCTCGAACTTGGCATAGAACTTACATTATGCTGATTTTTTCAGTGTCTAATAAATTTGAATAAACTAACAACCTAGTCGGGCATTGACGTCATCCCATTATTAAAATCTATGATATTTTCATGCGTGAACTATAATATGACGTCAATGGTCCTTTTAGGGCCGATTTTTCAATCCCGAGATAAACAGTCTAATATCTACCCCTCGAATAGATTTATTCAATTATTTATCTAACTCATAACGGCTCGCCTATTTTTCAATCGTGATTTATTTGATGAACAACTATCTGACCAAATATTTCCATATTGGCAGCTCTGCTCTCGGAGTGGCGAAACAAACATATTAAATTAGTCAGGTTAGAGCGGGATAGAGTCAACTCTTGCAATTTGTCAACAACCGTCATTATGACTCACGTCTTGTATTGCTCTTGTCTTCTATGATTGTTGATTGTTGTTTTGATTCGAGTAAAGAGTTTGGTTAAATTTGTGTTTCAATTTATATATTTTACGATGGAAACGACATACTTAAAGGCAGCGTTCGGCAAATTTTCAATGGCATGGTCATCAGTACTATCAAAAACATCAATTTCAATATGATTTTAATTGATAATAATTATATAGAAAGAGGTTTAATTGTTAATAATTCTACGCTCTATGTTATGACATACGAAAATATCCCAAATTTGACGCATCAGTTGTCAACTCAAACGCCTAACCGTCGAATAACGCGCTATCTGGCCGTTGTAGTCCATTGAATGAGTCCCTCCAAGGGGGGTCTAGAGTGCGTGAGTTAGTAACGTAAGATGTTTCTTCGGAAACATGTCAAGAGTCCCTAGGTAATAAACATACTAAAACCCCGGGCCACTAGGAGGAGCCCCGGAGTGGGGGGAGGGGGGAAATGGGTCCATTTTTTTCATTTTTCGCTTAAATCTCAAAAACGGTACATGTTAGAGAAAAACTTTCAAGGAAAAGTTGAAAGGCCATAAAATTATCTACAAGTTGTACCTGAATCATTTTTTCCTATATCCTACCGTTTCTGAGTTATACGCAGTAAAACATGATTTTGGCTCAAACAATTTCCACATCAATCGATCAAAAAATATTTCTTTCTTCAAAAAAACTCAAATGTGCAACTTGTGACCAGTACTGATAGATTGCTCTTAATTACGTCTATAATTGGTAAAATAAACACATTCCTCCATGGAAGCCTTTAGGAGGAATCGATTGTCAAAATATTATATTAGGGCAGTTTGAGTTACTGAAATTGATATTTTTATTTTTTTCTTCCAAAAAACTCAAAAGTGCAACTTGTGACCGGTACAGATAGATTGCTCATAATTAGGTCTATCATTGCTAAAAATACCAGATTCCACCACGGAGGCGTTTACGGGGAATTGAATTTTATCAGGGTAGTTACGATACATGAACTTTTTATTTTTTTTCTTCCAAAAAGCTCAAAAGTGCAACTTGTGACCGGTACAGATAGATTGCTCATAATTAGGTCTATCATTGATAAAAATACCAGATTCCACCATGGAGGCGTTTATGGGGATTTGAATTTCATTAGGGTAGTTAGTTAAAAAGTTCATGTATCGTAACTACCCTAATAAAATTCAATACCTCCTAATCGCCTCCATGGTGGAATCTGGTTTTTTTATCAATGATAGACCTAATTATGAGCAATCTATCGGTACCGGTCACAAGTTGCACTTTTGAGTTTTTTTGGAAGAAAAAAATAAAAAGTTCAAGTATCGTATCTACCCTAATAAAATTCAATTCCCCGTAAACGCCTCCGTGGTGGAATCTAGTATTTTTATCAATGATAGACCTTATTATGAGCAATCTATCTGTACCGGTCACAAGTTGCACTTTTGAGTTTTTTGGAAGAAAAAAATAAAAAGATCAAGTTCAGTAACTCAAACTACCCTAATATAGTATTTTGACAATCGATTCCTCCTAAAGGCTTCCATGGAGGAATGTGTTTATTTTACCAATTATAGACCTAATTAAGAGCAATCTAACAGTACCGGTCACAAGTTGCACTTTTGAGTTTTTTGGAAGAAAAAAATAAAAATATCAAGTTCAGTAACTCAAACTACCCTAATATAGTATTTTGACAATCGATTCCTCCTAAAGGCTTCCATGGAGGAATGTGTTTATTTTACCAATTATAGACCTAATTAAGAGCAATCTATCAGTATCGGTCACAAGTTGCACTTTTGAGTTTTTTTGGAGAAAAAAAATAAAAAGTTCAAGTATCGTAACTACCCTAATAAAATTCAATTCCCCGTAAACGCCTCCGTGGTGGAATCTGGTATTTTTATCAATGACAGACCTAATTATGAGCAATCTATCTGTACCGGTCACAAGTTGCACTTTTGAGTTTTTTGGAAGAAAAAAATAAAAAGATCAAGTTCAGTAACTCAAACTACCCTAATATAGTATTTTGACAATCGATTCCTCCTAAAGGCTTCCATGGAGGAATGTGTTTATTTTACTAATTATAGAACTAATTAAGAGCAATCTAACAGTACCGGTCACAAGTTGCACATTTGAGTTTTTTGGAAGAAAGAAATATTTTTTGATCGATTGATGTGGAAATTGTTTGAGCCAAAATCATGTTTTACTGCGTATAACTCAGAAACGGTAGGATATAGGAAAAAATGATTCAGGTACAACTTGTAGATAATTTTATGGCCTTTCAACTTTTCCTTGCAAGTTTTTCTCTAACATGTACCGTTTTTGAGATTTAAGCGAAAAATGAAAAAATGGACCCATTTCCGCCCTCCCCCCACTCCGGGGCTCCTCCTAGTGGCCCGGGGTTTTAGTATGTTTATTACCTAGGAACTCTTGACATGTTTCCGAAGAAACATCTTACGTTACTAACTCACGCACTCTAGACCTTTTTATTCAATGGACTATTGGAGCGGCAAATAGATTTATTCCTCAAATAACGTAGTTATTCGATAGATAAGTCCTATTCGTCTATTGAAAAATTGAATATTTTGTTAACTGAAGAATAAAGTTTATCTAGCTGTTTATCTGGGCATTGAAAAATCGGCCCTTATTGTTTTTTTTGTAAAAACATAAGTTATAAGTTGGATGTCTCATGATGTCAACTAACCCAGAATATGTAAAATGAATAATCTACTTGAGCAGTGTCTCCTAGTAGATATTTGAGACGGTAGCGTAGATATCGACGAAAAAAAGAACTACCATGAAAATCTAAGTCTTGTCATATTAATTTTGAAAATGATAGAAATTTTAAAGTTCAAGAAAGAATAAAATTTAAGGCAGATTACGTATACTCTTCTCTTCTATAACCACAGATTAACAGTAGCTAGTTTAATATCATTGCAGCATTGTCGAGACCGCGATGTAAATATGACTTCGACATTGATCCTTTTAACTTGATTACAATAAAATAACAAACAGCGAATAATTTATAAAAATATCAAATTTGTGAACGGACTTTGTACCTAATTAAGATGATAAAGGTTATTTTCGAATGTTTAAAAGCAACGTTTGTTTACTCGTTTTCATTGCTCCGTAAAAACAGACTGTTTGAACAAAACTTTAATAAAATTAACCACGTAATTTCCTTTGTTAAAAGTTAAATTTTCTTTAAATTCAAAGAAACTGCGATTCATGATCTGACTTAAAACTCGAGACATTTTTATACATTGTAATAATTAATAATAATTGGAAGACCTTTTTTAATGATTTCACTTTTAGCTTTATAATTTTAAGATGACTTAATTGTCCGTAAATTGGGTATTTTCCTTATTTTGTTTTTATTTCAATTAAAAAATAAAAAGAATGTTATTACTCTTCGCTTAGATTACAAAATAAAAGACAGATGGAGCGATGCCGAACTAAACCGAATGATTTATCGTCATTTCCAAAAAGCTATGTGTGCTGTCATTTCGCCGTTGCACTGTACGAACACGGTGCTTCTGTGTGCGTGTACGTTACCAGATAATGAAAAATTTCCCAAATTTTTGCCCGACTACGGAAGAAAGAGGGTTATGTTTTTCGAGTGTAGGTATGTATGTATAATATTTCTTTGACACGCCCTGCAGTATAAACTGTTGGATCGATTTTGAGTTGTGACTTGTGAGGTGTCATTGCAATCATCTGAATTATGAAGGTAGCTGTGGTGGTAGTGACGTTATAGGCTACATAAATTATTAGCAGTCATGTTTTAATTTTTATTTTAATATAAATTCGGGTTTTTGATAGTTATTATTTTATAATATTGTAAAAATTATTTTGTTACATAAAGCACCTATCTACTAAAGTTATACATGCACAAAATAATTTTATTCAATTTTTATTAAATAAATTACATTAAATTTATTAAATAAATTACATTAAAAAAGTTTTTATTTTTCAAAACATATGAATGCGAATAGCGGTAGTTTTTAGTCGAGAATGCGGGACATTTTATTTTCATCATATCCATCATGGAGTTCACATGAATTAAATCGCAAGCGAAAACGACGCTTTTTATAAAAGTAACAAAAAAAAAATGTGAGCCGTCATGGGACGCCTGGCAGATGTGAAACATCGTGTGTGTGTACAAGTACATACGTGGCGACCCGTCGCCATGGCAAGCGTCGCCACGTCAACAATTCGGTTTACAAGTGAGCCTATAGATGTTTCACATCAAAAATGTATAATGCTTTTTAAAATAATCTAATAATGACCATGAACTTTTATTGCACTATATAAATAATCACATTCACGATCGAAAAATCCAACAGCACTACCCCGAATATCTTTTAACCATTTTACCCCTAAAAATGGCAAATTCATTTTCAAAATACTGGCAGCACACGTTGAAGTTTTGAATTCCTTCGTATTTGTAAAATTATTATTTGTATACAAAATTAAATAAGCCAAATAATCTACAGAAAATCTGTAAAACGATGTTTTATCTTTTTGTTTGTTTTCGGGAACAAGTTTTACAGCGTTTTAATATCACAAGACAGCATTTTTTTACTTAAATATCAAACCCCTTTTGACGTATTGCATGACACTAGAATCGCTATAGCACTAGCGGAGGAACGTATTCGTTTTTGATTTCGTATTTTCTTTGACAAGGGCGATGAATGATTGACATGCTCCATCTGTATTTTATTTTGTAATCTAAGACTCTTCGTATTTTGATAAGCTGCCGAAATTGTATTTTAATAGACATCTTTTGTTTGATTGTAAAAACGCATCAGACGATCTTCATCGGACAAAAGAATTGGTGGACACCGATATGATATTTAAATATAAAAAATTCTGATAAAAATTATCATTTATATGTTTTCCTTAACCTTGAAGGCTTGATTAAGATCACTTAAGTCATACAAATGAAACCTTTTCTTTAACTTATGTATTGCAAATTTTTGATTTCAAGATTATAAATAATGAAGACCCGGTGATATTCAGAAAAGATGATTCTACGTTTCTCTGAGCAGAAATTGCGTGGCCTAATTAAATCTGTACTAAACAAAAGACAATCGGAATTGCCAGCTATATGAACAGTTCCAAACAGAAACTAATTTCCATGCAAACGACGAATAAAAACAGCTTGAAAAGAACTCCAATCGTGATCGAGTCCCATCTTTACACCAAAACATAACCTATACAAATTGGTGTAAACTATCAACAAACGAATCCACCCAACTAGAAAATAAACAACCCATAGTAATTTCCACCTATTAATTCAAAGCATGAATTGCATCTTGCATTTAGTATGCGTTAGCAATCTCGACTGTCGCCATGGGACCGGACCGAAATAGCCTGAACGCATCCGTATTTTAATGTTTTACACAACACGCTTGTGGTCTTATTCGTTTTATAAATAATATTACATTCGTTATGTGTGCATGGATATTACAATTAAAATGGAGGTGGTAGTTGGATTTATGCAACATTGAGGTAAAGGGCTAAATGGATTTCATTAGGGATAGAAATTGCAATGTAAATGGATCGAAAATTACGTGTTAAATCAAGATGCTAAGTTTTGTCTTGCGCGAAGAAAGTCACGTGCAAAGATACTGATTTTTATCAACATAATGGGTTTATGTAAAAAGCGATAGTCATAAAAAGTGATAATTTATTTCTAGCGATTATTGTAACAAGCAAAAAAAAATAGAAAATCTTGTCTAAAACATATTCAAAATGAACACCTTCCCACCCACCATTACCACCACAAAAACGTGTTTTATATTCTTCAAAAACTTCAATTTCAACTATTACAAACGACATCTCAATATAAATTCGCGATGCGCCAAAAATACCCACTCGCAAGGGACATACCCTTGCATCGATGCGCGCACGCACCGAGTCAAGGCCGCATCTGGTCGCAGCAAGCGTACTGATGGTATCTTATTTATTGCGACGATTAAAAGGGACCTTTGAAAGAGAAAATACGTACCATTATTTATTTATTTATTTATTTAGCCTTTATTAATCCATGACATTTCAACACAAATTACAGCAAAGTACACTTAAGAAGATAATATTAATATTTATACGTACCATGTAACACGCAATTACAATTATGGAATCACCATTTCGTACTTTTATAGCTTGCCGCCGTCTTTGCACATAACAATAACAAAACAATCGTATTTTGTTAAGATGGTAAGAAAGGCTTTTTTATTCCCACTCTTACCGTAAGAGTGGGAATAAAAAAGCCTTCTGCTACGAGTGAAGACGCTAGCACACAGTAATGCAATGCAAACCCTTAAAATTTTTCGTTTCTGCCCTGCTATGAATCATCTTCAAACCATTCCTAGATCCTTAAACTTGTCTGAAGCTAGTAATTAAATACGCCTACATTGGTGTAAATCTATATGTTAAATTTTACGCAAACTAGGTTCGCCTAAATGTACGAAATGTAACTCAATATGTAACAATATATTATTGCAATACATGTATCCAATACTGCTAAAACAGGTTCTATATCATAAACAGGACAATGTGATCGTTATGTAACTAGTTAACTTAATAACTTAATTCTTCTTAATGATCTGATCGTTTTAAAGGATGCAAATAAATTGGTATTTCTTGTTAAATTATGTACTACTAGCTTTCCGCCTGCGGCTTCGCCCGCGTTTTCAAAGAAAAACCCGCATAGTTCCCGTTCCCGTGGGATTTCCGAGATAAAACCTAGCCTATGTTACTCGTGGATAATGTAGCTTTCGAATGGTGAAAGAATTTTTAAAATCGGTCCAGTAGTTTATGAGCCTATTCATTACAATGAAACAAACAAACAAAGTTTTCCTCTTTATAATATTAGTGTAGATAAGAGAATTGAGGTAAGGTTGTTTATAAGATTTAATATCTGTGTATATTTGCAGGATGTCAACAAGATTTTTAATATTTTATTTACAGCTATATTATTAAGGTTTAGGAATGAGGTTAAATGAATCGAGGGGACTTTACAGAAGAAATAGGATATTATGTGTAATGGCACAGATTACTAAATATACACCACGTAATTGGCGGGGGTAAGAAAAACCTTATCGAATCGAGATAGTTACCTACAAGTAATTGGCGTAGGTAAGAAAACCCCTATTCAAACGTGAGCTTTATTTACCTCACCTAACCTTATAAAAAGTAAACAATCTTACAAATAATAAATTTTATAAGGGATAGGTATAATTAAACTGAAAGCGTTATCGAATTGGCCCAAAATTCGTTTCAATAAAGTTTACGTAATTGCCAAATCGAGAAATATTTAATTCAAACGTTACATCAAGCTCTTGCTTGATGTAACGTTTGAATTAAATTATTAAATTATTTATTTTATTCCTGGTTTGTGTTTTGTTTTGCAATGTCACAATAACGATGATAACACTGGTCAACAATGATTTTGTTGCCCTGGATGTGAAAGTGGTTTTGAATAATTTAATGCATATATTATATATAAAACTATTAATGGTTTTGGTAGATTGGCTCTAGTTTTTTTTTAATCCTAATTTTCTGATTATAGACTCTAAAACGCAGCATGAAATAGAAGGTATATTTGTTTAACATCATTTATTTATTACAAAGTTTTACTAATTATTTTGTTTTAGTATTTAATTAATTCAAATGGATATAAAAATAGAGAAAAATCATTAAAACTTATGAAATAGTACAAGGAAATAGATTTTATAAGCTTCTCTTCTTAGTTAATTTTGGGACAATACTTTTGTTATGGACCATCAGGAATCTGCCATCATGTGACGTTCCCATATACCCTGGTACCTTTATTCCATAATTTTTACTTCTTTTTCGATGCGTTCTTCCTGTTTCTCACAGAAATTTCGCAGATTTACTGGATATCTAACCAGAAGACTGTGGGAAAGTGTAGCTTTATGTTCGTAATTGCTCATAAAATAATGAAGTTTTTTAACAACTGTTGTGCAATTTCTTTATAATTTGGTGTTTTAAATTTACCTTAAATTTATCAATACTATATCTCTCCATAATTTACATTCCGCATCAGTTATAAAATTTTGTTAAATTTCCATCTTTTATCAATTTTCGATACGCCCGTCCTATAGGGCCGTCGGGTATTCTTCTTATACTTCTAGATTCCCTCAAAGGCCTAAATTCTCATATTTATTAATTATTCCTAATTAATTTGCTTTGTCTAGTTCTATTAATAAAAACATCAAGGGAATTTCGTATACCTATCCACTTTGCTGACCAAGTGCTACTGGGTTTCTTCAACTCTATACAAACCGGACATTGTTGTTCATAAAAATGATTTTTTTACAGAAATCATGTATTATTCTGATATTCTACAGCCAGTTTTATAGAATAGGGTTATGTCTGAGCGAATAAATGTGCAGAAAACATAATTCACCAAAAAATAAACACTTGTTATTAAGCCGTATTCTGAAGGGCCGTAAGAAAATTTAATATATGGAAATCCAAATTAAAAAAAAACTAGAGCCAATTAAATATTTTTAATGATTACATTCGCAAACTGGGTACTTGAATTATATAAATCTGTAGAAATATCCAGGGCAACAAAAAAAAATTGTTTTTTTGTTGAGCTGTGTAATCTTTACTTCTTAATGAAAAATTACTGGGACCGTGCATTTAAGAAATTTTCTTTATATGGTCGAAACAATAGAAACAAAGAGATTAAGAGATATTTTGAAAATTGTAGGCTAACTTTTCAAGATAAAGCGATACAGCTGCAAGTTTAATTATTTATTCAACTTAATTACGAGTTATGGAGTTAGTGACCCAAGATTTATTTTCAAGTTATACGAGATTAGACACACGCACGTAATGTTTTTATTATGTGTAAGTAAATTGCGTTTAAATATAATTTATAGCTGATAACGTAACATGAAATGGGAGTTAATTGATTAATCAAAGTTTATAACCACATCGTAATAAAATAAAAACTATATAAGTAATTTAAATATGTTATTTTCTAGAAAAAATGAAAACCTCTCAACTAGCATGTATCACGCGACCATACATCGTCATTGATGTAGCATCATAGATATACTTATCTAAATTAGTTTTGGAATGTTACATGTTTGCGTATTAAGACGATACACAAAAAAAAATCCACTGCTTGGCGGGCGGAGTCTAATAGCTCGCTATCGCGAACGCGGGTGTGCGCGAAGTCATTCTTGCATACTCGCCGCGCTGCCGCTGGCCGACTCGGGACAAACATGTATGGAGTCGTCATACAGTTATAATATTGTTATACATATATTTAATTGTTGATTTATTGGTTTTATTTTCTTGCTTATGAACACAAAATTATCTTCTTTTTAACAACTACTTAGACATTATTAATAATTATTAATTATTATTATTTCGTAATGTTTACTTTATTACAAAATAATACAGGTTATAAATAATCTTTAAAATAACAAAAAATATTGTTACTCTGAAAAAATGAAATGTTACCTAATTACGCGGACTACTGAATTGATTTAGATAGAATTTGATGCTGACGTAGATATTACATCATGCCCAGAAATGAAAGGTACTATTTCTGAAAGAAGTTATAAACCCTAATTCTTCTCAGTCAAAGTCAAGAGTGGAAGATATCGCTAATACAGTAAAACTGATGCGAAACTTTGGATGTTAATTTGTATATTTTTTTGTTAGTTGTTACTTAATCACGTCAAGACTACATTACCAATTTTGATAAAATATAGCTAATTGCCTGGATTTACACATAGGATACTTTTAGGAACTGAACACTTCTGTGGGATAAAACAGGATTCACGATATAACCTAATTCCACGCGGGCAAAGCCGCGGTCGGAATGATATTTTTTTAAATAAAAAAATTGTTTTAAAAAAACACAAAATATATTGACGCATGTATTTATTTTTTGCACTCTATTATAATTGTAATTATTCATTACAAATAATCAAAATAAAATAGCCAGAACAAAGTTAGGCCCTGGTAGGATAGGTAGGCAGGTACAGCAATGTGAGACGAACACTGGCTTATTTATACCAATAATAATGTATTATAAACATTAAATTAAGTTTACTTTCTAACAACAAAAATACATAATATTAGCTAATGTGAAAACGAATCAACCAATCATCCCACAACAATGAAATGTGCACACAAATATTCATCCAAATCGGTTCATGTGATTAGGAGGAGTGACTGCAGCGCCATCCTCCGGGCCCAATTGTGTTTCCAGATCACCCAGGAACTCAATTTAATATACTTACACAAAATTTTTCGAAATGAAAACTCACATTACTATGTAAATATGAATATAAACCGGTTTTAGTACTAAGCAATTTCCCGCACAGGTGTAGTAAGTATAAATGAAATAAATATCAACATCAAATTCTTTATACAACATACTTATCTACCACCTACTAAGAAATTCTTGAAATTTTTTCGTATTTTTTTAAAATATAATACTACTCCAACGAGCTCCTATTCCATAATTCCATATTACGTCCACCATACTTCCACTAAGTTCACCATGATTTTTTATTTCTTTGCACTTTGTTGCTTTTTGCTAAAAATGGAATCATGCGATAAAACCAGTAGAGCGTTGATAACATACATTTTTGACTGAATAAAGGTACTTACGAAGGAGTGGGTTCACATTGTGAACAATCAGTGGGTTTATTTTCCTTCTGGATTCCGGATTTCTGAAAAGATTATTTATGCTATAAATGAAAAAATCTTACACATTCGTTATGTACTTAAAACAGGGGTACATATCAAACATCGTCTATAATACAATTATCATCAAATTTAAAATAAAACCAACTTACTTCATTAATTTGTTCCAATTGTAAGCATTCTTTTTCCTCCAACCTTTATGTTTCTTCTTCTTATTTTCTTTATTGTCCCCATTTGTCTCATTTTGTCTTATCGTGTTGTCACCCTTTGTTACGATTGCGCGAGCGACACAAGTTCCCCGTGAGACGGCCGTAGCGGGAATGACTCGTGCAGCGATCGGGGTAGGAAGGTACAGGGCGGCTCTCGCTATATTGGCTGGTCAGGCGCTAATTTCAAGTATTTCTTGTTTATTTCAAAACCATCGCATATTTCAAAATTCTAACACGGTAGACGTATAGGTTGTATATTTTATAGTTAATATCCAAAAAGTCGTAACTTTACGTTTGTTATTTTGAAGATGCCAGAGATTAAAAAAAAATAACAATGAGAACTTTGTATTTTTTTTCTATCGAGAAAATATCATGGAATCATGTTTCTAGAACGGTAGACGTATTGTGTTACTATTGAACTTTCTTGTCAAGAATTTTCATCACGACAACTTTAATAATATAAAAATTACGAAGGTTTAAAAAGGGCCGTAAATGTTAGAAAAATTAATTCATCACCTTAAATCGCCAATTTAGCGATATAGAGAGTGTTCTAGCACACAATAAAGTCGCTGCTTTGCGTCGTGACAGGCAGACAAACAATCATTTTTTCTCATTTTCAGTATCAATAAGTATAATCCAATTCAGAAAAGACTAGTCAAGCTATAAATTTATCTGGCAACAATCCGGTGTCTCCAATCAAACGCAAGGCTGTGAGACAATGCACTTTTGTCCACATCACGCCGCGCTGCATCCGCTGTGATGCATGTGTTCTGACTTGTAAGTAGATTGGAGATATTAGGCTTATATATATTTTATATTCATTTGATATTTAAATTGTATTTAATCCCTACTAATATTACAAATGCTTAAGTCCCTAAGTAGCCTTGGTCGTCTTTGGATTGGTGGTTTTATTTCCTGAAGGTAAAGTTCTCAACATTGAACATCTCCGTATTTATTCATAATAATTAACAAGTCAATAACTGCGTTAAAAACAACCGACTTCAAACTTGCACTTGCAACATTTACAAATACAGACAAAAATGCTTATAAAATAAAAACTACTGGGCCTATCCGAATAAAATTTTTATGGGACCAATTCGACACCATCCCGCATCGAACAAAAAAAGAATCACGTAAATCGGTTCAGAAACCACGGAGTAATCGGTGTACATACATAAAAAAAAAAAAAAAACATACCGGCCGAATTGATAACCTCCTCCTTTTTTTTGAAGTCGGTTAGTAATATTATGTACAATATGAACATGTACAACTAACTCAATAAATTATTATACATAGCATGTGGTTTAATAAATTATTGGAACTTATGGAATGTATTATCAATGCTTTATCGATAATAATGATTTTATGAATATAATTGCATCTTAATGTATGATAAATTAATAATAAAATAAAAATAATATTATAAAGTATGAATGGAGCCTTATGTAGTGACGCCTTCCCGCGGCGCCTATAGGCGATTATAATTATATTAAATGTATACATAAAGTTATATTTATGCAATTAAACTAATTGATGTTTACTCCATTCAATATCCATAATTGCACGTGACTTGCATTTAGACTATATTATTAGTATGGAGTATTACTAAATTTAATAATAACTGTTAATATAGTAAGAATTCGTACATAAATACAATATACAAAATAATAATCATATGAGCAAAGAAGGAAACAGCAAAAACACAAAGTAATTTTAAACGTGATATTTTTCTATTACAGGTTTAAAAATAATTGCCAGAAATATGAAATAATAGCTATAAATACGAATTTGTGTTGGATATGTCGATCCTAAATAAATGGAAAAAAGGCAAGGATAGAAGAAGAAGGAAAACAACATCATCATCATCAACAATCAGCATTATCAGCTCATAATTGTCTATTGCTGATCACTGATAGATCTCTCTTATGGCACATCACTAATATAAGCCCGGTCTTTGACTTGTGACAAAAACATTAAGCAACATACATAATAATATTAATTGTTAAATTGTCAATCTGTACACAGAGAACCACAATTGATTTGCAATACCCCTCGCTTAGCAAATCTCATATAGCTTATTAGGTTAGCTAACCTAATAAGCGATCGGAAATGGAAAACATCTCAACAATGGTTCATCACTTTAATATAACCGGATGGCCGATCCGACTGATTGCCTGCAATGCTTAATTCTTACCGACGATCATTCAAGAATTGCCTATTTCATGCTTCAGTGCCATCTGTCCGGCTAAGTTTGAACCTTTATAGATTGAAGTTATTTGATTTGTCATAATCACAGTAGAGGAAAAATGTTAAAATATTAAGATAATTCTTACTTTATTTAATAGAAGTAGCTTCGTAGTTTAGGTTCTTGGCGATCGTATGAACAATAGTGTTAAAACTATAGCCAACTTGTTTTTATACCCTTAACTTCTACGTGAATTCGTCTACTTATATTTTGCAATAAGAATCTTGTTATTTAACAAACTAAGCAGTACAACTACAATCTTCATACTTTATGAAGTCTTGGTGAACCCAATACCAATTGCATTTAAAGATATGTTTGCTTGTTTGTTTTAATTGTGATAACGAACTTCAAATCGACAGTCTACATCAAAACTTTTACTTTTCATGTAGATTTCTATTATGAAATATACAAGACATCGTATATTCCTAAAGAGATAACTCTCTGATGTGGTCAATATACCCAGCATTCTATTTAAAACAGAGTGGCAACCAAGAATAACCATAGTTATGAAAGAATATCACAAATAGCTTTCATAATTACCGGCAAAGAGCCTAGCATACCTAACACATTACTAAGACTTGTTTACATGGCTGCAAATAGAACTATAGGGTCAGAGACCTTAGATTCTAGATCAATTATTATTAATCAGAGTCGATAGCTACGTCATATGTTTTGCTACGTGATACGGTGTTTGTATATTCAGCAAATCAGTGCACTTCTAGTGTGAACTATTCAAGGTTCATTTGTTAGAGAAATTCTTATCATTAGGTACCTACGGCAGAAATATTACAACAAGATAAAAATAAAAAAATAAAATAATCGCTCCTTGCCGATTTCGGCTCCAGCGACTGCTATGTGTCGTCGTTACGGTGGGTCAACAATGCAATGCCCTGTCGTGCGCTCGGAGAATGGAGATGGCTTATGTAGTCAATTTTAGCGAGGAATGTGCGGTCACATTTAGGGCAGGTCAAAACACCTCCTTGATAATTATAATAAATTACCACAGGTGGTCGGGATTTGAGCTCATCGCGTTTGGCAACAACAAGATAGTAAAGGAATGGTTAAGTGGTTCAATCGGCAAGAAGTATATTAAGCAGATGCTATTTCAAAGGTTTAAAGTGAAACCCCAAGCCAAAAAAGTTTAGCCAGTGACGACAATATGAAATTACTATGAATTGCTGTGCCTACCGAATCTATCTAACAATGCTGACCTTTCGATATTTTCTAAATAAGTTATCGAACCTATTACATGTAATGTACACAGCTATGCACAGTAAAATTTTCAAGTATGAAAGGTATAAAAGCCTGAGCCTTAAAAATACAAAAAAGAATAAACGATCAATACAAAAATATTGTTGCGTGATCAATTCATATTAATCCTGAATTGTATCAAGGTAAAAGTTCAATAAACTATCGGCCTATAGGTACAAAATAGAACCCGACATAATAATTGTTTCCCTTATAATTTACGAGTTGCTTAAAACAATGTAATGGTAAATTGCGAAATGTAACTAACCACTGGTAGGTATTCGGGTCAAGAAAGTAAAATTTACATGGGCGGCGGTTGCGTAATTTCTTAGAAGTATTTTGTTGACTGGCTTTGTTTTAAGAAATAATGGCGAAACAATATAAATGTAAACAGCATCTATTTGAAATATAATATATTATTATGAAAAAACTGCTGAACCGATTTTCAAACAAGAAATTTGGCACACACATAGAGAGTAAGTTGGATCAACACATAGGCTCATATCATAACGCTAAGACCAATAGGAGCGGAGTAATGCGGGTAACACCGCATGGCACAGCTAGTGAATAATAAACGGGAGCCACAACCAGTTTCGAATGAATGCAGTAATTTTATTCACCTCTTTTTATGCAATGATTTACGTACAGAATTTACCGCCAATTAGAGTGCACGCTCTCTCTATTATAATAATATAATTGCTGTTGGTGTTAATTAAATGGCGATTGTGCATACTATCCCACGATTTGTCTGTTTTTCAACAATATGAATCACTCCTGCCTATGTTATGGAAGGGAAATTTGTTTAAAAAAATTAAGTGCTTCATAAATGATTATAAACAAAACATATTTGTGTTTATGTACATTTTCTACACAGATTAGTTTTTTTTAATTATGTATATCTTTATTTTAATTAACTTTTACTTCGACACTGAATAAATGTCTTTTGACCCACTTCTAAATGGCCAGTGTTGGGCAAGTAGAGGCCATCACGATAGTGATTGACATCTTACAGCCTCATCCGTATTTCAAATTGGGATAAGCAGAACTTTTACTACAAATTGTGATGATTTTTTAAAGATTGTTATGTAACAAGAATAAACAGATACAAATAAAAACCCGCGAATCATATGCCATCTACAAACCAATAATTTTGCATCGAAAACGAGCGAAAATGAATATCAATATAACGTCTTATATCATGAATCAGAAATACCTTTCTGAACGCATCTCTGAATTCTCACTATAAAAGGCTTTATGAAAAACCGGTATAATAAAGATTCTTATACGAAATGACAGTACCTACATTTATCGACATAGTTATAAGGTTTATATTTATTAGGTACTACTTCCTTTTTGAAATTGAACTGTCTGTTTGCATGATAAAGTATTCATTTATTTTTATTTTATATTGAAGGTTTTTCAGTAAATTGGTCGTTTGGTATTCGATTCATTTACATATTTTGAAAGATATGTACAAGTTGATGAAACGAGTAAATAAATTATTATTAATAATTGTTGGTTATAATAATTCGTAAAATAGATGAATAATCAAATTAACGAGATTTTAGTGATAAAACTCATTGTACAACATGCTGAAAAACGAAAAATCTGTATAACATTCAAAATAAGCTTTAAAAAATGGATGAAAATGGATTTTCAAAACATGTTTAAAAAGAATCGAGGTCCTCGTACTCACATAATATACATGCAATTAGAGGCCTGGCGCCGGCTTTTACAAATAAATGTGCGCTAAATCGAGCCGACTGCAGCTTTATTTGGCAGCATCACTTGTTACGATTATAGGGTAGGTACTTAAGTCTATTTTTGGTATAAAAAGTGGCATTTATTATAATATATGTGCAAAAAAACATTAAAATAATACTGTCAATCCGAGTACCGTTATGTATTACACGTATTTTATGTGATCGTGTAATATTTTTTTAAATATTTTATAACATCTAGCTACAGATGGGTATCCATACTTATATCATAGACTAATATAATCAAGAAGACTTACAATCGCCATAGTAAAAAACGTAACTCGTTTCTCAGTTCCCAATTTTGTCGATAGATGTCACTCACAGTAGCATTTGGCATTTTTATAAGCTTTTTTATACGTTTAAGAACTAGATGTCGCCTTAGAGCATTAAGTCGGTTTAATGAAGCTAAGAGATGTCGCTACTAAAAAAATCAATGTGCCAAATAGTATCTTGACGTAAAATATAATACGCAAAAAACGTAAACTATAACGTAAAATATAATACGTAAAATATAATACGCAAAAAAATATTTTTATTTAAATGTTATTTTTTGCTCTGAATCGCGCAAGCGAAATGTTTTCGCTACAGAGCATATATACAACTTTCCGACATCAATAATCGGGGCCTTTACGGCCGGCCGGTCGAGTAGACTAGTCTCTCCCTTTTTCGATTGAGGAAATCCACCTCCACATCATTTTGTTTTAGTTTTAAAGATTTAAGAAGCGTAAAATAATACTTTCTTCATTTTTGTATTTTGAGTAAACGTAACACTAATATCGGTTAGTTTGACCAGAGGCGACTCGTGACAAAATTGTATGGGTGTTTAATTAAGTATTGAACTAAAGTCTAAAACAAAGAAAATACAGTAGCGTAGTAAATTCATTACAAAAAAAAGCACCACAATAAGGGTGCTATTACAGATTTTTAACAAAAAACGCTATTTTACGGTACAATTTTAACTCAAAGCATGAGAACAAAGTAATATCTTAAATTAAAGATAATAATACCTATATTCAGTTCTACGATCATCTTATAAAAATTGTACGACGTCATACAAAATTGTCGCTGAAATACGTTTTTCCCAGCACAATGATCGCATAAAATGCAAAAAAATGGGGTCTAAAACGGTACAATTTTAAGAAAATTAAAAGCCTAATCTATCTTCCTATAAATTATTGAGGGATATATAGTCCTTTATAGATTCTGATAATTTTTTTGTATCTAAATCAAAATTTTATTTCAATTACTAGCGGTCCGCCCCGGCTTCGCCCGTGGTACATATTTACGTTTTCTCTACGTAAAAACCATCCTCGTACTTCAAGGAATATAATAAAAAAAAAAAAAAGAATTATCGAAATCGGTTCAGTCGTTCTCGAGTTATGCGCTTACCAACACATTTTGCTATTCATTTTTATATATAAGAGATTATATATGTATGTTTATCAGCCATCTGGTTTCCATAACACAAGCTAAATTAAAAATACTTGTCGATTTCTTCATACATTTTGCTATCGCGAGTCGCGACTCGCGGGTCGTCAGACCGCGCTCAGAAGCGCTCTTGGAAGGACGGGTGTATCGCTCCTCGTCCCAAAAACAAAACGAATTAAAAAAAGATTATTGTGCGTGCACTGTCGTTTTCGTGATTTGAAATATTTGATACTTTATAAGAGTAAACTGTATAAGTTTCATATTCCAATTATTTGTAATATAAAATTATGTTTTAAAAATTACCTTGCCTGAGATGCTCTTTTTTATGGGTTGTTGAATAGATTGGTGGGGTAAAACAATTCAAGATGGCGTCGACGAAAATTTGACTTTTTTCGTGATGGGTGTCATTTTCATAGTTTTTGGGGTAGCTATTAACGAATATGAGGTCAAAACTGAAATCCAAGATGGCGCCGACGAAAATTGTACATCTTTTCGTCATGGGTGTCATTTTCATGGTTTTTGGGGTAGCTATTAACCAATATGAGGTCAAAACTATAATCCAAGATGGCGCTGACGAAAATTTGACTTTTTTCGTGATGGGTGTCATTTTCATGGTTTTTGGGGTAGCTATTAACGAATATGAGGTCAAAATTATAATCCAAGATGGCGCCGACGAAAATTTTACATCTTTTCGTCATGGGTGTCATTTTCATGGTTTTTGGGGTAGCTATTAACGAATATGAGGTCAAAATTATAATCCAAGATGGCGCCGACGAAAATTTTACATCTTTTCGTCATGGGTGACATTTTCATGGTTTTTGGGGTAGCTATTAACGAATATGAGGTCAAAACTAAAATCCAAGATGGCGCTGACGAAAATTTGACTTTTTTCGTGATGGGTGTCATTTTCATGGTTTTTGGGGTAGCTATTAACGAATATGAGGTCAAAATTATAATCCAAGATGGCGCCGACGAAAATTTTACATCTTTTCGTCATGGGTGTCATTTTCATGGTTTTTCGGGTAGCTATTAACGAATATGAGGTCAAAATTATAATCCAAGATGGCGCCGACGAAAATTTTACATCTTTTCGTCATGGGTGTCATTTTCATGGTTTTTGGGGTAGCTATTAACGAATATGAGGTCAAAATTATAATCCAAGATGGCGCCGACGAAAATTTTACATCTTTTCGTCATGGGTGTCATTTTCATGGTTTTTGGGGTAGCTATTAACGAATATGAGGTCAAAATTATAATCCAAGATGGCGCCGACGAAAATTTTACATCTTTTCGTTATGGGTGTCATTTTCATGGCTTATTAACCAATTTGAGGTCAAAAATAAAATTCAAGATGGCGCCGACGAAAAATTTGACATCTTTTCATCATGGGTGTCATTTTCATGGTTTTTGGGGTAGCTATTAACGAATATGAGGTCAAAACTATAATCCAAGATGGCGCTGACGAAAATTTTACTTTTTTCGTTATGGGTGTCATTTTCATGGTTTTTGGGGTAGCTATTAACGAATATGAGGTCAAAACTAAAATCCAAGATGGTCGTCGAATTTCAAGATCGCGTCATGGTAATACTGTCGCGTTACGGAGCAAGGCGGCGATTTTGGTATCTATGAATCTCGCCAAAGAAGTTTCACTCCTGACACGTTTTCTCGGCACACACGTTCTTTTTTATTTTATTCTCTTCGTTTAAATGTTTTAGATAAACTTTATTTTAAATAAAGTTTAGCGAATATAATATTTAAAGTTAATAATATCTGTCAGAATATTATCACAGATGATGATTGCCACAGAGTTGCGTTTTATATTACATTTCTAAAATAATATGCATTTCAAATTTCAATGTTCTTTAAAATTGTTTTTTAAGACTTTCTACAAAACTGTAGTTGTTAAAGTTTTTGTTATTTTATTTAAGTTAACTTTAAAGGAGTAAGAAAAATATACCTAATTATCGACGGTTATATTGGGGATTTGGTAATACTGTCTCAAAAACCTTGGAAATGACACCCATGCCGAAACGATGTAAAAGTTTTGTCAACACCATCTTGGATTTTAGCTTAGACCACATATTGGTTAATAGATACCCCAATAACCATGAAAATGACACCCAT
The DNA here is from genome assembly GCF_061535395.1 of Colias eurytheme. Classification (NCBI taxonomy): domain Eukaryota; kingdom Metazoa; phylum Arthropoda; class Insecta; order Lepidoptera; family Pieridae; genus Colias; species Colias eurytheme. Next base: position 7,627,145 of record NC_143000.1, on the reverse strand, counting down.
AACGAAAATATGTAAAATTTTCGTCCGCGCCATCTTGGATTTTAGTTTTGACCTCGTATTGGTTAATAGCTACCCCAAAAACCATGAAAAGGACACCCATGACGAAATGATGTCAAATTTTCGTCGGCGCCATTTTGGATTTTAGATTTGACCTCATATTGATTAATAGCTACTCCAACTCCTTGAAAATGACACCCATGACGAAAAGATTTCAAATTTTCGTCGGCGCCATCTTGGATTTTAGTTTTGACCTCATATTGGTTAATACTTAATAGCTACCCCAAAAGCCACCCACATTTGCAAATGTGTTTGCTACTTAGGAAAAGTTCAGTTTTGACGAATTTAATTTATTTCTTTCCGACTGTTTCTCGGAATAACATACATTTACTAAGAATTGCATAAAATGCCGGGTTTAATAATATATTGCCGGTATCATAATATTATGTATGATAATAATTCTTAAAAAAGTATTTTATACATTTCTTAAAAAGCTTCGATATTGTATACAATTCATATTCAAATTGTTGTAAAATAGTCACACTTTTTTAAGTTGGTTGAATACACTAAAATACTTATAAGGATCGTACCTACTAATAAAAGTAACAAAATGAATTTTTAAAGTTCCCAGTAATCTTCTGGAATCAATTTCAATAAAAATATAAAAAAATAATACTATCAAGTATGAAGATGATCTATAAAATGGATTGCGCTCATATTGCGCTATGTTTACGTGATCTTTTGTTTCGCGAAGGACTGAAAATTATTGGATTCCGTATTTAGGCATTTGATATTCGTATTGGAGTTTAGGTATACGATAAATTTAATTTAAAATTAAAGATATATTAATTGTTAAATGAATGAGCACAACTTTATTATAATTATTTATGGGAGTTCACTGCACCAGCGCTCCTTAGGATGGACCGCCTATTTTTGTCACTTCGTTCATCGCTGTTCGAGAGTGACTTTGTGACCACCATGGACTTAGATCATTAAGTAATCGATAACACTCGCAGGTGTTTCCCCTTTTGTCGAGGTATAAGATTATTCGAATCGAAAAATCTTATGCTTTCATAAAAACTACTTGCGTAATCGATTACAAACACTCTGCGTTTTCCTAGGCTAAAACATCGAAAGGACGTCTTCGAGTGCTCCGCTAAAAATGCCGTTTTGCACTGTCAAGCCTTGCAGAAGCAATTCAAACATGTCGAATATTAAAAAAGATGGAATAACCTTTCATTTGTGTATATTTTTTTAACGTACATTTCTAATTAAATGCAATTTCTAATAATCGTCGATGTATCGTTTAGCGATATGATCAAGACAAATAATCGAGTCGTTTACTCGATCATTGATGCGGCCCCACGAGACTATCATGGAAAGAAAATATACAAATTTAATCTTTATGAACTAAAAGATAAAGTTGAATTTAAAACGCGATAATGAACCGCATTCCTTACGAGTCTATCTTTTAGCCCCTTGACCACCGAGCGGCCCGATCGGACCACGGCCCACGACACAATAGATTTTCTATTGTGTCTGTGATTCCGGGGGCTGAGGCATTAAAGAAATACAAATTTAATCTTTATGATCTAAGTTATAAAGTTGAATTTAGAACGCGATATTGAACCGCACTCCCCATGAGACAACTTGGAATGAAATACAAATTTAATCTTTATGAACTTAGGGATAGAGTTGAATTTAAAAACTCGTCGCTTAAAAGGTCATAAATTTTTACGATTTTCGTGACACAAATTATTTTTGTGAATGTGTGATTGTGTTTCAATAGTGTGAGTTACCTTCCCCGCACCAAAATCAGCAGAAAGTTTAGTTAGAACATTTGCCAGCGTACTCCATCCATTACTTAATGATCTAAGACCATGGACCACGTTGCTATGAACTGTTTTTGTCAAAGAATTACTCGAACAATTAGAGCATAAATTTCAACGTAAGATGTATAGGTGCCCGTAGCTGTATTGATGAGTCTCGTACTTAAAAACCGATAGATGCTGGTTCAAATCATTGCCGTACATCCACATTTTTTTTTCTTTTCCCGTATTTTATTGTCATATAAATAATACTGTTTACAACCTGGGAATAATTAAGAAGAAAAAAGATATAGACATTTTTTTTAACAGAAAATAAAGAATATATATAAATATAATATATATTATATACACTACTCTGATCACTATATCGAATGTTTGTAGTGGGTGTCGAAATCTTATTAAAGGTACTCTCTTCCTTAAGATGCTCCACAATCCTATATAAGTTACTCTATGATGCTCCACCACCGCGTTGCTATGAACTGTATTTATCAAAGAAATACTCGAACAATTAGAGCATAAAGGAGAATGACCACGGGTGGTATCGGTAAAATTTTAGTTGTGCCACGTATTCGTGATATTGTTAATTCCTATTTGTATTTATAATGATCATATGTATCAATATTAAGTCTTAATTATACCGGATAAATTGAAATAATAGTAAAAGTTATTCTTTTGAAACATGTATGACCACGTATGGAATCGGTAAAATACTAGTTGTGTCACGTGTTCGTGATATTGTTAATTCCTATTTGTATTTATAATGATCATATTTATCACTATTAAGTCGTAATTATAACGAATAAATAGAAATAAAAGTAAAAGTTTCTGTTTTGACACATATATATCTATCTCTCTTGCAAGCGTCCTGCGTCATATGTCATAGTTGAATGAATGTGTTCGACGCATTGTTCGACGTTATTTATTTTGAAATAATGTTTATTACGATTTACTTTTCACATTTGTCTTGTAAATTAAAATATTACCTATGTAATAAATGTAAAACTTAACGTTCATCGTTAGTATAAACTCGATAAAGTATTTTTTTGAAGCGTTGAATAAAACTATTGTTTTATTTTTATTGTCGTGAACTGCGGCTTATTTACATAAAAACTTTAATCGTTTCTAAAAGTACTAACATCAAGCTTTAAATTGAACTATATTTCATCTTGACACAATAAGTTTGATTGCGATACCAAGTGCCATAGTCACTTGGGCAATCTCCTTTCAATGTAAGACGTATAAGTGCCTGTAGCTGTGTTGACTGAGTCTCGTACATTAAAATCGATAGATGCTGGTTCAAATCATCGCTGTACATCCACATTTTTTTTTCTTTTCCCCTATTTTATGGTCATATAAATAATACTGTTTACAAATTAGAAGGGAATACTTAAGAAGAAAAGAGATATAGAAATTTTTTTTAACAGAAAATAAAGAATATATATAATATAATTATATTATATACAGTACTCTGATCACTATGTCGAATGTTTGTAGCGGGTGTCGAAATCGTATTAAAGGTACTCACTTCCTTAGATGCCCTAAAAACTAAAATAATAATTCAAAAACACCGGAGTTTTTAAAACAACGCCCTCTAGATGTAATAATTGAAAATCGATAGTTTGCTGTTTCCTTAGTTCTAAAATTGGTCACTAGGTGGCGCTTTTATAACTGCAAATTAAATAATAAGCTCAAATGAGAGCGCCATCTAGCAATAAGCTGAAATTACGGGGTACGATCTTTAGTATGACGTTCATCAGTCCTATATATTTATTAGTCCATGCTTATATTATAAATGCGAAAGTAACTCTGTCTGTCTGTTACTCAATCACGCCTTAACTACTGAACCAATTTGCATGAAATTTGATAAAGAGATATTTTGATACCCGAGAAAGGACATAGGATAGGTTTTATCCCGGAAATCCTACGGGAACGGGTTTTTCTTTGAAAACGCGGGCGAAGCCGCGGGCGGAAAGCTAGTAAACTATAAAGTATCTTTTCAAGCAAGATTCTGCTGTGCGTAGAAGAAACTTAATTTAGGTATATATGTAGGTAATAAAACCTATGCATTTGCGCCATACACACATGGGAGTTTTTAATGTAGGTACATATTAATTATTACAATGTATTTTCATTTCATGTTTATTTATTGACTCTTCAATTCAACAGTTTATTGCAATAGGTAATATTCGCCAATATCGCTGAAATGATTACTTTTTAACTTGTCAAGGTAACTTTCTACCATATGGAAATACCCAAGAAATACCATTACATGTAAACCATATTTCAATTAGAGAGATACAGAGGCTGGCCGGTTTTATAAAAATATTTTAAATACACCGTGTGCTAAATTAAGCCTGGGATATATTTAACTGACCGCAAAACAAATAGGTATTTTGTTTACATTTAACTTGACGGTGATAAAATACGCGGTTTGTTTGTTTACATTGCATTTTTTTTGTTTAAAATTTACACTAATTAGATTATTATCTACCTTTTATTCACACAAATTAAACGAATATTACTTAAATGTGAATAATATGTATAAATAAATAGGCTAACATTTAAGGTGTCGTTAGATAGGTATCACCAGTTCTTTCTTTTACATTCATTCGTGACTCGAATGTGTACCTAATGCAACTACCCCATACACCATGGGTAATAAGGAAAATCTCTCTATACGTGATCAAGATAATAATTCACTATTCATCATAATATAAAAAAAACCCCAAGACTCGTACGAAACGCACATCCATAAGATTAAAAGTCTTTCGACTTTCGACTATATTATGCCCTTGTACACATCTATTATAACGCGTCCGCGTTAAAATGTAGAAGCCCTTCTGGCTAACATTGAGAGACACCACACAAAAAAAAACATCTATTATAAGTCTCTAGAACTAAATTATCGTCGAATTAATGTCAATAATTGATTTTCAATTACAGCACTAATACATATCACAACAATTAGTAGTTTGATTACTTAGACCTATTCATTGATGTCTGACGATAACTTCATTAACTGAATGAACACAAAAGATATAATTCTATATCGGTTTGTTTAAAGATTTTTTATGTATCCATAGATAAAAAGCATAAACAGATAACATTGAGAGGTCAAATCGCCTCTCATGACGAGTTATAATTTTGTCTTCGTAAATACATACTAATTATCTTACAAAGTTGGATTATAGAGCCGTATCAACTAAGGTCTAAGATTAACATTTTCAAAACATAAGTAACCTCTTGGTTTATTTATTTATTTCTCAACTTCATAGTTTCCACAATTATTACTGTAAAAAACGAACCGCGGATTTAAAATCGAAATTTACTCATGACACCACCATGGTCAAAAATATTAACCTAATCACAATGCAATCCGACAATATCAATTTCACAACAAACCACAAAGCATAAAAAACGCGCTAATCACAATGTGGTAATAGCAAAAAGCAGAAATTCGATATTCCCTACATCGAGGAACAAATAACATGACATCCAGACGCCCTTGAGACGTGACCTTGTTGCGCCCAAGGACGGGCATTACGCAGATTGGCCGCGGCACCTTTGTTGATATTTTATCTGGTTATATGTAGCGATAGGGATAGTGTTTAGTGTTTACATATGAAACGATTGTGTGTGTTATCCTTTACTGGAAACGCATTATTATTGGTCTATTCAATTTCGTTTATTAAACACATAATAAATTATTTTTCATCTCCTATGAATATGTAAACTAACAGTCCGCCCCGGATTTTCCCGTCATACATATTATAAAGCATAATTATAACACTCAGTGATCGCATACATATCCAACAGTGAAAGAATTTTTTTTTATATTAAACTTTAGTTTTATATTATTAGTATGGATTTGATTAAGCTAAATAGTCAATAAGTTACACTAATTAAAAATGATTTCAGAACTGGACAAAATTTAAAAGGGCTGAACAAGAAACTAGAAAAAACTAGAATCCCAATAGTACAGATTAAAATTGTGGATTATAATTTCCAATAAAATGTTTGGTATGCTTATTTGTTGTTTATTTAATCCTACAATATAAACAAGAAAAACTAAACGACTCGCTAAGGCTTTTATCAATACTAATATTATAAAGCTGAAGAGTATGTTTGTTTGAACGCGCTAATCTCGGGAACTACTATTCCGATATGAAAAATTCTTTCGGTGTTCGATAGCCCATTTATCGAGGAAGGCTATAGGCTATATAATATATTATCATCACGCTAAGTACATCAGGAGCGGAGCCACGCGGGAGTCTATATATCTTATATATAAAAATGAATCGCAAAATGTGTTGGTAAGCGCATAACTCGAGAACGGCTGAACCGATTTCGATAATTCTTTTTTTATTATATTCCTTGAAGTACGAGGATGGTTTTTATGTAGAGAAAACGTAAATATGTACCACGGGCGAAGCCGGGGCGGACCGCTAGTCTTCTATTATATAAAAATGAAACCCGTTTCACGTTGTCACGGCATCACATGTAAACGGCTGAACCGATTTCGATAATACTTTTTTTATTATATTCCTTGAAGTACGAGGATGGTTTTTATGTAGAAAAAACGTAAATATGTACCACGGGCGAAGCCGGGGCGGACCGCTAGTTTGGTATAAAATTATTATACTGCACATATTTAGATGTCAATACAATAAATTAACACAAAATAGGTATATATAATGTAAAATCTTATATCATCATATTTTGAAAGTTAATGGAAACAACCTTTTCAATTGCCAATTAATAACTGCTTTATTGTCATATCTATTCTATACGAAACAAGTTGACAATAACAAATAAATTAAACAAATGAAAACACTTAAAAATATCATCTATACAACTTTCCCATTATAAAAGGTCATGAGCCAAGGACTCAGAAAAATTAAACATCTGTTTATTTGTTATGACGGCATCTGATAGTTCAATTGATTCTAATGTAAACAATTCAGTTTATTATTTGTATAAACTAGCTGTGCCTTGCGGTTTTACCCACATTGCTCCACTCCTATTAGTCTTAACGTGATGATATATGTCTGTCTCGATAGATGGACTCTCTAACCATGTAATTTTTAAAATCAGACCCATGGTTCCTGAGATTAGCGTGTTCTTGTGACACAAGTAAACTTAGTTTTATAATATTAGTACATAGATACTACTGAATGTTGTAAGTATTAATTATCTTTAGATAACATAACCCTTGTTTATTTAATACAAAGAAATAATCACCATTTCAAATTTATAGATAATAATAATTTAAGGATTTGTTATTTTTGTTTCTGTGTCCAACAGACTGCATTGCTGTAAAAGATTTTAACTTATAGACACTTTAACTCTGAAAATCTTAGTAATCCATCAGGCCCCGGAATCACAGACACAATAGAAAATCTATTGTGTCGCGGTCGGATCTGGCCTTTGGGGCTCAATGGGTTAAAGTAAGTAGGAATTTTCTAAAATTTTAAAATTTATGAATAAACAATGATATATTTTATGCTACATCATACATCTGATTGTTATAACATTTGTGACAATACAATATGATAGTTTTATATTATCATTATCACCTGTTTGATTTTTGGGGTCTACTTGGCTTCAAATTATTGTACAATAGAGAACTAATTACATCATTAAATAAGGATATATTATCTTGAAATTAGGAGGTAGGATATGGAACTGCACATGTTTTATGCTCTACCCTCACATATTATGTTTGCAACAACTTGGTTTTGGGCTATTAACTTCCGCGTTTACACGAATTATGATAAACAAAGGCAGTAAACTTGAAAACAGGTGACAACGTAGAATGACACGATTTTTATTCAAATTCCATTAACAGAGTTGAAAATATGAGTTTGTTGAGTTTTGTTTGCAGCGTATTGGGTAAATAAACTTAATAATGGTATTTATTTACGATCAAGACACGATACACGAATCTCAACTCAAGGTTGATAAAGATTTTGTACAATTGGTGCAAAGATTGTCATTACTCAATAAGGATAAAACGAATGCGCAATAACACTTACCTCCTTGTACTCCGCTGGTATCGGGAACAAGCGAGGAAATCCAAGAAACTAATTTGACTATACGTAAATTAATCACTGAGAATTACTACATTTAATTTTCTTATCACTTTTTAAAAGCAAAACCATCGGACGGAACAAGAGAAAACATCAGGGCTGCCAGTAACGTAACAATTCTGTCATGTTACGCAAAATGTCAATGAAATAATTTATTTTTAAAGCACAGTTTTAAAAAAAAAAACAGTGTAAAATACTGTAATGTAAAAAGTTAGGAATAATTTAGTCACCCTCGCTCTTGATCGTAAGTCACTCGCCTTAGAAATGAACATTTTAGAACGTAGAAATTATATTAAGGTCTGTGCTTCTTTGAAATAATTAATAAATTCGTATAGCGATATGTATAAAATATTATGAATTAAAACTTTGATAATATAATTTATAAATCTTATTTTTCATTCATGAACGAATAAAACTATGATGAAATCTGGCAACAATCATCTCAGCTGTTATTTGCTATGTAATGTGGTAATATCCGAACTCATGTCATTTGTCATGAATTTGATTGTTGTCTGAGTAATATAAATATATACGGGATTGTTGTACTGATTGTCAATAAACAATAAACATATGTTTTGTGTTTTGAATTATTTTGGGATACAGATTTTTTTTATTAATTTGTAGCAATTGGAAAATACTTAATATGACATTTATTTCTTTAAAAATAAAATATATTAATGATTAATGTATTGAACATTTTTTTTATTTACTTCGATGTGACTTCGACAGTCAACGCGGTTTATTTTTAATGCGTAATTAAGATTACGCAAGTTTTTAATTACTCAATCACGCAGCCGGCAGCATGTAGGTACATATTTAAAATTAAGTGAATTTTAAAAGTGTTGGTAGGTATGGTTAAATAACATTCCGATTCGCAAATTTTATATGAAGGGCATGGTGAATAGCGTACATTATGTTGAAGCTTTGAAGGTGTTTATTCTGTAAGTGTAGGTTTCAATAATAATAAAGAAAATAAATATTAAGAGCTCAAATTGGAAATGGAGTTTACCTGTTTAAGGATTATATAACAATTGATTGCAATTATGAAATGGAAAAATTTAAACAAAGTTGTTTTTTTATAATTGCAGATTCTAAGTTGCCATATTAAATAAAAAAGTATCAATATTTAACACAGATTTATTTGCAGAAGTTTGAGAAGAAGCCTGAGTGAAGGCTTGTTAATGTGGGAACTGGAAAGACAACTAGCTTATAGGCACATAGATAATAGAATACAACATATCTTAAAATAAGGGCTCTCGGAGCAATTAACAAGCAATTGCTCCGAGTAAGGGCCAGACTAGAAAGTACATTAAGATAATTATAGCATCCAATCATAGTTTCCTTTGTCTTCATTGTTATTATTTTTTACTGATAATATCTTAAATTTTACAATATTTTTTATGAACAAAAAAGGCATCACCTTGTTATTGTTATTGTGTTTTTTGCTGAAATAAATAATTTTTCATTTTCACCTGACCTCAATCTAATCTGCTATATTGTATGTAGTCTAGGATGGAGCATGCTTCACTAGAAGGTACCTGTTCACCAGCTCTCTACATCAGTGAAGGCAAAAATCCGTTCAGTAAGTAACAACTGAAGTTCTATGATGGTTCTATGAAGGTTCCTTTGCAGTGTTTCAGGTGTTAATTTTTAAATAATACACTCACCGGCACGGAATCTTGGCCACTGCAAATTTTTGCGTAAAATAACACTATTTCTTTTCTACTACAAAATTCAATAAAAAATTTAATCAAAACTAGTTACTTTATTGTTTTTACTAACTTTTAGTAATAATTGGAAGTTTATAAGAAGTACTACCACGTAGATATGAATTAAACAAGAATTTACGCTTTTCCTGTGAAATTTTAATGATTTCTTAAAAAATGCACAAAAATTAGAAAGAACGTTTCCATAAAAAAAAATTGAACCTTTTAATATAGGGTGTTTCCTTCTCTTGCCTTTAACACTGTTTGCATCCAGTCTGACATACTCCAGAAGACATTTTTGATGTCCACTTGAGCTATAGTGTACCAAACGGCCCCAGCTGTATTTCTAAGCTCATTTAACATTGGTGCTGGGTTGGAATCGAACTTTATGTTTCTTTTAAGCATGTCCCAGATGTGTTCTATTGGATTAAGATCCGGGCTACGAGCTGGCCACTCCAATTTTTCAATAATAACCTCTTGAAGGTACTCTTATACGCATCGTACGTCACGCGGACGTGCGTTATAGTGTATTAGTAGCAAATTTTCTTCACTGATAAACCTGTAATAGGGCTGAACATGTTCCTGGAGAATTTCCTCGATGTACCTGATCAAATTTAAGCCATTATCTACGATAACTTACTCCGTGCGAGCATCGGAACTTATACCTCCCCATACCATTTTTGAGCCTCCATGAAAAATCGCAGTTTAAGTGTGGTGATGGGTAAAAACCTCTCTTCTCGTCTCCTCTATACTGACTCTTGGCTATCAGAAGCTCGTAAAGTGCCTTAGCAGTCATCTGTGAATACCTCACGAGCGCACTGGCTGTGGGTCCAGTTTTCATGTTCTCGTGCAAAAGGAAGACGTGCTTCTCTGTGATGTCTGAGGAGTTCTGGACGGCGTGCTGGTCTGCAAACCTTCTAATTAACTTCCTTCATTAGTCTTCTCACCGATTGCTCACTCACATTTATGATCCTGGTGTTTTAGAGCCGGTGGCGTATCTCAAAAACTGTCAGAAAGCCATTTCTGAGTATCTCTTGAACAATGAACGGGTCTTCTCGAGCTGATGTGCACCTCACGCCTTCATTTCCTGGTCTGCACGTGTAGCTGCCAGTCTCCTGGTATCTTCTCCATACATAGTGCATCGCTGAACGTGGTACGTACTGTACATTAGGTACTTTACATTGCGGAAGTCATTGGTCTAACATTATGATGGCCTGAGCAGGTTGTTCAGATGTTAAAGGAATTTTTTATTGTTTGTTATGATCATTGACTACAGTACAACAATAACAATATCTTAAAACGGCATAAACGATATCGAAAAAAGTTTAAAACGAACAATTCGTAACTTCGGCTTAACCGCACAAAACACAAATTTCGAGTAACTCTTAAAAAGTGGTAAAATATTATTCTCAAACTTAATGATTTCTTACCATAAAATTTAACAAATAATATGTTAACATATCTGCATACAAAAAAATCGTGAAAAACACTTCAAGCTTTTTTTATCGGCAAATTTGTAAGTGGCCAAGATTCCGTGCCGGTGAGTGTAGTATTGCTTTTTTATAGAAAATTAATAATTAATTGCTTTGCTTTTAAAACTACATAAAAATATTCTAATTAATAAAGTGTAATTTGATTTGTCATTGAAAATGTGTGAATATTTATTTATTTTCGATGAAGGTGTTTGTTAGGAATGTGTTTAAATTAATTTGGTGAAGTGTAAAGGATACATATTTCAATATTTTAAGAGGTACTTTGAATTGGACGTTAATAGCAAGATAAGAAATAGCAGCAACCAATGCCTGAAACAAGATGAAATTTTAATGAATGAATAAACAATAATTTTAGAACCTTTTTAGAACATTTTAATTGAGAACTATTGTATAACAAGCTTTGCAGTTTTTTAAACTAGGTGGCGTTGTGTGAAAGAAACATACTAATTATACCTGCTATGAAAATATCTTAAACATACAAATTTTGCTATGTTAGCAATTAGCATTGGTTATATATTTGTCTAATGTATATTCGAAGAGATTAATCTTATTTTCCGATTTGTTTGCCTTTAAATTAACTTAAAAAAAATGTTGTGTGGTTTTATGAAACCGCGGTAAAAGTGAAACTTAGGCACAAAATTATCGTATTTGTACGATAATAATTATCGTACGGTTGGGCCGTCACGCGACATGCGCTACACAGACCAAAAAGTTTGAGACGATGTAATAAAAGTTTCACTTGTGGTTTCACTTTAAAAATAATTTAAACCTTATTTTAAATTTTAAACTTTACACTAGAGGGCGCTATAATACATATTCATATTGCGTTTTTCGTTGATATCAATATGAGTTAGAAAAGCTACCTTTACTTGAAAACGTCATATCCACAGCGGATAACACAGAGCAAGTAATATAGGTGGATAACCAATGGATAACTCGTAGAGCATTTCAAGTGGCGCTGGAATGGAGTCGGTTACGTAGTCCGTTGTGGCCCCACTTGCAATTTTATTGTTTGCATCTGGATATTCATAAAAATACCTTGCCATTTTATACTAAATGTATATTATGGTGTATATAATTTTTACAGAGTCTTCACGCATTCAAGATAACTGAAAACAAAAGTACAAATTAAAAGATTAGAGGAAATAGACGAGATACAGTCATGATATGGTCATGACTCTCACGCTAAGACCAACAGGAGCGGGGCCACGTGGGTGAAGCCGCGAAGCGCAGCTATATAGTAAGATTATAATAAGTATTAAAAAGTGAAATTAAAATATTGCTTTGGGGGTTGAAAGCTTTTCGAATTAAAAAAAAATAATAAGAAATCTAGTAAGACGCAGGAACGTCGGCAATAATTTTGCAAAAGAGTTTTGTGTCAGTAGATGGCTAGAGGTACCAACAGGAGTGGTCGAGCCACGGGGCTGAAACGGCGCGGAGCAGCTAGTCAGATATATGTATATATATGTAGTTTAAGAGATATATGTATTATCAAAATAAAAAAAGTAATATTGCGTCTTCTAAAATGTACTTAGAACTTCAATGGACTAAGAAATTAAAAACGAAATTAGAAGCTTTCAAACATTTATTCAAGGTTATGCTTGTTAAAGAAGGTTAAAGAAAGATAGGTATTTAAATATATAGACAATATCAACTTTATCACAATGTGACAATATGTAGTAACAGATCTTCTCTTTTCCAGGAATTACAGTTATGAGAAAGCTAGATCTTCCCTGAGTCAACTTTGAACTGAAGAACAATAACGAGATAGGAAATTGTAGCACCCAGGGTCTGAAACAATTATAAAACTTGATAAGATAATTTGTTGTATAGCTTTATATATGAGATTTTTTTACGGAAAAGACAAAATTCTTAAAGAGGGATCAAAAGACGGCGTAGTGTACCTGACACATAAATCCGAAAGCGTAGAATAAATTCGATTGCTCTGGCGGGATCACGGGTGGCCGAGGGATCAAGTGTGGCCTCGGTATGGCGAAAGACGCGGGTTCGAATCCCGCCTAGTGATCGATTTTTTTCTATTTCTTAAAAAAAATATCTTTTGTTCATAAGATTTAAAATATAGTTCTTGATTGAAGATTTATAATTAAAATCAGAATAGAATGGAAACCTTGGCCAGTAGAGATCGATCTATTGTAATTATTCCAAGCGGAGAAAACGTCATATCCATTGTGGATAACTCGTCGTAGAGCATTTCAAGTGGCGATGGAATGGAGTCGGTTACGTAGTCCGTTGTGGCGATGCGACTCGCTTGCAACTTTAAGGCTTGTATCTGGATATCAACATGAAATTATTAACTAACCATGTATAATATGTATCATTATATTGTTTAGTAATAAGTGGCAACTGAGAATATGTAAGTAGGTAGGTTGTATCGTCACCCAGGCTAGGTTTAATCTTAATACTATTATAAAGGCGAAAGTTTGTAAGGATGTATGGATGTATGGATGTTTGTTACTCTTTCACGTAAAAACTACTGAACCGATTACAATGAAATTTAGCACACATATAGAGGGTAACTTGGATTTATACATAGGATAGGTTTTATCCCGGAAATCCCACGGGAACGGGAACTATGCGGGTTTTCCTTTGAAAACGCGGGCGAAGCCGCGGGCGGAAATCTAGTTTTAAAATAAAAAAGGTTAGTTTTCGGGGGTCAATTATTGTTTCGATAATCGAGATCTTTTATAACATTATTAAAGTCCTAAAATTTGAAGCCAGAAGAAATAACATGCTTATTTTGTTCAATTTATGATATATAGGGGTATATACTAAGAGCAATATTAAAACGGAATAAGATGATCCTCACCTCGATCTTTATTCCATGGAAAGGCTCAGTAAATATTACCAGGACAAAATTATGGTGCAACAAGAATAAAAAACGAAACGCGAAAATCACGGTTAGACCTTCGGGACCAACTGTAAAATGAATGAAAATTATCTACTATTACTAGGGCCGTACTCGTAGGGCCATGGAAGGAAAATTTATATTTTATTGATTAGGTCGCCGTATTACGTAAGCTATAGGTACACGCCAAGGCTATAAATATATCTGCGCAGGTTAAGCGAACATGGGCTAAATATAAAAATAAACTGATCTATTACCACACATGTTACAGTTTACCTGTTCTGTACAGGTGGACCTGTGTGGTATACCATAGCCATTATATTTGAAAGCAACACTTAACTTACACCTTAAAAGATCGAACGCAGTTTCTATTAACCGGGTAATAATGTTGATGTAAATAAAAAAGACAGTATATTGGTTGCTTTGATTCATCTTGCCAAATATTTTTTTTAAAAAATCAATTTTTTCTTCAATCTTTCGTAACCTTATATTTGCTGATTCCGTAAATGCGACCGATGATGGGATGTATTCTAAAATGAAAACCGATTTAGTATTTTATTAAGCTCATAGAGATTTACGTAAACAAAATGAAAAATTTCCTACCAAATTCCAATAGGTCTGCCAGATCCTGTAGTTCTTCTCGAACGATACGTATTTTAGATAACATTTCTTCATACAACGCAAATACATATGCTTGCACCGCACATACTACTGTGAATTTTAGGCGACTACAGAAAAAGCCGAACCAGCCTATTTCTATAAAAAAACTATTTTAATACTTTGATCTCCGAATGAAGAATATTAAAATTCTTAATGATGTTTGCCCTAAGAAGGTTTGGTAAAATTTTTTAGACAGTTTACGTCTTATAAATAAGATCAATATGTTTCTTCTGACCTATTTTATCGACAAAACCCGTATATACCAAATGAGGTCCATCTAATAAAATTCTCGAAATAATCATAAATAGGATAAGCCTTTTGTTTTTATTATTCACTTCTTTTCGTCTGTGTGCGGGGAACACCTGCAACACAACCAATTGCTATGAATATACACCGTTGGTTTACTAATCTTTAAAGATCTTATAATTTTGCATACACAGAGCACGTAAAAATACGACACAAACAAACGACGCCATAATTTTGGCGTGGTAGGTACACATATACCGATGGTAGGCCGTATGACTGTGCAGTGTACAAGTCTTGTGATATTCACCTCTCTCAATCATTCACCAACATTACCTGTTCCATATAAAAGACCTGTTCTATAACATTGTTCATTCTTGATATACTGAAAAATGCTCCAAGCCCAGTGATAATTGTCCCCAGTGACACATCTAAAATTTTTAAAAGCCACAGTAAGGGCAAATTTTTTATTGTTTCGACATATTCGTTTTTGGAATCTGTCTCCAACGATGAGATGTAAACGTGGAAGACATCTAAAAAAAATCACATCAGCAAGTAGTTGTTATAGTTAATATTAATTTAATACCTATTTCAGGTATACAACTGTGTTTATTATTTGGCAGGATATAATATGTCGAGTTGTTAAAATAACTAGATATAGCAATAAGATAATCAGTGGGGGTTAATCAATATAGAATAAGAAGAGATGAATTGTTTTGAGTTTGGAAAAGCTGTCCTAAAATTTAATTGAATCTGTTAGTCCAATCTTAACTCTAACGACACATACTCAGGAAAATAGCGCAGAAGTATCCCGCGTACGCATAACGTTTGCAGACTCGAATGCGGTACCCGGCGCGCTCTCGTGTGATGGTGAGCGGCGCTAGTGAGAGCACTCGCATGATGCGCAGCACTAGCGCCAGCGGCTCGCCCACTGTGCAGCTTTGGGGACGCATGATCTGCAATATTGGTACGGGAGCTAGCAACGTTTTAAAAAAAGTCATTTTAGTATAGTTGGGTTTTTGATATACTTTTTCTCTTGCTATTTCGGTAAGAGTCCGGGCTGTCAGGGTGGCGGTAGTGGTTGCGTTTATTAGTGCGCACAGGAATATATACTTAACTTTAAAATCATTTATTTCGATGCCATTTTAATTATTTTGAAATAAAAAATTGCATATGGCACCTATTGAACAACGAAAAAAACGTCTTGCAATAAAAAAATTATGGCAAAAAATTAAAAATGACTTTAAATTAAGAATATTTTCCTGTGCAGATAAGATGCGCACTAATAAACGCAACCACTGTGGCCAGCCAGACAGCCCAGACTCTAACCGAAATAGGAAGAGAAACAGTATATCAAAGAACCAAGTAAGTATTCTAAAATTCTCTCTTGTCAACGTTGCTACCTCCTATACGATATGAGCCTAATATGTATCAATGGTGTCAGACTAACTAATTGCACTGTAGGTATTAGCAATCTTTGTATTTCAAGTGACTTAAGAATAAAAGGGTGGTTTTGGTTCAACTAGCAATAGAGAGGCATTTTTATTATGTTTTATATTACATAGTATAATATAAAAGTATACTCGCGCCTTTTCTGGTTTACCCACACTGAATCAAGATAATGTGGTTACGATATATAACCAGTAATGCTTTTAAAAATAATCCAATATCTATTCTAAATCTCATATTTAACCTATATAAATAGTAATTACTTTCATATCTCCATCAAACGTATTCATATCTACAGAATATTCCTATACTTTACGTTACATTGACGTCAATAATATAGGTAATTTGGTATCATTTTGTTATAAATATGTGATACGGTTTGTATGAATTCATTATTTCCAATTATGTATTTCTCAAAATTAATAATAACGTACAAGTGTTACTACGCTTTTAGAAATAACTTTTAATATATTATACGGTTAACGATAGGTTTGAAAATGTTATGCAGAGATATAGAATAAAAATTGTTTTTAAAAACAAAAAACTATTCTTTGTTAGTTATAATATATCTATTTTAAATAAAAAAAATATAAAAAATAATAATATTTATTTGCTTAAATATGGTACAGAGAGATGTCAAAAAATATGATATTTGAATATAGGAAACAATATTTTATAGTAGAGCCATTTTAATAGGCAACATTGACAGTTCAACAAAATTCAACAACGTAACCTAGTAACGACGACATAGAATAACATTATATTTCGTTTTGTTAGAACTACACATTTGTTTAACTTTTAAAGTGAAACTTTTATTACATCGTCTCAAACTTTTTGGTCTGTGTAGCGCATGTCGCGTGTATCGCGGCTGCCGAGTAGGTATACCTACTCGGCAGCCGACCGTCACGCGACATGCGCTACACAAAGCAGTGTTCGGAACCGTTCGAACAGTTTCACTTTTACCGTGGTTTCATAAAACCACACAACATTTTTTTCAATTATGTACGAATACATATTTATAATAATAATGACCAATACAAGTAATTTTAAGATTTGATTTTACTGATAAACCATTCTCAACATAACAAACAATTTCTGATTTAAAGAACTGACGTCGTTAAAATTTTGTGTAAATAAACCTTTTTATTGTTAAATACCAGAGACGTTACTCTAAAAATCTAAATCTGACATAGAATCGAATGCATGGTTTACTTGTGAATAAAAATCACCATAACTTAATAAATGCATTGTGTTTTTTTAATAATGTATTATACTTGGCTTATTTTGCTCCCTAAATTTACGAAAGAAAGTATATTATGTACTGGGACAGGGATTTGCCTGATGAAGCCTTAACATTGACATGTGTTTCAAGTTCGATTGACAAATGTTTCAAGTCCGTATCGATTAATTTACTTTAGTCGATGTGTTTAAGCAGGTTACCTCTCTTCGAAGATAAAATTGATAGACGTCAAATGTTGCCTATTAAATTGGCTCAACCATAATGGATAATTAATTATATTATGACATATAAAGAAGTAGATAATATTAAAAATAATTTGGAAAATCCAAAAGTGCACGCCTCATAATTTTTTTTTAATAAATATTTATTAATTATTATTTTTGTTTATTTAATAACAATTAAACCACATCGAATCAGACCCTGAAAAATGAAAGGGTTCTATTCCTGAGCATACTCAAGCGTAAGAGAAAAAAAAGACTCGATTAGTAAAGTATTTCGGTCGCTATCGTGTTAACAAGAAAAAGGATCCGCACATACAGACACACGGACGTCCAAGACAGAACTTTTTTAAACTGTTTTTTAACTAGTTTAAATAACAAAAATGACATCAAAAATATCATGAACGTTAAAAATAGTGTTTTTTCTTAATATGTGTGTGTATGTATTATCTTACAAGTGCAATGTATGATACATAAAGACATTTTAAGTTTGAAAAATCAGATGTTTTTCGCGAAGTGACAGTAGTACCCACCTCAACGCTTCGCTTATGAGGCGTGCAATAGGCGGGTCCACACAGAGCTAAAAGCCTCGGGAAGCATTTTCCGCGCGAGGCAGCTCGGTCTGTTTGGACGTTATTTGGCCGATGAAAATTGCGCGTGGTTTCCTAGACCAAATCAATTACTCTGGACCCGGTTATAAGTTACCGACTAAATCATACGTAGTTGCAATGTAACAGTAATTAGTTATGTTAGTGTTCAACATACTATCTGTTGATATTGTTTTAAAGAAATTCCTGCTGCAATTACGATATATACCCCCGATATTAATTCCTTACTGTTTGCTTTGAAAAAAAACTAAGTGAGGTGATATTTTATAGGTATGATTCGATGTTTCAACGAGTCGACAAGTTACGATTTATATATATTTACACGCTACAGTCAGTTCCCTGAAAAATAAAACAATTAATCACATCTGATATTATAATAAAAAAATACAGCCAATCATGCGTCCCCAAAGCTGCACAGTGGGCGGGCCGCTGGCGCTAGTGCTGCGCATAATGCGAGTGCTCTCACTAGCGCCGCTCACCATCACACGGGAGCGCGCCGGATACCGCATTCGGGTCTGCAAATGTTATGCGTACGTGGGATACTTCTGCGTTATATTGTTGAGTAAGTGTCTTTAAAATAACTCATTATAATCGTTAAACAAGGATCACTTTTTAGAGCTCTTCATTTGTTTTATCAATCTTTTGCGAATCATTTCTTTGTGTAATTAAAATTATCTTCATTTAAAGCATTTTCTCTTCATTTAAAGATTTTTTTTTTCAGATTTTTTTCGGGCCCTCTTTATATGGCTTGATATAAATTCAAACAAAAACTATTATAATGTAATTTTTAGATATGCCCCTTTGTTCTTTTACTTGGACCTTTCAATTACGTCACTTGTGACGATTATCACTTTGAACGGATCATTGTTTAGTGTATCAAGAATGAACAATGTAATTTTGCAAGTTTTTTGTATGGAAAAGGTATTTTTTTAGTGTAATTTCACTTTCGTTTCTGTTTAAAATAACAATTGTGATGTATCAAAATGAAAATAACATATTAATAAATAAATCACATTTTTAATATTTTACAGACTATTCCTGCGAATAAAACAAAAGGTTCAGACACAAAAAACAAAAATATAATCATATTTATGATTATTTCTAGAGTTATTCAAGATATACTAAATTTTATACGTTACATTTACATCTTGGGATATTCTGGTAAGTCATCTTAGTTATCTAACTAGTCTTGTTGTGAGCTAATGAAAAAACATCGAGTTCAAAACTCCTACGAACATTGTGAAATTACTTCCCTAAATTTTGCGACAAATGTTTATAGCAGAGCTCCCAACAATTCAATTTTGGCCAGTTTTATTGAAGTGAAAACTTCTTTAGCGGCGTTGGGTATAAAATCTTAACCTCGCGTCAGGACACGTGACCTGATCGAAAAAGCGTAAGACGGATGGATATCAAACATGCTCAACGTTAATAATAAAGTTTTCACTTCTGCCGGCACTCCCGGAGTGACACCCCTCTCTTTTTTTATTTTGATTATTTAAAATTTTACATTAGTTTAGTATTATTTTATATAATACCTGCTCATTGTGTAGCTAGCACACTTCTATATGGCTGGCGTCCACTAGGCGGATCGGGCCGGGCCGCATCGCAACGCAAAAATACGCCGGCCTATGTCTTGTATGAAACATCGTCCATTAGCGACGGATCGGGCCGGGGCGGGCCGCAACGCATTGGCGGATATCGCTTCGCAGGCGGATTTCTGCCGGCGGTGCGCTGCGGCCCGGCCCGCCCCGACCCGTCTAGTGGACGCAGGCAGGTGGATGTAAGCGGCGAGCGTCTGTTAGATAAAATCCGCCTAGGCGGTCCGCCGCGCCCCGTACAGGTGGACGCAGGAGCAAACAGCGCGTCCATTAGAGACGGCCCGTTGCGATGCGGCCCGGCCCGATCCGCCTCTAATGGACGCCTAGCATAATATAAAAATGAATCCCAAAATGTGTTGGTAAGCGCATAACATGAGAACGGCTGAACCGATTTCGATAATTCTTTTTTTTTATTATATTCCTTGAAGTACGAGGATGGTTCTTATGTAGAGAAAACGTAAATATGTACCACGGGCGAAGCCGGGGCGGACCGCTAGTTTAGTATAAAATGAATTACGTAGTTAGTTATGTAATGTACATACACGCTACAGTCAGTCAGTCAGTACAGGTTTTGTCAAAATAAATGAAAGATGATTCACTGCATTCACAGGCACAGCCTTATACAACGTTATTATACGACAAATGAACTATATACTAGTGTGTTCAGTGCAGGCGTATGTATTCATTGTATACGAGGAAATTATGTCCAAAATACGTATCGTTCGAGAAGAGCTACAGGACACGGCTGACTTGCTCGAATTCGGTATGGAACTTCTTTACATTATGACATCAAGCAATTTTAAATTTGTCTGAACTAAGGAAAGTACAATTTAACTGATTAAAGAAAAACAATATTTCAACTTATCAGGTACTTAGCTACACTCCGCGGTTTCACCCGCGTGGCGCCGCTCCTCTTGGTCTTAGCGTGATGATATATAATTATACATATATACATGTATAGCCTAATGGATGGACTGGGCTATCTAACACCGAAAGAATTTTTCAAATCGGCCCAGTAGTTCCTGAGTTTAGTGCGTTCAAACAAACAAACAAACTCTTCAGCTTTATAATATTAGTATAGATTATATTATCTGTGCTATGAGTTTCCAGGGGTATGGGGTACGATGATGTTTTTAATAATTATGTATTAATTTCAGTGTGGAAAAATGAACTATATAGATCGTCTAGCGCCATCGCCCATCTCCAAAACTGGCAGGTCCATTAATGACAATAAAAATTTTAATACTACAATATGTTCCTATTTTAGAATATATCTCATCACCGGCGTTTACTCATTCAGCCAATACGAGGCTACAAGATGTTGGACAAAATTTGATTTTTTTACGAGAAATGTTTACGAAGATGAACCAATGCAACGAGTATACAGTTTTCTTTATATACATATGCCTTATAGCTCGCATCATAGAAATTGCATTCGTATTTTTTTGGCGTAAGTGTTTTCTTTTCAACCGACTTCAAAAATATGAGGAAAACACTGTATATTTTTGGGTTTGTTACCTCAGAACTTTAGTTGTACCATTTTAAATTTTATTTAGTCAGTTAGTTAAGGTGTTCGTTTTTTGTTAAAATGTAAAAGATACATGAATTCTCATCTTGCTAAAATGTTGTCCAATTTAGTTAATGAGCCCTCTTTACAATAGGTAGCGCTGGGCAAGTACCTAGGGGCAATCATGATGGTGTAGATGTAGAGGGCCTAAATGTTTATGATCGACCGTCATTTTCTGTTGTGGCGGCAAACATCGACGATCATTTGTTGGGCCAACACAGCCAACACTACTCATTGTGAAGAGGGTCCATAAAGTATAATTTGACTAAGAACAATTTACAATTCCTAATTTTTTCTTAACTTTTCAGTTGCCAGTGAATATTTTACTGTGACTATTTTGTACGTCATAAGTTTGATGTACTATACTGCTGTACTTGTACTAATTATAGAACCTTTCCGAGGTATAGATCTTGAGGTGAGTGTAACAGCAAGCAAATGTAAAGCAAATTCATGCACCAATACCGCTAAAAAACATTACACACAGTATAGGTTTAAGCACGTCCTTATAGTTAACTAACTAGTTTAATAAACATCAATGTATCAAAAACAAAACATCATGACTCCCCTGGACATGTATCCAGAATTTCAGAGTACCGTGGCGATAGCTAGCTACCATAAGTCATGCTATTTGCCTATTTATAGGTATCTAAATAAATGAAAGGCAAATTACTCTTATCTATAATTCATACAAGCGCATACAAGAACATAATGATCGTTTTAGAATAATTGTATGTTGAATCCCAGATGCAAGCCATGAAGTTACAAGTGGGTCGCATCGCCACAACGGACTACGTAACCGACTCCATTCCAGCGCCACTTGAAATGCTCTACGACGAGTTATCCAGTATGGAGATGGCGTTTTCTCCGCTCGGCGTCTTCACTTTGAATCGGTTTTTATTGGCTAAGGTAATTTACTACAGTCCATGAGGCATAAGCTGTGCGTTTGTGTGAGAGAACAATTGGTCCCGAGAAATGTGTGTATATTTTTAATACATATATCAATAAGAATATAATATTTTTTAAATTGTTTCAGACCCTTGGCGCTGTCCTTGCTAATCTCATTATTGTTGTTCAATTTGCGTCCACAAAGTGAACTAATGGACAAATTCAATAGACGAAATTAAAATATATTTCGTTCTGGCTGCATGTATATTTTTTTCTTGCTAATAAATTTTCTGATGAATTTGAAATTTCAAGCTTGGAAAAATGAATAAACGAATGCAAGAAATAAATGGAAAAATTAATAAACATGCGATCATTGTTTCCACGTTTAATAGAGATCAATAAGATGTGGCTTTTGATGTTATAGAAATATTTTGTGCCATTGATTAAAAATGTTTCCTATCTCAACAGACAACAAGTAAATTAATGGACGGAACGAAGACGGTAAGAAAGGCGCCATATAAACGTTCTGATCATTTTTATGAAATGATTACCTATTGTACCTTTTACAAGTTTTATTTTATTTTGTCAAGTAATTTTATAAAAAAAAAATAAACGTTTGAACCCTTCTTCTATTGTTTTAATTTATGAACATAAAAATATTGCAAAATTATAGCGAAATGAGAGTAATTTATTGCTTACCTAAAATTTGTAAAGTAAACTGTTAAATTCGACGCTACGTATTCATATCCATAAACAAATGATTTCCAAACAATCCAAGAACATTATAGTGTGTCCTATGATTTGTTTCAAACCAACTTATAGGACATACTATATATAGTATAATATAATAGTTCACGGAAAATAAATTCTTTTTCACATGTAATGTGGACAAGTGACATTTTTATACGTACATTAAGGAGCTGGAAAAGAAAATCATATTTTCGTCAATACATTCACATTTTTGAAGTGAAAACTTCTTTAGCGGCGTTGGGTATAAAATCTTAAACTCGCGTCAGGACACGTGACCTGATCGAAAAAGCGTAAGACGGATGGATATCAAACATGCTCAACGTTAATAATAAAGTTTTCACTTCTGCCGGCACTCCCGGAGTGCAACCCGTCTTTTTTTTCTGATGCAGAATATACAATATACATAAACATAATTGACTTTACGTTAAGTTATATAAAATAAGAAATTGATTTATTACGTAGTAGTCGCGGCACGTAAGTCTATCGGTGAAATGTTTTACGGCAAGTTCGCCTTTATTTCGTTCAAATAGATCCCCTCCGCTTCAAGGTGAGCGCTAAACTTACGTGCCGTGAGTTCTACGTAATAAATCTATTTCTTGAACGCTAAGATTATATTATTACCTAACATGAATCTCTGTTTATGGGTTTATCTCTAGATTTATACAAATACTTAGTGAATAAAAACTCGAAAAAAATGACGAAATTCTCGTGCGGTGCATTTGTACATAATTATACGAAGAAGTAAGTAATGCTGAATAGATAGACATCACATATTTATACTAATGTGATGTTAATGATTTACCTTCATGTGACGTACCTCTATATTTTCTGTTGATAAGAATTAGTTTAGAGAGATACGACAGTAATTACTATTTCTAAAATATATTAGTAATGCTTTTACTGTTTTGGTTTACATTGTCATATTATGTTATTAAACATCAACAAAGACTACACTAATCAACAACATCAACTTTACTGTTGATAATAATATTAAGGTATGATTGTACACTCCTCTCGCTATACATATTACTTATGTTATTTTAATAACTTAATCAATATATAAATCCTAAATCTGACTTAAACATGCCAATATACGCAGGCCTATATATAAACATTATATAATTAGCAAATATTACAGAGATCATGCGTCCCCAAAGCTGCACAGTGGGCGAGCCGCTAGCGCTAGTGCTGCGCATCATGCGAGTGCTCTCACTAGCGCCGCTCACCATCACACGAGAGCGCGCCGGGTACCGCATTCGAGTCTGCACACTTTATGCGTATGTGGGATACTTTTGCGTTATTTTATTGAGTAAGTGTCGTTAAAACTTTAAATATCGCAAATAGCCTAACAAGGATTACATTTTGGACCTCTTTATTTGTTTTATCAATGTCGTGCTACTTAAACATTTATTTGTATACCTACTTCTAATTTAGTTGTAATAAATGTACTATTCTTTCAGATTTTTTGCGTGGTCTCTTCATTTGGATTGATATGTATTCAAATATAAAATATTGGGATGTAATTTTTACAAAAAGTCCTTTATTCTTATTTTTGGACCTTTTAAATACGTCACTTGTGACAATCATCACCTTGCACGGTTCATTGTTTAGTGTATCAAGAATGAACAATGTAATTGAACAAGTTTTCTATACAGAAAAGGTTAAAATTGTAATTTAAATGTCACTTTCTGCTGATGTATCCAAACAAATATACGTAGAAATTACATTATCAGCATTTTACAGACTATTTCTGCGAACGAGAAAAAAGATATTGATATTAAAGACAGAAAAATAATCATATTTATGATTATTTCTAGAGTTTTTCAAGATGTAGTAAGTTTTATACGCTACATTTACATTGTAGGATATTCTGGTAAGTTATCTTAGTTATCTAACCAGTCTTATTACGAGCGAATGAAACTTTTTTCATTCGCCTAGCCCGAAACTACTTACGTACTTCAAAAATTATGCGACAAAATATTATGATCATCATCCAAGTAAGCAGAGCCTGCAACAATTCTATACAATCACAAATTAATGGTGCTTTCAATATCTGTTCAATGGTAGTACGCTTTTAATATAAAATCCCTCATAAGATTTATTACGTAGTTATGAAATTTTGAATTCAATTTTTGAGTTTAAAAGTATTCCTTTAGAGTCTAAATAAATAAAAGATGTTTCACAGCATTCACAGGAATAGTCTTATATAACATTATTATACGACAAATGAACTATATACTAGTGTGTTCAGTGCAGACGTATGTATTCATTGTATACGAGGAAATTATGTCCAAAATACGTATCGTTCGAGAAGAGCTACAGGACACGGCTGACTTGCTGGAATTCGGTATGGAACTTCTTTACGTTATGATATCAAGCAATTTTAAATTTGTCTGAAGAAAGTAAAATACCATTCATATTAATATTTGACTGATTAATGAAAAGGAATATTTAAATATCTACCTATTAGTTTCCAGGGGGTTTACGATGATGTTTTAAATCAGTAACAATTCCAGTGTGGAAAAAGGACAGAGCTATAGATCATCTAGTGCCATCACTTTCCCACACTGGAAATAATACTGTTTTATGAAATCATGGTAACTCCTCTGATCTCCAAAACTGGCAGGTCTATTATAGTAGGTACCTAATACCATATGTTCCTATTTTAGAATATATCCCATCATCGGCCGCGGCGTTTACTCAATCAGCCAATAAGAGGCTACAAGATATTGAGCAAAAATTGTTTTTTTTACGAAAAATGTTTACGAAGATGAACCGACGCAACGAATATATAGTTTTCTTTATATACATATGCCTTACAGCTCGCCTAACAGAAATTGCATTCGAATTTGTTTCGCGTAAGTATGTATGTACCTTTACCCGACTACGGCAAAGGAAAACGAAGGTTATTATTTTGACAGGCTATGTAATTATGTATGTATGTTCATCTCTTCCCTCGTAACTTCTAAACTCATCAGAATTCGACAAAAGGACATATATATATTATAGACTACAAGCCGGTATAGGAAAAAAATATGGGTCAATTGAACCACCAGGGGACATATCAAGAACGATAGAAGAGCATAAAATACATAATAAGATTCATCACTATGCCGTCACTTGTAAGCTGTCCAACTGAGTGCAGATGAGAATTCAAAAGTACAGGTAGACTCGGTAAATTTTAGATATATGATATGTCCCCTGGTGGTTCAATTGACCCATATTTTTTTCCTATGCCGGCTTGTAGTCTATAAGAGATAAATTTTCATGTTTGGAAAGGCGTAGTCACACGTTACATAAACCTATCTACCGTAGCACTTTGACAACGTGTGACTGCGGTTTTCCAAACATGAAAATTGATCTCTACATAGTGGAATATTGCATACTTCAGATTAGTATTGTATGACATTATTGTGAATTTACAACGAAGGCATCTTGGTAGAGTCTACTGTGTCCATTTACTTGCAACTACATTAACAACTTTGTTCAGTTCAGTATTCTGAAAATCTTGTTTAATAATTTTTCAGCGCCGTTTTTTGTCGTAGTTTTTTAAGGGTTTTTAACTTTTTATTATCAAAATATACATCAAATATTCAGCATACAATATTACCTAAGTACACTTTGGTTTTCCAGATATGAAATTGAAACGATTCAATTTAAAAACAACTATTATTTAAAAACAACTATTATGACTTTTTTTGGTTTTGGTGTGCAAAGTAACAAATGCCACTATTTATGTGTAGTACCTAGTTTCAGTTCTATTCAAATTATTTAAATACATCAATTTATTTAAATATCTACTCTAAGCAACACCTAATTTTTACTTAATATTACAGTTGAACGTGAAGATTTTTTTGTGAATATTTTGTATATCACAAGTTTGACATACTATACTCTTGTCCTTATAGTAATTATAGAACCTTTCCGAGGTATAGATCTTGAGGTAAGTTTCAAATAAGCAAGCAAATAGTTTTTATTTATGCACTAAAATTGATTCGGGAAACATCATTACACGTCATAGTATTAGGTTTAGGCTTGGGTTTAGGCAAGAAGCTTATGGTTTAGGTCCCGTCTTTAATAAAATTATTCTCGAGATAAACAGTTTATTAATAAAGCTTCTTGCTGGGTGGTTACCATGATGTCTGAAATCAGTATTATTTCCATTGTGGGAGAGTGATGGTGCTTGCTGCCTGGACGAGCGTCCAATGATACATTTACAGACATTTTATGTTGAATTCCAGATGCAAGCTATTAAGTTGCAAGTGGGTCGTATCGCCACAACGGACTACGTAACCGACTCCATTCCAGTTCCACTTGAAATGCTCTACGACGAGTTATCCACTATGGAGATGGCGTTTTCTCCGCTCGGCGTCTTCACTATGAATCGGTTTTTATTAGCTAAGGTAATTTACTACACTTCATGAGGCCTATTCTGAGCTTTGCCGATATGAGAGTACGTAGATAGTGTAGATAAGATGACGGCGTAGATAGATAGAGCGCGGAGGATCCTTTGCTTGGCTTATAACAGTTTATACTCTTTTCTGTCTAAGAAAAGTCACCAGTTTCTTGCTGTACTGTTGACGGTTAGTGGTCACTCACTCATATGCAAAGCTCACGTCTTGCGGATTGTATTTAAATATCACTGCAATACTCAACAAATGGTTCCGAAAAATATAATATATGATATATCAATAATAATATGAACTTTTGAAATTGTTTCAGACCCTTGGTGCCGTCCTTGCTCATCTCATTATTGTTGTTCAATTCAAAGTGAACTAATGGATCAATAGATTAAATATAAAATATTTGGCTTCATCACACTGTTTTCTTGATAATTTGAAATTTTAAGAATTTATTTCGTTCTTTTTAATTTATGGACAAATGAATAACGTTTTATATGTGGTTAAAGCTGTGGTAAAGGTACGGTACCTACCTATAGTAAGATACGAAATATAAATAAATATTGGTAAACAAAAACATTTTCCAAGTATCTAAACTATAAAATTCCTTGCATGCATGTAGCATTACACTGAGAAAACGTAACGGCTATAAATAATCAAGTTGCTGCTATTTACAACCGAGTAACTTGCTTCGGAGGGAGCCTGCAAAGTTTGTTGCTAAAATTATACAAGTCAACTTTGTTAACGTATGTTGGTAATATAAGCCCACTAAGGTGGTTAAAAAATACGTATTAAGGGTTTGTTGCTTTTAACCTATTCACTCAGTAAACTTAACAAACCTATTTACTATAGTCAATCGTGTTACTCTGTTAACAATACCCAACGTGCTCTGTTGTTTTTAGCAAAGTAATTCAGTGATTTCAAATATGTTGCTTTGTAAAACTAGCTAAGTAACACAATAATGTTAATCATATTTATTGGGTAGGGACAGCCAATCTACTTTGTTACTTCTACTCAATTAAAAATTTGTATACGTAGCCAAGTTACTGGGTACTGTCAATCGTGTTCATTGGTTAACTATAACTAAATATACTCTGTTCTTTCTAGTCAATTAAGATTGGTATATTTAGCCAAGTTACTTTGAATTCTTAGGCGGGTTTATTAGGTTACCATAGCTAAAATACTTGGTTGCAAGTAATAATTCAAACGACACATATTAAGCTATATATTTTCAGTATAAGCTGACCTGTGAATGTTCGTAAAACCTATACAAGGTGTAAGGGGATATACACATCCGAACAGGGCGTGATGTACTGTTCAGTTTCATCAGTACATCACGCCCTGCTTAGATGTGTACCCCCTTTCTGTTACACCCTGTAAACAATGTGAGGTCAGCTCATACTGAAAATATTTATCTAGTTCGATATGTTGTCATTTGTACCATTATTAATGCAGTGGGAAAAATTTTGGCATGTCGGAAAAAAAGCCAATGAAACGTTCATGTAGGAAAACAACACTAATTTTGCCGACACACCAAAAACTTAGAAGAAACTGAAAGAAAATTATGCACATTAATGAAATTAGCTTTATTCAGTACATGATACAATCATTTCAAGTAACATATCTATTACTTACACTTAAATACTACTACTTTTAAAAATAGTACACAATTCACAATGTCAAGAAACGATACTGGAGTTCTGTGTTTTAATTTTCACAATAAGAGGGTGAAATATAAATCATGAGCAAACTTTTAAGGAATGACTCAGACTAAACCTGAACAACTTTAATTAGGTATAGGACCAAATCCAACATCGTAAAAGAAATATCAGCTGTTTCATAATATACAAAAGTGGAATTATCTACTATGCCAAAATCTACGGAACAGCTGATTTTATTTCGCGATGTTGGAGTTTGTTCTCTAATGAAAGTGGTTTAGGTTTGTTTACATAAAAACAAACAACCATTATGGTAATGTAAGCAAGTTAATCTACCTAAATTGTACTTATAAATGTATTTGATAAGTCAAAAGTTTAGGCAAAAACCATAGAATAAGCTAGGAGAATAAGTTATCTTTTTGATCTAATAATTTTATTACAACTCGACAAGTAAATCCGTCATTTTTTTAAACATTTGAATTAATTCTCATTGAAACATAATTCACATTCGTCTTCGGGAAAATGATCATAAATGCTAAAACTTAAACATTTTTTGCACCAAAAAAAATTTAAGTACAATAAGCTCTTTACATATTGTTCGTTTTCTATTATAAAATATTCTGGTTGAACCTCGTTACAAATTTGATGTGTAGATATGCAGATATCATATCGGAACTATATCGTACCTACCTTATGTAATTTACATATTAAAGTAATAGGTATATGACAATATGATGCTTGATCAGAAGTAACTTACTTAATTCAAATTTATTTTTGGTTTGATTGTGGGGAAGCTTTCAGTGATTTCGGTATATTGTCCTTTGCTTTTCATATCTTTTTCTAGCTGTAAACAAATAAAAAAAACGTAAGTAAGTATACAAAAGTAATTAAACTAAAGTAGACAAAAAATTCTAAAAAACTTAACTCACCAGAAGATATCCTTTGGGTTTTTTTAAGAGCAGCATATTCATTGTATTGAGGTATTGGAGGTTAACTCTTTTGCAGGAATTAGCCTCGTCTCTGTAGTTTCTTGCCACTTTAGTTCTACGGCTGTCCATGGCTCAGAGGAGTTTTTGAGCCATAATAGTTTGTCTTCTGCATCTTGCTCTTCTATAATAGTTTGATTAAAATTCAAAATGATGATGAAAAATTATTGTTTTTAATGTAAATTTGAATCTGCCTTGTAGGTGCTGAGGCGGCGCGCGGCGCTTCAACAGACACGTTCGTCACTCGACTATGATTTGATAGAAATGGCCGACTTTGCAGGCTACGCAGCCAATTCCTTGTTTAATTTTTATCAAGTTACTCGGTCAAAAATAGTATTCGCTCCATTGTTAATTGCCGAGCTATGCTTATGTACCAATAGATAAGTTACTTGTTTGTTTTTAAGTAAGAAACACGGTTATATGCTTCATAGCAAGTGATTTAATTTTAGCCAAATAATATTATGTCTAAATTTAAATGATTTACTTGTCATTCAATGATAATGTAAGCTTGTTTATTTTTAACCGAACTCTGTGTAAATAGTAGCCAACTATAGTTAAGTCTAAAAATAAATAACTTACTTATCATTAAATAATAACGTAAGCTTGTCTATTTTGAACCTAATTCGGTAAAGGTAATATTGACCGAGTCGTTAATTTTGAAATAAATAAGTACTTTTTTAATAATAGCTAAGAATATTTAGCAATACTTGCTTGTATAATACTAGCAAAGCTTTACTTTAATGCACATTTTAAATATGTCTTGATTGAATGCAGCAGAATAATTTTTAACCGAGCTAAATTGGTACTTTGCTAAAGCAAAATTTTCTCAGTGTATTATCCATGTAGAGTTTATCCAAAAAAATTATGTCATACTTTTCTAAAATAGAAAATTCTATACTACGTTTTACATCGGGAAACTCATGGTTCATTTGTAATGAGCTGAAATCCGTCTGAACAAAGTAGTTACTAAGTATTTTTGAAAGATAAAATATAATATAAATATTTGTATGCCAATTTGTTGGCGAATCGTGCGGATGTGAAATTTATCATAAAAACTTTGTAACCACAATTCTGACAAATTATCATTTAATTTCAAGAAACGCATTTCTGTGTGTCGGAGTGTATTATTTCAGTAGGAAAAATAATAATATGTAGTTTAAAAAAACTAAAAAATACGCTTTTCATAGAAAACCGAACTAAAAAATAGAAAATTTTATCAAATTATTGTATTGCCATCGTTCCTCAATAAATCTACAAAGTTTGAACGAAATCTGGCCGTTTAAAGTGGGTCAAAATCGCGCCCAAAGAAGTCGGTTACAAACATACAGGTGAAGCTAATATAAAGCGTGTAATAAAGTCTAAAGTCCTATACAAACATAATTACCTTTAATACATTAAAGCTGAAGCAAATAAAGTTTGATTGATTGATAACGTAGGTACCTAACAATCATGAAGATTGCAGTTTTATAATGCTTGCAATGGGATTATCTATACTAATATTATAAAGCTGGAGACTTTGTTTGTTTGAACGGGCTAATCTCAGGAACTACTGGTCCGATTTGAAAAATTCTTTCAGCGTTAGAAAGCCTATTGATCGAGGAAGGCTACAGGCTATAATATATCATGAGTCATGACGCTAAGACCAACAGGAGCGGAGACACGCGGGTGAAACCGCGGGGCGCATCTATATTCTTTAGATAATACATATAATGAATAATAACTCTAAAAAATAAGGAACGAAATTCTCGTGTGGTGCATTTGTACATAATTATACAAATAAGTAAGTAATGCTGAATAGATAGTCATCACATACTAATGTGAATATATGTATATATATGTATATAGAATACTAATGTGATGGTAATGATTTACCTACATGTGACGTAGGTACCTCTATATTTTATTTTCATAGGAATTAGAGACATGAAAGTGTAAGATATTAGTAATTCTTTTAGTGTTTTGGTTTTCATCGCCATTACATCAACATAGACGTGAGTTGAGTAGTTAATAACATTCTGTAGTGTTGATTAGGTATGATTATATACATATAAATTTATTATATTTATAAATTCTTCATTATAATATAAAGAATCCTGAATTTGAATCAGAATAAGCTAGTGCTTATAAACATTTTTCAACTAACTTACGAACCACTTGGTGTGTACTAAAAAAATATGTTTATTAGCATGTACCATTAACAACTAAAACATACACTAACAATATATAAATATAATATGTATAATAAGCAAATATTACAGAGATCATGCGTCCCCAAAGCTGCACAGTGGGCGGGCCGCTGGCGCTAGTGCTGCGCATCATGCGAGTGCTCTCACTAGCGCCGCTCACCATCACACGGGAGCGCGCCGGGTACCGCATTCGAGTCTCCAAACTTTATGCTATTATCGGATACGTCGGCGTTATTATGCTTAGTATGTGTTGTAAAAAGGCCTCATTATGATAGGGTTGCACAAGGTTCACATTTGGGACCTCTTCTTTATGTCCTATTATAAATTTTTATATAACTAAATTTTTATTTTAGTTTTTGCTCCTTTCAGATGGCTTGCATGGTCTGTGCGTTTGGTTTGAATTAAATGTAATCAATGGATACTATAGTGAACTTCGCACACAGATACCTTTATTGCTTTTTGTTATAATGTTGAGTATGTTCGCAGTAACAATCATCACCTTTTATGGATCATTTTTTAGTGTATCCAGAATGAATAATGTAATAGAGCAGGTGTTCTGTATGGAAAAGGTTGAAGTACTGTTTTCAATTTTTAGCATTCTTCTGTCCAAATCTATAGAAAGCATGACATTTTTAATATTTCACAGGCAGTTCCTGGGAATAATAAGAAAGAAGTTGATAATAAAAACAAAAGAGTAATAATACTTCTGATTTTATGTAGAATTTTCATGGATGTGACAAATTTTATACGTTATGGTTATATTGTAGGATTTGCTAGTAAGTTGTTAGGTACTATTTTACTAAGCTACTAGCTGAAAATTTTTGTGCCAGTAGAAAATACACAGCTTGTTTATGCCCGACTGACACATTTAAGTTTTATAAAGATTAAATTTATAGAGAAAAAAGTAATAGTTCGTAAATCGAGCTTAAAACTCATTCTAATATTTTGAAGAATGAATTATTAACACAATGAACTATTACAAATTTATAATTATTTTTTTTGACAGAATTTAGAATGATCGACTACATTATACGCCGCATAAAATATCACTTGATGTGTTCAGTGCAAATATATGTATTCATTATGTACGAAGAAGTTTTGTCCAAAATTCGTATCGTTCGAGAAGAACTTCAGGGTCTGGCTGACTTGCTGGAATTTAGTATGAAACTGCTTTATATTGTTTTGTCAATATACAGTGTGCCCACCGTCGGTATACTAAGGTCAAAGGAAGTTCTAGTTTTACATAATCTGAGTACGTAAAAAATACTTATAAAATTCCGGCCGCATTTTTTTTTCAAATAGATTAATTCTTAAAACACTATGTATATACCCCTAACAAGCAACCCGCCCAACTTTGCCTACCGCACGTGAAATATCGTTTAAGATTATGTTTTCTAGACAAAATGCTCACATTAGCGAAGCGGTATATGCCGGCTGCGCGAAGCTAGCGAAGATAACATGGATTTCAAGGAAAATTTTTAGCAAAAAGTTGTTGACGTAATGTTGTTGCTTAAGTATTTTATACGTGATCAGTGTATGCAAAACTAAGAGCCCCTTCGCGCTTAGTATACCGATAGTGAGACACCCTGTATATTATTTTTTACTTGTGACTTATTAAAGTCTTAAGAAAAAAAGAATAATAATACTTTTTTTTTATTTAAGGATACGATCCATTACCAGAGTTTACCCAATCGGCCGATACAAGGCTACAAAATATTGGAGAAAAGTTGGAGTTTTTAATAGATATATTTAAGCGGGTGAACCAAAGCAACGAATATGCAGTTGTTTTTGTTTACATAGGCATTATTTCCCGCATAATACATACGTTATTCGAATTTATTTCATGTAAGTGTATCCTTTCTCATATGTTGTACCTCTTATTTATGTTATCCAATGGGTACCTAATAGTTTATTTAATGGTATGCAACAACGATTAAAACTAATATTATATTGTTGAAGTGAACCTCAAAGAGCCCTCTGCGATCGTGAATATTATGTCCATCTTAGTTGTTGTGTCATATACGCTTCTCCTCATAATATTAATTGATCCGTTCCAAGAAATAGAGATTGAGGTAAGTGTTGTATGTATAAGTAAGTAGAAGAACAGTATGATTATAAAATATGCACCAAATTAACTCGTACTACGTAGTAAGATACTCGACATGTACTAAGAGACCGCCTCC
The DNA here is from genome assembly GCF_061535395.1 of Colias eurytheme. NCBI lineage: Eukaryota > Metazoa > Arthropoda > Insecta > Lepidoptera > Pieridae > Colias > Colias eurytheme. The sequence continues at coordinate 7,592,534 of NC_143000.1, read as the reverse complement.
TTGGTTGGTTCGATTCCCGGTGCAAACGATGAAAAAAAAATTTCGGTCTGGCAGGACACAGAAGTTCTCACCTAGGTACTTGTTCCTAAAGGAAATCAATCAGTGAAACAGATGTATGCATAATGCATCTGCTCCTTACGCCAATTGGGGACACGGGACTTCACTTTTATCGATAAAAGATACTGCTTTTTATGCTCTATACGTGACATAAATATAAACCACGGTTATAGATAGACAGCTATCCGACCGTAAGCTAGTAAGGTTCTATCTATCGTAAGATAGATACGATATTGGGAACGGCCATTACTGGCTGACAGCTGTCAAAACGTTATTGGGACGCTCAAATAGACAATTCGAAGAGAAAAATATACCTCTAGTAAGCAGTTAGTCCTCCAGACGATAGATAGCGATCAGAGATAGGTTAGTTTATAGCTAGTAAGCTTATTGGGACGCCGAAACAAAAGATATAGCATTTTCTATCTTTAGTAGGGTCAAACCGAAGATAGATACGATATTGGGACTTTGGCGGCCGTATGACGGCCATAATATGACGACAGCTCGCTCTGCTTGTTATATTCTGGTGCTAACGTACTAAATACTACAATGTCAATTATATTGTGAAATAAGCATTAAGCAAGTACGATATAAAAAAAAGTGTAACTCCGGGAGTGCCGGCAGAAGTGAAAACTTGATTATTAACGTTGAGCAATTTTGATATTTTGGAATGGTATCCGTCTTGCGCTTTTTCGATCATCCCCCCTATGCAAGTGGATTTCTATTAGCGTAGCGTTCAATAGAATAGACTACGAATGTATGAGATTGACGTAAGCTGTAGATACGTTTAAATCTACAGCTACAGTAGTTTTGTCGGAAATCGAGAGAAACCATTTTTTTCTCTTAAAAGCTAGTAAGAAGCTTTCCCCCTCCCACTTCCCGAACTCGGATTGACCGTTATTTATTTTTTCTTTTATTTTCATCATGTTCCCCTCCTTTTCTAATGGGTTTCATCCGACTGCGATTTTTTTTATCTTTTCATTATTTTTAAAGGCTTCCACCCCAGTCTATAACAGAAAGCCACTTGCATAGGGGGGCAGGTCACATGTCCTGACGCGAGTTTAAGATTTTATACCCATTACAGAAAAAGTGCTCAACGCCGCTAAAGAAGTTTTCACTTCAAAAATGTGGTTCTCTCGTGCAACGTTTCATATTTTATCAGGGAGCATATTATAATTTTATATTGAATTTCAGATGCAGACTATGAAGTTGCAGGTGGGCCGCATCGCCACAACGGACTACGTAACCGACTCCATTCCAGCGCCACTTGAAATGCTCTACGACGTGTTATCAGCTATAGATTTGTCGTTTTCTCCCCTCGGTGTCTTCACTGTGAACCGTTCTTTATTGGCTAAGGTAGTTTAGTACATATATGATATTTTCGTGAATGTTTTTATTATTATTTTTTAATTACATCTTTACAAATCATCTCTTTTTGTTTCAGACACTAGGTGTTACGGTGTACTATCTCACTATTGTTATCCAATTCAACGATAACTAATGGATTAAATGAATAGATATACCTTTTCTGTATAAGCTTAGTGTATTAGTATAAAAAATATTTCCTTCCTTATTTATTCTTATCAAAAATTAATTAATGTCTTAAGATCTGTGACTTTTGTTTTATTCACTGAATAGAATTATTAAATTAAAGTTTTCTATGACAATCCCTTTAGTGAGAGAGCCGTAGTTAGCCTGATGCATATTCTCTATATTAACTACTAGCGGTCCGCCCCGGCTTCGCCCGTGGTACATATCTCGCTATAAAAAGTAGCCTATGTCCTTTCTCGGGTATCAAAATATCTCCATACCAAATTTCATGCAAATTGGTTCAGTAGTTTAGGCGTGATTGAGTAACAGACAGACAGACAGAGTTACTTTCGCATTTATAATATTAGTATGGATTTGTTGTTTGGTAAACCTAAAACTAGAGGTGATGAAAACAAAATTTATTTATAGTATAAAATTAATTTTATTAAGGGCCGATTTTTCAATGCCCAGATAAACAGCTAGATAGACTTTATTCTTCAGTTAACAAAATATTCAATTTTTCAATAGACGAATAGGACTTATCTATCCAATAACTACGTTATTTGAGGAATAAATCTATTTGCCGCTCCAACGGCCAGATAGCGCGCTATTCGACTGTTAGGCGTTTGAGTTGACAACTGACGCGTCAAATTTGAGATATTTTCGTATGTCATAACATAGAGCGTAGAATTATTAACAATTAAACCTCTTTCTATATAATTATTATCAATTAAAATCATATTGAAATTGGTGTTTTTGATAGTACTGATGACCATGCCATTGAAAATTTGCCGAACGCTGCCTTTAAGTATGTCGTTTCCATCGTAAAATATATAAATTGAAACACAAATTTAACCAAACTCTTTACTCGAATCAAAACAACAATCAACAATCATAGAAGACAAGTGCACTCCTGACGTGAGTCATAATGACGGTTGTTGACAAATTGCAAGATTTGACTCTATCCCGCTCTAACTTGACTAATTTAATATGTTTGTTTCGCCACTCCGAGAGCAGTGCTGCCAATATGGAAATATTTGGTCAGATAGTTATTCATCAAATAAATCACGATTGAAAAATAGGCGAGCCGTAATGAGTTAGATAAATAATTGAATAAATCTATTCGATGGGTATTTATTAGACTGTTTATCTCGCGATTGAAAAATCGGCCCTAAAAACGACCATAAAACCTATTCGATTGGCAAGTAATTACAGGCATATTTTAATCAAAGCTATTTAAAAAAATGGGTTTAATCTAGTAATTGGACAGATTCAAGACTAAAGGTCTCCTCAAGGAATTTTTTGTTTATTTTTGTCAAAATAATGCCAAATTATTTCCTTTCTTTTCTATGTTAGTTCATATATATAACACAGTCTATTGAATAACTTATCTAAATCCTTGAAAAAGGATTCTTCGTTAATAAATATCTCCTCTCTAAGATTCTAGTAACGATGCTTTTTTTATTATTCTGTATTAATTTGTAACTGGTGATAAAAAAACATTCAAAGGATTTTTTTTCATATACAAAAACATATTTGTGTGAGTCATCAGCTGATCGCGCTAGCGCACGGTCGTTGACACAAGTGAAGTGAGAGGACAATGACCTCTAACGTTTTGAAGTGTGCCGTGTGCAATATAGTAATTAATGAAGTACTTGCATTTGTTCATAACAAAATGAAAATTATGGACGAGGATGGCCTATCAAGGATTTGCCTAACAGCATTTACGTCAGATGAAATTTTGGAAGCAAAAAAACTGCTGTTTGAGGCGGTGCAATCACAGAAGATTAAAATTCGCAAAAAACAAGATAGATCGGTAAGAGACATGGAAGATATAATAGCGCTATTAAAAAAATACTGACGCTACGGATCCAGAACGTCTTCCTATTTTTGTGGCCAGGGACCTGCACAGATTGCCGCCTGTGACCTTTGACCATATTGACGTGACACGGTTGCTAAGAGATGTTAATCAGCTGCAAAGTGAGGTATCCGAAATAAAAAATGGTTATATTACACAGAATCAACTGAAAAACATTTTAAATACACAGCATGATAAGTCTATTGATTACATAAATAGAAAACGGGGAGCTTTTGCGAGAAATAGCTTAAATTGTGATAGCGGACCTATGGGGCTGCATTTTGATAATGACAATTCATTTAACTGCCGGTCGTTATCGCCCCTAGATACAGCAACGAACACAGCCCAAGGTCACACGTACGAGTCAACGGCCGCCGTTGAGGCCCAAACCGCGGTTTCTGCTTTGCAAGAAAGGGAGGGTTGCATTGCGTCCAACTTGCAGGTATGCGAGAAAGAGACGACGCCGCAGCAATCGCACGTGGAGGCCACCGCGGTTTCGTGCAATATCTTTCCCGCCGAACGCAACGCGGGCGCATCGAGCGTTAGCCGGACAATAGGTGCAAATGACGAGTTTATAAATAAAAATAATGTGGACTTACGTAGTCGGTCTATAGCCGAAGTGGTACGCGCGCAACCGGTGTGCACACAAAATGTGAATAATAATAGCCATAATTCTAATAGTGAGTGGACAGTTGTGCAAAAGAAAAAGAAGCCAATCTTAAAGGATAGGTTTAAAAGTAAAACGGGTCGTGCTAATTGTGATTTGAAGTTTAAAGCCGCCTCAAATAAAGTGCCCCTTTATATATCTAACGTATGTAAGAATACAAGTGAAAAAGACATTAAGGACTATATATTTAATAAAACAAATGAGTCAGTGTTATTGGAAAAAATAAACGGTAAGCGGGAGAGAAATTATAACTCTTTTAAACTATATGTGGATAGACATAAATTAGATATATTTATGAATAGTGACATCTGGCCGGAAGGCATTTCTTTTAGACGATTTGTATTGATTAAAAATATAAGTAGACACGGATTTGAAGATAGTAATAAAAAAATAAGTTATGGATAATCAAGTATGTACATTTGTCAGTTTTAATTGTAAATCTGTTAAAAGATCAATAGATAATGTCAGAGAATTATGTTCATCTTCAGATATTTTAGCGCTCCAGGAAACATGGCTTCTCCCGTACGATCTTCCTTTTCTCGGAACCATAAGTAAACATTTTGAGTACACTGGAAAGTCAGCCGTAGATTTATCTCAGGGGTTATTGAGGGGGAGACCGTATGGTGGAGTTGCCATATTATGGAGAAAAGGTATTTTTAAATCAGTAAAGACCATTGATTGTTCAAGCTCAAGAATAAGTGCCATAAAAGCCAGTTTGTATGATAATTCTGATATCATTGTGTTTAGTATTTACATGCCAACAGATGCAATGGAGAATTTGTTTGAATTTACGAATTGTTTGAGTGAGATTAAAGCTATAATTGAAAGTAATAACGTTGAAAACATTTATATGTTAGGTGATTTTAATTCTCATCCTAATCAACCCTTCTGGAACGAACTTGTTGATTTTTGTTCGGATGAATCCTGGGTTTGTGCTGATGTACAAAAACTGGGTTTAAATTCAAACATTTTCACCTATAAAAGTGATATTAATGGCAGTTTGAGATGGTTGGACCATTGTATTGTATCACAATCGGCTTGGAAAACAGTACTTGATGTTAACGTAACTCGTGATGTCTTCTGGTCTGATCATTTACCTCTCATTGTCAGGTGCGATCTTAATTTAGTTGTCCCAAAAATAGTACCGGATGTATATGTCGGTCACAATACTACCCAATGGGGTAATAGATGTACTAGGCAAATAGATGAATATCATGAGATATGTCATAGTCAGCTTAGAAACATTTCGTTTCCAGAATCACTTGTATCTTGTAGTGGAAAAATGTGTACAAATTCTGCTCATAAATGTATACTCGACGATATGTATATCAAAATTGTTAAAGTTCTTTCCCATGCTGCAGCTGCTACTCATATGGCTAATAAAAGCTCTAAGGGTCATATAGTTGGTTGGAATAAGCACGTTCGTAGCGCGCACTGTGATGCTCGGTTGAAGTATTATACTTGGCTGTCGCATAATAAGCCGAAAGCAGGTAGGATTTATGAGGATATGTGTCTCAGCCAAAAGATATTCAGGAGTCGACTGAGATGGTGTCAGAAGCATCAGGACACTATAAAGATGGACATGGACGAAAACTATAGTGGTTCCTATTATTAAAAATAAAACGGGTGATATCTCCGACCACACCAACTATAGACCTATCTCGCTCGCCACCATTATAGCGAAAATCTTGGATAGTTTGCTTAATGAGGAGCTCAACAAAACACTAAAATTTCATGATGCACAATTTGGTTTTCAGCCAGGGCTGTCTACAGAAACAGCTATTTTAAGCCTAAAGCAGACCGTAAAATATTACACGTCGAAAAATACTCCGGTGTACGCTTGCTTTCTCGATCTTTCTAAAGCTTTTGATTTAGTTTCTTATGACCTCTTATGGGAGAAGATGGAGAGAGCGGGCGTGCAACGTGAGCTTCTTCTTACTATGCAGTTCTGGTATGAGAGCCAAGTGAACAACGTCAAATGGGGGAACAAGCTATCTGAGCCGTATAAGCTGCAGTGTGGTGTTAGACAGGGTGGACTGACCTCCCCAAAGCTCTTCAATTTGTATGTGAATGAGCTGATTGCGGAGCTAAGCAGTAAACCAGTGGGTTGTTGGGTAGATGGTGTTAGTGTAAATAATATCAGCTACGCCGACGATATGGTGTTACTGGGTCCTTCTGCTGGTTCTATACGGGAGCTGCTGCATTGTTGCGAGAAATATGCGGCTAGGCATGGACTCATATACAATGTGGCTAAATGTGAATACCTCATATTTAAAGCTCCTCGTAAATGCGTCAAATACGACCCCGTAATTACCCTAAATGGGAAAATACTAAAAAGGGTGTCGGAATTTAAATATCTCGGGCACTATGTTACTGAGGACCAACAAGATCGGTTAGACATTGAGCGAGAACGTAGAGCGCTGGCGGCGCGCTGTAACATGCTTGCTCACAGATTTGCTCGCTGTGGTGAGGAGGCTAAAATATCTTTATTTAAGGCGTATTGCCAAACTCTCTACACGGGCAGTCTGTGGTGCAACTATACAGATAAAGCTCTTAGGGCTATTAGAGTGCAATACAATAATGGATTTAGAATGCTGTTGCGTCTGCCGCGATATTGCTCAGCTTCGAATATGTTCGCTCAAGCGCAAACTGACAGCTTTCCCGCGCTCCTTAGAAAAAAGACTGCATCCTTGCTAAAAAGACTTCGTGGCAGCAGCAACAGCATTCTGAAAGTGTTGTGCGATAAGTTTGACTCGCCAATATTGGAACATTTCCGTAAAATTCTAATTTATCATTAATAGTATTGTGCTTTTTTAATTTTTTATGTTTCGTGATTATAATGTTAATGAATAAAATATTTTATGTAATGAAAATTAAGTTGACATATTGACTAGAATAAAATTTTATGTATTGTTACTAACATAGTTATAAGAATATTGTTACTAACAAGTGGACCACTGATGTTACAATAAATAAATGAATTATTATAATTATTATATTTAAGTTTACATTAAGTACTGATTTATATCAAGTTTACCTAATGCATACGAAATTTGATTGATTATGTGCCGTGATGAGGATATTAGTCTATAGCTTTAATGTATTATGTATTACATGTTGGGTAATAATAACATTAGTACGTTTTTGTGTTTCAATTAGATTTAGGATTGCACCCTGAGTCATTTCAGTAATTATATTCAACGTCATAAGCAGCGTAATCCCCAAATAAATTTATTAAAAAACTAGCGGTCCGCCCCGGCTTCGCCCGTGGTACATGTTTACGTTTTCTCTACATAAGAACCATCCTCGTACTTCAAGGAATATAATAAAAAAAGAATTATCGAAATCGGTTCAGCCGTTCTCGAGTTATGCGCTTACCAACACATTTTGCGATTCATTTTTATATATAAGAAGAAGAAGATTATAAATGCGAAAGTAACTCTGTCTGTCTGTCTGTTACTCAATCACGCCTAAACTACTGAACCAATTTTCATGAAATTTGGTATGGAGATATTTTGATACCCGAGAAAGGACATAGGCTACTTTTTATCCCGGGAAAATGACGTAATCTCGAAAATCCCACAGGAACGGGAACTATGCGGGTTTTTCTTTGACTGCGCGGGCGAAGCCGCGGGCTGAAACCTAGTTTTTATATATAAGATTACTCGGAATACAAATAATGTAGGTATGTTTAGGGACACAAAACAAGTCTAGAAATTTATTAACCAAGTGGCAAGTATAATTGAATAGAATGATACTCATATGCATTATTATTATAATGTGACAGTAATAATTTACTTTCATGTGATAGCTTACTTCTACATTTTCTGTTGATAAGAATTACTTTTTAGATAGATATGAAACGTGACTATTATTTATACTTTATAAACAAATTGTGATATTTATAATTATAACAATTTCTCTTTTAAAAAAGGAAATGTTCAGAGTGCATTTAATAATAATAAATTAATAATATATTTTATTTTCAGATATTTATCGATATTTGTGTTAGTAGGTATACATTAATCTTAGAAACTATGTTAGTAATACATTTAGACTTTACAAAATTACGAATGATTTTTAGTTATAAAAAATACATGTTTGATTAATAACTAAAACTTAAAAAATATACTACTCACTTCCTTTAGATCATTCTTGGTATATAACAAAGATAAGAAGGAAAGGAAGATATATATAATAAACATAATATTATAGCAGATCATGCACCCCCAAAGCTGCACAGTGGGCGAGCCACTGGCGCTAGTGCTGCGCATCATGCGAGTGCTCTCACTAGCGCCGCTCACCATCACACGGGAGCGCGCCGGATACCGCATTCGGGTCTGCAAACGTTATGCCTACGCGGGATATTTCTTTATGATTTTAATAAGTAAGTATCGTTAAAAAAGTGCTCATTACAATCGGGTTACACAAGGTTCGTATTTGGGGCCCATTCATTTCGTCTTATATATCAATCACTTCGAATTCATTACTTCGTAATATTATGTGGTACATTTATCGAGCTACATCTAATAGTGTTTATAATTTCTTTCAGATGTTTTTCACAGTATGTGCATGTGGTTTGAATTGAATTTAAACAAAAAATATTATACAGAAATTTCCACACAGATACCTTTATTGATTTTTGTTATGCTGTTGAATATATCGGTAGTGGCAATCATCACCTTACAAGGATCATTGTTTAGTGTATCAAGGATGAAGAATGTTATAGAACAGGTGTACTATATGGAAAAGGTAAACTGAAATTTTCACCCTTTGAATATTTTCAACGTCATTTTGTAGGACGTACGGAACTATGCAAAACTATAAGTTCCGTTGAGCGTAGTACACCGTTGTTAGGACAGCCTATAATAAAAAAAAACGCAGATCATACTCAAAGAATAATATTTTATCATTTGACAGGTAATCCCTGCGAGCAAAGACAGAGAAAGTTCTAATAAATCCAAAAAAGGGATCATATTTATCTTTACTTGTAAATTTGTAATAGATGGAATAAATTTTTTTCACTACGTTTTTAATATGCGGTATCCTGGTATGTTTCTCCATATTAATACTTTTATTTACTACTGTTAAGAAGCAGAAAGCATTTTAAGCTATTCGAATGTTACTTTTAACGTATTGATAACATCGGGCTTCTTTAAATTGTTGATGCTAATAATTAGTAATCTATATATTTTGAATAGTCACTGTGATTCGTAAACTGGGGCCACATGCAATTTTGCTTAATGATGATAAACTAACATAATATTATACATTGATATCACATCTAGGAAAGCCCAAACTTAAGTCATAGTTGATCCGTAAAGTGTATAAAATCTTAGATGAAAATGCATAGGACGATGAATAAGAGCAAATTTTTTGTTCTTTATTCGCAGAATAATTACTCAAAATAATTTCTCGACAGACGTCATCGTCATCGGCTTGGTTCTAACCCGCTTTAAATATGCAGTGGTGCGTTTGTTACAAATATATGTTTTTATTATATACGAAGCAATTTTGACCAAAATACGCATCGTTCGCGAAGAATTACAGGATCTGGCAGACTTGCTGGAATTTGGTATGGAAAATTGACTTTTTAAGTAAACCAAGCTCTATTTACTTCACCAAAATTTGGAGATTTTTGAAAGAGAATAAGGTCTCAAGTAGTAGTAGTTTAAGACCAGCGGAATAAAAAAAAACTCATGATTGTAGGATTTGTCCCAACATCAGCTTTTAATGAATCAGCCAATATGAGTCTTATAAAAATTGGAGAAAAATTGGATTTTATAAAAGAATTATTTACGAAGATGAACCAATGCAACGAATATATTGCATTTTTTATGTATATATGTATGGTTTCTTGGATAATACAAACCGCATTTGATTTTATTTATTGTGAGTATATTTTATCTATTATATATATAAGAATCACTTTGTATTGTTAACTCTTGCTGAACCTGCATTTTAGACTATAAGATTAAATAAACTTAACATCACTTAATTTTAATTAAATTAAACACAAAAATTATGTTATATCAAAATATATAATTATTTATTAGTTATATTTTTTGTTACAATAACTGATATTAATTTTTCTAACTTTATCTCATAGTTAGACCGCAGGATCTTCCAGTAGTTATATTTTTGGACATCTTAATTGCTATGCATATAACGTTAATGATGGTTCTCACAATTGAGCCCTTCAGAGGAATTGATCTTGAGGTTAGTATTATGTATTGTTAATGTTATATACTAGCTAGTGGCCACGACTTCGTTCTTATGGACGTTATGATAATGAGAACAATGTAAAACTAAAGCATACGATGGTCATGGTTTATGATATAACATACCAAAAATATTTGTTCAAAAATACTTGTATAATATATTTTTGTGTTGAATTCCAGATGCAAGCTATGAAATTGCAAGTAGGCCGCATCGCCACAACGGACTACGTAACCGACTCCATTCCAGCGCCACTTGAAATGCTCTACGACGAGTTATCCAACATGGATATGACGTTTTCGCCGCTTGGTGTCTTCACTATGAATCGGTCTTTGTTAGTGAAGGTAGTTTTGTTGGAATACCATAAAATTTTAAGCCTGAAAGGCCTCACACAAAAAAAAAACAACAATTGTAATAAAACTTATGTTTCAAATTGTTTCAGACTCTTGGAGCTGCAATTACTTATCTCCTTATTGTTCTTCAATTCAGAGTTAACTAATCGAAGAGCTGATGCATCGTATTACTTCTGTCTTCACCTTAATTTCTAGATTTATAGAGGTTTTGTAAGCTAATAGTGCTAATGAGTCGTGACACACAATAGCTTATTTTGCATTATTAAAAATAACTTCACTAGTGTCATTTAAAAATGATTTCTTCACTTTTACATCACAAAGATCCATTAATAAATAAATTGTTTTAATTGACCGTTAAATATTTATATTTAATGCTTGATTTACATGCATCTAATGTTGGCTACACAACTTCGGACCTCTGAAGATGCTCTTTAGTGGGTACAGATGGTATAGATGGGTACCCGTCTAAAGAGCATCCACGGACAGGCGATCCACGTGCTCGTTTGCCCACTCTCCTGTATAAAAAAGACCTATCCAAAGAACGCTACGGCTTATGTAGCTTTTACTCCTGTGTTTTGGGGCATAGGAAAGTCTGCTGTGTGATGTGTCTGATCTCAATGATAACATACATGTGATATCCTTCATAGTTAATGAATACACCGATATATAAACCTAAACAGAAGATCAGGAGGAAGGAACTCAGCAGGAAAACAAAAAGGAAACGAAGTAGAAGAGAATAAAATATTCTCTTATGTATCTAATATTTTTATGAAAAATAAATCTTTCAACAACCCCCACATTGTTTCAATGTTCAATTAGTAAAAATATGTTTGCTAGCTATAATAAAAATAATGCACACGTAAAACAGTTAGTAATAAAGGGCAATGTACATTGTACGTAAGTAACTACACATTTTCTGATTCCTAATAGATATGACAGTAATTACTACTCTCGGGTCAAATTCTAGATTCAGCAAAGATATTGAATTGTTTACAAAACCGGTCTGTAATTACATATATTATTGTACATTAGCATACTTTTGATTCATTGTAGTAAAACAAGAACAGTCGCAATCAGAAATTCTTATTTAACTATGGATAAGGTATGTAATTCAGGACAATTTTCACACACGGCACGATCTGATCCCATACTGTGCCCATACTAAGCTTTCGCTTATGTTATGGAAACCAGATGGCAGATAAACATACATACATAATTTTAAATAAATACTTATATAGATAATTAACACCCAGACACAGAGAAAACATCTATGTTCATCATACAAATATTTGCCCCGGGTGGGAATCGAACCCACGAGCTTTGAAGGCAGTCGGGCCACTACCAACCAAGCCAACCGGTTAGTCAATTGATAGGTAAATTCAAAACAAAAAATTATGCCTTAACAAGTATCTTCTAAGCTAATAGAAATCGCTTGACTTATTTCCTAAATACTAGTAGAATCTTGAAACAACAAAACTTAAAATTTATCAATTTGGCGACATTATTTTTTAAGATGCTACATTACTTTTAAACAACAACAACAACAACAACAAAAAATTCTGTATTGTGCACCACAGAGACAATAAAAATAAAAATGCACAATTTTTAACACAACAGGCGGTCTTATCGCAAATACTGATTTTTGGGAACCTATTATACATAGCGTTACTCACGGAAATTTTTGCAAATACTCTTCAATTCATATGAATCATAGAAAATATACCAATGAAGCAATTATATAATACAAAGTATATCATAAACAATAATTAATATAGCAGATAATGCGTCCCCAAAGTTGCACAGTGGGCGCGCCGCTGGCGCTAGTGCTGCGACACTACGACCTTCGAAGATTTTATTTGATTAAATTACATTTTTAGAAAGATACCTTAATTTACTTTAAACTACTTTTTTTGGCATACTTGAAAGTTACTTAATAACTTTCAAGTATGCCAAATTTCATAGTCCTCCGCCACCGCAATTTTCGTAAAACTGTGTACCTTTTTGTGACAATTAGGTATAATATATACTTTAGTGAAAGCTAAAAATATAAAAATTGATATTGATGGGAATTCGTTTTAGACAGATATGACTATAATAACTATTTAAACAGGTTAAATAGTTGATTAAGCGTAGATATCGACATATTTCTAGAAGCATTACTGTACATGTGTATAATACGTGATTATTATTTGAAGTTGAACAAGAACAGGTGACTTTTAATTTACATAAAATAATAAATTTTGGGATAAAAATTAAATAAAATAAAAATTTTTTAAATCCATTCAGTACTTTTTGAGTTACACCTTTGCAAACAAACAACTAGAAATGTCTCCTTTAGTGTGATTAAATTTACAATTCCTTTGAGGTAGAAACGATTTCTAATACGGGAAATAACAAATTGTTCTAGTCATTCTATCGCACATGTAAACAATTGTAAAATTAAGCTTATATTACTGACAATATGTTAACAAACATAGCAGATAATGGGTCCCCAAAGCTGCACTGTGTGCGGGCCGCTGGCACTAGTTCTGCGCATCATGCGAGTGCTCTCACTAGCGCCGCTCACCATCGCACGGGAGCGTGCCGGGTACCGCATTCGAGTCTCCAAACGTTATGCGTACGCGGGATACATCTGCATTGTTTTATTGAGTAAGTTCCGTATTTGGCTCATTATTATTATAGGTTACACAAGGTTCACATTAAGGGCCTCTTCATTTTGTCCTTTATACATATAAATTTATTAGTAAAAAAATTATATTTGCTTAATTTTTCAATCTAACTTTACTTGGCTAATACGCACTATTGATTCTCTCTTGTTACTGAAAAAAATTAACAGTTATGTATTTTCATCTGATATTTGATCTTTTAAATTAATAGTGTAAGTTTCTCATGTGATTTTCCAGATATTTCGCATGCTATATACTTCTGGTTGGAGGTAAATTTAAAAAGCAAATATACCAGAATTACCGAACCCTTACCGTTATTATGGCTTTTGAAACTGTTAGATGTGTCGTTGGGGGCAATAATCTCCGGATTTGGATCATTGTTCAGTATATCAAGAATGAACAATGTAATAGAACAGGTCTAATTATATGGAACAGGTAATGTTGGTTATTGCAATTGATCTTTCCATTTTATCATCGTCGCGTCTTGAAGATCTTAATTGTGGTGTAAAACAAAGCATGATGGTTTTCTATAATTATCGAAATTCATAGTAAATACAGTTCCTTTGTATTCATAACAATTGGACATATTACAGGAAATACCTGCGCACAGACGAAAAGAAATGGACAGTAAAAACAAAGCAATTATACTATTTATGATTATCTTCAGATTGTTGTTAGATGTGTTCAATTTTATACGTAATCTATTAAGCAGCCAATTAGGTCAGAATAAAGACATTTATGTTATTTATGAGTAATCTGCCTTAAAAACATCTTAATTGCTTCCAATGCCTTAATTTTCTTATGGAGAAAATGGATTTTGACCTACCTTCTTTGAGGCAAACATTAAATTCCAATCATTTGAACAAGAAATTAAATTTTTAATAAGAAAAGTAGTACTTTTAAAATCATTCACGGATGAACTCTTCACGCAGCAATATAACCATTTAAATAATTTTCCCAGATATAGGCATTTATGGCTTCTTATTAAGTCGGACAAAATATGTACTAATATGTGCGGTGCTAACATATGTATTTGCAATATACGAAGAAATTTTGTCAAAAATACGTATCGTTCGAGAAGAGTTACAGGATCTGGCAGACCTATTGCAATTTGGTAAGGGAATTCTTTATTTATATCTCCGGCAGGCAAATCTTATTTTTCAATCAAAACGTTATGAAAAATAAAAGGCGCATATAGTAATAAAAATAATCTGATTCTAGTAAACATTTCAACATCGACAGCATTTACGGAATCAGCAAATATAAGGATACGAAAAATTGGAGAAAAAATGGTATTTTTACATAAAATGTTCGGGAAGATGAATACGTGCAATCAGTTTACTGCGTTTTTTATTTATGTCAGCATTGTTACCCGTTCAATACAATCTGCGTACGATGTTTCTCGGAGTAAGTGTTTGGCTTGAAATCTAGTATGGCGAAACCTATGTAAAATTGCCTTTAAATGTACCATATGTGTATCCTTTACCACATGTATTATGTACCGCGGATATAGCGACAGCAAAGTAATCATATAAGGGTCATTGTTTCCTTTTGAGCTACGGAACCCTAAACACGTCCGTATTTAAAATGTAATCTAAAAATTAGGTACTTAGGTTATTAACAGATAGCGCTGATTTACACTGCTCTAATCAAGAGAAGTAAAAGTTTTCTTATTTGGGTTAGAAATATTTTTATCCTTAGTTGCATATATTCTTAATTATATTACAAAGAGTGTAATTTTATTCATGTTACAGTTGGTACCGAAGGTTTAACTGCAGCGATTATTTTTCGCTTATTTTTCGTCTTGCATCATGTACTTTCCCTATTGCTGTTTATTCAGCCTTTCCATGGAATAGAACTCGAGGTGAGTTCCGTGAGTATTTTCTATGATAATATTGATAATAATTGCTATAATTATTAAAGGCCCAGACAAACTAAAGTCTGCATACTCATTTTGTCCGCTGACTTCTTCCGCCCATCGTAACATTTTAAGGACCACTTCTGAATAGCGTAGCTTTCTGTTAGTGAAAGATTTTTCATGGAAGTATCAGTACTTAAAAGATTTCAACAAACATACAAAAACAGAAACTTTACATGTTTTTAATATATTTTATGGAAAAGTAATTTTTTTTTCCAGATACAAATAATAAAGTTGCAAGTGGGCCGCATCGCCACAACGGACTACGTAACCGACTCCATTCCGGCGCCCCTTGAAATGCTCTACGACGAGTTATCCACTATGGATATGACATTATCTCCGCTCGGCGTCTTCACTATACGCCGATCTCTATTAGACAAGGTTTCCTTTACGTACTATTTAAATAAGTACTAAATTAAATAATTTCTTTAATGATAATATTTATAGATTTTTTAGTCCCTAGCCTGTTTTTACATAAGTATCAAATGCTATCTAAACCGTGGGGAACAGCTAGAATGTGTCTATAATGCTGTCTTAACTCTTATATGAAAGTGCAGTCCATGAAAACAAACTCTTTGTGATTGCTCATCGTTAATTCTTACACCTTGCAATGATCTCTTTTTTTTTGAACTATAGTAGTAAAAAAAAATCAATTTAAAATACGAATTATTACATAGCGATTTCATTTTTTTCAGACTCTGGGTGCAGCACTTTCCTATCTCGCTATTGTTCTTCAATTTAAAATGCCTAATTTACTACCTGGAAAAAAAGGACCTACGTAGTTTTATGTGCTGAAAGTAATTAATAAGCCTTCAATGATGATTAACAAAAGTTGCCCCTGCAGGAATAAACAAATATTTGAACTCCTTTATATCGTTTTAATTTTTGCCATGTCGAGACGTGGTTGAGACTCAAATTCTATGACTTAAAATATAAAATTTATTTAAATCTGTGAAGACAAAAACTAAGACTAATTTCTTCAAAACTATCGTGAAGACAAAAGATGTCAAAGAAGTAATTAAACCAACAATTAAACAGTGTTAATATGAATAATATTATCGAATATTATTATTTCAACCATAGTACATATTATTTTCTCTATGATTTCAACACCATTTTTAAAAGTTGAGAAAGAATGTGAACTTTATAATTGGTATTCATAGTACAACATTTCAATTGTTGCACTTTCTTTGATATCATTTAATTTTTCAGACGTAAAAAATTAGTGTTTATATATTATTTATTTATTCATTCTTCGAAACTACTTATACAAACATTTAAAACACGATAAGAATATGGAATTATTTTCTTGTTTCGTTTCCTTTTATCTTCCCACTAATTTCCTTGTGGTTTCTTCCTCTTTGTGTATAATTCCTTCAAAAGAAATGACATCAAAAAAGACATGTGGCACTCGGGGACTGCCGCGGTAAAGCTATTGCATGCTATGCCTTCAAGCCACACCTACGTGCCCGTCGGAGTGGGGAGCGTGAGGTTTTTTCGTTACGGAAATTCTGGATTCGGTCCCGCGATAGAAGCTATGCAATAGCTTAAAAACAAGTCACTTTTAGGAAATGTACTCGTATTTTAATAACAATATTACTTGAGACTTTAATATACCTAAATACATGTGGCTTACAGAACTAAAATTCATCTAGTTATATAAAAGATTACACAAAGCCAGAATGAAAAGTTGTATTTTGTTATTTTATTAAGTAACTTTGAATTGAACAATAATAATAAGATAAGTAACAACAGCTCCAAAAGTCTGAAACAATGGGAAATTGTTTGTTTATAAAATTATTAAAAAAAATGGTTTTTTACAGTATTCCTTTGCAGAATTAGGAATTTGATGTTATTCAAATAAACCTACCTTAGTAAACAAAGATCGATTCATAGAGAAGACGCCGAGCGGCGAAAACGTCATATCCATAGTAGATAACTCGTCGTAGAGCATTTCAAGTGGCGCTGGAATGGAGTCGGTTACGTAGTCCGTTGTGGCGATGCGACCCACTTGCAACTTTATTGTTTGCATCTGAAATTCAACATAATTATTATAAACATATTAATAATAATTAACACGTACAGTAAAAAACATATTTAATTTTTCTTCATAGTAATGCTTATTACTTACTAGATTTCCGCCCGCGGCTTCGCCCGCGTTTTCAAAGGAAAACCCGCATAGTTCCTGTTCCCGTGGGATTTCCGAGATAAAACTTATCCTATGTGTTAATCCAAGTTACCCTCTATATGTGTGCTAAATTTCATTGTAATCGGTTCAGTAGTTTTTACGTGAAAGAGTAACAAACATCCATACATCCATACTTACAAACTTTCGCCTTTATAATAGTATTAAGATTAAGTTAAGATTATTACTTATCTACCATAAAGAAAAAAAATCAGAATGTTATTAAGCACTCTAGAATCTCCGTAACAACTACATTACTAACCTCTAGTTCAATTCCTCGGAAGGGCTCAATTAATACTACTAGGGTAAACGAAATATGCATAACAACTAAGACGTCCAAAGAACTGCTTGCAGATACATATCCTGGTTGAACTAGAACGTGAAGTTATGGATTATTGATTTCTTAATCTGAAGTTAATGGATGATTAATGCCTGACAAGGCCAGATATACCTTTTATAGCGTTAAAAGGTCTGTGTGGTCAATAATATGCGATTCTGAATATGCAAATACCATCTAAGAGCTAAGATGGAGGCCCCAATAATATTATGCTGACCCTATTTTCATACAACTAGGTAGGAAAATATAGGAGGAGGAGAAAAAAGCTTAAAGACTACATTTGGTCGCGCGAATGAAATTTTTATAGTTGTAGTTGAAAATATAAGTATACTGATATAATATCGCAATTGTATTAATTTAGTATCTATTTGATATAAACAAGATAACCCTAAGTTGGTGAATGGTTAAAGAGGCAGAACTTACTCGAAACTAAACCAAATGCCGTTTGAATTATCCAGGAAACAATGCATATGTAAACGAAAAAAGCTGTATGTTCATTGCATTGGTTCATTTTTTTAAACATTTCACTTACAAAATCCAATTTTTCTCCGATCTTTCGAAGACTCACATCGGCTGCCGTAAATGCCGATGTTGGGACAAATTCTACAATCATAATATTATAATAATTATTTTGCTGGTCTTGTTATCTGACACCTTATTCTAAGTAATATATTCTCCAACTTCTTAGAGAGTAATACGTTTAATTTTTTTATTCAGGGTGACTTATAAAACACCAGCAACCTCGTAGGACAAGAAAGCTATTAATATTATAAGTAACAACATTTTTGTTCTACGACTTTTGGCAAAATAAATTATTTTTAAAAATGATTTTTAAACTTTTATTGTATTCTCCATTTGTAAGTCTATATTCTATTCATTATCGAAATGACGACGCGACGCCCCTCTCGTTCGCTTCTTGTTTACGTAATTTTTGGGATGCGCGTAGAGTTTATAATATTCAAATGGAAAATTAAATGAATATTTATTTTTGTATGAAAATAAAATCTAACAAAGTATCAAAAGTCGTAGAACAAAATATGTTGTTACTATAATATAAAGGTTGTTTCATACCAAATTCCAGCAAGTCAGCCAAATCCTGTATCTCTTCTCGAACGATACGTATTTTGGACAACATTTCTTCGTATATTATAAATACATACACTTGTATCAAATGCACGATTGTGTATTTTATGCGGGTTAAAACAAAGCCGTATATGATTATGTCTGGCAAGAAATTATTTCAGTTATTATTTTGCTAGTGAAGGAGACTTTCCTTTGCCCTTTCCCTTTAAAAAAACATCAACATTTGGTCTCGTATGTGGAGGACTTTGTTCAATAGTTTTGTGTAAAAATATTTAATAGATATTTATTGCAATTGATAGATTCGTATTGGGTTAAACTAAAGTCTGCCACGAGACAATTGTATTCGTATGTTTGAGAATTTTGTTTAAGCTTTTTTAATTTTAGTTTATAATGCAGTATTTAAACATAAACAATAAACATACCAGAATATTTCATGATATAAACATAATAGATATAATTTGCTACATCTATTACAACTCTGGGAACAATCATAAACAAAAATACGATTAGCTTTTTGGTTTTATTTGCACCTTCATTCTTTTTATTCGCTGGAATTACCTGCAAATTGTTGAAAATGATAATAAAATTACTGTGATAAATCAATAAATAAGGTATGTAAATATTTTCACCTTTTCCATATAGAACACCTGTTCTATTAGTTTGTTCATTCTTGATACACTAAACAATGATCCATATAAGGTGGATAGTGCAACTACGGATGCATTTACTAGAACTACAAATAAGAATAAAGGTATCTGTGCAGTCTTTTCGATGTAATATTTTCTATGTATATTCGTTTGAATCCACATGCACACAACGTGTAAAACATCTGGAAAAATTAAAAAAATACTATGTTTAACATTCATTCAAATCATATTATATATATTAAGAAGAAAAGAATTAAATATCATCGATATATAGGAGAAAGTGTAGGGGTCCCAAGTGTGAACCTTGTGTAACCCTTTCATAATAATCAAATTTTACGAAACTTACTCAACAATATAATGCAGAAATATCCCACGTATGCATAACGTTTGGAGACCCGAATGCGGTATCCGGCGCGCTCCCGTGCGATGGTAAGCGGCGCTAGTGAGAGCACTCGCATGATGCGCAGCACTAGCGCCAGCGGCCCGCCCACTGTGCAGCTTTGGGGACGCATGATCTCTGTAATACCGCCCGCAGCTTCGCCAGCTTTGTCTAAAACCTAATATACTAAAACCTTCCTTTTGAATCACTCGTTCTATTAAAAAAAGACGGGTTGCACTCCGGGAGTGCCGGCAGAAGTGAAAACTTGATTATTAACGTTGTTTTATATCCATCCGTCTTACGCTTTTGCGATCAGGTCACGTGTCCTGACGCGAGTTTAAGATTTTATACCCAACGCCGCTAAAGAAGTTTTCACTTCAAAAACCGCATCAAAATCCGTTGCGTAGTTTTAAAGATTTAAGCATACATAGGGACAAAGGGACAGAGAAAGAGACTTTGTTTTATACTATGTAGTGATAAAATAACGTTATAATCAAGCTATTCCTCTTGTAAAACAAGGTCACAAAGTTTAAGCAGTACCTAAGGACATTAGTCATATCTTTGGAAATCGTAATTATAGTCATATCTATCTAAACATAATTTCCATTGGCTGATAATTTATAAGTAGGTACGTCACATGCAAGTAAATAATTACCATAGCATTAGTAGAACTTATTGATGAGTATTTTTTTCATTTTATAACGTACTTATTTCTTGAAACAAGTAATAATTATATTATGTAAAAATAGTAAGAATATAATAATTATATCAACGCATCAATCTATTTTGGTCTATATTTTTAACATAACTTATCAATCTACAAATTAAAACAAAGATTCATGGTTTTCAGGAATTTATTTATCTTTGATAACAATTTGTGACAATTAATACTAACGATATTTATTTATCCCTTAAATATAGACAATACAATGTTTTTCGACTAAAAAGGAAGCTCGATGCTATAACTCTTTTTACGTGTGTTAAATGTGGTATATTTACCACATTTCATTTGAAGGTAAAGCGGTAAGAAAGAATATATTTTAATTTTTAACACTTATAAATAAATAATTACTGATTATAAATTTATCACCGTATTCAAGTTCTGAATTGAAAAATAATAGTGATATAGGATATCGCCGCACCAAAGGTCTGTAACAATTGAAATGTTTTTGTTAAATGGACGTACCTTATAAAAAAGAGCGTGTGTGCCGAGCACACGTAAAAAGTGAAACTTCTTTGACAAGATTGAAAGATACCAAAATCGTCGCGTCTCCATTACATGCCATGACGCGACCTTGAAATTTTACTCACAACGCACCTAAAGAAGTTTTCTTTCAATATAGTGAACTATAGTTCGGCTGCTTTTTAAACTTATTTCCATATTACAAAACTCACAATCAGGTTCGGTCGGTAGATAACCGGAAAAAGGTTATTTAACTCCCTATTATCGAAAAGTTTTTTTTTTATCCGGAATCATGTAGGAAGATTATCTATGGTCATAGACCATAGTAATTAGCGTTACGTTACGTCTGCATGCACATAGTAATTAGTAAGCTACCTTGGCTAATAAAGACCGATTTAAAGTGAAGACGCCGAGTGGAGAAAACGTCATATCCATATTGGATATCTCGTCGTAGATCATTTCAAGTGGCGCTGGAATGGAGTCGGTTACATAGTCCGTTGTGGCGATGCGACCCACATGCAACTGCATAGCTTGCATCTGGAATCCAACATAAAATCAAACCCTCCCATACGTTTAGTACGAGATATGACTATCCCAAACATGAAATATGATTAGAAACTGTAAATAGAACTTGATATGCAATACAATGGTATCCCAAAACGAGGACGTCACTTCGAACATTTGCTGAATACAAAATATTTGGGAAATTAAATGTAAATTTTTTTTATATATCCCGTTTTATATTTAAAGTTTATTATTGTCATTTTACTCATTCGGTAATGTAATTTCGATATCAGTTTAAAGTTTTTTGAAATCTGTAATAGTTACGAAATAATCGCCTTTTCACACTTAACGATTACACCCGGTATACGACACTTACCTCAAGTTCTATACCTCTGAAGGGCTCAATTAATATTATCAGGAGAAATATATAGTACGTAATTATAAATAAGTACATAATCGTATTCAGCGCTGATGATTTATGAAGAACTGCAACATTAATTATTACAATTAAGGTTTGAATTTTTGTAATATATCGTTAAATAAAACATGACTCATTGGAACTAAACTAAACATACTCATTGGATAAAATGTACAGTAACTATTAAGTGCTATTTAGTAAGTAAGTATAAGTAAAGTTCCCAGCAGTGGGAACATAATATATAGACTGATGATTTCTATAATAAAAATTCTTTCAACTCGGGAATCGAGTCTGGGATCTCTTGTTCTGCAGTCGAATATGCAAATCAATACATATAGATACTATTTTCCGCTGGGTCTGGGCGGCAGTTGAAATGAAGGGATACTCTTACAGGAAACAAATTCGAATGTCATTTCTATCAAGCGGGAAACAAGGCATATGTAAAGGAAGAAAACAATATATTCGTTGCATTGGTTCATCTTCGTAAATATTTTTCTCATGAAATCCAATTTCTCTCCAATCTTTTGTAGTTTTGTATCAGCCGATTGTGTAAACACTGGCGATGGGACGTATTCTAAAAAATATTTTTTACGTTTACATTACCTAAGAGTTATTTAAATTAATAAGAAAAAGCTTATTTTGGAAGACTACAGAAACCCCATTAAATAAATATAGTTTTAAAAATAAAACACGCTTGTGCTTTTGGAATTATTGTATTATCACCGATCGATATATGTATGTAAACGATACATGTATTTATTTTGAATTAAATCGGTCTGTTTTGAGTGGCTCAATATTGACTCTAGTGACTCTACAAACATATATACACACTTGTATAATGTAATAAGCGTGTTAAAAATAACCTATTTATACAATATGAAGAAGTTACATACCAAATTCTAAGAAGTTTGCTAGATCCTGTAACTCTTCTCGAACTACACGAATTTTGAACAAAATTTCTTCGTATATAATGAATACATACATTTGCATCGAACATACTAATAAATATTTTATGCGGCGTAAAATGTAGTTATAATTTTTAAATTCTGTCAAAATACAAATTTATGTCTCAATTCTAGGTATATCTATTTAATTCTAACTATTAACTAACACTTAACTTGGTAAACTTACCAGGTAATCCCCGTATATGAAATATGCGTATATAATTGACTGTGTCTATAAAAACTCTAAAAATTATCATAAATATTAATAGTCTTTTGTGTTTATTAGACACTTCTTTTGTATTCGTAGGGATTGCCTGTAAAATTAGAAAATAACTTTCTTTGATTGATTTTTATAATAATTGGTTAGTTAGTTCACACACAATACATATTATATTGTCTCTATGAGATGAGAAAAATGCCGTTGAAAATAATCAAGAAATTAAAACTAATATTTCAAACTTTACCTTTTCCATATAGATCACATGTTCTATTAGTTTGTTCATTCTTGATACACTAAACAATGATCCTTGCAAAGTTATGAGTGCCACTACCAACATATTTGATAGTACTAAAAACAACAATAAAGGTATATGTGCATGCAGTGCGCTATAATAGTCTGAATATATATTCATATCAACGAAAACCCATACACCATGGATAACATCTGAAAAAATATAACTACAATTAAAATTTAGTTTGGAATAAACGTACCTTATATTATTAGAAGGTAAGAGTAAGTGATCGATATCACTATTTTGATGCGGTTTTAATATATAAAGTAATTCAAGAGGAAGGTTTTAGCACGTTTTAGCGAGTATATAATTTAATAGGTTATAGACCGAGCGAGAGAGAATTTTACGACACTTACTCAATAATATGATGCAGAAATATCCCACGTACGCATAACGTTTGCAGACTCGAATGCGGTACCCGGCGCGCTCCCGTGCGATGGTGAGCGGCGCTAGTGAGAGCACTCGCATGATGCGCAGCACTAGCGCCAGCGACCCGCCCACTGTGCAGCTTTGGGGACGCATGATCTCTGCAAAATATAACTGACTTTTGTCTTAGGTATCTACACTCATGAAGGGAAACATTAAAACGGAATAAACCCAAATACTTACGTTTATTTTGGTACCTATATGAGGAATGCTTTGAATCTTTTATTGAACAATAACAAACATTATTCTACCATCACCCTATTATAGATTATTTATAGAATAGATTATTTATTTAATACGAATATGATGGAAAGTAATTCAGTGATATTTTAACAGTATGGAATCCAAAATTAAAGTATCAGCAGTAATAATATTCAACAATATTACCGACATACTACACTAAACCTATTATTCAACCTGTGTAAATAGTAATTACCGCCATATCTCTGTAAAAGGAATTCACATCATACGTTGAATTACATACTTCACGTAATCATTGACCTCCAATTTATATCCATACGTCAGTTATTAATGATTTATAAAGTAACTTTTAAATACGGCTTGAGTCCATAAATTATGCGAATACATCTTACTAAAAAAAACAGGCGTAGTAAAGCACAGAATAATAACTAGTATGCGTAAAGTAAAAAATTAAAGCAAGCATGAATAGAGCAATATCATACCTCTCATAATAATTAGGTACTAAAGCCTTCTCATGTATTCCAAAGAATGTACTTATCGAATTACTAAAATAATAATTTTTATTAAAGCAAAATTCTAATACATTAATAATTTTCGGTAATTAAGTCTTTAAAAATTTAAAAACCATACAATCCATACTAATATTATAAATGCGAAAGTAACTCTGTCTGTCTGTCTGTTACTCAATCACGCCTAAACTACTGAACCAATTTGCATGAAATTTGGAATGGAGATATTTTGATACCCGAGAAAGGACATAAGCTACCTTTTATTGCGAAATATGTACCACGGGCGAAGCCGGGGCGGACCTCTAGTTCAAAACAAATTAACTTCTTGTTGTTACTCCTACCCTACATTTCAATATAAACTTTGATGGTCATTCTAGCTTATTAACTTTTTTATCTCCATCATACCGTATTATGACTTTCAATCACTAACCCTTAGGATCTGACGCACAACCACGTAGGCTTCATAGATTGGAACATGGCTTTAGACTCCAATGGAGGTCCCAATTGGAACATCAATGACGTGGACTTCACAATTATTGTCAACACCACCAGTGGGGAGTTCTAACTTCTACAAGCAGCCCATGTACTGATAGATATCGCTGTATAATTATTAGGTGTCGCTGAAAATCAGCTCTACAATGAAGGCCTGTGCTTTTCATTGTAAAATGCTGAGCGGCAATCCTTTTAGCATTTAGGTTGTTACTTGTTAGATTTAGATTGTAAGTACTTAAATTGTTAATTTTAATATTGCCTATCTGCTAATAAAAAGTTTTATTATTATTACTGTGTGATGGGACACTTCTCCAAACTCGTACCTCGTGGGTCCAGGAGAATCAGTAGTTTCAGACCGTATATCGTAGAGAGGGGTATTAAAAAAGATGTTAATAATATGTGAGTAGATTGATAAAATAGTCAATGAGTTGGATGAGATGGTCTGTTCATTGGTTGGATGGATGGTCTTTTCAATATAAACTTTGATGATGATTTTAGTTATAAACATTTTTTAAATTTATAAAAAAAAAACTATTTTTAGATTTGGCTTATGGATTGTAGGTAATGTTTGAATATGTTTACACTAACACTTTGTGACTAACACTTTGTGATCTTAAGGGAATTACAAATCTTTGAATTAGTAAAAGTTGTGAATACAAAATCAGTACAAAAACAGATTCCACTTGACACATCTGCGATCTGCGACTAAAACTCCGTGTTTTCCGTATACTTTTTCATAACATTCTAATTTATCTTCACAGATACTCTAACACATCCAAATGACAAAGAGGCCTACGACCATGTGGCATTTATAACTCTCAGAGACACCATAATAGCCATCATAGTTAACTAATAAATAACAATTTAATTCAACTTGTAAAATAATACTTTGGTATTTTAAATGGTACCGAATTAACTGTTAAAA
Source organism: Colias eurytheme (assembly GCF_061535395.1). Taxonomy (NCBI): domain Eukaryota; kingdom Metazoa; phylum Arthropoda; class Insecta; order Lepidoptera; family Pieridae; genus Colias; species Colias eurytheme. Next base: position 7,566,524 of record NC_143000.1, on the reverse strand, counting down.
TCTCGCCTACATCGTTAAAATAAAGAATTGTTTCTTTTAAATAGATACGCAACTTTGCGTATGTGTGTGTAGAAAGGGTTATTATAGAGAAATACTTGGATGGCTTCATTACAATTTGTTATCAGATTTTAATGAAGGAATATCGTGTTACTTCATTCATCTGTTTCATTGCTCTATACATTTATAATTTAAGGTTTTCGTTTTTAAGTTTTATAAGATGTTAAATAAAAATCTGTTTCTTATGTGTCACTCTTTTATTCAAAGAATACCTTTTTTAATAATAATTAAAAACTATACAATTCAATTTTTAAAAGATTTTTTTGCTAAAAAGCAGCAAGATTTTTCATATGATTGTATCATATTGCTAGATAAGTTTGCTTATAATATACTAGCTGCTCCGCGTGGTTTCACCCCCGTGGCTCCACTCCTGTTTAGTCGTAGCGTGATGATATATAGCTTATAGCCTTCCTCGATAAATAAGCTATCTAACACCGAAAGAATTTTTTGTATTAAAATGTTCTGTTTTCACCAATCCTTGTTTCCTGCACGAAATTGAACAAGGATTACTAAATAAGTCGTCACAGCACCTAAAATCTGTAAACAAATAAAAATGTAAATTGTATTTTCGAGAAATTAAAAAAAAATGCACATTAAGTTAATCAACAATTATTTAGATCTTTGCTATCGTTTTTTATGAAATCAAAGAATAATAATTACCTATGTAATAAAGGCATGGAGATGAGATGTTCAAAAACCTATAATAACTTTTTTTTAAACAGCTGGCCTACATTCTTCATAAGCATATTAATTACTGAAAGACTTATTATATTCCTAACTAGCTGTGCCGCGCGGTTTCACCCGCATTGCTCCGCTCCCGTTGGTCTTAGCGTGATGATATAATATAGCCTATAGCCTTCCTCGATAAATAGGCTATCTAACACCGGATGAATTTTTCAATTCGGACTAGTAGTTTCTGAGATTAGCGCGTTCAAACAAACAAACAAATTCTTCAGCTTTATAATATTAGTATAGATGTTTGAAAGATGACTTACCTTAGTAATAAGTGGTCGCTCAAGAACGCACATGCCAATAGGGGCATAATTAAATTTATTTATTAACAAAACCTGGCTAAAAACACGAAGATCTTCATATAGACTGTCACTGAAGAAACAAGATCGATGCAGTAGTTTGCTCACTATAACACGAGTTCTGTATACCTAAAAATATTAGTTAACTTATTAAAAATTAATTTTACTTAAGTATATTTATTCTTCTCTAGTTTAAATTAAGTTGGATATTTTCAACCCATTTTGACGATTCTTCTTTATTCGGAAGTAGGTAGGCTCCGGTAGGTTTCATTTAAATTGTGTCCAACTCTGACTATTTGTTGGTTTAGTTACTTGTTAAAAAACAATTAATACATAAATCCTGTTTAAATCAATTATCTCATTTCAGTAGAATTCAATAATATTAATTAATTATTTATAATTATGTAACTTCAACATTTGCGCCTTCGTGTACAAGTCTACATTCCTTACTAATCGGGGTTGCCTGGAAGAGATGGCTTTTGAGCAATAAGGCCGCCTTTTTGTACGTATTTGCCGTGTGTTTTGATTTTATCTAATTATAGTTTAGCATATCTCCGATTTGTTTTATGTACAGTAAAGAATCTATATATATAAAAACTCAAAGGTGACTGATATAGTGATCTATCAACGCACAGCCCAAACCACTGGACGTATCGGGCTAAAATTTGGCATGCAGGTAGATGTTAGGACGTAGGCATCCGCTAAGAAAGGATTTCCCGAAATTCTTGCGGGAAAGGGGGAAAACGGGGTTGCACGTACAAAGTCGTGGGCGGAAGCTAGTAAATAAATAAAACTTCAATATTAACTCACCTCTAATTGCATGAAGTGACACGGTTCTGTTATTAGCAGTAAATTAAATGCATGGAAGGAAAGCCATGCTGTTTGGAATAAAATAGTCGCTGCTTGATCTATTGAGTAATCTAGTAAAAATAAAAATTTTATAAGTTAGATTTAGCTTTAAATTTATTACATTAATTTTATTTTGTCTATTTTCCTAACGATAACAGCAAAAGCCGAAAACCTCAATTAATTTCATGAAAGAGAAACTTGCTTAAAGTATTTGAAAAAGACCAGGTGGTTTTTTTGAAGTGAAAACTTCTTTAGCGGCGTTGGGTATAAAATCTTAAACTCGCGTCAGAACACGTATCGAAAAAGCGTAAGACGGATGGATATCAAACATGCTCAACGTTAATAATCAAGTTTTCACTTCTGCCGGCACTCCCGGAGTGCAACCCGTCTTTTTTTTCTTTAGATACTTACAGGAAATACCTAACATTAGGAACGAAATAAAACTGAATCCAGAAATTATCATCTATACTAAAAATTATAGTCTTTATCCAAGCGACCATATTTAGTAATCTTATATATAAAAATGAATCGCAAAATGTGTTGGTAAGCGCATAACTCGAGAACGGCTGAACCGATTTCGATAATTCTTTTTTTATTATATTCCTTGAAGTACGAGGATGGTTCTTATGTAGAGAAAACGTAAACATGTACCACGGGCGAAGCCGGGGCGGACCGCTAGTCTTATATATAAAAATGAATCGCAAAATGTGTTGGTAAGCGCATAACTCGAGAACGGCTGAACCGATTTCGATAATTCTTTTTTTATTATATTCCTTGAAGTACGAGGATGGTTCTTATGTAGAGAAAACGTAAATACTATGTACCACGGGCGAAGCCGGGGCGGACCGCTAGTAATCTATATTACTCATATTTTAGTATCCCTTAAAAACTTACGTAAATAAGTGATTATATAATAAGGAGTGATGATCAAGTACAACAGTAAAGAAAAGAGTACAACTATGAGGAGGCTTCCAAAAACTCTGTTGAGATCTTGTTCGTCTTTACAAATATCCTCATATATTTGTGCTATAGCACGAATTGTTTTCTTATGATCTTCAGTATCTGTAACAGATAATTTATTCATTATGGTACAATATTTATCAGTTTTTTTAATCTGTACTTTATCTAATATTATAAAGCTGAAGAGTTTGTTTGTTTGAACGCGCTAACCTCAGGAACTATGGTCCGATTTGAAAAATTCTTTCGGTGTTAGATAGCTCAAATGAGCTGTGATTGTGGCTGTGATGATATTTAGCCTATAGCATAGCAACATCATCACGCTGAGACCAACAGGAGCGGAGTAATGCGGATGAAACCGCGGAGCACAGCTAGTATGTATATTATGAATTTTGAAATTCAAATAAAAATTTCAAACCAGAAATAAATATTATTTAGCGCTATTTGGAAAAAGTATTAAGAGCTCTAATTGAAATTGTTTTATTTTTATATCCATTAATATTTAATAACGAATACCTAATAGGTATAAGTAAAAATTTTAGATTCACCTGATTTTTTAAAATTTGCGTATAAGGTATCGATAGCCTTGTTAATATGTCTCACAGGTGGCTTTTTGTTTGCGTTATTTATTTTTTCATTCCGTTCTGCCTTTGAAGCTGAAACAGAATAACACTCAAGTAACTTGTGATAATGATAAATCTCCATAGAGACTTACAAATCATAGTAAATTGAACAGTATTTGAGAAAATCTTGAAATATATTATCATATCATAGCAACATAAATTCTAAATACCTACTTTTTTAAATTCATAATCCTTTTAAATTGATATTTAACTATCTGATCAAGGCAAATTTGTTAATCAAAAAATGTAATTTTAAAAAACATCTTGCGTTGAGATCTTGTACATACTTATCTTATATAATATGTTTTCCAACTCGTCATTACATGTTTTTAACATATTTCTCAATTGCATCGCTGTTAATGAAAACTGGAGCTCCAGAAGTACTTGTATAATGAATAACACATAAAACAGGGAATACATATAATATGTTTTTACTGAAACATATGAGATTTCATAGACCGGGAGATACTGACACAAAATTTCGAGTCATTTGTAACAGGATGGCGGTTCTGCAGGGGTCTTAGTACGCAATGACAAAAAGAAAAACGATGGCGTGAACGCTGGTACCGGCGGCTTAGTCGCGTGGGCGTTAGTCGAACTCGTTGGAAAAATAGCGAAGTCAAACGATTTGTAACACAAAAATTTTAGAATTTACCGATAGCCCATAAAAAAGAAGTAGGCGGTAGTGTCATGCCATACTTTTCCGGTGTGACTTACAGCCCGCCATACCGACGCGAATGTGTTGATTTAAAAAAAAACAATTCAACCATTTGTACCAGGCTAACTTTTGCACAGGTAACCATCGTCGTGCAGCCATTTACGAAAATCGCCATGCCATACTTTTCGGACGATTCCAAATGGTCGCCATACCGCCGAAAATCTGCAAATTTTTTTTTCGCCGAACCATTTGTAACACCCTAATTTTTTTTTCAACAACTCCTGCATGATTATAAATAGAAGTGTGATAATGCCATACCTGTGGGAGGTGGCGAATGTGTATAAGATTTTTTTTTATTGTATGATTTTATTCGTATTTTGAACGATTTGTAACAGTATGGCATTAATCTTTCCTATAAGTTTGAGGTTCAACAAATATAAATACAAAATTTCAAAGATCTAGGTGGTAGAAATCTTCAAATCTATAAATTAATAATAAATTTATTTATGAAGTATGGCAGCACTTTTTCCCCCTACTAGATGTATGGCAAATATAATAATGGTCACATTTTATCAAATACTCTCCAAAAATCCAAATGCAATACTGGTACAAAAAGTTTGGCGAAAAAAAAAAATTTTTGCAGATTTTCGGCGGTATGGCGACCATTTGGAATCGTCCGAAAAGTATGGTATGGTGATTTTCGTAAATGGTTACACGACGATGGTTACCTGTGCAAAAGTTAGCCTGGTACAAATGGTTGAATTGTTTTTTTTTAAATCAACACATTTGCGTCGGTATGGCGGGCTGTAAGTCACACCGGAAAAGTATGGCATGACACTACCGCCTACTTCTTTTTTATGGGCTATCGGTAAATTCTAAAATTTTTGTGTTACAAATCGTTTGACTTTCGCTATTTTTACGACGAGTTCGACTAACGCCCACGCGACTAAGCCGCCGGTACCAGTGTTCACACCATCGTTTTTCTTTTTGTCATTGCGTACTAAGACCCCTGTAGAACCGCCATCCTGTTACAAATGACTCGAAATTTTGTGTCAGTATCTCCCGGTCTATCACATTAATTCACACACATTTGACATTAATTTGCTAGCCATTATAATCATAATTTCCTTAAAATCTGATCCTCATCCGAAGCTCCATAATTATAATATTATTTCGCTAGTGAAAATAATTAAATATAATATATATTCTTCTTGTTAGCAATATAGATAAAATGAAAATTAAAAGTAAAGAAATACTATCAGTATAAGACGTTATTGCCTTGTTATTTTAAATGGCCTTAAATTAACTAATTTAAGGCGCTGTCTTACGTCAAACATGACTGGTTAATACCAGCCCTGTTTCGCATAATAAATAATGGGAAATCATATAAAAGATATACAATATACATATCCCACTTATGTATAGGCACATATACATATGTCGTGAACGTAGAACCGAGTGGTCATGGTTCGATTCCCGGTGGAGACGAAGAAAAAAAATATCTCGATCTGGCAGGACACAGAAGGCTGATCACCTACTTGTCCCTAAAGATAATGGATCAGTGAAACAGGTGTATGCATAATGCATCTGCCCCTTACCCCACTACGGGACACGGGACTTCACATATACATATGTGCCTATTCGACATAAGAAATTTTTTTGTATCTACATATATCTCAGAAAACTATACATATTACTGTCCTGAAGTAGGGCTTTGCTTTACAACCTTGGGAATTACCATGATGTTTTTAGCAGGATTTATTCCATTATATGGAGGTGATGGCGCTAGACGCTAGTTAGCACAGTCATTTTTACACACTGGAATTAATACTGCTTTAAGACGTCATGGTATTATAATAATGCATGGACAATGAAAACCATCCCACTAATATTGCTAACGCGAAAGTTTGTGAGGATGGAAGGCTTAATATCCTTTCACGCAAAAGCAAATACTAGGTACTGAACCGATTACAATGAAATTCGGTATTCGGTAGCTGAGAATCCAGAATACGACATAGGCTATATATTTTAACCCGGAAATCCCACAGGAACTATACGGGTTTTTCTTTTAAATCGCGAGTGAAGACGCGGGCGGAAATCTAGTACAATATAAATGTTACTTACTATTAAGATTATGACGATAAGCCTCATCAATATAGGAGTTATAATCGATCACTTCTAAAGTTACTAAGACAGTAATAAAAGAGAAAATCATAGCATATTGAATATGTATAGTGGTGTCCTTTTTTTTAATTACACCCATTTTGTATTTTATCTGCAAAGTAAAGACATTTGTTACAGTTAATTAGCAATATTTAAAAATTGTTAAGTTGTACTAATTATCTGTAATGTTTCAACATTATCAATTTTATTACCAAACGACATTACTATGACGACTTTATAGCGTGACAGACGTACTTTAATTCCGTCACATTAACTCACATATTCTTACTATATATTTGTATCAAGTTTACTTTCTTTACAAAAAATTGCTTATATCCTCTGCCTAGATTCGGGCAATATCTATTATATTAAGCATATTACATAAACCTATACAATATATATAGTTATACCGTTATACGTCTGTAGATATACTAGTAGTAGGTATTTGGTCAAAGATTAGAACACTACTTCGTTGTAAGACACATACCCACAGCAATAGCTACATGGGGCTGCATGTGCTCCATTCATTGCATGCATTTATTACACTCATCCATAAAACAGATAATATCCTATAAAGAATAGAAAAAAAAATCCGCATTTATCCCGCCTCCGTCATCGATTTCTTTCTATTCCAAAACGATTGCTTTTGAAAAATTTGTCTGACCTGATATTTCTTCTTTAATTAGCATAGATCCTACAATATCTTACCTTTTCTATACGATTTAACACATTAATAATGCATGTTAACCGTTCTTTCCCTCTAAAGCATCCTATTCCAGTAGTTGTCATTAGCATTGACAGATTGCCAATCCAAGTGAGAGCGGTAGACGGAGTATTTGCACGGAGAGATACACTTGAATATACGAAATCTATACTAAAGCCAGTTAAAATGATAGCAACTGCAAAAATAAGAATGTAAAGAATAAAACATATAGATAGCTTTTAAAGAATTAAACGTGGAAACGTTATAAAAGAGGCTTACATAAGATTTAACCTTATAAACTTTTATTCAACCCAGTAATCGAATTCAAAGCCCCGAGTGGAATGTGTTTCATAGTTCTAATTGATTTATTATAATATGCTGTAGCAATTAATTACAATATATTTAAAATTGATTCTCATTGATATACAAATCAAAGTAACCTACCTAGGTGTGGTTGGCCCGCACCCTCCATTTTTCACAAGAAAAAATAAATAAAACATCCCTAAAACATTACTTAATTAGATGGCTTAAATGCCATAGGCAAGAATTTGTCTTATACAATCTTTGAATAAAATTTATTTTTATTTTAACCAGGGACTTTAGGACTAACAAGTAAATTCTTCTGATTGAGTAAAGCCTAAGTCTGCTTCATTAAGTTCTAGTAGCCCTTCCTCGTAGGAATTAGTGTATTTCAATCTCCATAGCCGTTATTTCTTCTGATTTTGATTTAATCCCTTACAAAATAATGAATAAAATACTTACATAGAATAAATATCACAACTTTACTATATAATATGTAAGATCTGGAAATCTTCAGACCTCTTGAAGTGAATTCAACGGGAGCTACTCCTAAAGTCCTAGATATTTTAAACAGCAATGTTAACGGACCATTCATTTTATTTTCATATTTCTCCGGATACACTTTGTAAGCCATTTTTTTGGCTATTAAATAAAAAAATGACGTTATCAACCGCGTTCGGGGCTTACCTACCCTATATTTTTGAATGGCATTTATATGAGATTTCTTAACTAGTAATAAATATTGAAGAAAGTACATTAATAAAATAACGATAATGTCCTGATAAACAAATGAAGGAATGAAGAGACTGTTTAACCAGAGAAGTTTTATTTGTTTTTTCCTTATGAAAAATGGAGGGCGAGGGCCAACCATAATTAATTTTGTTACGTGTGACATACTATTTCCATGTTTGCTTAGATACAGTCGTGTAAATATAATTATTCTAAAAGTATAAATAGAAATACAAATTAAACATTTTAAATATGTAAAGATATGGTAGAGTTAGAAAATCCATTTTATTGAGGACAGTTATAGACTAATATTCCATCACGCTAAGATTTTAATAAGACTTACAAACAAATAAATACAGATAATATATTCCTAAATAAATGTAAAAAATAATATTAGGAATATGTATATCTTTTCAGAACAAGTTTTTAATCTTTCTCTATAAAGACAATATTAATCAATTTGAATGTGCACAGTACGAGTTTAATTTATTATTAAACTTTAAATTACTTTAGTTTGTATGCTTTTAGTACAATAAATTGAAATATTATCTAATATTATAAAGGCGAAAGTTTGTAAGGATGTATGGATGTTTGTTACTCTTTCACGTAAAAACTACTGAACCGATTACAATGAAATTTAGCACACATATAGAGGATAACTTGGATTAACACATAGGATAGGTTTTATCCCGGAAATCCCACGGGAACGGGAACTATGCGGGTTTTCCTTTGAAAACGCGGGCGAAGCCGCGAGCGGAAATCTAGTATTATCTAAATATATGGGTTATAGTTAAAACCGGCAGTAACCGGCAAATGAATAATATTGATTAAGTAATATGATTAAAACTCATGGAAATAAAAGAGATGGGACAATAAAGTAGTAAATTACTAGTAGGTTACTGTAACATATATATTTAAAGTTATTAAAATTAGTTACTTGTTTTTTATTCATTGAAATAATTTAAATTAACCGATATTTAACCGCATAATTATTTGAATAACGAACACACCATTTGAATTTATTTTTAATGGCATTTATACACTTTTAATTAGAAGTGATAAAAAGAACGTCAATGAACTGTACACGGGGAAAAAATTAAATAGACAAATTACAGAATAACTTATTTTTTATGAATGAATCGCTGATAAAAATTGCAATTACATCCGAATTGTACCTACTAGATAATATTTAATTTTGCTATAGAAATTCAGATAAATGAGATGTTTTGACAGTTAATTTTTTTAAAGAATATATAAAATCCTTAAATCTACAAATTACTTGAAAATGTTATTAATATAATATCATCTGAGATTTGTTTTAGACATGTAGATACCTATAACATAAACTATGGAAGCTATAAAAATGAATATTTTTTCCCTAGGTGCGAAATGTTTCATCGCTGATCAAGTTATGTATTATATATACTACTAGATTTCCGCCCGCGGCTTCGCCCGCGTTTTCAAAGGAAAACCCGCATAGTTCCCGTTCCCGTGGGATTTCCGGGATAAAACCTATCCTATGTGTTATTCTGATGTATAAGCTATATTGTGGTAAAATTTCATTCAAATCCATTCAGTAGTTTTTGCGTGAAAGAGTAACAAACATCCATACAAACTTTCGCCTTTATAATAATATGTATGTATTAGTAGGATTCAACAGAAAAAAATAATTGAATTGAGAACCTCCTCCGTTTTTTGAAGTTGGCTAAAAATAATGTTTCAATTCGAACCAGTAGTTCCTGATAATGAGATAAGCGCGATCAACCCATCAAAATCTTATTCTTCAATACTTTATAATAATTGTAGAAATTATATTATGAATACAAAATTGATAAAAAATAATATTTCACGATGATGATGATCAAAATTAGTATTTCAAAATTTCACAACTAAGAACAATTTTGTTTTATTGTTAGATAGATATTATGTAGATACGTTTAATAGTTATGTCAAAAGTAATCCAACTGTTCAAATAACTACCGTTTGAATATTAATGAGTTAATATGAAATACCTTCTAATTTAAGTGTCTGTTTTATTGTAGTTATTCTATTTTATAATTATTAATATAAACTATACGTATACAAATAATTTTATAGATGTAGTTTTGTTACTTCATTCATCATCTTCATCACTTAATGATCTAAGTTATCAGCCCATATACAGCATTATTTGAATGTGGTAAATGTTAAAACTATGTTTAAATGACGATTCAGTTCTTCGAATATGTTTAATTGAATAAATAAATGTTTGTGTTTGAGCTTGAAGGCTATGAGAATTTATAAAAAATCTGTTCTCGTTTTAACCTTATAATCATTATAATGCAAATGCAAAAAAATATAATATTTAATTATTATAATATAAAATATGCATATAATTTTTATTTGTACCTTACCTGCATTTATAAAAAAAAACTTAATTAGGAGTCATAATAATATAATGAACGAAAAGCAGATAATATCGCAGGATGCATATTTTATATCAAGTTTTTCCGTATCACTATTGCATTTTTGTTTATCATTTACATGCACTTATTTCCATATTGCAAGATATGCCAAAAGTTATAAAAAGGATTATTTTAAATTAAAGGGTCGTGTCCTTTTTTTACTCCGGTTCAAACATCACAGGTATTTTCATTTAATTATTAATTAGGCTCTTATGGATTTTTGTTTAAAATTTTTTTGCTAAAAACCAAGTTGATCTTGTTCAAAATAACTTAATGCATTTTATTAATTCCATTTTTGGCTCAATACTATAAGAACAACACATACAATTAATTATACAATATTGAATATTGTCTTCTACTTCACATATTTTAACAAACCTTAACTGATTAGATCATTTTACAAAAAAATAATTAAATATAGTGGATGTTCCATCTAATAACAAACCTATTCCATCTCTGAAAAACCTTTTTTTTTCAGATTTATTGCAACCAGACATCATGTTAAATATTCTAACGTTTGCGGTCACCTTGTTCTCTATAACTGAAATAAATGCAAATAGCTGCTGTAAAATAAACCCCATCAGACCAAAGAAGAATTTAAATGTTGCAGAAGCGTTCAAGGAATACAAAATTGTAGGCGATTACATAAAAGAGCCGCCTACTGATTTATTGAAGGTAATCAAACTTGTAAATTGTTGAAATAAGACGAAGCAGATCATAAGGTATATTTTTTTCCCGATAAAGAAGTTTCACTTCAAAAATATCCGTCTTCATAATATTCTGTAAAATTTTCGACATGGAGCAGTAACGTCTTCAGTCACTCTTTTTTTATCTATACTTATAATAAATCTGTAGAGAGGCCAATTCTGTACATGAAATATATTAAAAAAAAAACTATGAAGGGGTGATAAGGGATCGCTACTGATGCCAAAAATGCCATCAGTAAAATTTTTGTCTGTCTGTCTGTCTGTCTGTCTGTCTGTCTGTATATTCGTTATAGAAACAAAAACTACCCGACGGATTTTAACTAAATTTGGCACAATTATTCTTCATACTCCTGGGCAGGTTATAGTAAAAGAATCATGTAAATCGGTGTAGAAACACCAAAGTTATACATGAAATACGTTATAAGTCATCGCGCGTGAATACAGAATCATGCCATAAGGATTATTTTTGTGTATCAGTTGCCGCGTTCGACGCGCTGCGCGGCGGGAGCTATAAAGCGGCGGGTCTGCACCCGTTTCGCGTTGTCACGGCATCACGTGTGAATGGCTGAACCGATTTCGATTATTTCTATTATATTCCTTGAAGTACGAGGATGGTTCTTATGTAGAGAAAACGTAAATATGTACCACGGGCGAAGCCGGGGCGGACCGCTAGTTATAAATAAAATAAAAATAAAAAAGAGTTTATTTTCTCACATCAGTTACATAAATAAGTTTACACATTTTCAATACATATAAATAAGTGTGAGGCTGGTACCTAAACTAGGTAATAAAAATTACCTAGTTTAGGCTCCCACTCCTCACTTCGTTGGAACACATTTTCAATATATAATTTGTCGAGAGAAAACAAAATAACACTAGAAATAAGAAAAGAATTTACCACTTTTATACCACAGTTGTAACCACAAGGCCAGAAAGCAAATGTTTTGTTTATTTTAAGAATAAAAAAATCAATACAATTATGATTATGTTTTTTAACTAAAATTACTTTCCCATCACACTCACACTTAGCCCTACGACCAACGACGAGTCTTGGGATCGAATGACTGGATCATTAAAACAATTATTCGCCTATTAATGTTAAATTATTTCAGAAATAAAGCCTCATTCTTCACTTATTTATCAACAGGCTGGATTTTCAACAGTGGAGGTGACCCCAGGTACCATACTATCTCCGCTGCACACCATGGACTATCCTTACATATACTACCCTAATGCGTGTGAAGGGGAACTTTATACAATAATGCTACTTGGTAGGTATTTATTCAATAAAATTTCTGACTTTTCAATATTCTTATTTAGATTTTATTTTTATTTTACTCCAAATTTAAATGGAACAACACGGCACGCACAACCTTATGAATAAAAGAAGAATCATCAAAATAGATTCATCTGGTCGAAAGTTCTGAAAAAACCAAAAAAACGGTGGAATTGGGAAGCTCCTCCTTTTTTATGTCTGTCTGAAATCTTGCGATGTTCCTAAGCTCCTAAAGATTTTAGTTTCTACCTGAATAGTGTAAATTTCTAAGGCTTACTTTATCTTTTTCAGATATCGATTCACCATCACCTTCAAAGCCAAGTGGTAGAGCATATATAAATGGTATTATAGTGAATTGTCCTGCTCAAAACCTATTTAAAGGAGATGTTATAGTCCCATTGACTCCCGCGAATCCTGCCTTACGTACTGGCCTGCATCGATACGTTGCTTTGATGTATCGACAAAATGCATATATGGACATTTTTGGTGCTGAAATTTTATTGTAAGTACTGTGTGTACTGTAAAATTTAAAAACGATCTTGAATTTACAATTTGGAATTGCACCCTTAATTGGCTCCTTAATTGTGATGTGTATAGGCAAGCAGGGGCAATTTAGAGAACAGCTGAAATTGCTCCGACTGCCGCAGGTGAGCAGTCGGTGTAAAGTAACAAAAAATTGAATTTGTTGGAGGTGACAGACAATTCATATAGACAATAAAAAAAATATTGGTACAATTAAAAAGTGAACCGATAACAAACTGAACATTGACGAATATTAATTAGTACCTAAATATCATTACTTAGGTACATATTCTTGTTAATTAACTTCAGGAAATGACGATAACTTCATAAATTACTGTTTCAGGTTGGCTCGTGATCGACAAGGATTTTCTGTAGAAGATTTTGCTTGTAAATACAATCTTGATGGGCCGATAGCTGGCAATTTCTTCCTAGCAGAAAACTCTCTGTGTGAAGAATCTCAATATTATGATAAATAAATAATATTAACTATTAGAACAAGTTGTGTAGTCTGTATCATACAACAGTTTATAGTAATTTTGTTATAATCTAGGTTGATTTCACTAAAATTTATGTTGCTCTAATATTTCTGTCATATTTCATTCACAGACTGTTATATTGTGTTAAGAGTGTTATATTAATAAATTCCAAACATTATAATCCTGTTTTATTACTAAAATCCCTTCAACCAGTTTATTTCAATTGAATATTTTTTTCGTTCGAGGTCAATAAATTACTGAAGTCTGTTAAAAGTTGATATTTCCGAACTCTTTTCTAGTGTAATTTCTAGTGGGAATTTTGATAAAATAATTCGATTTTATTTTTCCGGTTGAATACCTAAAGACAAATTTTTATTTACTGAAAAATACCTATATTATAATTAATAAAGAATATATAATGTACATGTTCTAAAAAACTATATTTATTACATAGAAAATTAGTTCGCTAATAATTTTGATGGGTTTATTTAATGTTTACTCACTGATAACACGTATATAAGCCGTGAAAATAATGAGTCGTATATATTTTATTAGATTGAGTCGTTTATACAACAACTACGTATTGTAATATTTCTTATTCGACTTAAGTATGTAAGTTAAATTTAAATAATACTTTGACTGAATTTTACGCTTTTGGTATATTTTTTGTACGTTATAGCTTCCATACTTATAATATTAGAAAACTGAATACTTTGTCTGTTTTTTTTTAACGCGCTAATCTCAAGAACAACTGGTCCGATTTGAAAAATTACTTCGGTGTTAGATAGCCCATTTATCGAGGAAGGCTTTATATCATCACGATAAGACCAACAGATGCGGAGCATTGCGGGTGAAACCGCAGGGCACAGCTAATAGCCTATACAGACCAAGCAAGTTCGTTAGGAACAATAAAATTTCCGTCATATTTAATTTCAACATTTACGCTTTTATCTCAGTCAGTTATGTTTTGCTTAACTCGTTCAAGAATATCTGGTCCATGCTGATTACCTATACAAAATACATATTTAAATATATTTTTTATAAAAAAAATTGTTTTAAAAATTTTATTAAAAAAAATTGTATGTATATATATATGTATATAACTTTTATTTACAGATTTACAACAACATGATTACCGTCATAGCTGTTTTTTGCATATTTATTAGCTCAGTATACACATTTGACGGCTGCTATGATATAGGCGATGTGATACAACCAGAAGGAAATTTAAGTGTTTCAGAAGCTTTCAGGGTGTATAAAATAGTGCCTGAATATATATTTAACCCTCCAGATGATCTATTGGTGGTAATGTATTTAATACAGTAAATGCTAAAAATAAAAACACCGCATTTCAAACAATTCGTAAAACAGTTTCTAACTAAAGTTACTTACATAGAAATGTAATCCCAGAAGAATTTTCTGACATTTTTTTATTAAAGTGAAACTTTTATTACATCGGCTCAAACTTTTTGGTCTGTGTAGCGCATGTCGCGTGTATCGCGGCTGCCGAGTTGGTACCTATACCTACTCGGCAGCCGACCGTCACGCGACATGCGCTACACAAAGCAGTGTTCGGAACCGTTCGAACAGTTTCACTTTTACCGTGTTTTCATAAAACCACAAAACATTTTTTGTAATAATTTTATAGCTTACTAGTGGTCCGCCCCGGCTTCGCCCGTGGTACATATTTCGAAATAAAAGATAGCCTATGTTCTTTCTTAGGGTCTAAAGATTATGTGTGCCAAATTTCATCAAAATCGGTCCAGTAGTTTATGAGCCTATTCATTACAATCAAACAAACAAACAAACAAAGCTTTTCTCTTTATAATATTAGTGTAGATGAAAAATATTATAATAATAATTGTGGTATTTAGTAGTGACAAATGTCGTGCCACAGGTTGAACGTACAATATGTTGAACGTACAGGTTGAACGTACTTTAGGTAGATGCCTCAAGGATACTTGCTGTTCAATTAATTAGTATCTGTGTTAGTATTCTATTGTTTATAGACGATATTATAATAATTTACTGACAGTTTATATTCAGATATAACCACACAATTAAAATAATTTCATATAAAAATATTATTTAAAGAACAAAATCACTAAGTATTGATAAGCAAGTCGTTTCCGTGATCATTATTAAAGTATGTTACCGACATAAAACTTACTATACAAAATAAATATCACACAACATCTACTCTTAAATTATACTGCATTTATTCATAATGGAGTTGCTAAAACCGACTACTCACGTACCTGCAGCGGGGGCAATATTGGAATGGCACCCTTAATTGGCTCCTTAATTGTGATGTTTCATGTGTATAGTCAAGCAGGGTCAATTTAGAGAACAGCTGAAATTGCTCCGACCGCCATGCAACCGAGATGGTTCCAATATTGCCCCTGAGCTGCGGCAGGTACGTGAATAGCTGGCTTTAATTGATATTATTTTAATTTGAATTTCCCAGGCTGGTTACCCAGATGTGGAGATACGCCTTGGCACCAAATTCTCTCCTGTAAGAACCATTGACTCTGTTTATCTTAATTATCCAAATGGAGCTGAGAATGAAATGTATACGGTTATGCTGTTAGGTAAGATACTTAACCAATATTCGCTGCTTTATCTGGCTCCACCACTAATTAATTACTTTTTCAAATTGGTAGTACCTAACTGAGTATATCATACAAGATAATCCAGTCAAGAGGAAGATCTCTATATCTATTATCCATTGACTATTTGTTCAGTAATGAAAAATTGTATGATTAATCATGAAAACGCGCCAAAACATCTGGAAATGTTTCTATTGAGACACAGTTTTAAACTAGTTCGGGAGCCGAAGGATTCATTATTTTGACATGTATAATTATGTCAATAAAGAATTTTTATTTATTTATTTTATTTATTTATTGTTTTCCAGATATTTATGATTTATCCTATTAAAGTTTATTCACGCTTTCCAGACATTGATGCAAGAACGAGATATGATCCTGAATTTACAGCATACATTCATGGTATGTTCCTTAACAGTCCTGCGAGTAACTTGCTACTAGGGGACCAGATTGTGCCCTATGTGCCTGCTCAGCCTATGCCAGGAACTGGATACCATCGATATGTCGGCTTGTTATACCAACAATCAGAATATCTGAATCCTAACCAGACGATGTACTATCAGTAAGTTGAATATTTAAAGCTAATATACATAACATATGTAGTTTGTTGCTTGTTGATTTTCCGAATCGATAGTAAGGGTGCACTCACACACATCAGTCACCGTCAAGTCACCGATGACTGATCGGTGACGGTTTGTGTACGTATCCACAAACACCAGTCACCGTCATGTTGTCCGTCAGTCACGTCGCCGGTTTGACTGAATCATTGAACACATACATCAGGTTAGTCAGTGATTAGACGTGTGTCACGCTAGAGAACATGTAGCAATGATTGACGGTAGCACGACGCTGACTGAACTGAGACGTGACGGCACCGGGTGAGTGGGGATAAAAGTATGATACATGTATGGAAAGATTATTTGACGTGCCTGACCGGTGACGTCACTGATAGATTTCGTGCCGGCGACTGTCGTGTGGGAACAGAGTCATACTAGAACTATTGATACATATTTTTTTTTAATCCTGTCCGGTGACGTGCCGTGACGGTGACTGGTGTGTGTGAGTGCACCCTAAATGTTAAAAATATGTAATGACGTTTCAAAAGTGCTTCTCGAAGAAGTCTAATTGATTAAATAAAATGTTTGAGTTTGAAAAGCAAACAAAGATATGTATGATTTTTGAACATACGAAATCTCTACAATAAAGTAACTTAAGTAGCTGTTTAAGTGGTAATAAAATTCTTGAAACTGTTACAGATTATGTTAATAAAATGAATCGTTGAAATATAAAGTTATTGAATAACTGACCGGTTGGCTTGGTTGGTAGTGACGCTGCCTTCCAAGCCAGAGTTCGTGGGTTCGATTCCCACTCGGGGCAAATATTCTGTGATGAACATAGATGTTTGCTCTGTGTCTGGGTGTTAAATATCTATATAAGTATTTATTTAAAATTATATATATGTATGTTTATCAGCCATCTGGTTTCCATAACACAATCGAAAACTTAGTATGGTATCAGATCGTGCCGTGTGTGAAAATTGTCCTGAAATATTTATTATTCGTCACAAAGTAATTGTTTAGATGATTATTATTATTTCAACAAATATATGATGAATCGAACCGACCTATAAAAGTAATTCTAATTATTATGTCAAAGATATTTCTCTCAGTGCCGGCGTTAGGGGGGGGGGGGCGAGAGGGGGCGATGGCCCAGGGTGACAAATTCTGGGGGGCGCAAAGGTCTGAAGTTGGAGTCTCTTGCCTCTCCTGGTGTAAACCTTCAGAATACCTCATGTGGGCGCCACAATATTTTCGCCCGGGGTGTCAGTGGCCGGCACTGATTTCTCTTAATACTGGTCATATTGCTACAATTACCATAAAAATCAGCCTGCCTTTTGAATCCCTTGTTCTCTATAAAAAATAATGTATTAATAAATTTATATTTTATTATTACAGGCTGGCTCGTCAGCGGACCTGCTTTTCAGCAATGGATTTTGCTACAGTAAACAATTTGGAGGGACCAAAAGCTGGCAACTTCTTCCTTGCCGAATACACTATGTGTGAAAATTGTTAATGGAAGAATATAAATTAATTCAAGATTAAAAACGTATCCTTAAATGCAGCATGAAATTGTTACAACAGTACCAAAACTTTGTAAAAAATTACTAAGATCCTACCATAATGCAGTATTATTTCCAATCTGGAAAAAAGACTATAAAAGTCTTCTAGCGCCATCACATACTGGAATTAATACCGCTTTAAGCCTGCCCTCTGTTCAACATTTATTAAGTATACTAGCAATGCCCTGCGGTTTCACCCGCTTAGATAGCGATATCGTTACAGTGAAAAGTCTACTATAGGTCGGACTATAGGTTTAATTTTTAATCACATGAAAATCACCGTCCCGCACTACGGCCTTTTTTTTTGTTTTAGTGGGGAAATCTTTCATAGATACCCACGGCCTCCGGGGGAGGGGCCGTGGGTTATGTCGGATTCCTACCGACCAAAACCCCACTGTGTTCCGTCAAGACGCATATTGGTAGAATTCCTCCGTGACCCGCGCACTACGGCCTGCTCGAACAGTATACCTACTATTTTCTGTAGATTGACACTTTTAAAAATTCGTTATATCTTTTGAATGGAATATCCAATTCTTTTCATTTAAAAAGTATTTTGCTGGTATTGAAACAGTCTATAATAAAACATCATTTAATGGGATAAGGATTAATATATGTGTATGGATAACATGGTTTGATTACTGTCGGCACTTCTATTTACTTTGAAAACGTAAAAAAGTTGTTGTAGTAACATAACTACTAAAGATGGACATATGGCATCGCGGACTTTCTTGTAGATATTGATCCATTCTTGAATACCGTAGAACATTTTTTTGTTCTATCTTCAATAGATTCCGCAGCGCACGCGATGACAGAAGTTTTATTGAGGATTTTTTTACACCTTGGGTTACATTATTGCATTTTTGGTAAGGATCTCTAATTTTTTTGAAAATGCAATATAGCCTATGTTGCTCAGTAAAGATGCAGCTTTCTAATGGTGAAAGAATTTTTGAAATCGGTCCAGTAGTTTTTGCGTGAAAACCATACATACATACATACATACATACATACATACTTACAAACTTTTCCTCTTTATAATATTAGTATAGATAAGCTTCCATAGTATAAAAGTATAAAAATACATATCTATAAATTGAACAATAGAATAAAAGATTTAAGAAAACAGAAATACAATTTTACAGAATTTTCACTACCTTCAATAAGAAGAGCTTACTTTTCTTGTTATTATTTTTATGTTTCAAATTAAATTTTACTGCGCTGTATGAAGTTTTTATTATTTACTAGCTTTCCGCCCATTTTGTCTAAAACATAATAAATTATATACTAAAACCTTCCTCTTGAAAGGACACTATGTATATGTATACTTATTAAAAAAACCGCATCAAAATCCGTTGCGTAGTTTTAAAGATTTAAGCATACAATAGGGACATAGGGACAGAGAAAGCGACTTTGTTTTATACTATGTAGTGATTATAAGTACCTATATATATATATATATATATTTAGGTATGTATATATTCCCTGATAAGTTCAAAATATGAATCAAAGTAATCTAAGTATACGATAATTATTAAAAAAAGTGTTTTTTTATTGAATATCATTTTTAAAAGAGAAGAATCAGCAAAAAACTTAGGGATGCTTTTAACAATAGTGTTATTGATAACACAACACTCCACATGACTATTAAATAAAGTCATATTACAATAACATTGATTTGATTGGATGATTTATGTGCAGTAATAATGATGGACCAAGTACACTTCCCTATGGTTCTCCATAGGTAACAGCGTAGGATCTGAATAAATTTGTTAACTTCCTCGCTTTAATACTTTGAGAAGATAATATGTATTTAAATGGTATGTTGCCTTATAATTATTTTACTTAACTTTTTCCCAATGTGAGAATTTTATTATAACATAATCTATATATATAAAACTCAAAGGTGACTGATATAGTGATCTATCAACGCACAGCCCAAACCACTGGACGTATCGGGCTGAAATTAGGCATGCAGGTAGATGTTAGGACGTAGGCATCCGCTAAGAAAGGATTTCCCGAAATTCTTGCGGGAACAGGGAAAAACGGGCCGCCCACGACTTTGTACGTGAATGTGATGCACGTACAAAGTCGTCGTCGTCGTTTGTTAACGTTAGCGGAAGCTAGTTAAATATAAATCCATAAGCGATTTTTCGTTGTTTGGAAGTTATGATATTTTTTATGATTATACCTACTCTTATACTCCTTTAATAGGCTATAGAGGCTCCCCTCAAGACAGATATTTAAATTACAAACGATACGGAATACGGATGATGACTAAGAATTTTTCAAGTGAAACTGCTTTAGGCGCGTTGAGAGTAAAATTTGAAGGTCGCGTCATGGCAATAACGTCACGTCATGGATTAAGGAGACAATTTTGGTATCTTTGAATCTGGCCAAAGAAGTTTCACCTTTTTAAGACGAGAAAGAATGTTCTTGCTCGAGCAAGAACATTCTAGAACATTCTAGTTAGAGCTATCTAGTTGTATGTTTGTTAGATGTAAATGCATTAATGCGATGCGATGCGATGCGATGCATATCGACGATGACAGATTTGTCCATGGATGGGTACGGCTTGGCTCAGTGTGTGTGAATGCTAGGCAGTCTACTATAAATCTTCATGGGGCTGCTATTTCTAGATGCACATTTAGAAATTAACCGATTCTATTGTATCCGACTAATTCTTTAAAATGTCTTTACTTTTCATTAACACACCTTTTCTAAATGTATAAATGCGTTCCCAATTTATTTTGATAATGAATGGGATAATAATAGAGACGATGGTCTACAATAGCACAAGCGCTTTGGGGAGGCCTTTGCTCAGCATTGGGACACAACAGACAACAACAATAATTAATATGAATGTATGAATGGTAGGAATGGTAATGAGAAATTGTAAGTCTTGTATCGCATAGTAAAAATAATTTGGAAAATCCAAAAGTGCACGCCTCATAATTTTTTTTTAATAATTATTTATTAATTATTATTTTTGTTTATTTAATAACAATTAAACCACATCGAATCAGACCCTGAAAAATGAAAGGGTTCTATTTCTGAGCATACTCAAGCGTAAGAGAAAAAAAAAGACTCGATTAGTAAAGTATTTCGGTCGCTATCGTGTTAACAAGAAAAAGGATCCACACATACAGACACCATACCGGGTTTGGCACTCGAGCTGAGCACTCGTGCTTAGCAAGAGCGCCCTACCTGCCGTCTATTGTTCTCCGTAGAGACGGGGGACCGCTACCTGAGATTCGCCGAAAGGCAAATTCCGGGAAGTGACCCGCGCCTTTGTTGTGAACAATAGCGACCGGTCCCACCCCGCCTGCTCAGGTAGTTTACTACCTGGTCAGTCGCGGTGCAACCGCAGCTGCACTCGCAGCGTACAACTAACTTTCTTGTTTCTCGACGCGCCAGTCGCGGTTTCTCCGTTGCCCACCTAACGGTGTCAAACGGGCTTCGGAGAAATTAACACCATCCGGTGGAAGTATCTGTGGGGCGCAGATACCGCACGTTTGTATAAACGGCGTACAGCCTCACCGCTTCGGGAGCTTTTCGGTGACTGTGAGTCCGGGGTCCTCTTAGTAGGCACTGCCACGGCGGGCAGGTACTCCAACTGCTCGCTAGCGCCCGGACTCGGCCGAAAACTACTCCTGACGGGTCCACGTCACGCTTTCGCAGGGGGTCACTCCAAGACCCCTGCGAACTGTTAGGTAGTGACAACCTCACCCCGCTATCACCAGCGGGACGCACCAAACACACCACACACACATACATACGTGTAGGCACACAACCCCCCCCCCGCCCGGAAGCGGGGAGGGCCGCTAGGACGACGATTAGGAAAAATAAAAACCGTTAGGATGTCCGATTCGTTGGAGGACCTAGATATAAAAGCCTTTATGGCTTTCTTAGTCAGGGAGAACCCGGAGGTGCTGGATGCATTTAAAGCACACAGCGCCGCCGGGGCTCAAAAACTTGCCGCGCCCGTTGCGCAACCGTTAAGGGACTCTCCTGAGTCCCCACCGCTGTCCCCAGTGGCAGTCGAAGCGGGGTTCGAAGCCCCGACCGTTATGGAGTGCGAGAGCGCTCCAGAGTCGATAGCTTCGGAGGCGGAGTCCTCAAATTCGTCAGACGGCTTCGAAACCGTTACAAATAAAAAGAAACGCAAATTAAAAAATGCTGCTCCGCCCGCCAAACGGAACGCGACCGTTCGCGATTCCGCGCGCGCCGAATCTAGCCGTGCGCCCCCCGCCCCTCAGGCATCCGCCCCTCAGGCACCCGAAAGCCCGACCGCGGGCAACGCCGCGACGCGTAAACCGCCCTCCCCTCCCCCCGTCTACGTGAGGGATAAGTCCGCGTGGCTGAAGATCTCAGCCTACCTAGACAATGAAGGTATCCCCTTCAAAGCTCGTCCAACTAAGGACAACATTCGAGTTCAGTTGTTAACGTCTACCCATCACAGGGTTTTCACTTCATATTTAAGAGCCCAAAACATAGGCGGCCATTCGTTCCCCCTTCCGGAGGAACGCTCCTTAAGAGTTGTAATAAAAGGGATCCCCAAAGAGATCTCTGCCGATCAAGTCTTCAATGACTTGAAAGACCAAGGTTTCCCTGTGCAGGAGTGCTTCCGCATGCACAATAGAATCACTAAAGCACCATATGACATGGTCCTCGCGGTCCTAGATCGTACCCCGAAGGGTAAAGACATTTTTAAAATGCGGCATTGCTGCAAACTTTCAGGGCTCAAGGTGGAAACACCCGACTCCCACAGCTATATTAGACAGTGTCATCGCTGTCAACTTTACGGGCACTCTGCTCGTAACTGTTTCTCGCGGCCTCGCTGCGTCAAATGTTTAGGCGACCACGGCACGGAGGATTGCACGAGGTCCAAAGATTTGCCTAATGAGGATCCACCGTCCTGCGTACTATGTGAGACTTCGGGTCACCCCGCGAACTACCGGGGTTGCCCGAAGGCTCCCAAACACAGGGCGGGGGGTCGCCAGAAGGCGAACAAACCTCGCGGGATCGCCCGCGCCGGGGCTCAACCCCCACAACCAAAGCCGGTCTTTATACCGGCCCCACCTCCCAAGACAAACGCTTGGACGAAACCTCCGTCACTAGTGACGCAGGCCCAGTCGAGCGTGGCGGTGCCGCCTTCAGCGGCTCCCGCTATACATATAGCACCGAAGCCCTCAGCTAAAGTGCACACACCCGAATTAGACTTGCCTGACGAGTCTATCGCAAACCTCGTTTACTTAACGAATTTTATTCATGAAATCAACTTTGATGAGGTAAATCTAGTTGCAAACCAACTTAGGAATGCCAAAAGCGGCCTAGAGAGAATCCATATATTAGCAGCTCATAGGGAGTTGGTAATAAAACTTAACAAGACTCCCTAATGGCTACCACAAGTAGAATTAAACCTAGAGCGATCTCCGTAGTTACTTTTAACGCGGACGGCCTTCTCAAACAGACTAACTTAGTTAGGGACTTTGTCACCAGACGGCGTGTCGATGTGCTAGTAATGCAAGAGACATTCCTTAAACCATTTAACCGTAATCCGCGTATCGCCAACTACATGTTGGTGCGTAACGACCGCGAAAACAGCCCCTTAGGCGGCACACTTATATATTACAGAAGGGCCTTGCACTGCACGCCCATCGACACGCCGCCTCTAATTAATTTAGAAGCCACAGTGATCAAGGTGTCTATGACCGGTCATCAGCCCGTCATAATCGCCTCGGTCTATCTCTCACCGTCAAAGGCAATCTTGGAGAGCGATCTCAGAGCCTTGCTTGCACTGGGCGACTCGGTCATTCTGGCCGGCGACCTCAACTGCAAGCACTGGAACTGGAATAGCTCCTACGAGAATGCCAATGGCAAACGACTAGACCGACTGACTGACCTACTTAACGTCACGATTGTAGGCCCCTTAGAACCGACTCATTTTCCGAAGAACACGGGACACAGACAGGACGTGCTCGATGTGGCGGTGATGCGGAACGTGACGCTACAGTTGCGCTCCGTTGAAACGTTGCACGAGCTCGACTCTGATCACAGGCCCGTGTTGTTCGAACTGGGTCCCCCCGATAGCACCACCGTAGAGTACATGACGAAGGTAGACTGGCGAAAGTTGCACGAGGCCTTACAGCCCGTCGACTCGCCAGAGCTGGAGTCTGTACCTGACAAAATCGACACGGTCGTAGAGGCGCTCGACGCGGTCTCCTCGGTCACCAGCCACATTCAATCCAAGATTGAATACGCGTCCCGGCGGGTCCCCGTTGGCCTCGGCCACCGGTTGGATCTGCCTCCGGACGTACGAAGGCTGGTGGGCGATAAGAACGCGGCGACGCGCGCCTACGACCGAGCACCGACAGACGAAAACCGTAGAATACTTCGTTCCTTACAGAGAGAGGTAAGAGAGCGAATTCACGAATTACGCAACGAGCGGTGGGACTCTTTACTTAGCGATCTCTCTCCCTCGCACACTGCCTACTGGCGGCTTGCGAGGACTCTCAAATCTGATGGTATTGCCGCCACGCCACCGCTCATTCGCCCTGACCAACCTCCCGCTTTTGACGATTTTGAGAAGGCCGAATGCTTAGCTGACAGTTTAGAGGAACAATGTTCCCCCAATCTCGACATGACCGACTCGACTCACATTAACGTAGTTAATCAAGAGATCGCACGTTTTACCGAAACCCCTCGTATCGATGCCGAGCCCTTGTCACCAACGACGGCCACCGAAGTAAAATCACTTATCAAGTCACTTGCCAATAGGAAGTCCCCAGGCGGAGACTCTATTCCCAATAGAGCTCTAAAAAGCCTGCCGCCCGCCCTTATCGCTCTCCTAGTAGCCACCTTTAATTGTCTCCTGGCCAATTGTACCTTCCCCGCTAAGTGGAAGGAAGCAATTGTGATCGGGATCCACAAACCGGGCAAACCCCGGAACGTGGCATCTAGTTACCGTCCCATCAGTCTCCTCAGCTCTCTGGGGAAAATCTATGAGAGAATCATCTCCAAACGCCTCTGGGACGCAGTCATTGCCAAAAAGCTGCTCCCGGACGAACAATTCGGCTTTAGGCGAGCTCACTCATGTCCTCACCAAGTACACCGCATCACGGAGTACATTCTCGCGGGCCTCACCCGCCTCACACCCCACAGAACGGGAGCGGTCTTCTTTGACGTAGCGAAGGCGTTCGACAAGGTCTGGCACAACGGTTTGATTTACAAACTGTACACTCTCGGCGTGCCAGACAGTCTCGTGTTCATCATACGAGACTACTTGTCTAACCGGTCCTTCCGCTACAGACTAGACGGCACGCTCTCGTCTTCACGTCCCATACAGGCCGGAGTCCCTCAGGGCTCCGTCTTGTCGCCCCTCCTATTCGCGCTATACACTAGCGACATCCCTAAGCACGATAAAGTGCAACTATCCCTCTTCGCGGACGACACGGCACTCTACGTGTCGAGTCCACACCGCAAAAGAATAACTCCACTCCTACAATCCGCGACCGATGCACTAGGCAAATGGTTTCGCAAATGGGGTATCACTGTGAACCCTGACAAGAGCGCCGCCGTGCTCTTCAGGCGCGGCGGCCCCGAGGCCATAGATAGTGTCAAACTCTATGGCCAAGTCATTCCGTGGCAAAAGCACACCAAATTCTTAGGCGTCACTCTAGACGCACACATGTCATTTAAAGCCCACATTAAGGCAGTCCGTAAGAAAGCCAGCTATGTTCTTAGCCGGCTCTATTACCTTATAAACAGTCGCAGTAAAATGTCCCTTAGACATAAGGTGACACTTTACAAAACGGTGGTCCGTCCAATCCTCACTTATAGATAGATAGATAGATAGATAACTCGTTTATTCATAGAACACAAAAAATATAGGTACTGTTCGGTGCAATGACCACCGAACAGCCTAGTCAGCAAATACTAGGTATCGCGGGCGGCGTTTAACATAAATTAATTGAGTCCACAATCAACAGTCCACCAAATAACATATTACCGTCGCGACGCGTACATAACATTAACATTAAACATATTATAACATAACATAAAACATAAAAATCTAACAGAATAATAAATATATAATTTAACAATTATTAACAATAGCATTAACAGTAAAACATTAGCAAGTAAAAGTATAACAGTGTTTTGTAACAAACAAGCAGAACAGTGATTTTAGTAATAAATTAGTTAGTGAACATTTTAGTTTAATTTTATAACAAATCCCTCCAACACTAGCCACGCAGCCCATCACTGGGTCTATCGCCCTACATCTTGGTCCTTCGAGCTATCGTAGCGGGATCACGGGATTCGGGAATTTACGCCTCTCGTATCTCGTTGAGAGTCAGCGCCGCCGGGCTGACGCGCTAGTGTTGCGAGTAACAGTGAGTGAACAATTAAGTGGGTCTAAGGTGTAAAGCTGTTGATAGTTCCAGAACAAGTGAGTTCGTTCCATTATTTTTTTAACTAACAACATGATGGAGGGTATTTACAAAACAAATAAACAGGCTGAACAAGGTGCAATTTCACCCGCACCCATTTCAATAGGGTCAAGTAAATTGAAAGAGATGTTGCATAAGCAAGCAGTTAATTTTAAAGCTTTAATGAGAACAGTGAACAGCATTGATTTAGAAAAAATAACAACTAAATGGAAATTTGAGGATGTACTACAGCAATTGAACTCGCGATGGGGCGTAATAGACTCTCTACACTGGGAGATTGATAGTATTTTAGATGGGCAAGACCATGAGTATGAAAATGCCTTCACTCATCACGAAGGTATTTTTGACCGACTCAAAGAAGCAATCAACACCAAGCTTTGGTCTGTATCCCACAGAGAACATATTACACCACAAGTTGATATACCAATATTCACGGGCAACTATCAGCAATGGGTTTCCTTTAAAAATTTATTTAATGAAATAGTACACCTCAACCCCACCTTATCCAATGCACAGAAAATGCAATATTTAAAGAGCAAAATTAAGGGCGATGCTGAACGCCTGATTCAGCACCTACAAATAAGTTCGGAGAATTATATAACATGTTGGGAAATTTTGAATCATAGATATGAAAACAAAAAACTAATATTTGCATCACATATGAATATGATTTTAGGCCTGCCAAACATGCAAATTCAATCGCTAGTACAACTAAAGAAAATGTGTGATGCCACAAAGGAGAGCTTAAATGCAATTAAAAACCTTGACGTCGACATAAGCTCTTGGGACCCCATTATAGTACATATTTTAGCGCTCAAATTAGACAACGAATCTCATTCCGATTATGTGGAATCATTAAAACAACCAAGAGAGCTACCGGTCCTACAAGAATTTTTGGATTATTTAGAGAGTAAATTTACCATGTTAGAACAATCTAGAAGAAAACAAGAACCTATCATTCAAAAACCTTCGTATATAAAGCCTAATTTCTATCCAACATATTCTCAAGAAATCAATCGTCTGCCAAATTATGTGAGAAATAACAATTATCAAATCAACCAGCAAAACTACTCTGGAAATCGCCACTCTCCAAAGCCTATTATGAAAACATATCACTTATCATCTAAGATTAACATAACTTGCCCTCTCTGTAATTTAGAACATGGATTATACAAATGCAAGACATTTTTAGACCAACCGAATGAAATTAAATTTAAAACATTAAATAGATTAAACATTTGTATAAATTGTCTATTTTCGCATAATGGAAAGCCTTGCTCATCACTTCATCGGTGTCGGGTATGCAACCGAGCGCATAATACGATTTTGCATGACGCAATAAGTCAGCGATCGTCGACCTCAGAACGGCCAGTAATGTCCAAAACAATAAGCAATAATTCTTCGAATAAAAACGGGGCCAACATGTCACACGTGTCGCAAAATGATGTTTCAGAAATTTTGCTTTCAACAGCTATGTTAAGGGTACGGAGCAGCAATGGTACATATATAACTATGCGAGCACTCATAGATCAGGGGTCACAAATATCACTGATAACAGAAAATGGTGCACAACAATTGGGGTTGAAACGGGAAGCATGTCATGGGGTTATATTCGGGGTTGGACAAAACAGAAACAATTGCAAGGGAAAAATTAACATTAAATGCGCGTCGATATACAACAACTTTGAATTCAACACAGAAGCATATATAATGAACAATTTAATTAAAAATTTACCAAGTTTAACATTTGAAAAACCAACATGGAATTACATAAATAAAATAAATTTAGCAGATCCGGACTTTCATGTAAGTAGACCAGTGGACTTATTGCTTGGAGCAGATATTTACTCAACAATCGTTTTAGAAGGGATGATCAGAGGAGGCTGCACAACACAACCACTCGCTCAACAAACACATTTAGGGTGGATTTTATGTGGTAATGTGCATACTTTTCAATGCAACATTGTGTTAACAAACATGGACAACATTAAACAATTTTGGGAAATTGAGGAAATCACGGAAACAGAAGAATTATCAACAGACGATCAGAAATGTATAGATTTTTACAACAAAACAACGAGAAGATTAGCAGATGGAAGATATGAAGTAAGAATTCCATTTATTGAACAGTATGAACAAAAATTGGGGTCAACAAAGGAATTAGCAATAGCACAATTCAAAAATTTAGAGAAGAAATTTAACAAACAACCAGAGCTAGCACAACAATACAGAGATTTTATTCACGAATATCAACAATTAAATCATATGCGTCGATCAACAAGTAATTTACCAAGTGAAATATTTTTACCACATCACTCAGTTCTACGACAAGAATCCACCACAACAAAACTTCGGGTGGTATTCAACGCTTCAGCGAAAACAACAACAGGGAAAAGCTTGAATGATATTATGTGTAAGGGGCCCAATTTACAACAAGATCTACAAAAATTAATATTAAAATGGCGTCAATTTCGATACGCATACACTGCTGACATCGAAAAAATGTACCGGCAAATCAAAATTCACGAAGAGGATCAACGATTTCAAAAAATTATATGGAGAGATTCATCGGAGCAAAGTTTACAAGAACATCAACTAACAACAGTCACATATGGCACAAAATCAGCACCTTTCTTGGCTATGATGACGTTAAGGAGGTTAGCAACAGATGAAAAGTTATCATTTCCCGAAGTAACAGATATAGTTATGGAGTCATTTTACATGGATGACCTGCTCCATGGGTCACATACTATTGAAGAGGGTCAAAAACAAATTTGCCAATTAAATCAATTGTTGAAATCAGGTGGATTTACGTTAAGGAAATGGTCATCAAATGAATCTGAATTATTAAGTAGCCTGAATAACGAACAAAATGCTGACACAAACATTTTTAGCTTTAAAGCTGAAGGGATCACTAAAACGTTAGGATTACAATGGGACTCGTCAGAAGACATGTTTACATTCAATTTCAACATTAAATTCAATAACACAAATAAAATCACGAAAAGAATACTCCTGGCTGAAATTTCAAAAATTTTTGACCCATTAGGCTGGTTAGCCCCAGTAGTCACGAAATTAAAATTATTATTTCAATCCGTATGGCAAGAAAAGCTCAATTGGGATGACGTCATACCAACTTATATACAACGTGAATGGATTAAGTTAAAAGCGGATATTGAAAACATCAACAGTATTAATATACCACGTTGGATAGGCTGTTCGAAGGGTGGACTCATCGAATTGCATGGTTTCTGTGACGCATCAATAAAGGCTTACGCAGCAACAATTTATGGAAGGATTTCAAAGGGAACAAATAATTATACAACTGTTTTAATCGCTTCGAAAACTAAACTTGTACCACACAACAAGTCCGTCTCACTACCGCGACTCGAATTATGCGGAGCTCAGCTACTTTCAAAGCTAATGTTAAAAGTTATTTCATGCTATAATGAAAACAAAATTATGATGTATGGATGGTGTGATTCTATGGTTGTTTTAGGATGGATATATGGTGATGAAGCTCGTTGGAATACGTTTGTATCGAATCGTGTAAAGAAAATTAAAGAAGTAATGTTTCCGGAGTGCTGGCGTTATGTGAAAAGTGCAGAGAACCCAGCTGACGCGGCGAGTAGAGGCCTAACAGTTTCACAATTAAGGGATAAATCCCTATGGTGGAAGGGTCCATCGTGGCTATCACAAAATAATTATCTAGAAAATATAGTTAGTAAAAATAATTACGAAACCAACCATGAAACAAAAACATACGTATCGGTACCTATAACAACAATTCAAGAAAGCATAATTAACAAGTTATTAGAAAAATATAATTCAATTAATAAAATAACAAGAATATTAGCATGGATACAGAGAGCATTGACACCGAAAAGCAAGCATCGACCTACATGTAAACATATTACATTGCAAGAATGCAATACAGCAAAATTACGAATAATACGTCACGTACAACAGACTGAATTTTATAATGACCTACATAATTTACAGATAAATAATCGTTTAAGTTCAACTAGCAAGTTATTAAGTTTTAATCCATTTTTAGATAAGGACAACATTTTACGTGTCGGGGGAAGGTTAAGGAATAGCATCATACCTTACGACACAAAACATCCGATAATCATCCCGCATAATCATAGATTAACATATTTATTAATTGATCAAGCTCATCGTCTTACATTCCATGGAGGCGCTAAATTAACATTATATACATTAAGAAGAAAATATTGGATTTTGGGTGGATACAAAACAACGAAGAAACAGATAAGAAGCTGTGTGACGTGTCGTAAGCAGAATCCGGAGTTAAGAAACCAACTTATGGGAGATCTACCAGATTCACGCTGTAACCCCGCCCCTCCATTCTACCATACAGGGGTGGATTATACAGGATTTGTGGACGTGAAGGCCAGCCAAGGAAGATCTGTACGGACAACAAAGGGCTATATAGTAGTATTTGTATGCATGGTAACAAAAGCCATACATTTAGAAATCGTCTCGGAGCTTACTAGCTCAGCATTTTTATCAGCCCTACGCCGAATGGCTGCTAGAAGAGGAACACCTAAACATATCTATAGCGACAATGGTACAAATTTCGTAAAAGCTAACCGCATCATGTCAGAGGAATACGAACAGCTGCAAACGATATTCAACAACAGTTTCTACAGAGAAATAACAGATATGAAAATTGAGTGGCATTTCAACGCACCAGCCTGGCCTACAGCAGGAGGTTTGTGGGAAAGAGCAGTACGTAGTGTTAAACATCATTTGAAGAGAGTTATCGGTGAACAAAAATTAACATTTGAGGAGTACAGCACGCTTCTAGCTCGTATAGAATCGTGTTTAAATTCTCGTCCGCTTTGCGCGCTAACTGAGAGTGTGGAAGACATAGATTGCCTTACGCCAGCTCACTTTCTTCATGGGCGAGCTGGTACTACGGTCATCGAAACAGCAGAAGACGCTAGAACGAGATGGCAACTGGTAACAAAACTTTCTAATGACATCTGGAAAAGATGGAAGTCAGAATACCTCATTCAATTATCAGCAAGAGCAAAATGGCAAAAACAACAAAATAACATAAAAATTGATGATATAGTGATAATTCATGACGATAATTTACCAGCAGGAAAATGGGCTATGGGAAGAGTGGTCGAGTTACATCCAGGTGGCGATGGGTTAGTTAGAGTAGTCACGTTAAAAACAAAAAATGGGTTTGTAAAAAGACCCTGCAATAAAATATCACTTTTACCGGTAAGCTCTGAAAAACAATAACAGAAGACAAAGATCAACATCCACAAAAACAAATTAAAAACAGTTCACGAAAAGGCTCACAAAGTTTCTTATCCCTAGCAATTTCATTTTTATTATTGTTAAATATCTTAACTACCGCAAGTACAACATGTCACCCTACTAGGAAGGAGTAGAAGCATCCGAAAAGATTACAAAATATTTGCAAAAATCATATGATTCTAACACAACTACATTATTATGTTACAACGACGTCTTGCTGAATCAGGCACAGCAAGGCGCACGCGACAGGCACGCGAGACAGCGGCGCGGCCTTATCAATGGTGTGGGTTATGTTGCAAATTCGGCGTATTGGACGGCCGATTCGCGGAACAATATGGAATGGACATAGAACATAGTGTTAGTGATAGTGTTAGTGTGTGTTAGCGTGTGCTTAGAGACTCTAAGCTTTTAACATTTTACTTTTAGATTTAACAAACATACATTTAGAATTTTAAGTTTTCATATTTTACACTTTATTTTAGATCAAACAATTTATAACATTTTAGATCTTTAAAGTTTAACATAATATTTTTAAGTTTATCATATTTTAAAGTCTAAGTACTATTTTACTTTTAGATTAAGCAAACATCAATCTTAAACATTTTAACATATTTCATACGTCTTATACTTGTATCATTTCAATCTTTGTAACATTTTCATCTCATATTCATCTTTGTCGCCCGGGAGCATGTTCGGTGCAATGACCACCGAACAGCCTAGTCAGCAAATACTAGGTATCGCGGGCGGCGTTTAACATAAATTAATTGAGTCCACAATCAACAGTCCACCAAATAACATATTACCGTCGCGACGCGTACATAACATTAACATTAAACATATTATAACATAACATAAAACATAAAAATCTAACAGAATAATAAATATATAATTTAACAATTATTAACAATAGCATTAACAGTAAAACATTAGCAAGTAAAAGTATAACAGTGTTTTGTAACAAACAAGCAGAACAGTGATTTTAGTAATAAATTAGTTAGTGAACATTTTAGTTTAATTTTATAACAAATCCCTCCAACACTAGCCACGCAGCCCATCACTGGGTCTATCGCCCTACAGGTACATAATATAAACACAAAACATAAAATCAATTAACAGAAACAAAAACACACGGTATATTAAAAGAAACGGATACATTTAATGTGCACAGTGTTCTACAAACAGGCCTTGGCTCAGCATGAATGTCGGGATTGAAAAACCCCGACGCTGATATTCTGCCAAAGCCTCTAGAGGGCAGAAAAATAAATAAACTTAATTAAAAAAAACATACTACAAATGTTGCGCATGGGTGGAGGAATGTCGTTCCAACATTTTGTTGCACAGTACTTGAAACTGCCGCGGAAGGCCATAGTTCTGTGTTTAGGTACAGAGAAAATGTTGGTTCCGAGTCTTACTGGGTTACGACCACCATCTTTTCGCCACATAAGCTTCTCAAATAAGTAAGCTGGGCGTTTGGTCTTCAAGAGGTCGAACAGAAAGCAAGCCATAAATAGTTTTTGTCTACCTTTCATATTTAGAATATTTGCTGAGTTTAGGAAAGGTGTGATGTGAGATCTAGGTGGGACATTAAAACAATATCTAATGCAAGCATTCTGAATTCTCTGAATCAAATGTTGTGATCGCTGAAGAAGGCATGGCCCGTAAGTGTTTATACAATAATTTAGTTTGGAAAGCACAATTGATTCGTGAATCAATTGTGCTTTCCAACCAACAACCAACATAAAAGTAATCGAAGGTCAGTAGTTATGAAAGGACGCAGTTTATAAATCACTTTCAAACGATAAAAACAATTACGAACAATGTCCAGCACATGGCTTTCAAAATTAAGATTATTGTCAAAAAGTAGCCCTAAATTTTTAGCCTCATCCACCTCAACGATTGGAATATTGTCTATACATACAGATAAACTCAAATCTTTGATTGATCTCACCTGCCGCTTCGAACCAATTACCATAAATTTGGACTTGTTGGGGTTTAATATCAGTGAGTTCTTAGAAGCCCATGTAGATACGCGATCCAAGTCCTGCGACAACCCATTTAAGCACTCCGAGGCATTAACATGACTTATTGGCGCATATACCTGTAAATCATCCGCGTAAAGGTGATAGTTTGAATATTTAATACACCCAGTTATGTCCGCGGCGTAGATGGTGAAGAGAAGGGGCCCAAGAATCGAACCTTGTGGAACTCCGCGGGTAACTGGGAGTACCGAGGAAAAAGAAGATGTACCATCATTTTTTGTGACGACAACCTTCTGGGCGCGATGATTGAGGTAACTATCGAACCACTGAACCGACGAGTCACTAAAACCATAATAGGAAAGTTTACTAGTAAGGAGGGTTAAATTTAGAGAGTCAAAAGCACGCGAAAAGTCTAGGAGTGTAAGTATAGATGCGCTGCCACTATCCTGGGTAGACAGGATATCATCAACTACCTTCAGCAAAGCAGTACTAGTACTACGAGACTTTCTGAAGCCAGATTGGAGTTCCGGTAATATGTTATTATTTTCACAGTACTCAACCACCTGATTATATACAATTTTTTCCAATAATTTGGAAAGATACGGGAGAATACTAATAGGCCTAAGATCTTTAAGGTCTGTGGGATTATTGGATTTAGGAAGTGGGCGAACAAGAGCCAATTTCCACTGTGATGGGAAAATTGACGTTTCCAGGGATTTATTTATAATAGATGTTATTACTTTTAGTGTAGATGGCAAAGTGAGCAAAATCATGTCTCTGGATATATCATCTGAGCCCCGCGCATTTGATTTAATAGAAACTATAAGTTTACCTACAATATTTTCATTGATAGTACTAAACCTAAAAGTATTTTGACAAAACTTATGGCTTTTGAAGTAGTTTAGTGTGCTTACATCTGCATCACCGGTACCAGGTATATTAAGAAAGTGGGTATTAATAGCATTTGGGTCAGCGAGATGATCAGGTAGATCCGTACAGTTATTAAAACTGGGTATAACCTTACTTTTTAAATTTTTCCATAAAACCTTTGGATTCTGAATATGAGCATTAATGTGAGTATCATAAAAAGCCAACTTTTCTTGATACATACATACGTTTACAAAAGTTTTTAGCGATTTATAATACAATTTGTCTTCAGTTGATTTACTATTACGATATTTCAAATGAGCTTCATCGCGAACCGACATCATTAGACGAAGATTAGATGTCAACCACGGAGTTTGCCTCTCTTTAACAGTAATAGTCTTTACAGTAGCGTGTTTATCGAATAATGACAAAACACTAGAATTAAAGGTATTCACCATATCGTCGACGTTTTTTATGCGACAAATATCGTCCCATGGAATAGAAATAAGGTCAGCATTGAAAGCTTCACAATTTATATCTTTTAAGGGTCGGTAACTTAAAAATTTAGTAATAGGTTTGGGTTTTTTAATTTTGAAATCAGCGAAAATCATAGCATGGCCACCAAGTTCCGGTATGTGATGTACAGCAGTGGAGGTAACATTCATATTGGTGCATAGCAAATCAATTAATGATTCACTATGAGATGTGAAATGAGTAGGTTCCTTAATGTGGTTTACTAGACCACAACACTGAAGGAATTCAGCAAGTCTATTACATTTATTATCCTTCTCATTTAAAGTATTTATGTTGAAGTCACCAAGTAGGATAATAAAATCATAATCTGAAAAGAAAGAAACTGATTCTGTGAGGGAATCGAAAAACAGATCAACATTTTGCCAGGGCGGTCGATAAGCTGTACCTATTAAGATTTTGTTGCAGTTGATATTGGTTGTAATCCAAAATTGCTCAACTGAGGGATAGGTGGTCGGATGGGAACAAGTACGAACTGACATGTCACGTCTGATGAAAAAACCCACACCACCTCCTCGCGAGCGAGCACCCGGAGGACGTGGTATATGGCGAAACGTATAATTGGGTATGCGTGGAACGCAACCGTCTTGACCAGAACGAAGCCATGTCTCATTTATAGCTAAAATATCAGGCTTATGTTTTTCGAATGCAACTTGAAATTCATCTTGTTTTGAGCAGATAGACCCAGCGTTAAGAGGGCGTATAAAGCCAGATAATTCTACGATTAAGCCTCGCCCATTACGCACCATGCCGCGCGCCCTCACAATACCCTCATACACCCGGCTCATCCAACGTACGTAAAGTTCATCGCACGCTAAATTATACACAATATTCTTCGCTCGTTCAACGCGTATTTTCGGTAGTTAGTAGGTATGTTGTCTAAAATAATTGTATAAAACAGTGAAGTTGAAATCATCACAAATGATGTAATATGTCTTTTTATTATCATTTGTTTATAATTATTAATGATAATCTATACATATTATAAAACAATAAAAAAACTGTCTGTATGTAATATATAAAAAAAAAACAATATTAGGGAAACAGTATAGAGCACGAATCCGTAAAAAAAGTCTGTCGAAATAGCGAGTATAGATACTATTTTTAAATAAACATACGCAGTCGACGACACACATTCCTCCAGAACTTTATTTTGATTAATTTGGTTATAGTCCATTGAATGAGTCCCTCCAAGGGGGGTCTAGAGTGCGTGAGTTAGTAACGTAAGATGTTTCTTCGGAAACATGTCAAGAGTCCCTAGGTAATAAACATACTAAAACCCCGGGCCACTAGGAGGAGCCCCGGAGTGGGGGGAGGGGGGAAATGGGTCCATTTTTTCATTTTTCGCTTAAATCTCAAAAACGGTACATGTTAGAGAAAAACTTTCAAGGAAAAATTGAAAGGCCATAAAATTATCTACAAGTTGTACCTGAATCATTTTTTCCTATATCCTACCGTTTCTGAGTTATACGCAGTAAAACATGATTTTGGCTCAAACAATTTCAACATCAATCGATCAAAAAATATTTCTTTCTTCCAAAAAACTCAAATGTGCAACTTGTGACCAGTACTGATAGATTGCTCTGAATTAGGTCTATAATTGGTAAAATAAACACATTCCTCCATGGAAGCCTTTAGGAGGAATCGATTGTAAAAATATTATATTAGGGCAGTTTGAGTTACTGAACTTGATCTTTTTATTTTTTTCTTCCAAAAAACTCAAAAGTGCAACTTGTGACCGGTACAGATAGATTGCTCATAATTAGGTCTATCATTGCTAAAAATACCAGATTCCACCACGGAGGCGTTTACGGGGAATTGAATTTTATCAGGGTAGTTACGATACATGAACTTTTTATTTTTTTTCTTCCAAAAAGCTCAAAAGTGCAACTTGTGACCGGTACAGATAGATTGCTCATAATTAGGTCTATCATTGATAAAAATACCAGATTCCACCATGGAGGCGTTTACGGGGAATTGAATTTTATTAGGGTAGTTAGTTAAAAAGTTCATGTATCGTAACTACCCTAATAAAATTCAATACCTCCTAAAGGCCTCCATGGTGGAATCTGGTATTTTTATCAATGATAGACCCAATTATGAGCAATCTATCTGTACCGGTCACAAGTTGCACTTATGAGTTTTTTGGAAGAAAAAAATAAAAAGATCAAGTTCAGTAACTCAAACTACCATAATATAATATTTTGACAATCGATTCCTCCTAAAGGCTTCCATGGAGGAATGTGTTTATTTTACCAATTATAGACCTAATTAAGAGCAATCTATCAGTACTGGTCACAAGTTGTACTTTTGAGTTTTTTGGAAGAAAGAAATATTTTTTGATCGATTGATGTGGAAATTGTTTGAGCCAAAATCATGTTTTACTGCGTATAACTCAGAAACGGTAGGATATAGGAAAAAATGATTCAGGTACAACTTGTAGATAATTTTATGGCCTTTCAACTTTTCCTTGAAAGTTTTTCTCTAACATGTACCGTTTTTGAGATTTAAGCGAAAAATGAAAAAATGGACCCATTTTCCCCCTCCCCCCACTCCGGGGCTCCTCCTAGTGGCCCGGGGTTTTAGTATGTTTATTACCTAGGGACTCTGGACATGTTTCCGAAGAAACATCTTACGTTACTAACTCACGCACTTTAACCCTTAAAGCTTTTCTGTCACTTTTTTAGTACATGTACTTATTGCCGTGTAAATCTTGAACGTTCCAAAAAATCTAGAAAATTGACTACGTTGGAGAAAGTACGATAACAATCCTTTATTTTTCTCCTACATGCCAATTATAGAAAACATTTAATTCGTGTGCTAGGTGACTGTTGAATTTAGGGAATCCCGGAATTAGTGATCGTTTGTGTTTCTGGTCAATAATAGCTTTAATGAAATAGTTTCCATGTTTGATTGCTATTGATTTAACTTTCAGGTGAGATAAACTGTTGGTTTTGCTATAAAGATTATTAAATATTCAAATAATTCTATGACAAAATATTCGAAATATAGCTGGTCCGTTTTTTAGGACAGTGCCGTAGATACAGGTAACTAAGAACCCATTGGCATGTCCCAAGAAACGGACGTTGCCATGATTCGTACTTTAATAAAATATCACGTTTATTAGAATTATTTTTAATTAAGTTCAAAATGACGAATATAATCTAAGACCAGTTAAATCTGTTGGGTCTACAGTAGAACCGGGAGTTCCTCGACCTCCACATGCATTTCGTCTAAATGTCCTAATCATCGGCCAAATATCACTTAACATTTTAGAAAAACCATTATTATTTGTATTAAATGAAACTAACGGTTACTTGACACGAAATAATAAATGTTATATAACATTCCACACAACTAAATAGTGTGATTGAGCTCGAGAGGGCTCAATTATCATTTGTTAGGTATTTAGTTAAAATTGAAGAATTTTTTGTTATAATAGATAGTGAAAATACTGTGATACAATAAAACAATAAAATGCTACTTGAAATTGTTTTCAATTGTGTTATATTAAGTGAATTTTATTTTTTTTCATACTTATTTTATAAGCTGTATGGCAGCGTTGTCCGTTTTTTGAGACAACAATGAAGACGGGGTTCTTGGCAAAGGCCGTTTTAACGGACATCCTGAAAAACCTACTTACAGGAAATTTTTTTTTATTTTTTCTCTACTATAGTATTTTTTAATCAATAACTATCACTAAAACCAATTCAGGTCATATCTGGGTACATTATTTCAGGGCTTGCCGTGTTAAGGGCTAGAACTTTTTATTCAATGGACTATTAGATTGTACGACATTTTTCGACTCAGCAATTATTCTAAAAATAAAAATAAAAATTATCCTTTATAAAATATTACAAAGTTCTTCGAAATTTACGTATTATTTTATCGAGAGCTGGTCACTTTAGCAGGTACCTTTCTGGAGTATTTTTTTCTGCGTGGCAATAGTCAGTAGACACAGGTTGAGAGTGAGGGTCCACATTTTCCAAATTTAAAATTGTTCTGTGAAATTAGACTGAATCATCAGACTGAAAAATTTTTGTAAAACGTCATTCTTATAAATGTGTAGCTGGGCTCTTATGGGTCTATATCAGATGTTCCAGATCTTTGATTTTTTTTAATCAACAGAAAATTTCCATCAGACGCAACAATTTTTGTTGACGTCACTCCTATAAATGTTAGAGTGTGATCTCAGGGTCCCTCATCATACATTCTAGATCTTCGAATTTGTATATTTATATTGCCCAGATAATACCTACACAACAAAATAACTTTCATTCAAAGCCGTCCAATAGTTCCGGAGATTGGCGTGTACAAACAAACAGACACATAGAGTTTTTTTAGGATTTACGGGAACAAACCTATCCAATGTCCTTTCTCAGGTCTCAAGCTAAAAGTCTCTATCAAAGTTAGAGCTTAGAGAGCCAGACATACATACAGACAAACAGACAAAAATTCTATAAACTATGTACCTATATTTTTGGCTCCTATATCGATTGAAAATCACGCCCCAAGTATCCGTAAAAATATTCAATGTACAGTTTTGACTTTCGTACAATTTTTTTTATACCTATGTGATTGTAATATTATTATCTAATACAGATTGTAAATATATATAATGTGTAGTTACTATTCACAACTTGTATTGGTTATTTACTGGAGCAAACATAGGAATCTATATATATATATACAGGGTGTCCCAAAAAGTAGTGATGAACGGAAGCTGGGAGGTAGAGGACCTAAAGGGCTATCCGAATCACCCCCATGTATGTTATGCGATTTTTCGTATTTTCGGAGTTATGACGTTTTTTTCAATTTTTCACCTATCGCCGAGTACGGTGATATTTTCACTCATGGTGACGTCAATTATTGCGGAAGGTGCTTGATTTTTTTTGTGTGCTAAGCTGAAAGATAGGCCAATTCAGTATGGTAACATTTACTATCGTTAGATCTTTGAATGGAATAAAAAAAAGAATTAAAATGCCAAGAAAGATAAAATTACCCAGTATGTTCTCCACTTCAAGGGCCCGTAAAAAAATAAAATCACATAAAAAAAGTTTTCCATTTGGCTTTTAAAAACTTGCTCTATCTATCAGGTAGCTACCCTGAAAATTTCATTTTATTATTCAGAAGGCTTCAATCGAAAAATTGAAATCTAAATGAGGTAAGTGCAAAAATTGAATTAACATGATGATTAATAAAAACAAATTAAAACCAATAACAAGGTGTTTAATTACAAGAAATTTTTAAAATGACCCCGCTATTGCTCAGTGCAAGTGCGACATCACCGTAAAAAGTTGTCTTTTAAATGTCTGAATGCCCTTTTATCATTTTTAATGGTTTCTTCTGCTACTATGAATTTCCAGGTTATTTCGTTCAAATTGTGGCAGTCTCTCGTCTTTGTAGTATCCCCACGGAAAAAAATCAATAGGGTTTATGTCCGGGGACCGTCGAGGCCAGGCTAAAGGGCAAAGATACCCTGAAAGATGGATTGGTCGTTGCAGCCTGCGCATGCGCTGGTGACGCCTGCCTTAAATCCTGGCCTCCACGGTCCCTCGACCTAAACCCCATTGATTTGTTTCAATGGGGATACTAAAAAGACCTCGGCTACTTGAGAGAATGCTACAATTTGGACGAAATAACCCGGAAATTCATAGTAGCAGAAGAAACCATTAAAAATGATAAAAGGGCATTCAGACATTTAAAAGACAACTTTTTACGGTGATGTCGCACTTGCATTGAGCAACAGCGGGGTTATTTTAAAAATTTCTGGTAATTAAACACCTATTTATGGGTTTTAATTTGGTTTTAATGATCATCATGTTAATAAAATTTTTGCACTTACCACATTTAGATTTCAATTTTTCGATTGAAGCCTTCTGAATAATAAAATGAAATTTTTAGGGTAGCTACCTGATAGATAGAGCGAGTTTTTAAAAGCCAAATGGAAAACTTTTTTTATGTGATTTTATTTTTTTATGGGCCCTTGAAGTTGTGAACATACTGGGTAATTTTATCTTTCTTGGCATTTAATTCTTTTTTTATTCCATTCGAAGATCTAACGATAGTAAATGTTACCATACTGAATTGGCCTATCTTTCAGCTTACCACACAAAAAAAATCAAGCATCTAGCGCAATAAGTCACGTCACCATAAATAAAAATCTCATCGTACTCAGCGATAGATGAAAAATTGAAAAAAATGTCATAACTCCGAAAATACGAAAAATCGCATAACATACATGGGGGTGATTCGGATAGCTCTCTAGGTCCTCTACCTCCCAGCTTCCGTTCATCACTACTTTTTGGGACACCCTGTATATATATATATATATATATTATAGTATTACTACAATAATATTATAAAACATTCCCGATTTGATTGATTGCATTTGCAAGGCGACCGTAGGAATTAGGTACCTACATAACTAAGTATAAAAAGTGTCTTTGTAAATTGTAGGTACCCACTATGAATGTAGGTATCTATAAATATCGTCGCATGAATACTCAATTCGCGGAAACGAATTTACAGAATTTACACAAATAATAATATCCAAACTCGCCTGGATAAACTTTCTCAAATGAATCTATAGTTTAGGTGGTCTGTTGCGGTTCTGCATCAGGTGTTTCAGTTTTCAAAATAAATTATTATTTTATATTTCCCGGATAATATAATAGTACCTACACAACAAAATAACTTTCATTCAAATCCGTCCAGTAGTTCCGGAGATTAGCGTGTACAAACAAACAGACAAACACAGACAGTTTTTTTTATTTACGGGATAAAACTCATCCTATGACCTTTCTCAGGTCTCAAGCTATATCTGCACCAAAATTAGAGCCCAGACATACATACAGACAGACATACAAAAATTCTAAAAACTATATTTATGTATAGATATGTACTACATATTACTATGTAATACAGATTATGAATATATTATATATATATATACATATACATATGTATATTATAAAAAAATACCTATTCAATGTAAGTACAGTTTTGACTTTCGTACGAATTTGTTATACCTATGTATAGATGTTATGTATGATTATCTAATACAGATTGTAAATATAATATAATATATGTACTATTCACAACCGGTTTACATATTATTTATATTATTATTTACTGGAGCGAACATAGGATCTGCCTATAGTAATAAACATATTATAAATCTTTCTTGACTTGATTGATTGCACCGCGACTGTAAGAATAAGGATATGAATGTTATTTACCTATCTATAGTAATTGCTGCTGCTATCGCGTCAATACTCAGCCCGCGGAAATTATTTTACAGAAACTAAACTTTCTCAAATAGGTAAATCAAGACTTATCTTTTTATATTATAATTATTATTTATTAATATTATAACAATACTATTATAACCTTCGACATTTAGTTATCTTTTCAATTTGAATCTTCTTTAGTTCTCGTTTCTTAAGTCTTTTCATTTTGTTGTTTACCATTTTCAACAAATCAATATTCGGCGTAATTATAAAACACGGCGCAGCAATTTTAGCGTGGTCTACTCGTCTCAACGGAGCGATAGCGTCTGATGTATGAAATAGAATCAGTGTTAGCAACCTGAAGTGAGCTGATTATCGTACCAGGGGCGTAAAATTATCGTACATTAGGCGTTTTTGGTTCGAAATTATCGTACTTTTTAGAATAAAGTCAATTATAAATAAATAAATCATATAAATTGTAATATTGATAAGTATGCAAGTTCTCTATAGTTAATCTTTGTTTAACTACCGCTGTCAAATCAACGGGACACTGAAACCCAAACGTTTTACGTGCCTTATTATTCATTATACTCTTTGGTTTTACGCGTGGTACAGACTACAGACCTGAACCGATTCCATTTCCACTTTATGTTCAATAAACGCGCCAAGTTTAAAATTCAATCTGACAAAATTTCACTGTTCCCATAAGGTTCCCATGAAAGTTCGATATGAAACACGTCAAAATTTCATATTTTTATGGGTGAAATAATATAAATTCTCGAATTTTGCCTGATAGAAATTATCGTAAAATCAGCGTACGATAATAACATGCTATCGTACATCGTACGTAGGCACCAAATTATCGTATTTGTACGATAATTATCGTACGGTTGGGAACGCTGAATAGAATTATGTTTTTAGCTCCCGGAACGTGCGATGGAAGATGATTTCTTGCGTAATTAAAAATATAGTAAGCGCCAAAAGTGTTTTATCGTGATTAAACCAAAACTAAAAGTAATTACACAAAATGCTCTGACAAATATCTTGCCTATTTTTTTTATATAATTGTTTATGAAAAAAAAATCATAATAAGTATTACCATGTCCAGTAAAAAACGAAAAATTGTGAAATTTAGAGGTAACTTCGTGAATTTTTTCTATCGAGTCAATTTCAATATTTTATGTTTTTGATCTGACAATATCATCGAAAATATCATCAAGTTTTACATATATTTTATTTTTTATATTTGGTCTTGAATATTACACGTATCAACTAAAAGTTGATTGGTGATTTGACTTTATACGCGCCCTTAAAGAGACCAATTTTTAGAAATTTATTCTTAACCATTTTTATAGGAAATTAGCTTAATGATGCATAACAAAAGAATTGAATAAATGAAGTAGGAAAGAAACATGGGTAAATAAGTATATAATATTAAAAATATATAAGGCAAATTGATTACTTTAATAGGATAATTAAATAATAAATATAAAAGCAAATAATTCGTATTAAGAATATAATAGATACATACATAAGCTAATAACATTATATAATATTTATATTTAATATAAAATGATAAATAATCGTAGGCTAATTTACAATTACTTAAAAAGATAATAAATATAAGAACACGGTGCACTGGCAGTAATTTCTTATAAAC
Organism: Colias eurytheme; assembly: GCF_061535395.1. NCBI lineage: Eukaryota > Metazoa > Arthropoda > Insecta > Lepidoptera > Pieridae > Colias > Colias eurytheme. Next base: position 7,522,287 of record NC_143000.1, on the reverse strand, counting down.
TATAGATATCCAATTAAAGTAAAAATGTAGTTTAATTAAAACAAAATAAACATTATTAAAAGTTTGTATAAAACAAAAGAGTTTAGCATCATAATATTCAAACTTAAATGCAATACTAACTTCATGTTGATTACAACTATGTTTCCAGAAAATAGTTATGTAAGACAATAGAATTAGGTGAGTAATTTTTAACATAATATAACAGAAGCATGAACTGGATACGAAACATTTTAAAAGATAATATAATATATTACACATTGCAATGAATTTGTAGTTGTTTGTGTAGAAACAAAGTAAACTGAAAGTGTAAAAAATTAAAACAAATTTATCATAAAAATTAAGAGCTAGAGGGGGGATCAGAATGCATTTTAAAAACACGGTCAATGTCTTCTTCAGTTTGTAATCTATTTATTGTACTAGAATCTGTACGCCTTGCAAAAACACGGCCCTCACGGGACCAAATATAACGCCACTGCAAAGCTTTGCCCATAGACCTGGCTTTACCGAAAATGACACGATTTTTAGGTGTCAGCCTTTCGTGAATATGGACTCGTCTTGCATCATGATTCGGAAGACCAAGGTCCGTGGTTGAAGTGCCACGCCGTACTCGAGCGTTTTTTAAGAAATCATCACGCAGCGAGCGTCTTGAAAAACTAATGCACAGGGGGCGCACACGGTTGTTTACATCTAAATCATAATTAGTTCCATCAGTTGTCAGCCGGCGTTTAGAGCCGACACGACGCGCGGACACGATGTCGCGTTCATCTAAAGATATCCCGAGTTTGTTCGCTAAAGTAATCGCTATATGTGAGGCTGATTCTCCATCGAATTCCGGTATACCTGATACTTCGACATCATTAAGTAGGCCCGCCTGATCGCGTTGATTAATTTCTAGTTGTAATTGTTTGATAGTAGTGTGCATATTTACGGTCTCCTGTGAAGTGGGCTGTTGTTTACATAGTTGAGACAGTTTCAAATGCAATGAAGTGTTCTCGGATTCTAAGTTATTTATGCGCTCACGGTAAGTTGATAATTCACTTTTGAGGTCCTTTAATTGTGAAAATAGGAAGTCGGTGGTTTCATTTAATTCCTTCTTTAAACCATTCATGGCCATGTTAATTTCGGTTTTAAAATTACTGGTAAGTTTTGTCTCCATATCGACGAATTTAGACTCAAGTAAAGCAGAAAATTGGTTTAGTGTGATAGAGGCTTGTTCCAAAGGGACACTTGTAATTGACATATCCTGAGCCATGTCCTCACAAGACATTATACTGTCCTCCATACCTGGTTCATGCAGTCTCCTCACAGGTGTATTTTCGCCTTTTCTACGTTGCGTAACATTAGAACAAGTTGGACATAACCATTTTCGATTGGAATTATTATAATGAATATTATAATAAGTAACACTCATATTTATACATAGCAGATGATAACACTCATTGCACTTAGAACAAACGACTTCGTCTTTTTTTATTATGTTGTGAGCACGCTGAGCACTGCATTTTATTTATTTTTATTATTTAGATTGAACTTAAAAATGTTTTCAAAGAAGATTGATACTTAGATTCACTTAAATTAAATATAAATGTAAAATAAAATAGGCAGAACAGAAAACAGCTGTTGAACGTTCCGTTGAACGTATAGTAGTGTAGTTTTCGCGCATTGCGCTCCCAGCTCCATACACAAGCTCCAGACGATTCAGTCGCGGTTCATGAGAACGGCGACTGGAGCGCCCTGGTTCGTGCGTAACGTGGACCTACATAGGGACCTAGAACTCCCCACCATAGCCCAATGGATGAAGCAAGCGTCTAAGCGCTACTTCGACAAGGCTAAAAACCACCCCAACCCATTGGTGACAAAGGCCATCGCATACGTCGCGAATCCCGATCCCACTCGTCGTCGCAGGCGGCCGAGACACGTCTTGGACGACTCCGACGACGACATTACCAAAGCCAACGCACGGCTAGACTCGGCGATTGAAGCCCAACGTCGAACCAACCGCGACACCGCACACACCACAGCAGAAAGCGTACACCGTCTTCGCCGGCGAAGACGAGGTCCCTTGTTCCGCGTTCCCGCGCCCACCCGGGTGAGCGCCCGTCCGATTAGGGCCCTTCTGGCCTCCTCCACTCAAGCGACAGCTCAAGCCGAGGTTCGTGGTCCCCGTCAAGGGGGGACGCCCTTGTGCATGTCGCTACCAGGGTGAACCTTCAGTTCACCCCCGCGTCCGCGTTAAAATGTAGAAGCCCTTCTGGCTAACATTGAGAGACACCACACAAAAAAAAAAAAAAAAAAAAAAAAAAAAACATACAGACACACGGACGTCCAAGACAGAACTTTTTTAAACTGTTTTTTAACTAGTTTAAATAACAAAAATGACATCAAAAATATCATGAACGTTAAAAATAGTGTTTTTTCTTAATATGTGTGTGTATGTATTATCTTACAAGTGCAATGTATGATACATAAAGACATTTTAAGTTTGAAAAATCAGATGTTTTGCGCGAAGTGACAGTAGTACCCACCTCAACGCTTCGCTTATGAGGCGTGCAATAAAAGCGAGTTCGTGGTGCCAATGTTTCAGGGATCTTAGAGTATTTTTCTTGACAATATTCATAATTGTGGTATAATTTCCTTTTAGTATAGTTATGCTAAATATCTTTAAAGATATGACGAAATATTATGACAGATATAATATTATTTAATATTTAAAATTGAATAACTGCGACTCGGTCCGGCGACACTAGGGTTCAATGCAAATATTTTTTTAATGACCTCTTTTAATTTCTTAATAGATATTATCGTATTAATAATAATTTTAAAATAAAATATGTACATCTTGTTTTATACTTCTGATAGATTCCGTAGATATCTGCGGTATTTTTGCACCCTTAAATATTTACTATATTCTGTTTTCAGTTATTGTTCTTATAGCGGCAATATCATCACTGAATTTTTAAAATGTTTTACTATCTCGTTTCGTGTGATACAACCTATTGTCAGACGGACAGATAGACAAACAGAAAAGTTTAAAGCCAGCCAGGCTCAGTAATAAATAGACATCGGATTATATGCATTTGCATATTTGCATATGCAAATGCATAAAACTCTCTAATTACGGCGTTAGTGCATATTTTAGCCTTTTCCCCCAATCGTGCATATTTCGTTAAGTAGCGGGAGTTTTGATTGGTCGACTAACCTTTATTAGCCAATCAGAACGCTCAGCGAGTAAACAAACCCTATTTTGGCATGGTAAAATGGCAAAAAATTACAAAATGGGCTCCATTTTAAGTAAATTTTGAGCCATTCAAAATAGGGCTAGATTACCTTTTTGGGGCTAAAAACTTAAAACACGGGTTGAATTCCAAAAAAGGGCTAGATTTAGCCCGGAAAGGTCTAAGGTGGCAACACTGGGCTCGCGGGTGACAAACGTCACAAATTTGCGCTCGAAAATTTAGTAAAAATGCTTAATTGTATACCTATTGGCACAAAAACTATACTTAATTTCAAGAAAATTTTAGTTTTTGTACAATCTTTGATTTTAATATATAAAAATAATAAAGGTTTTTTTGATTTTGTATTGTGCATATTTTAGGCATATCAGTCGTTTTTAGTGCATATTTCGGCCTTTTTTAGTGCATATTTGCATGCATATTTTAGCATTTTGTTAGTGCATATAATCCGATGTCTAGTAATAAAGTTCCGTTTTACCCTTTCGATACGTAACCCTAAAAAGTATAGGCGTATTTTACCCTCCAACTTCAAAGTCTCCTTCGATTGAAATTACTCTAAAAAAAAATTAAAGACTATCGCTCAATTACTTTATAATAAATGTATTTATTATCTAATTTATTAAATTAATTATATCTATGTGTAAAAATACATAGTTATTACTTCTGCATTCGCTATTTGTCTATTTTAAAATTAGTTCTGTATTAGATTGTATAATTGGTTCTTTTTTAATGAATACTATTATGATAACACGTATAAAAGCCATAAAAAATTGTTTCATATATTATTGTTTAAGAGAGAGCCGATCATACAACTTCTTCCTATTATATTATTTTCTGCTTGACAAGGTAAGTCAATGGCTTTTTATCTTTAACCCCTTGACCATGACTGTACTGCCAGTTTGACGAGGGTCGCCCTAGTAAGTAGTCATGCCCTTCGCACTTCCCATCCATGTCAGCTTACTATAAAGATTTAAGATACGCTGGGGCTTTGGTACTAATCACATCGAAGAGAAGAGATGCAAGATGTAAACGCCTACGGTGGTCCATGTTGAGGATATTAATTTTAGGATTAGATAATACCTACATAAACTTGAAATTTGAAGTCGTAGGTAGCATGCAATTTATTAGTTAATTTTTTTAAGGTTATAGGAAACATTTGCATTACGAAAATTAGTGTTTCATTAAGATTAATGCCTCAGACCCCGGAATATAAAACCCTGATATATTCCTGAAAATGCTCTCCCTTTTCGGAAACAGATTTTTTAAGTCTACTTTATTTAATAATTATCAAGACTAAAAGTATTCTAGTTATATTATGTAACTCCATGCATGTTTAACACAAGCTTTCTCGAAAACAGTTTAAAAAACAACATCCATATGAAAGAGCTTTCCATGGATACTTAGAGAGAAATTACATCTGAAAAAATAGCACCTAACCTATTTTTTATACAATAGGAAAAGAGCCACCGAAGCATCTCACTTCGTTGAGATAAAATCGAGTAAATCCTTCATTGTTTATCAAAAGACTTTAAAAATAATTATTTATTTAACTTCCTTGCAAGTTGCAATACAAACGAAAATGATTTGGTTTTGTTAATTTCTGCTCTCTAAATTAAAATTTAAAAGGCGTCTGTGTAAAGTCAATTTTTCATCGTACTATTTCCTGTAAGCACAAGATCATAAGCATGAATACAGCCCTTTAATAGTGTTTTGATTGTTTTTTATTTATTATTTATTCTTTTACAGCCTCCTCAACCAACATGTTATTATTGCTAACAGTTATTTCAATAGCATTAAGCTCTGTGTACGCTTCCGATGGGTGCTATAAAATAGGAGATGCAGTACAACCATCATATAATTTAAGCGTTCCTATGGCTTTCATCAAGTATAAAATAGTAAAAGATTATCTACCCGTCCCTCCGCAGGATTTATTGGAGGTAAATATACAATTCAGTTACTCCATGTCCAAATTTCACACAATTCCAGTTTTTACTCTTCTATAAGTGGTAACTATTTAAACATTTATTTCAACAGAATATAAATCACCGATAACAATAATATGTTAAATTAATTTACAACCCAATAATTTATGTACATTACCGATAAAAATGTTCTTAACTATTTAATGTATTAAAACGAAATATTAAATTTTATCGCCTACCATTAAAATAGAGCAACGATTGAGATTGACGTAATTTGATATTTTTTTCCAGGCTGGTTATATTTCAGTGAACATACAACTTGGAACAAAGTTTTCTCCTCCAAGGACCTTCAACCCCACAGGGAGAGAACAAACATATGTTAGGTATCCGAAAGCAGTTCAAGGTCAACGATATGCTTTAATCCTACTGGGTGAGATAAAATATTGATTTATCCTAACTATATTCATACATGTATTAACACCTCAGATTAACACATACATAATATATTGTTTTCATTGGAATACGTACTTAGCTTACTGCTATGATTTTTTAAATACTACATTAGACTAATAATGCGCTTAATGTTTCTAATAAAAACACTTTCTGTGCACATTTTTCATCATTATATTGAACCTATTGATGAATCGAAGTATCAATAGATTTTTTTATTTCCATAGAAACATTTCATGATATTTTTACGTCTAATCCAAATGATCTTTTCTTTAGACATTGATGCGCCTTCGCCTTCAAATCCTAAAAGGGCGTATATACAAGGGCTATTCCTGAATTGTCCTTTTGACGATTTTCTGGGCGGGAACATAGTTGTACCCTACGTCGCTTCTCAGCCAACGCCGGGCAGCGGGTACCATAGATACGTTAGCTTGGTGTATAGACAATCAGGAAATATTAATCCTAACACAACAAGTCTGTTTATGTAAGTACCTAGTTAGCATGTTATTTTAGTTTTAGTTTTATATATAGTTGAAAATACTGGGCTACATTGAAAAACTGTTATTACTTACCAGATACCAATCATTATTCAATTAAATGTATTATAAATTAGGGCGAAAAATTCTTTAAAATAAAGCATAGATAATATTTATTACTACAAAGTACTGAAATATACGGAACATTGAATTTCTTCAATAAACGGCAACAGAAATAATAAAATTAATTTTAATTTAATTTTGCAGGTTAGCCAAAAATCGTGAAAGATTTTCCGTCGTCAATTTCGCCAAAGAATATAACTTAACAGGACCCATGGCCGGAAATTTCTTCCTCGCTCAATATACGATGTGTGAAAGTCGCCAAGAAAATTTGTTTAGTAACAGAATTAATCTACGTGACGTTATTAATAGAATAAGATCAATTCTTTAAACTATTAACAATCATTGAGGTATTTTGAACTTATCACTATTATTTCCTACTATAACGGCGAAAGTCAGTCTCTTTTCTTCTAAACCACTGAAACAAATTGGATGAAATTGATTGGAACATTTTAGTTTTTATATTTCGTTTACATACGCAAACTACATACTTATGAGGTAGTTACTAGATGTTGAAAAATAAAATTCTTTCAGAAAGCAGAATGCCTTTTCTTTCCATTCTTTTCGTCAATGCTTCGAGAGTGGCTTTAATTTATTAGTGAAATAATCATAATAAAATAGGTCACGAATTAAAGGGGTATGTACGGTTTAAAAAAAACACAACCATATTACAAATTAATAAATATTTAAATAAATTCAATAAATACATATAAAATTACGAGTATTTACATGGCGTACTACGTTAGATTGTAAAAAAATATACCTACATTGAGATTATCTAACCACAATACATACAATAAATATGATATCATTTCTTCAAAATATTCTTAATAAATGTCTAGTTTATGCTCCCAAGCTCTTATACAGAAGAGGCACGTAGTCGTCAAACTGAGCACGGTAGAAGTTGCCGGCTACTGGGGTTCCCAGATTGTACTTCTCTGCGAATTTCTTGGTGGAGAACGCAGCTCTGCCATCTATGGATCTGTGAACAATTATTTTAATATTATGTACTCTGTTTGAGTCTGTTATCATCATCATCATCATCATCGGCCCATATATGTTCAATCCCACGGCTAAGACACGGGCCTCCTATAAGTGTATCTTCGTGAAGTAAACTTTTACTGATGCTTAATATTGTAATAGATTTTAAGATGTACAAGTTAAAAAAAGACAGGACATATTTGTTGGTAATTAAATTTGCTAATATAATTGCCAGGTGTTAATTTTTGTTGATTTATAACAGTACTCATGCTCCTTCTAAACCAAATACCATAAACAATAATAATATCATCCAACAAGCAAAAACTTACTTGTTATTAAGTCTCTTTTCATCGAAGACCAATTTCTTCGGCTGCTTATACAAAATGTAGACATATCGGTGGATACCGGTGCCCTCTGGCGGTCCAGAACCGATGTAACCAGAGAGGACCTCCCCAGAGGCTACGTCACTGCCGGGAATGTTCACTACTAACCAATGGTGCCATTCACGGTATACTAGTTCAGGGCCATCGTAGTTATCTGGGTCTGGAAGTGAATAGACGTTGGTTTGTCTTTATATTGATGAGGTTTCACGCAGTTATGTGTGTGTGAGTTACATTATAAAATACGAAATTAGACAGCTATTTTTATGGAATTCAAAAGAATAGGGGATATCAAATATGCTAAGATGTTTTTAAAGTTAGATACGTCGTTGGTAATACGTGTGAATTAGGTACATAAAATCAAAAATTACGAAGGAATTACTAATATACTATATAATATATTATTTTCTATTTGCATCTTACTATATTGCCTATTATTAGCAAAGAAAAAGATCGTCTGTTTGTCCGTCTTTGCCTTTAAGCATAGCTCTACATTTCCACCACCTCCTCGATACAGTGGTTGATGCGTGAGCGTAACACCGAGGGGTCCTGGGTTCGATTCCCGGTGGAGACAAAGAAAAAAAAATGTCTTGGTCTGGTAGGACACAGAAGGCTGATCATCTACTTGTCCCTAAGGAAAATCGATCAGTGAAACAGATGTATAATGCATCTGCCCCTAACCCCACGAGGGGACAAGGGACTTCACTGTTATAGCTCTGCATTTTACAACCAACATTTACTATTTTTCATCCAGTTACAATCAAAAGGAATGTTAGAACTGCATCGATAAATCGATTTTCACCTTACATTACGGGATGCAAGTATGCTGTGAGGAGATAATTGTTATTACCTGTAAATACAAGGGTGTAGTACGCATTGGGGTCTGCTTCGTACGAGACTGTAGGCTGATCCTTCACTTGGGTTGGAGTCAGCTCGTTACCAAGCTGAGCCTCTGCACCACTCGGGTACTTCAGCTGAAATGTTTATTTGTTTGAATAACAAAGATTAATACTTTATCATACAATCCCAGATTGTGAATACCATTAATTTATTATTAAAATTAGCGAAATACATGACTAATTTTAATAAATATCTAATATTTAATGCTATTCACAATGATAGAAAAATCTATATATATTAGCGGTCCGCCCCGGCTTCGCCCGTGGTACATATGAAAAATAGATGTTGGCCGATTCTCGACTTACCCGATATGCACAGAAAATTTAATGAGAATCGGTCCACCCGTTTCGGAGGAGTATGCAGACTAACATTGTGACACGAGAATTTTATATATAAGATAAAACTCAAAGGTGACTGATACCTATAGTGATCTATCAACGCACAGCCCAAACCACTGGACGTATCGGGCTGAAATTTGGCATGCAGGTAGATGTTAGGACGTAGGGCATCCGCTAAGAAAGGATTTCCCGAAATTCTTGCGGAAATGGGGAAAATCGGGGATGCACATACAAAGTCGTCGGTGGAAGCTAGTTATAAATATAGAAGAAGCTCTCTAATTCCATAGTAAAAGAGCGGGATAATTTTAAATTGATTTTTATTAACTACCAGAAATTATTTGTATGTAAATACGATTGCTCTATATATGAAAGGTTGGAGCAAAAACTTATATATAACTATTATTTATCATATAAAAATAATAAAAAACCGGATATATCCACATAACTAGAGATTACAATTTACGAGTCTACGTTGATTAAGATTATTATTTGTTTTAACAATTCAGACATTCTAATCATTGTTTTTGCAATTCAAACGATAAGATATATTATATCGTACCTAATAGTAAATATATAACTGCCATGTCATCATAATATATTAATTATCAAGGCTATAAATTTAAGATCAAACACTCAATCGATATAATTTTTATGAATTACGTAACTACGTACGACGATAAGACAAAGCATTTTAATATCTTGTTCTATTATCACAATTAGTATAAATATATTGAAAAACGGAACAAATCAATCATATCCTGACACATATTTTATCATTAGAATCTTAATAGTGCTCAAAATTCCCATTTGTAAAAAAACATTTTATTTAACAATCAATTTTTACGAGTTTTCTATTGCGCGTTTTATTTTCAATTGTTTCAAGCTATAACTGCCTTTTTCAGTTGCCCTTACGTTTTATTTATACCTATTATATTAATTATTATCAAACGACATTTCACGTACCTATGCTATATCTATATAGATTTATTTTTTCAATCCTACAGGCTACACTAATATTATAAATGCGACAGTTTGTGAGGATGTGTATGTGTGTGTTTGTTACTCTTTCACGCAGATATTACTGAACCGATTACAATGAAATTTAGCACACATATAGATGGTAACATGGATTAACACATAGGATAGGTTTTATCCCGGAAATCCCACGGGAACGGGAACTATGCGGGATTTTCTTTGAAAACGCGGGCGAAGCCGCGGGCGGAAAGCTAGTATGTATATACATAATATAAAAATGAATCCCTACTTCCATTGGTCGATCATGCGTGAACAAATGGACCGATTTCGATTATTCTTTTTTTGGTGTATTGTACGTTATTACCAGGAGATCGATCTTATGAAAGAAATCTGAAGAATTTACGTTAAAAATAAAAATAATAAAATGAGAAAACTTAACGGCTAACTACTTTAACTTTATAGGACTGCGTCTGTCGGGTAAAGGCTTATAAAAGAAAGTCGTGTTAGTTATACCATTTACAACTGAAGATCGGCTAAACGGATTTTAATGATTTTTGGTTAAAAGAGGAAAAATAAAAGAATGCAGTAAATAGTAATTGACAAGCAGGGGAATGAAAACTTTAATGTCTTTTGCTGTTCATAGAAATATTCATAGTTTCATTTAAAGCATTCTTGCTATCGATTAAATTATTAAAAAGAGGAACTTACCGTGATAGTTTTAGCTGGTGGTGATGGGATAACATCTGGTACAATTTTGCTGGACTGAAATGCGCTAGAAGCCATGATTGCTAGAATAAAATAAATTAATTTATAAAGAATAGAAAAAATTCGATCACGAGGCGGGACACGAACCCGCATCCTTTCACGCCAATCCGGGGCGGACGCTTGACCAACTCAGCCACCCTTGACCCGACAGAGCGATCGAATTTATTCTATAATTCTTTCAGTTTGTCTAAGGGACAAAATAATATTACTAAAATAAAGAACCAACCAAAGTAGTAGGTAGGTGCATGAGCCTTTCAATTTGAAATTTTATATATGAAGAAAATATTTTTCTTATGGGACTAAATGCTTTTCGTAGAGATAAAAGAAGAATTTGAAGAAGTTTTATTTAACTTAGTTTGGGACCCACTGTCGTATAATTTTAAAACATAAATGGACAAATAAATTTATTTCAATTACTTAATTTCATTTATAGAAATTTATGATTAGGTGTCGGACGAAATTGTAAAATATCGTCATGCGAGTATAATTTCTATACCTTTCATTGACAATAAAAGTGCAAACTTAATATGAGCACCAATTTTCTGAACTTCCTTTTAGGTAAGTACTTACAGTAATGAATAAATTATAAATAACATTTATGATTGTATTTCCACACTCGAGGATACATGGATAAAATAATTTTTTGATTTAATAGTCAAGAAGAAAAATAAGAAATGTATCTAAAAAATTACTAAAATTTTACTTGTAAAAAAATCGCTCGCTAATCCGGCGAATTTTTTTAAATTCATAAATATTTATTGCGCTATTATTTTTTTCGACAATTATTAATATACCAAATTTCTTGTCAATTAAATATTTCAAGAATACATACCTATTGTAATTAAAAAAACAAAAGCTCGTATTTAATTCTTCAAGATATTTGATCTTTAAAAACAAAATTGAGATCCTATTCTAGCAAATTCTAGACTTATTTAATTCCTAATTTATTAAAGTGCAAAAAATTATACCTTATGTGCTCGAAGCCAAACCGCAAGTGACGAGAATGAAATATCTATAAAATTTAACGCATGCGATAAAAATCTACTCAAACAATGGATATTGTGCGATAAATGTTCACCTTGTTCTTGAACTTCGCGGTTTTGATTATGTTTTAAGTTGAAAAAAAAGTGAAAAAAATCTAAATATTTATTTGAACACGTGTGAGATTAGAATTTATGGGACGGGTTTCCTCGTTTATTCCCAATGTCTATAAAAACTATACTATAGTTGAAAAGTTTGTTCTTTTAGTTTGTACCAATATGACGTCGTTGGTTTGAACGCACTAATCTCAGGAACAACGGAGTCTTGACAGATTCCAGGACACTATCCCTGCTAATAAGAAAAAATGTAATACTTGTTATGTTATACTATACGTTTTAAAGGGTATATGTACGTATGTAATTTATATGGTCGAGGATTATCTTGTCTGAGAAAGACTGTTAAAAAAAAGACGGGTTGCACTCCAGGAGTGCCGGCAGAAGTGAAAACTTGATTATTAACGTTGAGCATGTTTGATATTTTGGAATGGTATCCGTCTTACGCTTTTTCGATCAGGTCACATGTTCTGACGCGAGTTTAAGATTTTATACCCATTACAGAAAAAGTGCTCAACGCCGCTAAAGAAGTTTTCACTTCAAAAATGTTTCATATTAAGGTTTTTAACTGATTCTAATATGGAAAAAGGGAAAATTGAATAAATAGGATATTATTTTTGGTAAAATAAGGTATAAAATGGTGGATTGTGTTATAAATTACAAGACATCATAAACAATTCATTATTTATTTTTGAAACAAATTCACTAAACAGCTTACATTAGTGACAATGGTTTTCTTAGTGAATACAAGTTCTAGGGAATAATATTAAATTCACAGATAATTAATTTTATCTATCTACACTTTATACAATACAAGTAGAAATTATATAATTAATCTAAAACTAAACATATCGCTTTCATAATTTAAACATAAAGTATCTATATGTATATAATGCAAGTATTATTTATATGAATATATTATTTTTGTAAATATGTTATATACAATTAATCTTAATATAGGAAGGAAAATACGTAGGTATTTATAATAAAAAATCAATTTAAATTATTTATAATACTAAAATAGAAGAAATAGTCAATAATTAAATAAAAACAAATCTAACATAAAATGAATAGGATTAAAATTTAAAATACAACATTTTAATGAAAAATATTAAAGGAAAATCGAATTAAAAAATATGGGAATTCCTTTATTTTTAAAAGATTTTGTCGACTAGTAATCACAAGTGTGACCAATTTCGAACCTTAAGAATAATACCATAAAGGTCGATTTTATATGTTCATGTTTTATGTTTTGTGTTCACTTTGATTCCATTAGAACTATCTGAATTAACTGCCTCAGTTGTTTTACTTGTTCTTATATCGTAAATGTTTTTTATTTCGATAAAATATGTAATGTTTTAGAAACAAACGTGAATTTTTAATTAGTTTTTTGTGCTAACATAATTCAACTTTAAATAATAATAATAGTTAAAAAAAAACTAAAAAACACGCTTTTTATAGAAAACCGAACTAAAAAATAGAAAATTTTATCAAATTGGTGTATTGTCATCGGTCCTCAATAAATCTACAAAGTTTGAACGAAATCTGGCCGTTTAAAGTGGGTCAAAATCGCGCCCAAAGAAGTCGGTTACAAACAAACATACAGGTGAAGCTAATATAAAGCGTGTAAAAATGACATTACTGTTAACAGAATCATCAATATTCGTAAAAATTTAAACATTATAAATCAACTAGGAATTCGAAAAAAATTAAGAATACAAATATTTCTACGTAAAACATAACAAGTCCTTAACCAAGTATATATTTTCATTTTTCAGCCTTACTTACGACATGATTATTTAACTTATCAGTAAGTACACAGACTACTGCTTATAATAATTATTCTTTAAGAATAAATAAATAACAATATTTCAGATTTCCATAGGTACATCTGAAACTGACCTACAACAATCTCTCTCACAAAGATTGGTGGCATTTCATTACTACAAAATATTTGGTAAAGCCATGACACTAAAACTTTAGGAGCCTACCACGACTAAATTCTATGGCGAAAACATTTCGTGCAAACTTAATACGACTCTACAAATATCTCTTTCCAACATATCGATTTAACTTGATGAAAACAAAATTTAAAGTATAAATTTTCATAAATCATAAAAAATGTGTACAAGCTTGAATGAAACACGATTCATATCGATCTATTAATATTTTACTTCAATACGAATCACATTATATTTCCAATAACTATAATTCTAATAATTTTACACTTGTAAAATATTACAGTTCTTGCAATAACACTTAATCGACCATAACGATATTAAACCAATATTTTATTGCATTAGAATTAATAAGTACGAGCAAAAACATCCTTTTATTTATATTTACACAACATCCCGACCTGCTTTCATATGCTTATCTAAATTACATTTAAGTACCACCATGCATACCGTATCGATAAATATGAGCTCTTTAAATACGGTAGCGCTTTAGGTATTCATTATTTTAATTCCTCAAACTACTTGAACAGTCGCAAATGCACTGAAAGTGACTTTCTTTGGTGGTTCCGCACTGCAAGTCCTAACAACTGATCGTTTTGCTCCATCGTGTCCATTTGTCTTTAATACTGGCTTCAAATTAGCAACGTCACCGTGAGATTGAGCTTTAAATCTTCCTATTGTATTACCATTCCCTAAATCTCTAAGCTTATTTGTGAGACCAGTAATCTTATTTGATATATTGGTGTAATTCATCTTCCTTACATCGTTCTTTTTGGGCTCACTCATTTTTTTCGGAATTTCCAAACTCTGCAGGGACGTATACATCCGATGGTCTGTGGTTAGGTTTCTTTTTATTTCAGGATTCGGCCGCGGTAGTCTCGGTTGCCTCGGGAGGAAATTGTTAGGTCGGAAAGGTAGGGGTGTTAATTTTGTTTTACTTTCATTGCTGAGTCGATAATATTGTGGGACGGGTTCTAATCGTTGAGGTTTCCTTAGAGTGAGTGCCATCGCTGTTTTGGTCGGCCTGGCCAGGCTATCAAAAGCCGTCGTCGAAAACTGAGACCGGCTCCTCCATTCTTCTCGATCAGAGTCGTATCCGGTGTTCGCTGAAATACAAACATTAATAGATTAGACATTGAGTTATTATACAGCGCAATTAGTTTCCTGTTCCTTCAAATCGACCTTAATAGAGGCTATATTATTTTCAGTTTATAGTTTTCCGGTCACCTTTATACTGTCGTATACAGTCATATCGAACCTTATATAGAAAAATGTAACCATTAATTTATAATTGTAGTAAACAACATAAAATTGCGTTTACAAATTTCTAAAATAATGATGCCTCTAACGAAGGGCTTTAAACGTATTATTTGTTAACATACCAATCAAATTGTATGTTTGTGAATTTATCAGATTATATTAAAATAACGTTTTATTCCAAGCACGTAAAAACTTCCGTGGTGCGTCGCATACAAATTTTGAATTAAGCAAATGCTTTGTTGACCTAGTCAGTGACGCAAGGATTGATCAATCTTTAAGGTAAAAATACGAAAAAACGTAATTTATTGCTCTGTCCTTATTGACAACCTTAAGTTTGAAGAATTGAATATTAATTTTTAAGTCAATAGCTTTCCCTTTTAAAGTGCAGTGAAAATAATAATAAGAATAAATTATCTCAAGGCAAAGAAATTAATTAGTCTTAAATGAAACTTCCCATCGTTACAAAGAGTAAATATTCAATAATAATATTAAAATATAACTTCATAAGCGATTGTTTGCAGTTGCATACC
Organism: Colias eurytheme; assembly: GCF_061535395.1. Classification (NCBI taxonomy): domain Eukaryota; kingdom Metazoa; phylum Arthropoda; class Insecta; order Lepidoptera; family Pieridae; genus Colias; species Colias eurytheme. The sequence continues at coordinate 7,506,905 of NC_143000.1, read as the reverse complement.
TTCCCATTATCGATATTTAAAAGGTTATCGAACAAGATTCATCTTTTGACCTACTTGACTTAAATGCTGTCGAATTCGTCAAAAATCTTTTGCATTCACCGATCGTGAATTCTTACTGACAACACATTTTCGCAAGTGTATATTGAATAAATTGATTAAAATGGATGTTCGTTGCTCAATTTACATGAAATATGTAGAGGTTTATGTAGCTATAATGAATAGATAGAAAGCATTGTTCTTGGCATACTACAGGGTTCCGTTTTGGGTCCGCAAGAATTGCAATATTATAACGTTGCTTTATTACTTCATATTATACTCATCATATAAGCATTATTCTGTTATTATAAATGTATTGCAGAATGCAGATACAGAAAGAAACAGGACAAATTCATACATTTTAATATCATAAATTAGTAGAAATTTAAATATATATTTTATTGAATAGTTGCAATGAATTTTAATTTAAAATTAATGATTGTTATCAAGCTTGTTTTATAGACGATCATAAAAGATCGATCTTTTGAACCACTATGATTTAAAACTGACCTTTAATAAAATATTTCGAGAACAATAAAGATAGCTGATTGTTAGCATTTAATGTTCTTTTTATGCAATGTTTCTTTTATTATTTTTGTCTTTAGGAAGATTCTACCTACTATTAGTCAATATGTATAAAAGCATGCATGTATTTGCATATAAACGGCAAAATTGTAAATTACAGTAGCCTGATCATCTACTTGCAACTAAACAAAGACTCATGATACTTCAAGTACTTACTAGTGTACCTTTACACAACAAGCAAGTTTAAAATTCCTCCTTAAAAACTTTATTATATAATAGTCTTAAACAATAATATAATTGACACAAACAAGGAAACACATTTCCCCAGTCACAGTTCATCAATTAACTAGATATGTGATATAATTCAAGCATGAAAGATTAAGTTCCCGCGATTCTCAGTTCGCTATCTTCCTGTAATAAAATACTGCGCAATGACGCATTACGTCATGCGAAAAAAAGTTTTGAAAGGCTAAAGTCCACAATAATTATGAATAATGATGTTAAAGATATGTTCTATGGTAATTTACTCCAGCGATTAAGGAGAATAGATTTATAAATTAAGCGATAATAATGAAAGTAAATGAGAATATCTTCAACCTTATAAAAAAGTTTAAATGATAGAAGGAAAACTATTAAACTCAAAGTGTTCTGGCATAATACATATTTATTTATTTTAGCAAATGTTTACTAAACCATACATCACAAGTCCTTAAATGATTAATTTTTTGAACATTATAGCGAGACAGTTAATTTTATGTAAACCAATATGTACCGCAACAATCATTGGCTACTAAATCTAACAAAATCGCTACTAATGCGGTTAAAACATCAAACAACTAAACGGTTCACACAGCACACAGTTTACCGTGTTCCAATCGTAAAACAAGGTTCAGCAAATGCAATTTCTTTACATTCTGTGGTACAGGATCGTAAAGTTAATAGTCTTTTGTGTACGAATGTGATGAGCGTATCTGTGTCAACGTATGCCTCCTTGAATAAGCTGTGGTAATTGTTAAGGTAGTTTGGATTACTATGAGCTTCATAGACCCTTCGGTAAATTTTCTAAACGGTGACTTATTGCTTAGAGAGGTTTTGCAATGATGATAGTTGAAGTCAAAACCAAGATTGGAATACATAGACCACTTTCAAAATATTATACAGCTGAAGAATTTGTTTATTTGTTTGCTTGCTTAGACACGATTATTTCTGGAATATTTGACCGATTTGAAAAATTATTTCACAGTTAGATAGTCCATTTATGGAGGAAGACTGTATATCATTACGCTAAGACCAATATAAACAGGTAAATGCGGGTAAAATCGCGGGGCACAGCTCATATTTTAT